>NC_137661.1:0-600000 GCF_963422515.1 Blennius ocellaris | reverse complement strand
CTCTGAAGTAACTACAGTTACTCTCCATTTTTGTAGTTAGTTTTGCTTAATGCACCACACATTGTCACTGCATGAATGAAGAAGGCAGATCAGTTTAGTAGCTGAACTCTACAGATGTGGTTCCAGCTGCAGTGTCTTGTTGAAATAGGTTCAGAGAGATATTGAATATGGAATATGATGGGGGGGGGATTCTCCCTCTTCAATCCACTTGGCTCTGGACCTTATAAACACTCTGAGCTCTATTCACATAATATCTACCTGGATGTTTCTCCAGTGTTCTTGTGCTTCTTCAAACTGAACATGATCCATGAAACCGTGACGTAACTGAAGCAGTGACATCAGTTGTCCTTTTAAATATGGCGGCGACCACAAACATGCATGGCGGCGGCCAAAAACAAGTATGTCGGTGCCCATAAGCCACCATTGTGATACCGCACTGGCGAGGTTTGCGTTTTGAGAGTAGTATGGCGCTGACCGTGAGTAATAATGGCGGCGTCCACAAACAAGCATGTCAGCGGCCGTACACCGCCATTTTTATACCGCACTGGCGAGGTTTCAAGTCTGGAGGAGCACGGTTGCATTGCGGATCATGTTCTCTTGCCTCCCACCGACAGTGACGCTGTAATTGTGCGTCGGAACAAAACATATTGCATGTAGTACTGCCTCCCACCAACAGTGGCGCTGGGGTGGTGATTCGGATCAAAATGGCCGAACAAGATGGCGGCGGTGGATTCCCCACCGACGGCTTCTCAGTGCATGTGATTGTCGCCCCTCAATGATGTACGGGCACGTCAAGAAAAGAAAGGTGGATGCTGAAGGCCGAAATTTCAAGAAGATTTGGAGCACTAAATATTTGTTTACTGAAGTCGGTGGTAAACCCGTCTGTTTAGTTTGTGGAGAGCACGTCGCCGTGTTTAAGGAGTACAATGTGAGTCGGCATTATGAGACAAAACACGCGGAGAAATACAGACACTTGGCGGAGGCTGAGAGAGCGCGAATATCAGAAGACTTGCTAGCAAAGCTAGCAAAACAACAAGGCTGTTTTAGCAAACTACACACAGCCCGGGATGCAGCGACCAAGACCAGCTTCGTTATATCCCACAAAATCGCTAAAAACAGCAAGCCGTTCTCGGATTGGCGAGTTTGTGAAAGAGTGCTTGGTGGGCTCTGCCGCGCTAATATGCCCTGAGAATAAAGAAGCATTTGAAAAAGTCCCGCTGTCCAGGCGAACCGTCACCAGAAGGGTGAAAGGAATCGCGGAGAATCTCGAATGTCAGCTCAAAAGTGGAGTTGAAAGTTTTGACTTTTTCTCTTTGGCTTTGGATGAGAGCTGTGGTGTCCGTGACACTGCCCAGTTACTGGTGTTTCTCCGGGGAATAAGGCAGGACTTCAAGATTACGGAGGAGCTGGCAGCATTGAGGTCAATAAAAGGAACGACAACGGGAAACGATCTGTTCAAGGAGGTCGATGCATGCATGGTCAAGCTTGGACTGAAATGGGACAAACTGGTAGGCGTTACTACTGATGGTTGTCCGAATATGACAGGAAAACATGTCGGACTTTTGAAACAGATCCAAGATAAAGTGACTGAACTCGGCACAGAGCATCATTTAGTGTTGATACATTGTATTATACATCAGCATGTACTGTGCAGGTCTGTGCTAAAACTTAACCATGTTATTGATGTTGTAACAAAAACGGTTAACTTTATCAGGGCACGAGCATTAAATCACAGGCAGTTTGTTGCACTTTTAGAGGAGCATGAGAATGAACATGGTGACATCAGTACCACACAGCTGTCAGATGGCTCAGTCTGGGCAAAGTGCTCAAAAAATTTTGGGACCTGAAAACAGAGATTCAAGAGTTTTGTGAGATGAAAGGCAAAAACATCCCCGAGCTTTCAGATATGAACTGGATGGCAGATTTTGCATTTGCTGTTGATGTGACGGCACTGATGAATGAACTGAGCACTAAACTGCAAGGCAAGGGCCTTTTCGTTCATGACATGCATAACCTGGTGAAGGCTTTTATGAGAAAGTTGCTGTTTCTTTCAAGTCAACTACAGAACAACACTCTCACTCACATGCAAACCCTTAAATAAGTCAGACCATCAGCCAATCATCTCTGCAGGTACTCATCCATGTTAGGAGATTTGCATGGTGAGTTTTTAAGGCGATTTGATGATTGTAAAAACATTGAGGATGAAATGCACCTGGTTTCCTCTCCCTTTGCCTGCAGAGTAGATGATGCACCCAGTGATGTTCAGCTGGAGCTCATTGACCTGCAGTCTGACACAGTACTGGCAGAGCACTTTAAGTCAGCATCACTGCTGGAGTTCTACTCATCTCTTAAGGAGGAGAACTTTCCAAACATGAGGAGACATGCTCAGAAGATGTTGGTTCTGTTTGGATCTACCTACATATGTGAACAAACATTCTCAGTAATGAAGTTTACCAAATCCAGGTTCAGATCCTCTCTTACTGATGATCATCTGTCAGCTGTGCTTCGCATCTCCACCTCAGACATTCAACCTGACTTTGATGCACTCGTTAAAGGGCAGCAAAGGCTAGATTTCTCTCACTGAACAAGAAAATACCCAAATGTGTGTTCACTATTACTTTTTATCTGCACAGCTTGGCAGTTTGACAGTCATAATGTGACATATCTTGTTAATGATATTTGGCATACAAAGACATTGTGATGTCTTAATAGAAAAAAGTGTTTTTGGTTAATGTAATTAAAAAAAGAGTTACAAATGTTTCATGTTTACAATTGTTTTGAATAGCTGCACTGAATAAAAACATTTTTTGTTAAAATAACCCTCACTTTCTCTTTACCTAATAATAACACAGACACTTACCAGCATGTGTAAACAATGCCATTTACTGCTTTCAATTTAGAAATAAAATTCATATGCAGAATAGAGTATAAACTTTTGGCAAGTTTCCGGAATAAATGTGAATGTTTGATGAGAGGCTGTATCTGGCAGCATGAATCACTCATTGAGTAAAAAGAAAAAAGTGATGGCACGTGTCGCCCCAATTAATCCCTAAAACACAAGAGCCTCTAAACGTATTGAGAACAGGTAGGAAGCATATTACGAGCTAATAAAACTAGTAAACAGAGTCCATGTGTGTATCAGTGAAAGTGAGCAGGTTTTATGTTTCTATGTTTCTTCAGGTGAGATGTCCAGTTCCTGGACGTTCACAGCACTTTCACGGCTGGGAGACATAGTTTGCATTGTACAGAGAGGTTAAGAGATTTCTCCGACTTTAAAACATAGTGATGAAAGCAACTGTCTGCAGAATCCATGGCAAAGCATGGATTGTCAGCCTGAAAGCGTCGGGAAGTGTCGCAATGCCAGTGCATGGCGCATGTGACAGCTGCATTTCTAGTTTATTCCATCTGATTTCTACTGTAATCCTGCTCAGTAATCCCAGTTTTTATCGAGCATACCTGTAACGAGATTACACATTTTTTTATGTACTGTAACAGATTACAGTTATATGTTTTTTGTATCCTAATTATGTAACACTGTTACATGTATTCCATGACTACCCAACCCTGGTTGCACCTAAACATGTGATACACACTCAGACCTTACTGAGACTTACTAAACTAAAGTTTTCTAGCTGTGCAATGACTTGAAGTAAAGCTCTGGTAAACAAGCTGCATGTAATGATGTTCATGTAGGTACAAACAGCCAGAAGAGTCTTTAGAGCCAGAAGTGGACAGACGAAATCACCTTGTACTGCAGGTGACAGGAGGAGCAGCAAGGTGGGCGAGATACAGGTTCTGGGAGATTCCCACAACACACTGTAGACAAAAGAAAAGTGTTCAATGCACAGGTTCCACAAGTTGAGAGACTCTTAAGATCAACACCAGGAGACACCAGATCACTTTGATTGATTGTGAGGACAACACACACGGAGTGAGGTGGTATTGAAAGGCTAATTGCAGGAGGAAAGGTTTGTTTTGTAGAATGGGTCTCTTGTATTAAATTCAATGTAATTTGGATCAAATGTCTTTGTTATTTTAAAAGCATGTTTTGTTGTGAGATGTAATTTAATTTAATCACAATAACCAGCCAAAGTATTTTCTATGTTTACTACGTTTAAAACTAAATGATCAACCATCTCAACAGTCATTGGTGGACATTTAATGTATATTTCATCACCTGAAGAGTCCAACTTTGCTTTACATCTTTAACTTATATACAAGTGAAATCACAGCTCTAAGTTCTTGTTACTGAATAGTCCCTAAACGGCTCACCTGTCTCTGGCTGTGAGGCCCTGTCCGGAGGGATGGATGAGCCCGATGAAACGTGGGATCAGCCGTTGGTGGAGATTTCCACTCAACCCTTTGAAGCGCTGCTCCCACGTTCCTCCACTTGGACCATGGTTTAATCGAGGAAAATCGTGTCGATGCTGACTTGTGACTTGTAAACAGTGCGTGCACGAGGAGAACTGGGCTCGTTCATGTCTCTCGCACACGTTTTAGTAGGCGTTCCATCTCGGGAGCAGGTAGAGCTTTGCGTGCATTTTTCAAAAGGTGGAGAGGGCGGTTCTTTCCTAAAATTCGGGAAAATCCTACTGTACTCCTTTAAGATAGAGCTGCTCAGGCTGGTTTAATTGAGAAAAAAATCATGTTATTTTCTTAAGATAGAGGTGATCAGGCTGGTTTGATCTAGAAAATCACATTACTGTCTTTAGATAGAGCTGATCAGGCTGGTTTGATTTAGAAAATCACGTTACTGTCTCTAGATGGTGCTGCTCAGGCTGGTTTGATTTAGAAAATCACGTTACTGTCTCTAGATGGAGCTGCTCAGGCTGGTTTAATAAAAAAAATTAAAAAAATCAATCCCGTTACTGTCTTTAGATATAGCATCTCAGACTGGTTTAATCTAGAGAAATCGTGTTACTGACTTTAGGTAGAGATGCTTAGTGTTGGAATTCGTTCCTGTGTTCCCCTGAATTCCTGCTTGTTCGTTTGATCCGGGAGAGGCAGGAACAGAGTTAATTTCTTCAATAGTGAATTTAATAATCACACAAACAAGAGATTACAAAAATACATATATCAGATTACATAATACGAGCTCAGACCGTTCTTCCTTGCAGACCCAAGTGTGCAGGCCAGGTTTACAATGAAGAAGGGCACAACTGCAACACGTGGTTCATATTTATACATTTGCATACACCACCTCAACCTCACATTGGTCGGTTCCTCGTGATGTATGCGTTGCTATAGTGAATTTGCTATTCCTTTGTTCCCAAAACTGCTTCAAACTGGTTCTTCTCAGAGCTTGACGTTCTGTGGGACAAAGTGACCTCTGACCTCTTATCTGTTGATCCAATCTTACCTTGACCATGTTTTTGCAAGTAGAGCACTGAGGAGACATCGCCAACCAACTTGGAATGTCCCTGAACATGGATTTATAGCTGTGTTTTCCCAACTTGGGCAGTGGGAGAAACCCCAGCAGTGTAGAAACACAACTGAATACAATATGTCCAGTTGTCACACAGAAAACAAATGTTCAACCACTATATTCCTTCAATTCCCCTTTTGACCTCTGACCCCAGAGGTCAATAATTAGTGTCAATACAGTATGAGGCACTCTTCGTATAATAGAGGTCATATGTAAGCAAAATCAACAATCATATACTCAAATAGCAACATACAAAACTTTTAAACGGTGGTGACTCCCCCTTGAACTGCAACCTTGTCGTGGTGGGGGAGTTTGAGCACCCGAATGACCCTCGGAGCTATGTTGTCGGGGGACTTGCCCCTCCTGTGGGCCCACCACCTACAGAGGCTGCCGTAGGGGTCGGGTGCATTGTGGATTGGGGGGCAGTCGACGGCAGAGGCCTCGACGACCCGATCCCCGGCCACAGAATCTGGCTATTGGGACATGGAATGTGACCTCGCTGGGGGGAAGTAGCCCGAGCTTGTGAAGGAGGCTGAGAGATACCGGACTCCGGAACCCAGCTCCTCGACGGGGGCTGGATACTCCACTGCTCTGGAGTTGCCCTCTCTCTCTGGAGTTGCCCTGTCTCTCGGCTGGCCTGGGAACGCCTTGGGGTCCCACCGGAAGAGCTGGAGGAAGTGTCTGGGGTGAGGGAAGTCTGAGCAGAGTTGCCTCCGCGACGCGGCCCCGGATAAGCGGCAGAAAATGGATGGATGGATGGATGGACTTGGCACGTCACATGAACAGAGAGGAGCGCTATTTCACCTCCTCCCTTGCTGCCGTCTACTTCTCTGTGTTCTTCTTACTTCGGTGTACAGGGATTATTCCGCCCTTTGACGTGTGGAGCTGTCTCCTGGATCAGCCGATCCAGGGGCAACTTGCTTCAGATGGATGGAGGTCTCCTGAAGAGTGCGATGTGGTTCTCCCGCCAGAGTACACTGCGACAGATGGCACCGCATTGTTCCTCTTTTATCCAGGGTTCGACAAACGGCCGGACCCTCCTCTCCAGTACCCTGGAATAGACTTTCCTGGGGAGCCTTTGTCACTCAGCCGAACAGCGTGAGACGTCCTCTCGACGACCTTAAATCGACCCGTTCACCTGGGCTCGGACCACTTCCTCTTTATCACCCTGAGAAGTACCCAGGGGCTGGTGTTGAGGATCTCAGCCGAGTCCCCCCTGGCTGCCGGTCCCGGCAACATGTGCAGAGAAACGAGATTCCAGACATCTCAAAACTGCGTTGTCACATCTCTCACCTGAACATAGATTTTTCTCTTGTATAGATTTGGCTAATGCTTTTTTCTGTCTGCCACTGGCGGATCAGGTGAAACCACTGCAAACAGGTCCAACTTATTGCCGCCAATGCAAACCAAACTCCTGTTCCGGGAATACAAAGACCGAACAGCCCTTAACAAAGGGCCCCGGACTCCATGCTCCCGGAGCACCCCCCCACAGGATGTCTCAGGGGACGCGGTCAAACGCCTTCTCAAGATCCAGAAAACACATGTGGACTGGTTGGGCAAACTCCCATGAACCCTCAAGCAGCTGGTGGAGGGTATAGAGCTGGTCCAGTGTTCCACGACCAGAATGAAAACCGCATTATTCCTCTTGGATCCAAGGTTTGACTAACGGCCGGACCCTCCACTCCAGTACACTGGAATAGACTTTCCTGGGGAGGCTGAGGAGTGTGATCCCTCTGTAGTTGGAACACACCCTCCGATCCCCCTCCTTGAAGAGAGGGACCACGACCCCATTCTGCCTGTCCAGAGGTACCGTCCCCGCGTCACGCGATGTTGCAGGGATGAAGGGCCCCGGACTCCATGCTCCTGGAGCATGGAGTCGGTTTGCCAGAATTTCCTCGGGGCAGACCGAAAGTCCTCTTCCATGGCCTCTCCAAACTCCTCCCAGACCCGAGTTATTGCCTCCACCACAGCCATGAACTATGGGTCATGACCGAAAGAACGAGATCCCGGATACAAGCGGTTGAAGTGAGCTTCCTGCGTAGGGTGGCTGAGCGCACCCTTAGAGATAGGATGAGGAGCTTGAGAGTTGGTTTTTAGAATAAAGTTTGTATTTTATTAGACCATAGTCGTACTTTCACTATTCAAGTTTAAACATGAAGTGTTTATCAGGTTTAAGCAGTTTCATTATGCTGGATTTGACTGCTATGGTCTTCTCATCAGTTGTGGCCGAAAAAATGCTTCAGACGAGATACTGAGTGTGTTTTTAGAATAAAGTTTGTATTTCACGAAACATACTAAACTCTCACTATTCAACTTTTAAATGATGTGTTTATCAGGTTCAAGCAGTTTCAACCAGTTTTATTTAGTGGAGTAACTGCTATTTTCATTTCATCAGTAGTGGCCGAAATGGTGCTCCTCACGGGATATAGAGTGATTTTGGAATAAAGTTTTTATTTCATTAGAACAAACTAGTACTTTCTCAATTCAAGTTTAAACATGATGGACTTAGCAGTTGCAAGTACTTTCAACCAATTATATTTAGTGGAGTAACTGCTATTTTCATTTCATAAGGAGTGGCCGAAATGATGCTCCACACGGGATATAGAGTAATTTTGGAAGAAAGTTTTTATTTCCTTAGAACAAACTAGTACTTTCTCAATTCAAGTTTAAACATGATGGACTTAGCAGTTGCAAGTACTTTCAACCAATTATATTTAGTGGAGTAACTGCTATTTTCATTTCATTAGGAGTGGCCGAAATGATGCTCCACACGGGATATAGAGTAATTTTGGAAGAAAGTTTTTATTTCATTAGAACAAACTAGTACTTTCTCAATTCAAGTTAAAATGATGTGTTTATTATGTTCAAGCAGTTTCAACCAGTTTTATTTAGTGGAGTAACTGCTATTTTCATTTCATCAGTAGTGGCCGAAATGATGCTCCTCACGGGATATAGAGTGATTTTGGAATAAAGTTTGTATTTCCTTAGAACAAACTAGTACTTTCTCAATTCAAGGTTAAACATGATGGACATAGCAGTTGCAAGCACTTTCAAACAATTATATTTAGTGGAGTAACTGCTATTTTCATTTCATAAGGAGTGGCCGAAATGATGCTCCACACGGGATATAGAGTAATTTTGGAAGAAAGTTTTTAATTCCTTAGAACAAACTAGTACTTTCTCAATTCAAGTTTAAACATGATGGACTTAGCAGTTGCAAGTACTTTCAACCAATTATATTTAGTGGAGTAACTGCTATTTTCATTTCATTAGGAGTGGCCGAAATGATGCTCCACACGGGATATAGAGTAATTTTGGAAGAAAGTTTTTATTTCATTAGAACAAACTAGTACTTTCTCAATTCAAGTTAAAATGATGTGTTTATCAGGTTCAAGCAGTTTCAACCAATTATATTTAGGGGAGTAACTGCTATTTTCATTTCATAAGGAGTGGCCGAAATGATGCTCCTCACGGGATATAGAGTGATTTTGGAAGAAAGTTTTTATTTCATTAGAACAAACTAGTACTTTCTTAGTTCAAGTTTAAATGATGTGTTTATCAGGTTCAAGCAGTTTCAACCAGTTTTATTTAGTGGAGTAACTGCTATTTTCATTTGATCAGTAGTGGCCGAAATGATGCTCCACACGGGATATAGAGTAATTTTGGAAGAAAGTTTTTATTTCATTAGAACAAACTAGTACTTTCTCAATTCAAGTTAAAATGATGTGTTTATCAGGTTCAAGCAGTTTCAACCAGTTTTATTTAGTGGAGTAACTGCTATTTTCATTTCATCAGTAGTGGCCGAAATGATGCTCCTCACGGGATATAGAGTGATTTTGGAAGAAAGTTTTTATTTCATTAGAACAAACTAGTACTTTCTCAATTCAAGGTTAAATGATGTGTTTATCAGGTTCAAGCAGTTTCAATCAGTTTTATTTAGTGGAGTAACTGCTATTTTCATTTCATCAGGAGTGGCCGAAATGATGCTCCTCACGGGATATAGAGTAATTTTGGAATAAAGTTTGTATTTCCTTAGAACAAACTAGTACTTTCTCAATTCAAGTTTAAACATGATGGACTTAGCAGTTGCAAGTACTTTCAACCAATTCTATTTAGTGGAGTAACTGCTATTTTCATTTCATAAGGAGTGGCCGAAATGATGCTCCTCACGGGATATAGAGTGATTTTGGAAGAAAGTTTTTATTTCATTAGAACAAACTAGTACTTTCTTAGTTCAAGTTTAAATGATGTGTTTATCAGGTTCAAGCAGTTTCAACCAGTTTTATTTAGTGGAGTAACTGCTATTTTCATTTGATCAGTAGTGGCCGAAATGATGCTCCACACGGGATATAGAGTAATTTTGGAAGAAAGTTTTTATTTCATTAGAACAAACTAGTACTTTCTCAATTCAAGTTTAAACATGATGGACTTAGCAGTTGCAAGTACTTTCAACCAATTCTATTTAGTGGAGTAACTGCTATTTTCATTTCATAAGGAGTGGCCGAAATGATGCTCCTCACGGGATATAGAGTGATTTTGGAAGAAAGTTTTTATTTCATTAGAACAAACTAGTACTTTCTTAGTTCAAGTTTAAATGATGTGTTTATCAGGTTCAAGCAGTTTCAACCAGTTTTATTTAGTGGAGTAACTGCTATTTTCATTTCATCAGTAGTGGCCGAAATGATGCTCCACACGGGATATAGAGTAATTTTGGAAGAAAGTTTTTATTTCATTAGAACAAACTAGTACTTTCTCAATTCAAGTTAAAATGATGTGTTTATCAGGTTCAAGCAGTTTCAACCAGTTTTATTTAGTGGAGTAACTGCTATTTTCATTTCATCAGTAGTGGCCGAAATGATGCTCCTCACGGGATATAGAGTGATTTTGGAATAAAGTTTTTATTTCATTAGAACAAACTAGTTCTTTCTCAATTCAAGGTTAAATGATGTGTTTATCAGGTTCAAGCAGTTTCAATCAGTTTTATTTAGTGGAGTAACTGCTATTTTCATTTCATCAGGAGTGGCCGAAATGATGCTCCTCACGGGATATAGAGTAATTTTGGAATAAAGTTTGTATTTCCTTAGAACAAACTAGTACTTTCTCAATTCAAGTTTAAACATGATGGACTTAGCAGTTGCAAGTACTTTCAACCAATTATATTTAGTGGAGTAACTGCTATTTTCATTTCATCAGGAGTGGCCGAAATGATGCTCCACACGGGATATAGAGTAATTTTGGAAGAAAGTTTTTATTTCATTAGAACAAACTAGTACTTTCTCAATTCAAGTTAAAATGATGTGTTTATCAGGTTCAAGCAGTTTCAACCAGTTTTATTTAGTGGAGAAACTGCTATTTTCATTTCATCAGTAGTGGCCGAAATGATGCTCCTCACGGGATATAGAGTGATTTTGGAATAAAGTTTGTATTTCCTTAGAACAAACTAGTACTTTCTCAATTCAAGTTTAAACATGATGGACTTAGCAGTTGCAAGTACTTTCAACCAATTATATTTAGTGGAGTAACTGCTATTTTCATTTCATCAGGAGTGGCCGAAATGATGCTCCTCACGGGATATAGAGTAATTTTGGAATAAAGTTTTTATTTCATTAGAACAAACTAGTACTTTCTCAATTCAAGTTAAAATGATGTGTTTATCAGGTTCAAGCAGTTTCAACCAGTTGTATTGGTGGAGCAACTGCTATTTTCATTTCATCAGTAGTGGCCGAAATGATGCTCCACACGAGATATAGAGTGATTTTGGAATAAAGTTTTTATTTCATTAGAACAAACTAGTACTTTCTCAATTCAAGGTTAAATGATGTGTTTATCAGGTTCAAGCAGTTTCAACCAGTTCTATTTAGTGGAGTAACTGCTATTTTCATTTCATCAGTAGTGGCCGAAATGATGCTCCTCACGGGATATAGAGTGATTTTGGAATAAAGTTTTTATTTCATTAGAACAAACTAGTACTTTCTCAATTCAAGGTTAAACATGATGGACATAGCAGTTGCAAGCACTTTCAAACAATTATATTTAGTGGAGTAACTGCTATTTTCATTTCATTAGGAGTGGCCGAAATGATGCTCCACACGGGATATAGAGTAATTTTGGAAGAAAGTTTTTATTTCATTAGAACAAACTAGTACTTTCTCAATTCAAGTTAAAATGATGTGTTTATCAGGTTCAAGCAGTTTCAACCAATTATATTTAGTGGAGTAACTGCTATTTTCATTTCATAAGGAGTGGCCGAAATGATGCTCCACACGGGATATAGAGTAATTTTGGAATAAAGTTTTTGTTTCCTTAGAGCAAACTGGTACTTTTCAATTCAAGTTTAAACATGAAGTGTTTATAAGGTTAAAGCAGTTTCAACCTCTTTTATTATGCTGGATTTGACTGTGATGGCCTTTTCATCAGTTGTGGCCGAAAAGATGCTTCAGACGAGATACTGAGTATGTTTTTAGAATAAAGTTTTAATTTCATTAGGACAAACTCGTACTTTCACTATTCAAGTATCTACCCAGATAAATGTACACTAACACAACTATTGCTCACCCAAGGTGCTAAAAACACTGTGTTGCAGTTGCGAGGTTACAATTTGTATAGACTACAGAAGTGAAAGCCACAGGTGCATTAACAACATTTTCGCACTTTTCGAAACACAGCTTTTGCGTGACTCCTACCATGAGTCGTCAGAGACACTGCGTGCTCAGAGCAAAGATACCTCGGGAGCCACATGACCCAGTTGAAGACTGTTGTCGCCGGTCTTCTATGCCTGTCTACACAGGAGAGAAGAAACCTCAACAGCGAGTTGCTATGACACACTGATGGATATGAGTGCTCTCAGCCACACCACCACGTGGTCTCGCAGCTCTTTCACTCCTTTTCAGGAGAAGGAACATTGTCATTTTCCAGCACCTGACAGTGCTATCAGCTCCCTCACTCTCTCCACCGGAGAGAACCAGGATGTTCTAGCTCAGATGACTCTGACCATTCCGATATCCCAAGGGTACCTGGTCTTTGGACCAGCCAGCTTGAGTCCCTTGCAGAGGACATAGAGCAGTTCGAACCAAACAACCCGGAGATTTGTGTAGCGGACAACCTGGTGGAGGTTGAACGCTGCCTCTTCAACCTGCCTCATCCTTCGTCCCGAGAGAAGCTTACGCTTCTCTGGAAGATGACATCCAGGAGTGTCCATGTTTACATAGAGTCCCTCCCATCTGCCATCAGAGACCATTACTCAGCCCTCTGTCATGCACTTAGGGAAGCAGGATCATCTGCACAATGATCCTGCCTCTGCAAACTTTGGTGCATTTACAATCACTCAAAAGGGGGCGGAGACTCCCAGATAGTATTTATAGGTGCCTAAGGGCTGCCTACTTCCAAGGCCACAATGCACCAGGATTGGACAAAGACCAGACTTTTAAGTCCCTCTTCGTTAACAACCTCCACAACAGTGTGTGGATTGATGTCGCCCTTTTCTGCAGGACCAAAACCCCACCATGAAAGACCTCCGCAAACATGCGCAGATGGTGTGGGAGCTGCACCACCGTTCAGGTGAAAACTATGATGGTGATGCAGGTGTCCTGAGGTCTCAGGTGAGGAGAGGTAAGTCTAAAAACCGAGGCTGAGGTCAGACTCAAAACAACTGGGATGCAGATGTCCCACAGTGGATTAAAACCTGCATCAGAGTGGTGAAGCAGCACCTGAACCCGCCTGGTAAGAAGGGACCTGGCTCCCCCTGACCGCATTGACTTGGCCCCTCCCCTCCGCACACAAAGTTCATTTTGGCAGGAGGAGGAGATCCAGGAGGTGAAAGAGGCCCATTTGACATTCTTGGGTAATCTTGGCTATGCCAACCACAGATACACTTCAGTGGTGGTAGGGGTTGTTGACACTCTCTCACTGCTTGGTACTGGGTCAGAAATCCCCCTCATGTGTTCAGACACCTTCGCACGGGTTGCTAGAACCACGCTTGCGCATGCCACTTAAGGAAAGCCACTTCAGGTGGAAGAGTGTAGCATAAACAACCGAGGCTTCACTCAGGACTTGCACCACATCACTCAATGTGTCTGGGTCAACAGCTTTCCAGGACATGTCAGCGACGCATCCCATCCACGTCACTGATCTGGACACAGAAGAACTGCTTATTGGTCAGGACATCCTAAACCGACTCGCTGCCACCAAACGGCGCCTTTGGTCCCAAGTCGTCAGCCCGACTCCCATTGGCTAAGAACTAGGCCACCCAGCTTCTAACAGCAATCGTTCAGCCAACCCACGGGTCCAAAATCTGACACCTGGTCAGATTAAAGTGACCGCATTTCCACCTTTAGAGATGTTAACTGACAGTTCATTCCACAATCTTGAACTAATTCTCATCTCATTGACAATCTGCCTTCGTCCCTCACCAGCGACGACACGCATGACACAACTCTCCTCATTTCCACAACCAAAACCATCACCAGCGCTCACCATGTTAACCTTGAACAGGTTCTTCAGGGTACAAAACCGAGCACCGAAGGTGACATGGTTGTGCACGCTCCAATGACTCAACCAGAGAATACAGACATTTCAGGTAAACAGACCATGTCTGTACCAGAAGAACCTTATTCAGGCTTCGAGTCAAAGACCGAGCAACGCTCTGCTGAGGCTCGCACTTTACCACAACAGAAACAAGGAGATGCATTTGTATGAGGAGGTCTCCCGCGATTATCACACGATCTTCGCAAGGGACTCGCACAAAAAGGGGGGGGGGGGAGTCACAGACATCCACCCAGTGCGCGTCCCCACTGACTTCGAGGCACTGCCATCTTCTGAAACCCAGTACATACCCTTTCTAGCTGACGGGGTCAAGCGGTCCTGGTTCACTGGTTTGAAACAGCCTGCGCTCCAATCTCACACCTTTCCTGTTATTCAAGATTGTTATATCTAAAGAGAAACATAAATCAATTTAAATAACACTTTTTTTGGCATTAACTATTTCCAGTTTAGCTGGTGGTGGCCCAATGTCATTATTATTTGATAAATAACCAATTTATTCTAATGAATAATTTTTCATAAATAAATTATTTTTGATAAAATGTTGCTCCGTGCTCTTGTTTATCTTCCAACATGTGAGATGTTGTTGATGAATACACAGCACAGTTCCACAGTAACCAATGTGTTTTACACAGCCACTGTTCTTTGTGTCAACATGTAGGTCCAGAACACAACTAAAGACGATGTCTCTAGACATCCAGAAGACTTCCTCAGAAGAGCCTGAATGAAAGTTTTTTGAGACGTCTTTCCTGAACATTATATTGACGTCTGGTCTGGCCGTCACTGAAAACACGTTTCAAAAGAAACAGAACACGTCATCAGTCTACCACGGGACATACACAGAGAGTCAGTTTAGTATTACCATTAACATGCATTTAATTGGACTATGGAAGAAAACCAGAGAACCCTGAGGAAACACATGCACACACAAGTTAATTCCACAAACACCTCCAGGTGGATTTAAATCCACGATTTTCTGTCTGTAGCCATTGAGACAATTTGACCATTGTAATTGATAGAGCTGATAAAACCTTTATTTGGTATATAGTTGTAATCTCAATATGAAAGGTTGTAGAAATTAATCATGCCCAAAAACTCCTGCAGGGCCTTAACCGAGGCTGGACGAGGGAAATCTGTCACCGCTTGCACCTTAGAAGGCAATGGAATGGCACCCTGAGTTGAAATACGATGACCCAAAAAGTCAATCACAGGCAGACCAAACTGGCACTTAGCAGGGTTGACAATTAGGCCATGTTCCTCAAGGCCAGACCTGGGCATTTTAAGGCCCGCGGGCCAAATGCGGCCCGTGACCCGATTCTGACCGGCCCGCGAAAGGTTGCTTAGAATTAAGAAAACAAAAGCTTCTTTCGAATTTTAATGTGTGGACTAAAACCATCGGCTCTATAAATTAAAATGGAAATGCTTTTACTTTGAAGCCTGTTTATTTATGTACAGTGTACGTAACCTACGTACGTCGTATACGTAACCCGTAAAACAAGTCAATCAGTGCATGCAAGAGATGTCGGTGGAGAATCAAAAATGGCGGTGTTGCGGCCGCCGCCATACTTATTTACCGGTCGCCGCCATTTTGAAAATATGCGTACCGGAAGTGACGTTTACTGTAGCGAGATACAGGAAGTGACGTATCAGACCCCGCGGAACGTCGGGAATTACGTTTTCGGAGGCCCACCCACCGGAAGTGACGTTGGAGGATCCACTCGCCGGAAAAAAAACTGTGCGCCGCGCTTCAAACGCACATTTGTTCCCATTGCATTGTTTTCTTCACACGTGTACTCGAAGCTCAACAGAGTAAAGGATTGTCTTCTGCTAAGGTAAATAATTGCATTTTTTTCTATGTGTAAAGTATCAGCCTGCACTAATAAGAACGAAATAGTAGGTGGAGTATACCAGTATTTAGAGACTATGTTTATACTCGCACTGGAAGACCGGAGCCAGATCAGCTTCACAACCTTCCATGAGGGAACAGATATGTTCATCTCTCCCCAACTGTGTCAGTCTGTCCACATATCTGCTGCTTTATTTCTCCGTCCAGACAACTCACAGTTTACTGTGTGCCTTCACTTATCACTCCTGCTAACTGCAGTTTCATCACAACATTTAGTTGCGTTTACGTCCTAAATGGCTGAATTTTGTCACGTGGGTGAAAAGCCTCAAAACGGTGTGCATCAGCCTGCACTAATAAGTAGGACATGGTTGATAGGTGTCATTATATCAGTATTAGTGAGAGGAAGAGTCGTTGTATAGTTATGTTGGGAGCAATTCAAGTAAGATCAGCTCAAAGTTTATGTTGCTCTTTTTTTATCTTTGTTCCATGTGTTGGTTTATTTAGACCCGTACTGGTATTTTTTATCATACTGCATTACTGGATTTTTACAACCTGACTGGGATTTCTGTGTTATTATCAGAGCATCCAAATTAGAGAAAGTTTAATGGTTGTGAGGGAGATTGAATATCTTATATATAACATACTGCAATGAATCACTTGGATGCTTGTCAGTTTGCAATCATCAATGAGAGATCAGTACATTTGAACAAATACTAATGATTCTGATTTAAATATTTTTTCAGACGCAGTGTTCAATCAGAATGTCACGTCATCGTAGCAGCGAATGCGTGGGCATGGAGCATTCATATGCACACCCAACAATGCACACAGCATCTGTGCTGACCACGGATCCAGAGACCGTAAAGGAATTGAGTGTCGCATGTCTGCATGCAGAACGCTCCTATGACTCATCAATCAAGTTTGAGATTTTTTATGTAACATAAGCTCAGTTTGTTTATTTTTATTCGTCTGTATTGCAACAGATCTTCGAGATGCTGAAAGAGATGGAGGAGGTCATGGAAATCAAGAAGGGGGACCTGAGACTCATCGATTACATTTTTGATGTTATGCTTCCAGAATTAAGATGATCAATCAATGGAGGACATCATAGAAGTAGTGGTCAATATTTTGTGTCTTTTGAAACCTATCTGCATGCACCTTGTCCATCTTTTTCAGATCATCATCAACATCCTGATGGCTGAAGGTCACACAAGGCTTCAAGCACAGGTCATCATAGCCAGTGGGAGAAAGTTCTAGCAAGCTCCTGTCGTCTGTGCTCTCATCCTCCCTGCCGGATGTCTATCAATATAGTGGTTTGAAGTCTCCTGTCCCAATTTTCAGAGTGTATCTTTTATCTATCTGTCTGTCCTCTCCTCTATCCTCTCACCCCAACCGGCCAGCAGAATGCCTCCACCTCTGAGTCTGGTTTCTGCAAAGATTTCTTCCTGTTAGAGGGACTTTTTCCCTTTCCACAGTCGCTCACGCTTGCTCATGTGGATTTGTTTGGTTTTGTCTTTAAAAGTGCTTTTAATATATAATAAAGAACAATGACGTGATTCATGGATGGTTTTATTCTTTTAAAGTTGTCAGAGGTACTTTTTGAAGGTTTGTCATGGACATTTACTCTGAAGTAACTACAGTTACTCTCCATTTTTGTAGTTAGTTTTGCTTAATGCACCACACATTGTCACTGCATGAATGAAGAAGGCAGATCAGTTTAGTAGCTGAACTCTACAGATGTGGTTCCAGCTGCAGTGTCTTGTTGAAATAGGTTCAGAGAGATATTGAATATGGAATATGATGGGGGGGGGATTCTCCCTCTTCAATCCACTTGGCTCTGGACCTTATAAACACTCTGAGCTCTATTCACATAATATCTACCTGGATGTTTCTCCAGTGTTCTTGTGCTTCTTCAAACTGAACATGATCCATGAAACCGTGACGTAACTGAAGCAGTGACATCAGTTGTCCTTTTAAATATGGCGGCGACCACAAACACGCATGGCGGCGGCCAAAAACAAGTATGTCGGTGCCCATAAGCCACCATTGTGATACCGCACTGGCGAGGTTTGCGTTTTGAGAGTAGTATGGCGCTGACCGTGAGTAATAATGGCGGCGTCCACAAACAAGCATGTCAGCGGCCGTACACCGCCATTTTTATACCGCACTGGCGAGGTTTCAAGTCTGGAGGAGCACGGTTGCATTGCGGATCATGTTCTCTTGCCTCCCACCGACAGTGACGCTGTAATTGTGCGTCGGAACAAAACATATTGCATGTAGTACTGCCTCCCACCAACAGTGGCGCTGGGGTGGTGATTCGGATCAAAATGGCCGAACAAGATGGCGGCGGTGGATTCCCCACCGACGGCTTCTCAGTGCATGTGATTGTCGCCCCTCAATGATGTACGGGCACGTCAAGAAAAGAAAGGTGGATGCTGAAGGCCGAAATTTCAAGAAGATTTGGAGCACTAAATATTTGTTTACTGAAGTCGGTGGTAAACCCGTCTGTTTAGTTTGTGGAGAGCACGTCGCCGTGTTAAAGGAGTACAATGTGAGTCGGCATTATGAGACAAAACACGCGGAGAAATACAGACACTTGGCGGAGGCTGAGAGAGCGCGAATATCAGAAGACTTGCTAGCAAAGCTAGCAAAACAACAAGGCTGTTTTAGCAAACTACACACAGCCCGGGATGCAGCGACCAAGACCAGCTTCGTTATATCCCACAAAATCGCTAAAAACAGCAAGCCGTTCTCGGATTGGCGAGTTTGTGAAAGAGTGCTTGGTGGGCTCTGCCGCGCTAATATGCCCTGAGAATAAAGAAGCATTTGAAAAAGTCCCGCTGTCCAGGCGAACCGTCACCAGAAGGGTGAAAGGAATCGCGGAGAATCTCGAATGTCAGCTCAAAAGTGGAGTTGAAAGTTTTGACTTTTTCTCTTTGGCTTTGGATGAGAGCTGTGGTGTCCGTGACACTGCCCAGTTACTGGTGTTTCTCCGGGGAATAAGGCAGGACTTCAAGATTACGGAGGAGCTGGCAGCATTGAGGTCAATAAAAGGAACGACAACGGGAAACGATCTGTTCAAGGAGGTCGATGCATGCATGGTCAAGCTTGGACTGAAATGGGACAAACTGGTAGGCGTTACTACTGATGGTTGTCCGAATATGACAGGAAAACATGTCGGACTTTTGAAACAGATCCAAGATAAAGTGACTGAACTCGGCACAGAGCATCATTTAGTGTTGATACATTGTATTATACATCAGCATGTACTGTGCAGGTCTGTGCTAAAACTTAACCATGTTATTGATGTTGTAACAAAAACGGTTAACTTTATCAGGGCACGAGCATTAAATCACAGGCAGTTTGTTGCACTTTTAGAGGAGCATGAGAATGAACATGGTGACATCATGTACCACACAGCTGTCAGATGGCTCAGTCTGGGCAAAGTGCTCAAAAGATTTTGGGACCTGAAAACAGAGATTCAAGAGTTTTGTGAGATGAAAGGCAAAAACATCCCCGAGCTTTCAGATATGAACTGGATGGCAGATTTTGCATTTGCTGTTGATGTGACGGCACTGATGAATGAACTGAGCACTAAACTGCAAGGCAAGGGCCTTTTCGTTCATGACATGCATAACCTGGTGAAGGCTTTTATGAGAAAGTTGCTGTTTCTTTCAAGTCAACTACAGAACAACACTCTCACTCACATGCAAACCCTTAAATAAGTCAGACCATCAGCCAATCATCTCTGCAGGTACTCATCCATGTTAGGAGATTTGCATGGTGAGTTTTTAAGGCGATTTGATGATTGTAAAAACATTGAGGATGAAATGCACCTGGTTTCCTCTCCCTTTGCCTGCAGAGTAGATGATGCACCCAGTGATGTTCAGCTGGAGCTCATTGACCTGCAGTCTGACACAGTACTGGCAGAGCACTTTAAGTCAGCATCACTGCTGGAGTTCTACTCATCTCTTAAGGAGGAGAACTTTCCAAACATGAGGAGACATGCTCAGAAGATGTTGGTTCTGTTTGGATCTACCTACATATGTGAACAAACATTCTCAGTAATGAAGTTTACCAAATCCAGGTTCAGATCCTCTCTTACTGATGATCATCTGTCAGCTGTGCTTCGCATCTCCACCTCAGACATTCAACCTGACTTTGATGCACTCGTTAAAGGGCAGCAAAGGCTAGATTTCTCTCACTGAACAAGAAAATACCCAAATGTGTGTTCACTATTACTTTTTATCTGCACAGCTTGGCAGTTTGACAGTCATAATGTGACATATCTTGTTAATGATATTTGGCATACAAAGACATTGTGATGTCTTAATAGAAAAAAGTGTTTTTGGTTAATGTAATTAAAAAAAGAGTTACAAATGTTTCATGTTTACAATTGTTTTGAATAGCTGCACTGAATAAAAACATTTTTTGTTAAAATAACCCTCACTTTCTCTTTACCTAATAATAACACAGACACTTACCAGCATGTGTAAACAATGCCATTTACTGCTTTCAATTTAGAAATAAAATTCATATGCAGAATAGAGTATAAACTTTTGGCAAGTTTCCGGAATAAATGTGAATGTTTGATGAGAGGCTGTATCTGGCAGCATGAATCACTCATTGAGTAAAAAGAAAAAAGTGATGGCACGTGTCGCCCCAATTAATCCCTAAAACACAAGAGCCTCTAAACGTATTGAGAACAGGTAGGAAGCATATTACGAGCTAATAAAACTAGTAAACAGAGTCCATGTGTGTATCAGTGAAAGTGAGCAGGTTTTATGTTTCTATGTTTCTTCAGGTGAGATGTCCAGTTCCTGGACGTTCACAGCACTTTCACGGCTGGGAGACATAGTTTGCATTGTACAGAGAGGTTAAGAGATTTCTCCGACTTTAAAACATAGTGATGAAAGCAACTGTCTGCAGAATCCATGGCAAAGCATGGATTGTCAGCCTGAAAGCGTCGGGAAGTGTCGCAATGCCAGTGCATGGCGCATGTGACAGCTGCATTTCTAGTTTATTCCATCTGATTTCTACTGTAATCCTGCTCAGTAATCCCAGTTTTTATCGAGCATACCTGTAACGAGATTACACATTTTTTTATGTACTGTAACAGATTACAGTTATATGTTTTTTGTATCCTAATTATGTAACACTGTTACATGTATTCCATGACTACCCAACCCTGGTTGCACCTAAACATGTGATACACACTCAGACCTTACTGAGACTTACTAAACTAAAGTTTTCTAGCTGTGCAATGACTTGAAGTAAAGCTCTGGTAAACAAGCTGCATGTAATGATGTTCATGTAGGTACAAACAGCCAGAAGAGTCTTTAGAGCCAGAAGTGGACAGACGAAATCACCTTGTACTGCAGGTGACAGGAGGAGCAGCAAGGTGGGCGAGATACAGGTTCTGGGAGATTCCCACAACACACTGTAGACAAAAGAAAAGTGTTAAATGCACAGGTTCCACAAGTTGAGAGACTCTTAAGATCAACACCAGGAGACACCAGATCACTTTGATTGATTGTGAGGACAACACACACGGAGTGAGGTGGTATTGAAAGGCTAATTGCAGGAGGAAAGGTTTGTTTTGTAGAATGGGTCTCTTGTATTAAATTCAATGTAATTTGGATCAAATGTCTTTGTTATTTTAAAAGCATGTTTTGTTGTGAGATGTAATTTAATTTAATCACAATAACCAGCCAAAGTATTTTCTATGTTTACTACGTTTAAAACTAAATGATCAACCATCTCAACAGTCATTGGTGGACATTTAATGTATATTTCATCACCTGAAGAGTCCAACTTTGCTTTACATCTTTAACTTATATACAAGTGAAATCACAGCTCTAAGTTCTTGTTACTGAATAGTCCCTAAACGGCTCACCTGTCTCTGGCTGTGAGGCCCTGTCCGGAGGGATGGATGAGCCCGATGAAACGTGGGATCAGCCGTTGGTGGAGATTTCCACTCAACCCTTTGAAGCGCTGCTCCCACGTTCCTCCACTTGGACCATGGTTTAATCGAGGAAAATCATGTCACACTGAAAAAACAATTCTGTCATTTCATTTTTGAGTGTACTTTTTTAAGATAGAGCTTCTCAGGCTGGTTTAATCAAGTAAAATCATGTTACTGTCTTAAAGGTGTACAGGAGGATTTTCTTTTTCCGGGTGGATCATCAAGACTATTGGTACTCCCAACTGTCAATCATTCTGGTGATATATTACGCAAGGCCGTCGTATGTGCTCGTCCCCAGGTAGCGTGGATCTATTAGTTTTCACTTTCTGCGCATGCGCGCTTTCAGGTGTATATGGTGAGCTACGCCTTCAGCGAGCTCGCAGTTCTCACCGGGTACTTTGAAAATGGCAGAGGGTCGCAAAAGAGAAAAAGTGTCTTCGAAGTGTATGAGAAGAAGAGAAAGGCTTCGGAAGAGAGAAACAAGACCAGAGTGTTTTTGGGAGATTCTTTCACACGATGGCGTGCGCTGAAAGCCCAGGTTGGGCTTCCCACTGATGCTTCAGTCGCGAAGTTTCTACTCGACAGGTAAAGTTTGGCATTCTATTTGGAGAAATCCATTTCAAATCACTTCCAGTAAAAGTTATCTATGTCTATATTGTAACTTTCCAGGGTTGATTAGTGGAAAAAGTTCAAATCTTCTTGTAAAGTGAGCTTGTGTAAGCGATGCTGACTTGTGACTTGTAAACAGTGCGTGCACGAGGAGAACTGGGCTCGTTCATGTCTCTCGCACACGTTTTAGTAGGCGTTCCATCTCGGGAGCAGGTAGAGCTTTGCGTGCATTTTTCAAAAGGTGGAGAGGGCGGTTCTTTCCTAAAATTCGGGAAAATCCTACTGTACTCCTTTAAGATAGAGCTGCTCAGGCTGGTTTAATCTAGACAAATTGTGTTACTGCCTTTAGATAGAGCTGATCAGGTTGGTTTGATCTAGAAAATCACATTACTGTCTTTAGATAGAGCTGATCAGGCTGGTTTGATTTAGAAAATCACGTTACTGTCTCTAGATGGAGCTGCTCAGGCTGGTTTAATAAAAAAAAAAAAAACTGACTTTAGGTAGAGATGCTTAGTGTTGGAATTCGTTCCTGTGTTCCCCTGAATTCCTGCTTGTTCGTTTGATCCGGGAGAGGCAGGAACAGAGTTAATTTCTTCAATAGTGAATTTAATAATCACACAAACAAGAGATTACAAAAATACATATATCAGATTACATAATACGAGCTCAGACCATTCTTCCTTGCAGACCCAAGTGTGCAGGCCAGGTTTACAATGAAGAAGGGCACAACTGCAACACGTGGTTCATATTTATACATTTGCATACACCACCTCAACCTCACATTGGTCGGTTCCTCGTGATGTATGCGTTGCTATAGTGAATTTGCTATTCCTTTGTTCCCAAAACTGCTTCAAACTGGTTCTTCTCAGAGCTTGACGTTCTGTGGGACAAAGTGACCTCTTATCTGTTGATCCAATCTTACCTTGACCATGTTTTTGCAAGTAGAGCACTGAGGAGACATCGCCAACCAACTTGGAATGTCCCTGAACATGGATTTATAGCTGTGTTTTCCCAACTTGGGCAGTGGGAGAAACCCCAGTAGTGTAGAAACACAACTGAATACAATATGTCCAGTTGTCACACAGAAAACAAATGTTCAACCACTATATTCCTTCAATTCCCCTTTTGACCTCTGACCCCAGAGGTCAATAATTAGTGTCAATACAGTATGAGGCACTCTTCGTATAATAGAGGTCATATGTAAGCAAAATCAACAATCATATACTCAAATAGCAACATACAAAACTTTTAAACAGTGGTGACTCCCCCTTGAACTGCAACCTTGTCGTGGTGGGGGAGTTTGAGCACCCGAATGACCCTCGGAGCTATGTTGTCGGGGGACTTGCCCCTCCTGTGGGCCCACCACCTACAGAGGCTGCCGTAGGGGTTGGGTGCATTGTGGATTGGGGGGCAGTCGACGGCAGAGGCCTCGACGACCCGATCCCCGGCCACAGAATCTGGCTATTGGGACATGGAATGTGACCTCGCTGGGGGGGAAGGAGCCCGAGCTTGTGAGGGAGGCTGAGAGATACCGTCTAGATATAGTCGGGCTCGCCTCCACTTACAGCTTGGACTCCGGAACCCAGCTCCTCGACGGGGGCTGGATACTCCACTGCTCTGGAGTTACCCTGTCTCTCTGGAGTTGCCCTGTCTCTCGGCTGGCCTGGGAACGCCTTGGGGTGCCACCGGAAGAGCTGGAGGAAGTGTCTGGGGTGAGGGAAGTCTGAGCAGAGTTGCCTCCGCGACGCGGCCCTGGATAAGCGGCAGAAAATGGATGGATGGATGGATGGACTTGGCACGTCACATGAACAGAGAGGAGCGCTATTTCACCTCCTCCCTTGCTGTCGTCTACTTCTCTGTGTTCTTCTTACTTCGGTGGATTATTCCGCCCTTTATCGTGTGGAGCTGTCTCCTGGATCAGCCAATCCAGGGGCAACTTGCTTCAGATGGATGGAGGTCTCCTGAAGAGTGCGATGTGGTTCTCCCGCCAGAGTACACTGCGACAGATGGCACCGCATTGTTCCTCTTTTATCCAGGGTTCGACTAACGGCCGGACCCTCCTCTCCAGTACCCTGGAATAGACTTTCCTGGGGAGCCTTTGTCACTCAGCCGAACAGCGTGAGACGTCCTCTCGACGACCTTAAATCGACCCTTTCACCTGGGCTCGGACCACTTCCTCTTTATCACCCTGAGAAGTACCTAGGGGCTGGTGTTGAGGATCTCAGCCGAGTCCCCCCTGGCTGCCGGTCCCGGCAACATGTGCAGAGAAACGAGATTCCAGACATCTCAAAACTGCGTTGTCACATCTCTCACCTGAACATAGATTTTTCTCTTGTATAGATTTGGCTAATGCTTTTTTCTGTCTGCCACTGGCGGATCAGGTGAAACCACTGCAAACAGGTCCGACTTATTGCCGCCAATGCAAACCAAACTCCTGTTCCGGGAATACAAAGACCGAACAGCGCTTAACAAAGGGCCCCGGACTCCATGCTCCCGGAGCACCCCCCCACAGGATGTCTCAGGGGACGCGGTCGAACGCCTTCTCAAGATCCAGAAAACACATGTGGACTGGTTGGGCAAACTCCCATGAACCCTCAAGCAGCTGGTGGAGGGTATAGAGCTGGTCCAGTGTTCCACGACCAGAATGAAAACCGCATTATTCCTCTTGGATCCAAGGTTTGACTAACGGCCGGACCCTCCACTCCAGTACACTGGAATAGACTTTCCTGGGGAGGCTGAGGAGTGTGATCCCTCTGTAGTTGGAACACACCCTCCGATCCCCCTCCTTGAAGAGAGGGACCACGACCCCATTCTGCCTGTCCAGAGGTACCGTCCCCGCGTCACGCGATGTTGCAGGGATGAAGGGCCCCGGACTCCATGCTCCTGGAGCATGGAGTCGGTTTGCCAGAATTTCCTCGGGGCAGACCGAAAGTCCTCTTCCATGGCCTCTCCAAACTCCTCCCAGACCCGAGTTATTGCCTCCACCACAGCCATGACCGAAAGAACGAGATCCCGGATACAAGCGGTTGAAGTGAGCTTCCTGCGTAGGGTGGCTGAGCGCACCCTTAGAGATAGGATGAGGAGCTTGAGAGTTGGTTTTTAGAATAAAGTTTGTATTTTACTAGACCATAGTCGTACTTTCACTATTCAAGTTTAAACATGAAGTGTTTATCAGGTTGAAGCAGTTTCATTATGCTGGATTTGACTGCTTATGGTCTTCTCATCAGTTGTGGCCGAAAAAATGCTTCAGACGAGATACTGAGTGTGTTTTTAGAATAAAGTTTGTATTTCACGAAACATACTAAACTCTCACTATTCAACTTTTAAATGATGTGTTTATCAGGTTCAAGCAGTTTCAACCAGTTTTATTTAGTGGAGTAACTGCTATTTTCATTTCATCAGTAGTGGCCGAAATGGTGCTCCTCACGGGATATAGAGTGATTTGGGAATAAAGTTTTTATTTCATTAGAACAAACTAGTAGTTTCTCAATTCAAGTTTAAACATGATGGAGTTAGCAGTCGCAAGTACTTTCAAACAATTATATTTAGTGGAGTAACTGCTATTTTCATTTCATCAGTAGTGGCCGAAATGATGCTCCTCACGGGATATAGAGTGATTTTGGAATAAAGTTTTTATTTCATTAGAACAAACTAGTACTTTCTCAATTCAAGGTTAAATGATGTGTTTATCAGGTTCAAGCAGTTTCAACCAGTTTTATTTAGTGGAGTAACTGCTATTTTCATTTCATCAGTAGTGGCCGAAATGATGCTCCTCACGGGATATAGAGTGATTTTGGAATAAAGTTTTTATTTCATTAGAACAAACTAGTACTTTCTCAATTCAAGGTTAAATGATGTGTTTATCAGGTTCAAGCAGTTTCAACCAGTTTTATTTAGTGGAGTAACTGCTATTTTCATTTCATCAGTAGTGGCCGAAATGATGCTCCTCACGGGATATAGAGTGATTTTGGAATAAAGTTTTTATTTCATTAGAACAAACTAGTACTTTCTCAATTCAAGGTTAAATGATGTGCTTATCAGGTTCAAGCAGTTTCAACCAGTTTTATTTAGTGGAGTAACTGCTATTTTCATTTCATCAGTAGTGGCCGAAATGATGCTCCTCACGGGATATAGAGTGATTTTGGAATAAAGTTTTTATTTCATTAGAACAAACTAGTACTTTCTCAATTCAAGTTTAAATGATGTGTTTATCAGGTTCAAGCAGTTTCAACCAGTTTTATTTAGTGGAGTAACTGCCATTTTCATTTCATCAGTAGTGGCCGAAATGATGCTCCTCACGGGATATAGAGTGATTTTGGAATAAAGTTTTTATTTCATTAGAACAAACTAGTACTTTCTCAATTCAAGGTTAAATGATGTGTTTATCAGGTTCAAGCAGTTTCAACCAGTTTTATTTAGTGGAGTAACTGCTATTTTCATTTCATCAGTAGTGGCCGAAATGATGCTCCTCACGGGATATAGAGTGATTTTGGAATAAAGTTTTTATTTCATTAGAACAAACTAGTACTTTCTCAATTCAAGGTTAAATGATGTGTTTATCAGGTTCAAGCAGTTTCAACCAGTTTTATTTAGTGGAGTAACTGCTATTTTCATTTCATCAGTAGTGGCCGAAATGATGCTCCTCACGGGATATAGAGTGATTTTGGAATAAAGTTTTTATTTCATTAGAACAAACTAGTACTTTCTCAATTCAAGTTAAAATGATGTGTTTATCAGGTTCAAGCAGTTTCAACCAGTTTTATTTAGTGGAGTAACTGCTATTTTCATTTCATCAGGAGTGGTCGAAATGATGCTCCTCACGGGATATAGAGTAATTTTGGAATAAAGTTTTTATTTCATTAGAACAAACTAGTACTTTCTCAATTCAAGGTTAAATGATGTGTTTATCAGGTTCAAGCAGTTTCAACCAGTTTTATTTAGTGGAGTAACTGCTATTTTCATTTCATCAGTAGTGGCCGAAATGATGCTCCTCACGGGATATAGAGTGATTTTGGAATAAAGTTTTTATTTCATTAGAACAAACTAGTACTTTCTCAATTCAAGGTTAAATGATGTGTTTATCAGGTTCAAGCAGTTTCAACCAGTTTTATTTAGTGGAGTAACTGCTATTTTCATTTCATCAGTAGTGGCCGAAATGATGCTCCTCACGGGATATAGAGTGATTTTGGAATAAAGTTTTTATTTCATTAGAACAAACTAGTACTTTCTCAATTCAAGGTTAAATGATGTGTTTATCAGGTTCAAGCAGTTTCAACCAGTTTTATTTAGTGGAGTAACTGCTATTTTCATTTCATACGTAGTGGCCGAAATGATGCTCCTCACGGGATATAGAGTGATTTTGGAATAAAGTTTTTATTTCATTAGAACAAACTAGTACTTTCTCAATTCAAGGTTAAATGATGTGCTTATCAGGTTCAAGCAGTTTCAACCAGTTTTATTTAGTGGAGTAACTGCTATTTTCATTTCATCAGTAGTGGCCGAAATGATGCTCCTCACGGGATATAGAGTGATTTTGGAATAAAGTTTTTATTTCATTAGAACAAACTAGTACTTTCTCAATTCAAGTTTAAATGATGTGTTTATCAGGTTCAAGCAGTTTCAACCAGTTTTATTTAGTGGAGTAACTGCCATTTTCATTTCATCAGTAGTGGCCGAAATGATGCTCCTCACGGGATATAGAGTGATTTTGGAATAAAGTTTTTATTTCATTAGAACAAACTAGTACTTTCTCAATTCAAGGTTAAATGATGTGTTTATCAGGTTCAAGCAGTTTCAACCAGTTTTATTTAGTGGAGTAACTGCTATTTTCATTTCATCAGTAGTGGCCGAAGTGATGCTCCTCACGGGATATAGAGTGATTTTGGAATAAAGTTTTTATTTCATTAGAACAAACTAGTACTTTCTCAATTCAAGGTTAAATGATGTGTTTATCAGGTTCAAGCAGTTTCAACCAGTTTTATTTAGTGGAGTAACTGCTATTTTCATTTCATCAGTAGTGGCCGAAATGATGCTCCTCACGGGATATAGAGTGATTTTGGAATAAAGTTTTTATTTCATTAGAACAAACTAGTACTTTCTCAATTCAAGTTAAAATGATGTGTTTATCAGGTTCAAGCAGTTTCAACCAGTTTTATTTAGTGGAGTAACTGCTATTTTCATTTCATCAGGAGTGGTCGAAATGATGCTCCTCACGGGATATAGAGTAATTTTGGAATAAAGTTTTTATTTCATTAGAACAAACTAGTACTTTCTCAATTCAAGGTTAAATGATGTGTTTATCAGGTTCAAGCAGTTTCAACCAGTTTTATTTAGTGGAGTAACTGCTATTTTCATTTCATCAGTAGTGGCCGAAATGATGCTCCTCACGGGATATAGAGTGATTTTGGAATAAAGTTTTTATTTCATTAGAACAAACTAGTACTTTCTCAATTCAAGGTTAAATGATGTGCTTATCAGGTTCAAGCAGTTTCAACCAGTTTTATTTAGTGGAGTAACTGCTATTTTCATTTCATCAGTAGTGGCCGAAATGATGCTCCTCACGGGATATAGAGTGATTTTGGAATAAAGTTTTTATTTCATTAGAACAAACTAGTACTTTCTCAATTCAAGTTTAAATGATGTGTTTATCAGGTTCAACCAGTTTCAACCAGTTTTATTTAGTGGAGTAACTGCCATTTTCATTTCATCAGTAGTGGCCGAAATGATGCTCCTCACGGGATATAGAGTGATTTTGGAATAAAGTTTTTATTTCATTAGAACAAACTAGTACTTTCTCAATTCAAGGTTAAATGATGTGTTTATCAGGTTCAAGCAGTTTCAACCAGTTTTATTTAGTGGAGTAACTGCTATTTTCATTTCATCAGTAGTGGCCGAAATGATGCTCCTCACGGGATATAGAGTGATTTTGGAATAAAGTTTTTATTTCATTAGAACAAACTAGTACTTTCTCAATTCAAGTTTAAATGATGTGTTTATCAGGTTCAAGCAGTTTCAACCAGTTTTATTTAGTGGAGTAACTGCCATTTTCATTTCATCAGTAGTGGCCGAAATGATGCTCCTCACGGGATATAGAGTGATTTTGGAATAAAGTTTTTATTTCATTAGAACAAACTAGTACTTTCTCAATTCAAGGTTAAATGATGTGCTTATCAGGTTCAAGCAGTTTCAACCAGTTTTATTTAGTGGAGTAACTGCTATTTTCATTTCATCAGTAGTGGCCGAAATGATGCTCCTCACGGGATATAGAGTGATTTTGGAATAAAGTTTTTATTTCATTAGAACAAACTAGTACTTTCTCAATTCAAGTTTAAATGATGTGTTTATCAGGTTCAAGCAGTTTCAACCAGTTTTATTTAGTGGAGTAACTGCCATTTTCATTTCATCAGTAGTGGCCGAAATGATGCTCCTCACGGGATATAGAGTGATTTTGGAATAAAGTTTTTATTTCATTAGAACAAACTAGTACTTTCTCAATTCAAGGTTAAATGATGTGTTTATCAGGTTCAAGCAGTTTCAACCAGTTTTATTTAGTGGAGTAACTGCTATTTTCATTTCATCAGTAGTGGCCGAAATGATGCTCCTCACGGGATATAGAGTGATTTTGGAATAAAGTTTTTATTTCATTAGAACAAACTAGTACTTTCTCAATTCAAGGTTAAATGATGTGTTTATCAGGTTCAAGCAGTTTCAACCAGTTTTATTTAGTGGAGTAACTGCTATTTTCATTTCATCAGTAGTGGCCGAAATGATGCTCCTCACGGGATATAGAGTGATTTTGGAATAAAGTTTTTATTTCATTAGAACAAACTAGTACTTTCTCAATTCAAGTTAAAATGATGTGTTTATCAGGTTCAAGCAGTTTCAACCAGTTTTATTTAGTGGAGTAACTGCTATTTTCATTTCATCAGGAGTGGTCGAAATGATGCTCCTCACGGGATATAGAGTAATTTTGGAATAAAGTTTTTATTTCATTAGAACAAACTAGTACTTTCTCAATTCAAGGTTAAATGATGTGTTTATCAGGTTCAAGCAGTTTCAACCAGTTTTATTTAGTGGAGTAACTGCTATTTTCATTTCATCAGTAGTGGCCGAAATGATGCTCCTCACGGGATATAGAGTGATTTTGGAATAAAGTTTTTATTTCATTAGAACAAACTAGTACTTTCTCAATTCAAGGTTAAATGATGTGTTTATCAGGTTCAAGCAGTTTCAACCAGTTTTATTTAGTGGAGTAACTGCTATTTTCATTTCATCAGTAGTGGCCGAAATGATGCTCCTCACGGGATATAGAGTGATTTTGGAATAAAGTTTTTATTTCATTAGAACAAACTAGTACTTTCTCAATTCAAGGTTAAATGATGTGTTTATCAGGTTCAAGCAGTTTCAACCAGTTTTATTTAGTGGAGTAACTGCTATTTTCATTTCATCAGTAGTGGCCGAAATGATGCTCCTCACGGGATATAGAGTGATTTTGGAATAAAGTTTTTATTTCATTAGAACAAACTAGTACTTTCTCAATTCAAGGTTAAATGATGTGTTTATCAGGTTCAAGCAGTTTCAACCAGTTTTATTTAGTGGAGTAACTGCTATTTTCATTTCATCAGTAGTGGCCGAAATGATGCTCCTCACGGGATATAGAGTGATTTTGGAATAAAGTTTTTGTTTCCTTAGAGCAAACTAGTACTTTTCAATTCAAGTTTAAACATGAAGTGTTTATAAGGTTAAAGCAGTTTCAACCTCTTTTATTATGCTGGATTTGACTGTTATGGTCTTTTCATCAGTTGTGGCCGAAAAGATGCTTCAGACGAGATACTGAGTATGTTTTTCGAATAAAGTTTTAATTTTATTAGGACAAACTCGTACTTTCACTATTCAAGTATCTACCCAGATAAATGTACACTAACACAACTATTGCTCACCCAAGGTGCTAAAAACACTGTGTTGCAGCTGCGAGGTTACAATTTGTATAGACTACAGAAGTGAAAGCCACAGGTGCATTAACATTTTCGCACTTTTCGAAACACAGCTTTTGCGTGACTCCTACCATGAGTCGTCAGAGACACTGCGTGCTCAGAGCAAAGATACCTCGGGAGCCACATGACCCAGTTGAAGACTGTTGTCGCCGGTCTTCTATGCCTGTCTACACAGGAGAGAAGAAACCTCAACAGCGAGTTGCTATGACACACATCCATCAGTGCTCTCAGCCGCACCACCACGTGGTCTCGCAGCTCTTTCACTCCTTTTCAGGAGAAGGAACATTGTCATTTTCCAGCACCTGACAGTGCTATCAGCTCCCTCACTCTCTCCACCGGAGAGAACCAGGATGTTCTAGCTCAGATGACTCTGAACATTCCGATATCCCAAGGGTACCTGGTCTTTGGACCAGCCAGCTTGAGTCCCTTGCAGAGGACATAGAGCAGTTCGAACCAAACAACCCGGAGATTCGTGTAGCGGACAACCTGGTGGAGGTTGAACGCTGCCTCTTCAACCTGCCTCATCCTTCGTCCCGAGAGAAGCTTACGCTTCTCTGGAAGATGACATCCAGGAGTGTCCATGTTTACATAGAGTCCCTCCCATCTGCCATCAGAGACCATTACTCAGCCCTCTGTCATGCGCTTAGGGAAGCAGGATCATCTGCACAATGATCCTGCCTCTGCAAACTTTGGTGCATTTACAATCACTCAAAAGGGGGCGGAGACTCCCAGATAGTATTTATAGGTGCCTAAGGGCTGCCTACTTCCAAGGCCACAATGCACCAGGATTGGACAAAGACCAGACTTTTAAGTCCCTCTTCGTTAACAACCTCCACAACAGTGTGTGGATCGATGTCGCCCTTTTCTGCAGGACCAAAAACCCCACCATGAAAGACCTCCGCAAACATGCGCAGATGGTGTGGGAGCTGCACCACCGTTCAGGTGAAAACTATGATGGTGATGCAGGTGTCCTGAGGTCTCAGGTGAGGAGAGGTAAGTCTAAAAACCGAGGCTGAGGTCAGACTCAAAACAACTGGGATGCAGATGTCCCACAGTGGATTAAAACCTGCATCAGAGTGGTGAAGCAGCACCTGAACCCGCCTGGTAAGAAGGGACCTGGCTCCCCCTGACCGCATGACTTGGCCCCTCCCCTCCGCACACAAAGTTCATTTTGGCAGGAGGAGGAGATCCAGGAGGTGAAAGAGGCCCATTTGACATTCTTGGGTAATCTTGGCTATGCCAACCACAGATACACTTCAGTGGTGGTAGGGGTTGTTGACACTCTCTCACTGCTTGGTACTGGGTCAGAAATCCCCCTCATGTGTTCAGACACCTTCGCACGGGTTGCTAGAACCACGCTTGCGCATGCCACTTAAGGAAAGCCACTTCAGGTGGAAGAGTGTAGCATAAACAACCGAGGCTTCACTCAGGACTTGCACCACATCACTCAATGTGTCTGGGTCAACAGCTTTCCAGGACATGTCAGCGACGCATCCCATCCACGTCACTGATCTGGACACAGAAGAACTGCTTATTGGTCAGGACATCCTAAACCGACTCGCTGCCACCAAACGGCGCCTTTGGTCCCAAGTCGTCAGCCCGACTCCCATTGGCTAAGAACTAGGCCACCCAGCTTCTAACAGCAATCGTTCAGCCAACCCACGGGTCCAAAATCTGACACCTGGTCAGATTAAAGTGACCGCATTTCCACCTTTAGAGATGTTAACTGACAGTTCATTCCACAATCTTGAACTAATTCTCATCTCATTGACAATCTGCCTTCGTCCCTCACCAGCGACGACACGCATGACACAACTCTCCTCATTTCCACAACCAAAACCATCACCAGCGCTCACCATGTTAACCTTGAACAGGTTCTTCAGGGTACAAAACCGAGCACCGAAGGTGACATGGTTGTGCACGCTCCAATGACTCAACCAGAGAATACAGACATTTCAGGTAAACAGACCATGTCTGTACCAGAAGAACCTTATTCAGGCTTCGAGTCAAAGACCGAGCAACGCTCTGCTGAGGCTCGCACTTTACCACAACAGAAACAAGGAGATGCATTTGTATGAGGAGGTCTCCCTCCTCACACGATCTTCGCAAGGGACTCGCACAAAAGGGGGGGGGGGGGGGGAGTCACAGACATCCACCCAGTGCGCGTCCCCACTGACTTCGAGGCACTGCCATCTTCTGAAACCCAGTACATACCCTTTCTAGCTGACGGGGTCAAGCGGTCCTGGTTCACTGGTTTGAAACAGCCTGCGCTCCAATCTCACACCTTCCCTGTTATTCAAGATTGTTATATCTAAAGAGAAACATAAATCAATTTAAATAACACTTTTTTTGGCATTAACTATTTCCAGTTTAGCTGGTGGTGGCCCAATGTCATTATTATTTGATAAATAACCAATTTATTCTAATGAATAATTTTTCATAAATAAATTATTTTTGATAAAATGTTGCTCCGTGCTCTTGTTTATCTTCCAACATGTGAGATGTTGTTGATGAATACACAGCACAGTTCCACAGTAACCAATGTGTTTTACACAGCCACTGTTCTTTGTGTCAACATGTAGGTCCAGAACACAACTAAAGACGATGTCTCTAGACATCCAGAAGACTTCCTCAGAAGAGCCTGAATGAAAGTTTTTTGAGACGTCTTTCCTGAACATTATATTGACGTCTTGTCTGGACGTCACTGAAAATATGTTTCAAAAGAAACAGAACACGTCATCAGTCTACCACGGGACATACACAGAGAGTCAGTTTAGTATTACCATTAACATGCATTTAATTGGACTATGGAAGAAAACCAGAGAACCCTGAGGAAACACATGCACACACAAGTTAATTCCACAAACACCTCCAGGTGGATTTAAATCCACGATTTTCTGTCTGTAGCCATTGAGACAATTTGACCATTGTAATTGATAGAGCTGATAAAACCTTTATTTGGTATATAGTTGTAATCTCAATATGAAAGGTTGTAGAAATTAATCATGCCCAAAAACTCCTGCAGGGCCTTAACCGAGGCTGGACGAGGGAAATCTGTCACCGCTTGCACCTTAGAAGGCAATGGAATGGCACCCTGAGTTGAAATACGATGACCCAAAAAGTCAATCACAGGCAGACCAAACTGGCACTTAGCAGGGTTGACAATTAGGCCATGTTCCTCAAGGCCAGACCTGGGCATTTTAAGGCCCGCGGGCCAAATGCGGCCCGTGACCCGATTCTGACCGGCCCGCGAAAGGTTGCTTAGAATTAAGAAAACAAAAGCTTCTTTCGAATTTTAATGTGTGGACTAAAACCATCGGCTCTATAAATTAAAATGGAAATGCTTTTACTTTGAAGCCTGTTTATTTATGTACAGTGTACGTAACCTACGTACGTCGTATACGTAACCCGTAAAACAAGTCAAACAGTGCATGCAAGAGATGTCGGTGGAGAATCAAAAATGGCGGTGTTGCGGGCGCCGCCATACTTATTTACCGGTCGCCGCCATTTTGAAAATATGCGTACCGGAAGTGACGTTTACTGTAGCGAGATACAGGAAGTGACGTATCAGACCCCGCGGAACGTCGGGAATTACGTTTTCGGAGGCCCACCCACCGGAAGTGACGTTGGAGGACCCACTCGCCGGAAAAAAAACTGTGCGCCGCGCTTCAAACGCACATTTGTTCCCATTGCATTGTTTTCTTCACACGTGTACTCGAAGCTCAACAGAGTAAAGGATTGTCTTCTGCTAAGGTAAATAATTGCATTTTTTTCTATGTGTAAAGTATCAGCCTGCACTAATAAGAACGAAATAGTAGGTGGAGTTATACCAGTATTTAGAGACTATGTTTATACTCGCACTGGAAGACCGGAGCCAGATCAGCTTCACAACCTTCCATGAGGGAACAGATATGTTCATCTCTCCCCAACTGTGTCAGTCTGTCCACATATCTGCTGCTTTATTTCTCCGTCCAGACAACTCACAGTTTACTGTGTGCCTTCACTTATCACTCCTGCTAACTGCAGTTTCATCACAACATTTAGTTGCGTTTACGTCTAAATGGCTGAATTTTGTCACGTGGGTGAAAAGCCTCAAAACGGTGTGCATCAGCCTGCACTAATAAGTAGGACATGGTTGATAGGTGTCATTATATCAGTATTAGTGAGAGGAAGAGTCGTTGTATAGTTATGTTGGGAGCAATTCAAGTAAGATCAGCTCAAAGTTTATGTTGCTCTTTTTTTATCTTTGTTCCATGTGTTGGTTTATTTAGACCCGTACTGGTATTTTTTATCATACTGCATTACTGGATTTTTACAACCTGACTGGGATTTCTGTGTTATTATCAGAGCATCCAAATTAGAGAAAGTTTAATGGTTGTGAGGGAGATTGAATATCTTATATATAACATACTGCAATGAATCACTTGGATGCTTGTCAGTTTGCAATCATCAATGAGAGATCAGTACATTTGAACAAATACTAATGATTCTGATTTAAATATTTTTTCAGACGCAGTGTTCAATCAGAATGTCACGTCATCGTAGCAGCGAATGCGTGGGCATGGAGCATTCATATGCACACCCAACAATGCACACAGCATCTGTGCTGACCACGGATCCAGAGACCGTAAAGGAATTGAGTGTCGCATGTCTGCATGCAGAACACTCCTATGACTCATCAATCAAGTTTGAGATTTTTTATGTAACATAAGCTATTGTTTTATTATTTTTATTCGTCTGTATTGCAACAGATCTTCGAGATGCTGAAAGAGATGGAGGAGGTCATGGAAATCAAGAAGGGGGACCTGAGACTCATCAATTACATTTTTGATGTTATGCTTCCAGAATTAAGATGATCAATCAATGGAGGACATCATAGAAGTAGTGGTCAATATTTTGTGTCTTTTGAAACCTATCTGCATGCACCTTGTCCATCTTTTTCAGATCATCATCAACATCCTGATGGCTGAAGGTCACACAAGGCTTCAAGCACAGGTCATCATAGCCAGTGGGAGAAAGTTCTAGCAAGCTCCTGTCGTCTGTGCTCTCATCCTCCCTGCCGGATGTCTATCAATATAGTGGTTTGAAGTCTCCTGTCCCAATTTTCAGAGTGTATCTTTTATCTATCTGTCTGTCCTCTCCTCTATCCTCTCACCCCAACCGGCCAGCAGAATGCCTCCACCTCTGAGTCTGGTTTCTGCAAAGATTTCTTCCTGTTAGAGGGACTTTTTCCCTTTCCACAGTCGCTCACGCTTGCTCATGTGGATTTGTTTGGTTTTGTCTTTAAAAGTGCTTTTAATATATAATAAAGAACAATGACGTGATTCATGGATGGTTTTATTCTTTTAAAGTTGTCAGAGGTACTTTTTGAAGGTTTGTCATGGACATTTACTCTGAAGTAACTACAGTTACTCTCCATTTTTGTAGTTAGTTTTGCTTAATGCACCACACATTGTCACTGCATGAATGAAGAAGGCAGATCAGTTTAGTAGCTGAACTCTACAGATGTGGTTCCAGCTGCAGTGTCTTGTTGAAATAGGTTCAGAGAGATATTGAATATGGAATATGATGGGGGGGGGGATTCTCCCTCTTCAATCCACTTGGCTCTGGACCTTATAAACACTCTGAGCTCTATTCACATAATATCTACCTGGATGTTTCTCCAGTGTTCTTGTGCTTCTTCAAACTGAACATGATCCATGAAACCGTGACGTAACTGAAGCAGTGACATCAGTTGTCCTTTTAAATATGGCGGCGACCACAAACACGCATGGCGGCGGCCAAAAACAAGTATGTCGGTGCCCATAAGCCACCATTGTGATACCGCACTGGCGAGGTTTGCGTTTTGAGAGTAGTATGGCGCTGACCGTGAGTAATAATGGCGGCGTCCACAAACAAGCATGTCAGCGGCCGTACACCGCCATTTTTATACCGCACTGGCGAGGTTTCAAGTCTGGAGGAGCACGGTTGCATTGCGGATCATGTTCTCTTGCCTCCCACCGACAGTGACGCTGTAATTGTGCGTCGGAACAAAACATATTGCATGTAGTACTGCCTCCCACCAACAGTGGCGCTGGGGTGGTGATTCGGATCAAAATGGCCGAACAAGATGGCGGCGGTGGATTCCCCACCGACGGCTTCTCAGTGCATGTGATTGTCGCCCCTCAATGATGTACGGGCACGTCAAGAAAAGAAAGGTGGATGCTGAAGGCCGAAATTTCAAGAAGATTTGGAGCACTAAATATTTGTTTACTGAAGTCGGTGGTAAACCCGTCTGTTTAGTTTGTGGAGAGCACGTCGCCGTGTTAAAGGAGTACAATGTGAGTCGGCATTATGAGACAAAACACGCGGAGAAATACAGACACTTGGCGGAGGCTGAGAGAGCGCGAATATCAGAAGACTTGCTAGCAAAGCTAGCAAAACAACAAGGCTGTTTTAGCAAACTACACACAGCCCGGGATGCAGCGACCAAGACCAGCTTCGTTATATCCCACAAAATCGCTAAAAACAGCAAGCCGTTCTCGGATTGGCGAGTTTGTGAAAGAGTGCTTGGTGGGCTCTGCCGCGCTAATATGCCCTGAGAATAAAGAAGCATTTGAAAAAGTCCCGCTGTCCAGGCGAACCGTCACCAGAAGGGTGAAAGGAATCGCGGAGAATCTCGAATGTCAGCTCAAAAGTGGAGTTGAAAGTTTTGACTTTTTCTCTTTGGCTTTGGATGAGAGCTGTGGTGTCCGTGACACTGCCCAGTTACTGGTGTTTCTCCGGGGAATAAGGCAGGACTTCAAGATTACGGAGGAGCTGGCAGCATTGAGGTCAATAAAAGGAACGACAACGGGAAACGATCTGTTCAAGGAGGTCGATGCATGCATGGTCAAGCTTGGACTGAAATGGGACAAACTGGTAGGCGTTACTACTGATGGTTGTCCGAATATGACAGGAAAACATGTCGGACTTTTGAAACAGATCCAAGATAAAGTGACTGAACTCGGCACAGAGCATCATTTAGTGTTGATACATTGTATTATACATCAGCATGTACTGTGCAGGTCTGTGCTAAAACTTAACCATGTTATTGATGTTGTAACAAAAACGGTTAACTTTATCAGGGCACGAGCATTAAATCACAGGCAGTTTGTTGCACTTTTAGAGGAGCATGAGAATGAACATGGTGACATCATGTACCACACAGCTGTCAGATGGCTCAGTCTGGGCAAAGTGCTCAAAAGATTTTGGGACCTGAAAACAGAGATTCAAGAGTTTTGTGAGATGAAAGGCAAAAACATCCCCGAGCTTTCAGATATGAACTGGATGGCAGATTTTGCATTTGCTGTTGATGTGACGGCACTGATGAATGAACTGAGCACTAAACTGCAAGGCAAGGGCCTTTTCGTTCATGACATGCATAACCTGGTGAAGGCTTTTATGAGAAAGTTGCTGTTTCTTTCAAGTCAACTACAGAACAACACTCTCACTCACATGCAAACCCTTAAATAAGTCAGACCATCAGCCAATCATCTCTGCAGGTACTCATCCATGTTAGGAGATTTGCATGGTGAGTTTTTAAGGCGATTTGATGATTGTAAAAACATTGAGGATGAAATGCACCTGGTTTCCTCTCCCTTTGCCTGCAGAGTAGATGATGCACCCAGTGATGTTCAGCTGGAGCTCATTGACCTGCAGTCTGACACAGTACTGGCAGAGCACTTTAAGTCAGCATCACTGCTGGAGTTCTACTCATCTCTTAAGGAGGAGAACTTTCCAAACATGAGGAGACATGCTCAGAAGATGTTGGTTCTGTTTGGATCTACCTACATATGTGAACAAACATTCTCAGTAATGAAGTTTACCAAATCCAGGTTCAGATCCTCTCTTACTGATGATCATCTGTCAGCTGTGCTTCGCATCTCCACCTCAGACATTCAACCTGACTTTGATGCACTCGTTAAAGGGCAGCAAAGGCTAGATTTCTCTCACTGAACAAGAAAATACCCAAATGTGTGTTCACTATTACTTTTTATCTGCACAGCTTGGCAGTTTGACAGTCATAATGTGACATATCTTGTTAATGATATTTGGCATACAAAGACATTGTGATGTCTTAATAGAAAAAAGTGTTTTTGGTTAATGTAATTAAAAAAAGAGTTACAAATGTTTCATGTTTACAATTGTTTTGAATAGCTGCACTGAATAAAAACATTTTTTGTTAAAATAACCCTCACTTTCTCTTTACCTAATAATAACACAGACACTTACCAGCATGTGTAAACAATGCCATTTACTGCTTTCAATTTAGAAATAAAATTAATATGCAGAATAGAGTTTAAACTTTTGGCAAGGCCCTCCACAATATTTTCTGCTTCTCATTTGGCCCCTTCGGAAAAATAATTGCCCACCCCTGCTCAAGGCGCTGAAAAACTTGCTTTAGGTGTGAAAAATGCTCCTCAACTGAAGAACTAGCCACCAAGATGTCGTCCAGGTAAACAGAAACGAAAGCGAGGTCGCGCAGCACAGAGTCCATCAACCTCTGAAAAGCCGTGCCTCTACTCTTGCCTGGCCATAATAAAACATAAAAAAATGACAAGAAAGAATAGAAAGTGTCATCTGCTCAGTGTATTGACACATCTTATACACAGCAGACACAAATTGCACTTAACAAGTTTTGAACTATCAAAACTCAGTAACCAATCAGGTGTCTAACATTGATTTTTTTTTTTTAGAGAATCAAAACCACAATACAAATAAAGCTTTCAATTTCTATTCAAGAAAATGTACCCATCTTTTCTAAAACTCTCTCTCTCTCTCTCTCTCTCTCTCTCTCTCTCTCTCTCTCTCTCTCTCTCTCTCTCGCCCCGTTTCCTCATTAGTTTTAATGTTGGTTTTTTTCCGGAATAAATGTGAATGTTTGATGAGAGGCTGTATCTGGCAGCATGAATCACTCATTGAGTAAAAAGAAAAAAGTGATGGCACGTGTCGCCCCAATTAATCCCTAAAACACAAGAGCCTCTAAACGTATTGAGAACAGGTAGGAAGCATATTACGAGCTAATAAAACTAGTAAACAGAGTCCATGTGTGTATCAGTGAAAGTGAGCAGGTTTTATGTTTCTATGTTTCTTCAGGTGAGATGTCCAGTTCCTGGACGTTCACAGCACTTTCACGGCTGGGAGACATAGTTTGCATTGTACAGAGAGGTTAAGAGATTTCTCCGACTTTAAAACATAGTGATGAAAGCAACTGTCTGCAGAATCCATGGCAAAGCATGGATTGTCAGCCTGAAAGCGTCGGGAAGTGTCGCAATGCCAGTGCATGGCGCATGTGACAGCTGCATTTCTAGTTTATTCCATCTGATTTCTACTGTAATCCTGCTCAGTAATCCCAGTTTTTATCGAGCATACCTGTAACGAGATTACACATTTTTTTATGTACTGTAACAGATTACAGTTATATGTTTTTTGTATCCTAATTATGTAACACTGTTACATGTATTCCATGACTACCCAACCCTGGTTGCACCTAAACATGTGATACACACTCAGACCTTACTGAGACTTACTAAACTAAAGTTTTCTAGCTGTGCAATGACTTGAAGTAAAGCTCTGGTAAACAAGCTGCATGTAATGATGTTCATGTAGGTACAAACAGCCAGAAGAGTCTTTAGAGCCAGAAGTGGACAGACGAAATCACCTTGTACTGCAGGTGACAGGAGGAGCAGCAAGGTGGGCGAGATACAGGTTCTGGGAGATTCCAACAACACACTGTAGACAAAAGAAAAGTGTTAAATGCACAGGCTCCACAAGTTGAGAGACTCTTAAGATCAACACCAGGAGACACCAGATCACTTTGATTGATTGTGAGGACAACACACACGGAGTGAGGTGGTATTGAAAGGCTAATTGCAGGAGGAAAGGTTTGTTTTGTAGAATGGGTCTCTTGTATTAAATTCAATGTAATTTGGATCAAATGTCTTTGTTATTTTAAAAGCATGTTTTGTTGTGAGATGTAATTTAATTTAATCACAATAACCAGCCAAAGTATTTTCTATGTTTACTACGTTTAAAACTAAATGATCAACCATCTCAACAGTCATTGGTGGACATTTAATGTATATTTCATCACCTGAAGAGTCCAACTTTGCTTTACATCTTTAACTTATATACAAGTGAAATCACAGCTCTAAGTTCTTGTTACTGAATAGTCCCTAAACGGCTCACCTGTCTCTGGCTGTGAGGCCCTGTCCGGAGGGATGGATGAGCCCGATGAAACGTGGGCTCAGCCGTTGGTGGAGATTTCCACTCAACCCTTTGAAGCGCTGCTTCCACGTTCCTCCACTTGGACCATGGTTTAATCGAGGAAAATCATGTCACACTGAAAAAACAATTCTGTCATTTCATTTTTGAGTGTACTTTTTTAAGATAGAGCTTCTCAGGCTGGTTTAATCAAGTAAAATCATGTTACTGTCTTAAAGGTGTACAGGAGGATTTTCTTTTTCCGGGTGGATCATCAAGACTATTGGTACTCCCAACTGTCAATCATTCTGGTGATATATTACGCAAGGCCGTCGTATGTGCTCGTCCCCAGGTAGCGTGGATCTATTAGTTTTCACTTTCTGCGCATGCGCGCTTTCAGGTGTATATGGTGAGCTACGCCTTCAGCGAGCTCGCAGTTCTCACCGGGTACTTTGAAAATGGCAGAGGGTCGCAAAAGAGAAAAAGTGTCTTCGAAGTGTATGAGAAGAAGAGAAAGGCTTCGGAAGAGAGAAACAAGACCAGAGTGTTTTTGGGAGATTCTTTCACACGATGGCGTGCGCTGAAAGCCCAGGTTGGGCTTCCCACTGATGCTTCAGTCGCGAAGTTTCTACTCGACAGGTAAAGTTTGGCATTCTATTTGGAGAAATCCATTTCAAATCACTTCCAGTAAAAGTTATCTATGTCTATATTGTAACTTTCCAGGGTTGATTAGTGGAAAAAGTTCAAATCTTCTTGTAAAGTGAGCTTGTGTAAGCGATGCTGACTTGTGACTTGTAAACAGTGCGTGCACGAGGAGAACTGGGCTCGTTCATGTCTCTCGCACACGTTTTAGTAGGCGTTCCATCTCGGGAGCAGGTAGAGCTTTGCGTGCATTTTTCAAAAGGTGGAGAGGGCGGTTCTTTCCTAAAATTCGGGAAAATCCTACTGTACTCCTTTAAGATAGAGCTGCTCAGGCTGGTTTAATTGAGAAAAAAATCATGTTATTTTCTTAAGATAGAGCTGCTCAGGCTGGTTTAATCTAGACAAATTGTGTTACTGCCTTTAGATAGAGCTGATCAGGCTGGTTTGATCTAGAAAATCACATTACTGTCTTTAGATAGAGCTGATCAGGCTGGTTTGATTTAGAAAATCACGTTACTGTCTCTAGATGGTGCTGCTCAGGCTGGTTTGATTTAGAAAATCACGTTACTGTCTCTAGATGGTGCTGCTCAGGCTGGTTTGATTTAGAAAATCACTTTACTGTCTCTAGATGGAGCTGCTCAGGCTGGTTTAATAAAAAAAACAAAAAACTGACTTTAGGTAGAGATGCTTAGTGTTGGAATTCGTTCCTGTGTTCCCCTGAATTCCTGCTTGTTCGTTTGATCCGGGAGAGGCAGGAACAGAGTTAATTTCTTCAATAGTGAATTTAATAATCACACAAACAAGAGATTACAAAAATACATATATCAGATTACATAATACGAGCTCAGACCATTCTTCCTTGCAGACCCAAGTGTGCAGGCCAGGTTTACAATGAAGAAGGGCACAACTGCAACACGTGGTTCATATTTATACATTTGCATACACCACCTCAACCTCACATTGGTCGGTTCCTCGTGATGTATGCGTTGCTATAGTGAATTTGCTATTCCTTTGTTCCCAAAACTGCTTCAAACTGGTTCTTCTCAGAGCTTGACGTTCTGTGGGACAAAGTGACCTCTTATCTGTTGATCCAATCTTACCTTGACCATGTTTTTGCAAGTAGAGCACTGAGGAGACATCGCCAACCAACTTGGAATGTCCCTGAACATGGATTTATAGCTGTGTTTTCCCAACTTGGGCAGTGGGAGAAACCCCAGTAGTGTAGAAACACAACTGAATACAATATGTCCAGTTGTCACACAGAAAACAAATGTTCAACCACTATATTCCTTCAATTCCCCTTTTGACCTCTGACCCCAGAGGTCAATAATTAGTGTCAATACAGTATGAGGCACTCTTCGTATAATAGAGGTCATATGTAAGCAAAATCAACAATCATATACTCAAATAGCAACATACAAAACTTTTAAACGGTGGTGACTCCCCCTTGAACTGCAACCTTGTCGTGGTGGGGGAGTTTGAGCACCCGAATGACCCTCGGAGCTATGTTGTCGGGGGACTTGCCCCTCCTGTGGGCCCACCACCTACAGAGGCTGCCGTAGGGGTTGGGTGCATTGTGGATTGGGGGGCAGTCGACGGCAGAGGCCTCGACGACCCGATCCCCGGCCACAGAATCTGGCTATTGGGACATGGAATGTGACCTCGCTGGGGGGGAAGGAGCCCGAGCTTGTGAGGGAGGCTGAGAGATACCGTCTAGATATAGTCGGGCTCGCCTCCACTTACAGCTTGGACTCCGGAACCCAGCTCCTCGACGGGGGCTGGATACTCCACTGCTCTGGAGTTGCCCTCTCTCTCTGGAGTTGCCCTGTCTCTCGGCTGGCCTGGGAACGCCTTGGGGTGCCACCGGAAGAGCTGGAGGAAGTGTCTGGGGTGAGGGAAGTCTGAGCAGAGTTGCCTCCGCGACGCGGCCCCGGATAAGCGGCAGAAAATGGATGGATGGATGGATGGACTTGGCACGTCACATGAACAGAGAGGAGCGCTATTTCACCTCCTCCCTTGCTGTCGTCTACTTCTCTGTGTTCTTCTTACTTCGGTGTACAGGGATTATTCCGCCCTTTGACGTGTGGAGCTGTCTCCTGGATCAGCCAATCCAGGGGCAACTTGCTTCAGATGGATGGAGGTCTCCTGAAGAGTGCGATGTGGTTCTCCCGCCAGAGTACACTGTGACAGATGGCACCGCATTGTTCCTCTTTTATCCAGGGTTCGACTAACGGCCGGACCCTCCTCTCCAGTACCCTGGAATAGACTTTCCTGGGGAGCCTTTGTCACTCAGCCGAACAGCGTGAGACGTCCTCTCGACGACCTTAAATCGACCCGTTCACCTGGGCTCGGACCACTTCCTCTTTATCACGCTGAGAAGTACCCAGGGGCTGGTGTTGAGGATCTCAGCCGAGTCCCCCCTGGCTGCCGGTCCCAGCAACATGTGCAGAGAAACGAGATTCCAGACATCTCAAAACTGCGTTGTCACATCTCTCCCCTGAACATAGATTTTTCTCTTGTATAGATTTGGCTAATGCTTTTTTCTGTCTGCCACTGGCGGATCAGGTGAAACCACTGCAAACAGGTCCAACTTATTGCCGCCAATGCAAACCAAACTCCTGTTCCGGGAATACAAAGACCGAACAGCCCTTAACAAAGGGCCCCGGACTCCATGCTCCCGGAGCACCCCCCCACAGGATGTCTCAGGGGACGCGGTCAAACGCCTTCTCAAGATCCAGAAAACACATGTGGACCCTCAAGCAGCTGGTGGAGGGTATAGAGCTGGTCCAGTGTTCCACGACCAGAATGAAAACCGCATTATTCCTCTTGGATCCAAGGTTTGACTAACGGCCGGACCCTCCACTCCAGTACACTGGAATAGACTTTCCTGGGGAGGCTGAGGAGTGTGATCCCTCTGTAGTTGGAACACACCCTCCGATCCCCCTCCTTGAAGAGAGGGACCACGACCCCATTCTGCCTGTCCAGAGGTACCGTCCCCGCGTCACGCGATGTTGCAGGGATGAAGGGCCCCGGACTCCATGCTCCTGGAGCATGGAGTCGGTTTGCCAGAATTTCCTCGGGGCAGACCGAAAGTCCTCTTCCATGGCCTCTCCAAACTCCTCCCAGACCCGAGTTATTGCCTCCACCACAGCCATGAACTATGGGTCATGACCGAAAGAACGAGATCCCGGATACAAGCGGTTGAAGTGAGCTTCCTGCGTAGGGTGGCTGAGCGCACCCTTAGAGATAGGATGAGGAGCTTGAGAGTTGGTTTTTAGAATAAAGTTTGTATTTTACTAGACCATAGTCGTACTTTCACTATTCAAGTTTAAACATGAAGTGTTTATCAGGTTTAAGCAGTTTCATTATACTGGATTTGACTGCTTATGGTCTTCTCATCAGTTGTGGCCGAAAAAATGCTTCAGACGAGATACTGAGTGTGTTTTTAGAATAAAGTTTGTATTTCACGAAACATACTAAACTCTCACTATTCAACTTTTAAATGATGTGTTTATCAGGTTCAAGCAGTTTCAACCAGTTTTATTTAGTGGAGTAACTGCTATTTTCATTTCATCAGTAGTGGCCGAAATGGTGCTCCTCACGGGATATAGAGTGATTTGGGAATAAAGTTTTTATTTCATTAGAACAAACTAGTACTTTCTCAATTCAAGTTTAAACATGATGGACTTATCATTTGCAAGTACTTTCAACCAATTATATTTAGTGGAGTAACTGCTATTTTCATTTCATTAGGAGTGGCCGAAATGATGCTCCACACGGGATATAGAGTAATTTTGGAAGAAAGTTTTTATTTCATTAGAACAAACTAGTACTTTCTCAATTCAAGTTAAAATGATGTGTTTATCAGGTTCAAGCAGTTTCAACCAGTTTTATTTAGTGGAGTAACTGCTATTTTCATTTCATCAGTAGTGGCCGAAATGATGCTCCTCACGGGATATAGAGTGATTTTGGAATAAAGTTTGTATTTCCTTAGAACAAACTAGTACTTTCTCAATTCAAGGTTAAATGATGTGTTTATCAGGTTCAAGCAGTTTCAACCAGTTTTATTTAGTGGAGTAACTGTTATTTTCATTTCATCAGTAGTGGCCGAAATGATGCTCCACACGGGATATAGAGTGATTTTGGAATAAAGTTTGGATTTCCTTAGAACAAACTAGTACTTTCTCAATTCAAGGTTAAATGATGTGTTTATCAGGTTCAAGCAGTTTCAACCAGTTTTATTTTGTGGAGTAACTGCTATTTTCATTTCATCAGTAGTGGCCGAAATGATGCTCCTCACGGGATATAGAGTGATTTTGGAATAAAGTTTTTATTTCATTAGAACAAACTAGTACTTTCTCAATTCAAGGTTAAATGATGTGTTTATCAGGTTCAAGCAGTTTCAACCAGTTTTATTTTGTGGAGTAACTGCTATTTTCATTTCATCAGTAGTGGCCGAAATGATGCTCCTCACGGGATATAGAGTGATTTTGGAATAAAGTTTTTATTTCCTTAGAACAAACTAGTACTTTCTCAATTCAAGTTTAAACATGATGGACTTAGCAGTTGCAAGTACTTTCAACCAATTATATTTAGTGGAGTAACTGCTATTTTCATTTCATTAGGAGTGGCCGAAATGATGCTCCACACGGGATATAGAGTAATTTTGGAAGAAAGTTTTTATTTCATTAGAACAAACTAGTACTTTCTCAATTCAAGTTAAAATGATGTGTTTATCAGGTTCAAGCAGTTTCAACCAGTTTTATTTAGTGGAGTAAAAACTATTTTCATTTCATCAGTAGTGGCCGAAATGATGCTCCTCACGGGATATAGAGTGATTTTGGAATAAAGTTTGTATTTCCTTAGAACAAACTAGTACTTTCTCAATTCAAGTTTAAACATGATGGACTTAGCAGTTGCAAGTACTTTCAACCAATTATATTTAGTGGAGTAACTGCTATTTTCATTTCATTAGGAGTGGCCGAAATGATGCTCCTCACGGGATATAGAGTAATTTTGGAATAAAGTTTTTATTTCATTAGAACAAACTAGTACTTTCTCAATTCAAGTTAAAATGATGTGTTTATCAGGTTCAAGCAGTTTCAACCAGTTGTATTGGTGGAGCAACTGCTATTTTCATTTCATCAGTAGTGGCCGAAATGATGCTCCACACGAGATATAGAGTGATTTTGGAATAAAGTTTTTATTTCATTAGAACAAACTAGTACTTTCTCAATTAAAGGTTAAATGATGTGTTTATCAGGTTCAAGCAGTTTCAACCAGTTCTATTTAGTGGAGTAACTGCTATTTTCATTTCATCAGTAGTGGCCGAAATGATGCTCCTCACGGGATATAGAGTGATTTTGGAATAAAGTTTTTATTTCATTAGAACAAACTAGTACTTTCTCAATTCAAGGTTAAACATGATGGACATAGCAGTTGCAAGCACTTTCAAACAATTATATTTAGTGGAGTAACTGTTATTTTCATTTCACCAGGAGTGGCCGAAATGATGCTCCACACGGGATATAGAGTAATTTTGGAAGAAAGTTTTTATTTCCTTAGAACAAACTAGTACTTTCTCAATTCAAGGTTAAATGATGTGTTTATCAGGTTCAAGCAGTTTCAACCATTTTTATTTAGTGGAGTAACTGCTATTTTCATTTCATCAGGAGTGGCCGAAATGATGCTCCACACGGGATATAGAGTAATTTTGGAAGAAAGTTTTTATTTCATTAGAACAAACTAGTACTTTCTCAGTTCAAGTTTAAATGATTTGTTTATCAGGTTCAAGCAGTTTCAACCATTTTTATTTAGTGGAGTAACTGCTATTTTCATTTCATCAGTAGTGGCCGAAATGATGCTCCACACGGGATATAGAGTAATTTTGGAATAAAGTTTTTGTTTCCTTAGAGCAAACTGGTACTTTTCAATTCAAGTTTAAACATGAAGTGTTTATAAGGTTAAAGCAGTTTCAACCTCTTTTATTATGCTGGATTTGACTGTGATGGTCTTTTCATCAGTTGTGGCCGAAAAGATGCTTCAGACGAGATACTGAGTATGTTTTTAGAATAAAGTTTCAATTTCATTAGGACAAACTCGTACTTTCACTATTCAAGTATCTACCCAGATAAATGTACACTAACACAACTATTGCTCACCCAAGGTGCTAAAAACACTGTGTTGCAGTTGCGAGGTTACAATTTGTATAGACTACAGAAGTGAAAGCCACAGGTGCATTAACAACATTTTCGCACTTTTCGAAACACAGCTTTTGCGTGACTCCTACCATGAGTCGTCAGAGACACTGCGTGCTCAGAGCAAAGATACCTCGGGAGCCACATGACCCAGTTGAAGACTGTTGTCGCCGGTCTTCTATGCCTGTCTACACAGGAGAGAAGAAACCTCAACAGCGAGTTGCTATGACACACTGATGGATATCAGTGCTCTCAGCCACACCACCACGTGGTCTCGCAGCTCTTTCACTCCTTTTCAGGAGAAGGAACATTGTCATTTTCCAGCACCTGACAGTGCTATCAGCTCCCTCACTCTCTCCACCGGAGAGAACCAGGATGTTGTAGCTCAGATGACTCTGACCATTCCGATATCCCAAGGGTACCTGGTCTTTGGACCAGCCAGCTTGAGTCCCTTGCAGAGGACATAGAGCAGTTCGAACCAAACAACCCGGAGATTCGTGTAGCGGACAACCTGGTGGAGGTTGAACGCTGCCTCTTCAACCTGCCTCATCCTTCGTCCCGAGAGAAGCTTACGCTTCTCTGGAAGATGACATCCAGGAGTGTCCATGTTTACATAGAGTCCCTCCCATCTGCCATCAGAGACCATTACTCAGCCCTCTGTCATGCGCTTAGGGAAGCAGGATCATCTGCACAATGATCCTGCCTCTGCAAACTTTGGTGCATTTACAATCACTCAAAAGGGGGCGGAGACTCCCAGATAGTATTTATAGGTGCCTAAGGGCTGCCTACTTCCAAGGCCACAATGCACCAGGATTGGACAAAGACCAGACTTTTAAGTCCCTCTTCGTTAACAACCTCCACAACAGTGTGTGGATCGATGTCGCCCTTTTCTGCAGGACCAAAAACCCCACCATGAAAGACCTCCGCAAACATGCGCAGATGGTGTGGGAGCTGCACCACCGTTCAGGTGAAAACTATGATGGTGATGCAGGTGTCCTGAGGTCTCAGGTGAGGAGAGGTAAGTCTAAAAACCGAGGCTGAGGTCAGACTCAAAACAACTGGGATGCAGATGTCCCACAGTGGATTAAAACCTGCATCAGAGTGGTGAAGCAGCACCTGAACCCGCCTGGTAAGAAGGGACCTGGCTCCCCCTGACCGCATGACTTGGCCCCTCCCCTCCGCACACAAAGTTCATTTTGGCAGGAGGAGGAGATCCAGGAGGTGAAAGAGGCCCATTTGACATTATTGGGTAATCTTGGCTATGCCAACCACAGATACACTTCAGTGGTGGTAGGGGTTGTTGACACTCTCTCACTGCTTGGTACTGGGTCAGAAATCCCCCTCATGTGTTCAGACACCTTCGCACGGGTTGCTAGAACCACGCTTGCGCATGCCACTTAAGGAAAGCCACTTCAGGTGGAAGAGTGTAGCATAAACAACCGAGGCTTCACTCAGGACTTGCACCACATCACTCAATGTGTCTGGGTCAACAGCTTTCCAGGACATGTCAGCGACGCATCCCATCCACGTCACTGATCTGGACACAGAAGAACTGCTTATTGGTCAGGACATCCTAAACCGACTCGCTGCCACCAAACGGCGCCTTTGGTCCCAAGTCGTCAGCCCGACTCCCATTGGCTAAGAACTAGGCCACCCAGCTTCTAACAGCAATCGTTCAGCCAACCCACGGGTCCAAAATCTGACACCTGGTCAGATTAAAGTGACCGCATTTCCACCTTTAGAGATGTTAACTGACAGTTCATTCCACAATCTTGAACTAATTCTCATCTCATTGACAATCTGCCTTCGTCCCTCACCAGCGACGACACGCATGACACAACTCTCCTCATTTCCACAACCAAAACCATCACCAGCGCTCACCATGTTAACCTTGAACAGGTTCTTCAGGGTACAAAACCGAGCACCGAAGGTGACATGGTTGTGCACGCTCCAATGACTCAACCAGAGAATACAGACATTTCAGGTAAACAGACCATGTCTGTACCAGAAGAACCTTATTCAGGCTTCGAGTCAAAGACCGAGCAACGCTCTGCTGAGGCTCGCACTTTACCACAACAGAAACAAGGAGATGCATTTGTATGAGGAGGTCTCCCGCGATTATCACACGATCTTCGCAAGGGACTCGCACAAAAAGGGGGGGGGGGGAGTCACAGACATCCACCCAGTGCGCGTCCCCACTGACTTCGAGGCACTGCCATCTTCTGAAACCCAGTACATACCCTTTCTAGCTGACGGGGTCAAGCGGTCCTGGTTCACTGGTTTGAAACAGCCTGCGCTCCAATCTCACACCTTCCCTGTTATTCAAGATTGTTATATCTAAAGAGAAACATAAATCAATTTAAATAACACTTTTTTTGGCATTAACTATTTCCAGTTTAGCTGGTGGTGGCCCAATGTCATTATTATTTGATAAATAACCAATTTATTCTAATGAATAATTTTTCATAAATAAATTATTTTTGATAAAATGTTGCTCCGTGCTCTTGTTTATCTTCCAACATGTGAGATGTTGTTGATGAATACACAGCACAGTTCCACAGTAACCAATGTGTTTTACACAGCCACTGTTCTTTGTGTCAACATGTAGGTCCAGAACACAACTAAAGACGATGTCTCTAGACATCCAGAAGACTTCCTCAGAAGAGCCTGAATGAAAGTTTTTTGAGACGTCTTTCCTGAACATTATATTGACGTCTTGTCTGGACGTCACTGAAAATATGTTTCAAAAGAAACAGAACACGTCATCAGTCTACCACGGGACATACACAGAGAGTCAGTTTAGTATTACCATTAACATGCATTTAATTGGACTATGGAAGAAAACCAGAGAACCCTGAGGAAACACATGCACACACAAGTTAATTCCACAAACACCTCCAGGTGGATTTAAATCCACGATTTTCTGTCTGTAGCCATTGAGACAATTTGACCATTGTAATTGATAGAGCTGATAAAACCTTTATTTGGTATATAGTTGTAATCTCAATATGAAAGGTTGTAGAAATTAATCATGCCCAAAAACTCCTGCAGGGCCTTAACCGAGGCTGGACGAGGGAAATCTGTCACCGCTTGCACCTTAGAAGGCAATGGAATGGCACCCTGAGTTGAAATACGATGACCCAAAAAGTCAATCACAGGCAGACCAAACTGGCACTTAGCAGGGTTGACAATTAGGCCATGTTCCTCAAGGCCAGACCTGGGCATTTTAAGGCCCGCGGGCCAAATGCGGCCCGTGACCCGATTCTGACCGGCCCGCGAAAGGTTGCTTAGAATTAAGAAAACAAAAGCTTCTTTCGAATTTTAATGTGTGGACTAAAACCATCGGCTCTATAAATTAAAATGGAAATGCTTTTACTTTGAAGCCTGTTTATTTATGTACAGTGTACGTAACCTACGTACGTCGTATACGTAACCCGTAAAACAAGTCAATCAGTGCATGCAAGAGATGTCGGTGGAGAATCAAAAATGGCGGTGTTGCGGGCGCCGCCATACTTATTTACCGGTCGCCGCCATTTTGAAAATATGCGTACCGGAAGTGACGTTTACTGTAGCGAGATACAGGAAGTGACGTATCAGACCCCGCGGAACGTCGGGAATTACGTTTTCGGAGGCCCACCCACCGGAAGTGACGTTGGAGGACCCACTCGCCGGAAAAAAAACTGTGCGCCGCGCTTCAAACGCACATTTGTTCCCATTGCATTGTTTTCTTCACACGTGTACTCGAAGCTCAACAGAGTAAAGGATTGTCTTCTGCTAAGGTAAATAATTGCATTTTTTTCTATGTGTAAAGTATCAGCCTGCACTAATAAGAACGAAATAGTAGGTGGAGTTATACCAGTATTTAGAGACTATGTTTATACTCGCACTGGAAGACCGGAGCCAGATCAGCTTCACAACCTTCCATGAGGGAACAGATATGTTCATCTCTCCCCAACTGTGTCAGTCTGTCCACATATCTGCTGCTTTATTTCTCCGTCCAGATAACTCACAGTTTACTGTGTGCCTTCACTTATCACTCCTGCTAACTGCAGTTTCATCACAACATTTAGTTGCGTTTACGTCCTAAATGGCTGAATTTTGTCACGTGGGTGAAAAGCCTCAAAACGGTGTGCATCAGCCTGCACTAATAAGTAGGACATGGTTGATAGGTGTCATTATATCAGTATTAGTGAGAGGAAGAGTCGTTGTATAGTTATGTTGGGAGCAATTCAAGTAAGATCAGCTCAAAGTTTATGTTGCTCTTTTTTTATCTTTGTTCCATGTGTTGGTTTATTTAGACCCGTACTGGTATTTTTTATCATACTGCATTACTGGATTTTTACAACCTGACTGGGATTTCTGTGTTATTATCAGAGCATCCAAATTAGAGAAAGTTTAATGGTTGTGAGGGAGATTTAATATCTTATATATAACATACTGCAATGAATCACTTGGATGCTTGTCAGTTTGCAATCATCAATGAGAGATCAGTACATTTGAACAAATACTAATGATTCTGATTTAAATATTTTTTCAGACGCAGTGTTCAATCAGAATGTCACGTCATCGTAGCAGCGAATGCGTGGGCATGGAGCATTCATATGCACACCCAACAATGCACACAGCATCTGTGCTGACCACGGATCCAGAGACCGTAAAGGAATTGAGTGTCGCATGTCTGCATGCAGAACACTCCTATGACTCATCAATCAAGTTTGAGATTTTTTATGTAACATAAGCTCAGTTTGTTTATTTTTATTCGTCTGTATTGCAACAGATCTTCGAGATGCTGAAAGAGATGGAGGAGGTCATGGAAGTCAAGAAGGGGGACCTGAGACTCATCGATTACATTTTTGATGTTATGCTTCCAGAATTAAGATGATCAATCAATGGAGGACATCATAGAAGTAGTGGTCAATATTTTGTGTCTTTTGAAACCTATCTGCATGCACCTTGTCCATCTTTTTCAGATCATCATCAACATCCTGATGGCTGAAGGTCACACAAGGCTTCAAGCACAGGTCATCATAGCCAGTGGGAGAAAGTTCTAGCAAGCTCCTGTCGTCTGTGCTCTCATCCTCCCTGCCGGATGTCTATCAATATAGTGGTTTGAAGTCTCCTGTCCCAATTTTCAGAGTGTATCTTTTATCTATCTGTCTGTCCTCTCCTCTATCCTCTCACCCCAACCGGCCAGCAGAATGCCTCCACCTCTGAGTCTGGTTTCTGCAAAGATTTCTTCCTGTTAGAGGGACTTTTTCCCTTTCCACAGTCGCTCACGCTTGCTCATGTGGATTTGTTTGGTTTTGTCTTTAAAAGTGCTTTTAATATATAATAAAGAACAATGACGTGATTCATGGATGGTTTTATTCTTTTAAAGTTGTCAGAGGTACTTTTTGAAGGGTTGTCATGGACATTTACTCTGAAGTAACTACAGTTACTCTCCATTTTTGTAGTTAGTTTTGCTTAATGCACCACACATTGTCACTGCATGAATGAAGAAGGCAGATCAGTTTAGTAGCTGAACTCTACAGATGTGGTTCCAGCTGCAGTGTCTTGTTGAAATAGGTTCAGAGAGATATTGAATATGGAATATGATGGGGGGGGGGGATTCTCCCTCTTCAATCCACTTGGCTCTGGACCTTATAAACACTCTGAGCTCTATTCACATAATATCTACCTGGATGTTTCTCCAGTGTTCTTGTGCTTCTTCAAACTGAACATGATCCATGAAACCGTGACGTAACTGAAGCAGTGACATCAGTTGTCCTTTTAAATATGGCGGCGACCACAAACACGCATGGCGGCGGCCAAAAACAAGTATGTCGGTGCCCATAAGCCACCATTGTGATACCGCACTGGCGAGGTTTGCGTTTTGAGAGTAGTATGGCGCTGACCGTGAGTAATAATGGCGGCGTCCACAAACAAGCATGTCAGCGGCCGTACACCGCCATTTTTATACCGCACTGGCGAGGTTTCAAGTCTGGAGGAGCACGGTTGCATTGCGGATCATGTTCTCTTGCCTCCCACCGACAGTGACGCTGTAATTGTGCGTCGGAACAAAACATATTGCATGTAGTACTGCCTCCCACCAACAGTGGCGCTGGGGTGGTGATTCGGATCAAAATGGCCGAACAAGATGGCGGCGGTGGATTCCCCACCGACGGCTTCTCAGTGCATGTGATTGTCGCCCCTCAATGATGTACGGGCACGTCAAGAAAAGAAAGGTGGATGCTGAAGGCCGAAATTTCAAGAAGATTTGGAGCACTAAATATTTGTTTACTGAAGTCGGTGGTAAACCCGTCTGTTTAGTTTGTGGAGAGCACGTCGCCGTGTTTAAGGAGTACAATGTGAGTCGGCATTATGAGACAAAACACGCGGAGAAATACAGACACTTGGCGGAGGCTGAGAGAGCGCGAATATCAGAAGACTTGCTAGCAAAGCTAGCAAAACAACAAGGCTGTTTTAGCAAACTACACACAGCCCGGGATGCAGCGACCAAGACCAGCTTCGTTATATCCCACAAAATCGCTAAAAACAGCAAGCCGTTCTCGGATTGGCGAGTTTGTGAAAGAGTGCTTGGTGGGCTCTGCCGCGCTAATATGCCCTGAGAATAAAGAAGCATTTGAAAAAGTCCCGCTGTCCAGGCGAACCGTCACCAGAAGGGTGAAAGGAATCGCGGAGAATCTCGAATGTCAGCTCAAAAGTGGAGTTGAAAGTTTTGACTTTTTCTCTTTGGCTTTGGATGAGAGCTGTGGTGTCCGTGACACTGCCCAGTTACTGGTGTTTCTCCGGGGAATAAGGCAGGACTTCAAGATTACGGAGGAGCTGGCAGCATTGAGGTCAATAAAAGGAACGACAACGGGAAACGATCTGTTCAAGGAGGTCGATGCATGCATGGTCAAGCTTGGACTGAAATGGGACAAACTGGTAGGCGTTACTACTGATGGTTGTCCGAATATGACAGGAAAACATGTCGGACTTTTGAAACAGATCCAAGATAAAGTGACTGAACTCGGCACAGAGCATCATTTAGTGTTGATACATTGTATTATACATCAGCATGTACTGTGCAGGTCTGTGCTAAAACTTAACCATGTTATTGATGTTGTAACAAAAACGGTTAACTTTATCAGGGCACGAGCATTAAATCACAGGCAGTTTGTTGCACTTTTAGAGGAGCATGAGAATGAACATGGTGACATCAGTACCACACAGCTGTCAGATGGCTCAGTCTGGGCAAAGTGCTCAAAAGATTTTGGGACCTGAAAACAGAGATTCAAGAGTTTTGTGAGATGAAAGGCAAAAACATCCCCGAGCTTTCAGATATGAACTGGATGGCAGATTTTGCATTTGCTGTTGATGTGACGGCACTGATGAATGAACTGAGCACTAAACTGCAAGGCAAGGGCCTTTTCGTTCATGACATGCATAACCTGGTGAAGGCTTTTATGAGAAAGTTGCTGTTTCTTTCAAGTCAACTACAGAACAACACTCTCACTCACATGCAAACCCTTAAATAAGTCAGACCATCAGCCAATCATCTCTGCAGGTACTCATCCATGTTAGGAGATTTGCATGGTGAGTTTTTAAGGCGATTTGATGATTGTAAAAACATTGAGGATGAAATGCACCTGGTTTCCTCTCCCTTTGCCTGCAGAGTAGATGATGCACCCAGTGATGTTCAGCTGGAGCTCATTGACCTGCAGTCTGACACAGTACTGGCAGAGCACTTTAAGTCAGCATCACTGCTGGAGTTCTACTCATCTCTTAAGGAGGAGAACTTTCCAAACATGAGGAGACATGCTCAGAAGATGTTGGTTCTGTTTGGATCTACCTACATATGTGAACAAACATTCTCAGTAATGAAGTTTACCAAATCCAGGTTCAGATCCTCTCTTACTGATGATCATCTGTCAGCTGTGCTTCGCATCTCCACCTCAGACATTCAACCTGACTTTGATGCACTCGTTAAAGGGCAGCAAAGGCTAGATTTCTCTCACTGAACAAGAAAATACCCAAATGTGTGTTCACTATTACTTTTTATCTGCACAGCTTGGCAGTTTGACAGTCATAATGTGACATATCTTGTTAATGATATTTGGCATACAAAGACATTGTGATGTCTTAATAGAAAAAAGTGTTTTTGGTTAATGTAATTAAAAAAAGAGTTACAAATGTTTCATGTTTACAATTGTTTTGAATAGCTGCACTGAATAAAAACATTTTTTGTTAAAATAACCCTCACTTTCTCTTTACCTAATAATAACACAGACACTTACCAGCATGTGTAAACAATGCCATTTACTGCTTTCAATTTAGAAATAAAATTCATATGCAGAATAGAGTATAAACTTTTGGCAAGTTTCCGGAATAAATGTGAATGTTTGATGAGAGGCTGTATCTGGCAGCATGAATCACTCATTGAGTAAAAAGAAAAAAGTGATGGCACGTGTCGCCCCAATTAATCCCTAAAACACAAGAGCCTCTAAACGTATTGAGAACAGGTAGGAAGCATGTTACGAGCTAATAAAACTAGTAAACAGAGTCCATGTGTGTATCAGTGAAAGTGAGCAGGTTTTATGTTTCTATGTTTCTTCAGGTGAGATGTCCAGTTCCTGGACGTTCACAGCACTTTCACGGCTGGGAGACATAGTTTGCATTGTACAGAGAGGTTAAGAGATTTCTCCGACTTTAAAACATAGTGATGAAAGCAACTGTCTGCAGAATCCATGGCAAAGCATGGATTGTCAGCCTGAAAGCGTCGGGAAGTGTCGCAATGCCAGTGCATGGCGCATGTGACAGCTGCATTTCTAGTTTATTCCATCTGATTTCTACTGTAATCCTGCTCAGTAATCCCAGTTTTTATCGAGCATACCTGTAACGAGATTACACATTTTTTTATGTACTGTAACAGATTACAGTTATATGTTTTTTGTATCCTAATTATGTAACACTGTTACATGTATTCCATGACTACCCAACCCTGGTTGCACCTAAACATGTGATACACACTCAGACCTTACTGAGACTTACTAAACTAAAGTTTTCTAGCTGTGCAATGACTTGAAGTAAAGCTCTGGTAAACAAGCTGCATGTAATGATGTTCATGTAGGTACAAACAGCCAGAAGAGTCTTTAGAGCCAGAAGTGGACAGACGAAATCACCTTGTACTGCAGGTGACAGGAGGAGCAGCAAGGTGGGTGAGATACAGGTTCTGGGAGATTCCCACAACACACTGTAGACAAAAGAAAAGTGTTAAATGCACAGGCTCCACAAGTTGAGAGACTCTTAAGATCAACACCAGGAGACACCAGATCACTTTGATTGAATGTGAGGACAACACACACAGAGTGAGGTGGTATTGAAAGGCTAATTGCAGGAGGAAAGGTTTGTTTTGTAGAATGGGTCTCTTGTATTAAATTCAATGTAATTTGGATCAAATGTCTTTGTTATTTTAAAAGCATGTTTTGTTGTGAGATGTAATTTAATTTAATCACAATAACCAGCCAAAGTATTTTCTATGTTTACTACGTTTAAAACTAAATGATCAACCATCTCAACAGTCATTGGTGGACATTTAATGTATATTTCATCACCTGAAGAGTCCAACTTTGCTTTACATCTTTAACTTATATACAAGTGAAATCACAGCTCTAAGTTCTTGTTACTGAATAGTCCCTAAACGGCTCACCTGTCTCTGGCTGTGAGGCCCTGTCCGGAGGGATGGATGAGCCCGATGAAACGTGGGCTCAGCCGTTGGTGGAGATTTCCACTCAACCCTTTGAAGCGCTGCTCCCACGTTCCTCCACTTGGACCATGGTTTAATCGAGGAAAATCATGTCACACTGAAAAAACAATTCTGTCATTTCATTTTTGAGTGTACTTTTTTAAGATAGAGCTTCTCAGGCTGGTTTAATCAAGTAAAATCATGTTACTGTCTTAAAGGTGTACAGGAGGATTTTCTTTTTCCGGGTGGATCATCAAGACTATTGGTACTCCCAACTGTCAATCATTCTGGTGATATATTACGCAAGGCCGTCGTATGTGCTCGTCCCCAGGTAGCGTGGATCTATTAGTTTTCACTTTCTGCGCATGCGCGCTTTCAGGTGTATATGGTGAGCTACGCCTTCAGCGAGCTCGCAGTTCTCACCGGGTACTTTGAAAATGGCAGAGGGTCGCAAAAGAGAAAAAGTGTCTTCGAAGTGTATGAGAAGAAGAGAAAGGCTTCGGAAGAGAGAAACAAGACCAGAGTGTTTTTGGGAGATTCTTTCACACGATGGCGTGCGCTGAAAGCCCAGGTTGGGCTTCCCACTGATGCTTCAGTCGCGAAGTTTCTACTCGACAGGTAAAGTTTGGCATTCTATTTGGAGAAATCCATTTCAAATCACTTCCAGTAAAAGTTATCTATGTCTATATTGTAACTTTCCAGGGTTGATTAGTGGAAAAAGTTCAAATCTTCTTGTAAAGTGAGCTTGTGTAAGCGATGCTGACTTGTGACTTGTAAACAGTGCGTGCACGAGGAGAACTGGGCTCGTTCATGTCTCTCGCACACGTTTTAGTAGGCGTTCCATCTCGGGAGCAGGTAGAGCTTTGCGTGCATTTTTCAAAAGGTGGAGAGGGCGGTTCTTTCCTAAAATTCGGGAAAATCCTACTGTACTCCTTTAAGATAGAGCTGCTCAGGCTGGTTTAATCTAGACAAATTGTGTTACTGCCTTTAGATAGAGCTGATCAGGCTGGTTTGATCTAGAAAATCACATTACTGTCTTTAGATAGAGCTGATCAGGCTGGTTTGATTTAGAAAATCACGTTACTGTCTCTAGATGGTGCTGCTCAGGCTGGTTTGATTTAGAAAATCACGTTACTGTCTCTAGATGGAGCTGCTCAGGCTGGTTTAATAAAAAAAAAAAAAACTGACTTTAGGTAGAGATGCTTAGTGTTGGAATTCGTTCCTGTGTTCCCCTGAATTCCTGCTTGTTCGTTTGATCCGGGAGAGGCAGGAACAGAGGTAATTTCTTCAATAGTGAATTTAATAATCACACAAACAAGAGATTACAAAAATACATATATCAGATTACATAATACGAGCTCAGACCATTCTTCCTTGCAGACCCAAGTGTGCAGGCCAGGTTTACAATGAAGAAGGGCACAACTGCAACACGTGGTTCATATTTATACATTTGCATACACCACCTCAACCTCACATTGGTCGGTTCCTCGTGATGTATGCGTTGCTATAGTGAATTTGCTATTCCTTTGTTCCCAAAACTGCTTCAAACTGGTTCTTCTCAGAGCTTGACGTTCTGTGGGACAAAGTGACCTCTTATCTGTTGATCCAATCTTACCTTGACCATGTTTTTGCAAGTAGAGCACTGAGGAGACATCGCCAACCAACTTGGAATGTCCCTGAACATGGATTTATAGCTGTGTTTTCCCAACTTGGGCAGTGGGAGAAACCCCAGTAGTGTAGAAACACAACTGAATACAATATGTCCAGTTGTCACACAGAAAACAAATGTTCAACCACTATATTCCTTCAATTCCCCTTTTGACCTCTGACCCCAGAGGTCAATAATTAGTGTCAATACAGTATGAGGCACTCTTCGTATAATAGAGGTCATATGTAAGCAAAATCAACAATCATATACTCAAATAGCAACATACAAAACTTTTAAACGGTGGTGACTCCCCCTTGAACTGCAACCTTGTCGTGGTGGGGGAGTTTGAGCACCCGAATGACCCTCGGAGCTATGTTGTCGGGGGACTTGCCCCTCCTGTGGGCCCACCACCTACAGAGGCTGCCGTAGGGGTTGGGTGCATTGTGGATTGGGGGGCAGTCGACGGCAGAGGCCTCGACGACCCGATCCCCGGCCACAGAATCTGGCTATTGGGACATGGAATGTGACCTCGCTGGGGGGGAAGGAGCCCGAGCTTGTGAGGGAGGCTGAGAGATACCGTCTAGATATAGTCGGGCTCGCCTCCACTTACAGCTTGGACTCCGGAACCCAGCTCCTCGACGGGGGCTGGATACTCCACTGCTCTGGAGTTGCCCTCTCTCTCTGGAGTTGCCCTGTCTCTCAGCTGGCCTGGGAACGCCTTGGGGTGCCACCGGAAGAGCTGGAGGAAGTGTCTGGGGTGAGGGAAGTCTGAGCAGAGTTGCCTCCGCGACGCGGCCCCGGATAAGCGGCAGAAAATGGATGGATGGATGGATGGACTTGGCACGTCACATGAACAGAGAGGAGCGCTATTTCACCTCCTCCCTTGCTGTCGTCTACTTCTCTGTGTTCTTCTTACTTCGGTGTACAGGGATTATTCCGCCCTTTGACGTGTGGAGCTGTCTCCTGGATCAGCCAATCCAGGGGCAACTTGCTTCAGATGGATGGAGGTCTCCTGAAGAGTGCGATGTGGTTCTCCCGCCAGAGTACACTGCGACAGATGGCACCGCATTGTTCCTCTTTTATCCAGGGTTCGACTAACGGCCGGACCCTCCTCTCCAGTACCCTGGAATAGACTTTCCTGGGGAGCCTTTGTCACTCAGCCGAACAGCGTGAGACGTCCTCTCGACGACCTTAAATCGACCCGTTCACCTGGGCTCGGACCACTTCCTCTTTATCACGCTGAGAAGTACCCAGGGGCTGGTGTTGAGGATCTCAGCCGAGTCCCCCCTGGCTGCCGGTCCCAGCAACATGTGCAGAGAAACGAGATTCCAGACATCTCAAAACTGCATTGTCACATCTCTCCCCTGAACATAGATTTTTCTCTTGTATAGATTTGGCTAATGCTTTTTTCTGTCTGCCACTGGCGGATCAGGTGAAACCACTGCAAACAGGTCCGACTTATTGCCGCCAATGCAAACCAAACTCCTGTTCCGGGAATACAAAGACCGAACAGCGGCTTAACAAAGGGCCCCGGACTCCATGCTCCCGGAGCACCCCGCCACAGGATGTCTCAGGGGACGCGGTCGAACGCCTTCTCAAGATCCAGAAAACACATGTGGACTGGTTGGGCAAACTCCCATGAACCCTCAAGCAGCTGGTGGAGGGTATAGAGCTGGTCCAGTGTTCCACGACCAGAATGAAAACCGCATTATTCCTCTTGGATCCAAGGTTTGACTAACGGCCGGACCCTCCACTCCAGTACACTGGAATAGACTTTCCTGGGGAGGCTGAGGAGTGTGATCCCTCTGTAGTTGGAACACACCCTCCGATCCCCCTCCTTGAAGAGAGGGACCACGACCCCATTCTGCCTGTCCAGAGGTACCGTCCCCGCGTCACGCGATGTTGCAGGGATGAAGGGCCCCGGACTCCATGCTCCTGGAGCATGGAGTCGGTTTGCCAGAATTTCCTCGGGGCAGACCGAAAGTCCTCTTCCATGGCCTCTCCAAACTCCTCCCAGACCCGAGTTATTGCCTCCACCACAGCCATGAACTATGGGTCATGACCGAAAGAACGAGATCCCGGATACAAGCGGTTGAAGTGAGCTTCCTGCGTAGGGTGGCTGAGCGCACCCTTAGAGATAGGATGAGGAGCTTGAGAGTTGGTTTTTAGAATAAAGTTTGTATTTTACTAGACCATAGTCGTACTTTCACTATTCAAGTTTAAACATGAAGTGTTTATCAGGTTTAAGCAGTTTCATTATGCTGGATTTGACTGCTATGGTCTTCTCATCAGTTGTGGCCGAAAAAATGCTTCAGACGAGATACTGAGTGTGTTTTTAGAATAAAGTTTGTATTTCACGAAACATACTAAACTCTCACTATTCAACTTTTAAATGATGTGTTTATCAGGTTCAAGCAGTTTCAACCAGTTTTATTTAGTGGAGTAACTGCTATTTTCATTTCATCAGTAGTGGCCGAAATGGTGCTCCTCACGGGATATAGAGTGATTTTGGAATAAAGTTTTTATTTCATTAGAACAAACTAGTGCTTTCTCAATTCAAGTTTAAACATGATGGACTTAGCAGTTGCAAGTACTTTCAACCAATTATATTTAGTGGAGTAACTGCTATTTTCATTTCATTAGGAGTGGCCGAAATGATGCTCCACACGGGATATAGAGTAATTTTGGAAGAAAGTTTTTATTTCATTAGAACAAACTAGTACTTTCTCAATTCAAGTTAAAATGATGTGTTTATCAGGTTCAAGCAGTTTCAACCAGTTTTATTTAGTGGAGTAACTGCTATTTTCATTTCATCAGTAGTGGCCGAAATGATGCTCCTCACGGGATATAGAGTGATTTTGGAATAAAGTTTGTATTTCCTTAGAACAAACTAGTACTTTCTCAATTCAAGGTTAAACATGATGGACATAGCAGTTGCAAGCACTTTCAAACAATTATATTTAGTGGAGTAACTGCTATTTTCATTTCATCAGGAGTGGCCGAAATGATGCTCCACACGGGATATAGAGTAATTTTGGAAGAAAGTTTTTATTTCCTTGGAACAAACTAGTACTTTCTCAATTCAAGTTTAAACATGATGGACTTAGCAGTTGCAAGTACTTTCAACCAATTATATTTAGTGGAGTAACTGCTATTTTCATTTCATAAGGAGTGGCCGAAATGATGCTCCACACGGGATATAGAGTAATTTTGGAAGAAAGTTTTTATTTCCTTAGAACAAACTAGTACTTTCTCAATTCAAGTTTAAACATGATGGACTTAGCAGTTGCAAGCACTTTCAAACAATTATATTTAGTGGAGTAACTGTTATTTTCATTTCACCAGGAGTGGCCGAAATGATGCTCCACACGGGATATAGAGTAATTTTGGAAGAAAGTTTTTATTTCATTAGAACAAACTAGTACTTTCTCAATTCAAGGTTAAATGATGTGTTTATCAGGTTCAAGCAGTTTCAACCAGTTTTATTTAGTGGAGTAACTGCTATTTTCATTTCATAAGGAGTGGCCGAAATGATGCTCCTCACGGGATATAGAGTAATTTTGGAATAAAGTTTGTATTTCCTTAGAACAAACTAGTACTTTCTCAATTCAAGTTTAAACATGATGGACTTAGCAGTTGCAAGTACTTTCAACCAATTATATTTAGTGGAGTAACTGCTATTTTCATTTCATCAGGAGTGGCCGAAATGATGCTCCACACGGGATATAGAGTAATTTTGGAAGAAAGTTTTTATTTCATTAGAACAAACTAGTACTTTCTCAATTCAAGTTAAAATGATGTGTTTATCAGGTTCAAGCAGTTTCAACCAGTTTTATTTAGTGGAGAAACTGCTATTTTCATTTCATCAGTAGTGGCCGAAATGATGCTCCTCACGGGATATAGAGTGATTTTGGAATAAAGTTTGTATTTCCTTAGAACAAACTAGTACTTTCTCAATTCAAGTTTAAACATGATGGACTTAGCAGTTGCAAGTACTTTCAACCAATTATATTTAGTGGAGTAACTGCTATTTTCATTTCATCAGGAGTGGCCGAAATGATGCTCCTCACGGGATATAGAGTAATTTTGGAATAAAGTTTTTATTTCATTAGAACAAACTAGTACTTTCTCAATTCAAGTTAAAATGATGTGTTTATCAGGTTCAAGCAGTTTCAACCAGTTGTATTGGTGGAGCAACTGCTATTTTCATTTCATCAGTAGTGGCCGAAATGATGCTCCACACGAGATATAGAGTGATTTTGGAATAAAGTTTTTATTTCATTAGAACAAACTAGTACTTTCTCAATTCAAGGTTAAATGATGTGTTTATCAGGTTCAAGCAGTTTCAACCAGTTCTATTTAGTGGAGTAACTGCTATTTTCATTTCATCAGTAGTGGCCGAAATGATGCTCCTCACGGGATATAGAGTGATTTTGGAATAAAGTTTTTATTTCATTAGAACAAACTAGTACTTTCTCAATTCAAGGTTAAACATGATGGACATAGCAGTTGCAAGCACTTTCAAACAATTATATTTAGTGGAGTAACTGCTATTTTCATTTCATTAGGAGTGGCCGAAATGATGCTCCACACGGGATATAGAGTAATTTTGGAAGAAAGTTTTTATTTCATTAGAACAAACTAGTACTTTCTCAATTCAAGTTAAAATGATGTGTTTATCAGGTTCAAGCAGTTTCAACCAATTATATTTAGTGGAGTAACTGCTATTTTCATTTCATAAGGAGTGGCCGAAATGATGCTCCACACGGGATATAGAGTAATTTTGGAATAAAGTTTTTGTTTCCTTAGAGCAAACTGGTACTTTTCAATTCAAGTTTAAACATGAAGTGTTTATAAGGTTAAAGCAGTTTCAACCTCTTTTATTATGCTGGATTTGACTGTGATGGCCTTTTCATCAGTTGTGGCCGAAAAGATGCTTCAGACGAGATACTGAGTATGTTTTTAGAATAAAGTTTTAATTTCATTAGGACAAACTCGTACTTTCACTATTCAAGTATCTACCCAGATAAATGTACACTAACACAACTATTGCTCACCCAAGGTGCTAAAAACACTGTGTTGCAGTTGCGAGGTTACAATTTGTATAGACTACAGAAGTGAAAGCCACAGGTGCATTAACAACATTTTCGCACTTTTCGAAACACAGCTTTTGCGTGACTCCTACCATGAGTCGTCAGAGACACTGCGTGCTCAGAGCAAAGATACCTCGGGAGCCACATGACCCTGTTGTCACCGGTCTTCTATGCCTGTCTACACAGGAGAGAAGAAACCTCAACAGCGAGTTGCTATGACACACTGATGGATATGAGTGCTCTCAGCCACACCACCACGTGGTCTCGCAGCTCTTTCACTCCTTTTCAGGAGAAGGAACATTGTCATTTTCCAGCACCTGACAGTGCTATCAGCTCCCTCACTCTCTCCACCGGAGAGAACCAGGATGTTCTAGCTCAGATGACTCTGACCATTCCGATATCCCAAGGGTACCTGGTCTTTGGACCAGCCAGCTTGAGTCCCTTGCAGAGGACATAGAGCAGTTCGAACCAAACAACCCGGAGATTCGTGTAGCGGACAACCTGGTGGAGGTTGAACGCTGCCTCTTCAACCTGCCTCATCCTTCGTCCCGAGAGAAGCTTACGCTTCTCTGGAAGATGACATCCAGGAGTGTCCATGTTTACATAGAGTCCCTCCCATCTGCCATCAGAGACCATTACTCAGCCCTCTGTCATGCACTTAGGGAAGCAGGATCATCTGCACAATGATCCTGCCTCTGCAAACTTTGGTGCATTTACAATCACTCAAAAGGGGGCGGAGACTCCCAGATAGTATTTATAGGTGCCTAAGGGCTGCCTACTTCCAAGGCCACAATGCACCAGGATTGGACAAAGACCAGACTTTTAAGTCCCTCTTCGTTAACAACCTCCACAACAGTGTGTGGATCGATGTCGCCCTTTTCTGCAGGACCAAAACCCCACCATGAAAGACCTCCGCAAACATGCGCAGATGGTGTGGGAGCTGCACCACCGTTCAGGTGAAAACTATGATGGTGATGCAGGTGTCCTGAGGTCTCAGGTGAGGAGAGGTAAGTCTAAAAACCGAGGCTGAGGTCAGACTCAAAACAACTGGGATGCAGATGTCCCACAGTGGATTAAAACCTGCATCAGAGTGGTGAAGCAGCACCTGAACCCGCCTGGTAAGAAGGGACCTGGCTCCCCCTGACCGCATTGACTTGGCCCCTCCCCTCCGCACACAAAGTTCATTTTGGCAGGAGGAGGAGATCCAGGAGGTGAAAGAGGCCCATTTGACATTCTTGGGTAATCTTGGCTATGCCAACCACAGATACACTTCAGTGGTGGTAGGGGTTGTTGACACTCTCTCACTGCTTGGTACTGGGTCAGAAATCCCCCTCATGTGTTCAGACACCTTCGCACGGGTTGCTAGAACCACGCTTGCGCATGCCACTTAAGGAAAGCCACTTCAGGTGGAAGAGTGTAGCATAAACAACCGAGGCTTCACTCAGGACTTGCACCACATCACTCAATGTGTCTGGGTCAACAGCTTTCCAGGACATGTCAGCGACGCATCCCATCCACGTCACTGATCTGGACACAGAAGAACTGCTTATTGGTCAGGACATCCTAAACCGACTCGCTGCCACCAAACGGCGCCTTTGGTCCCAAGTCGTCAGCCCGACTCCCATTGGCTAAGAACTAGGCCACCCAGCTTCTAACAGCAATCGTTCAGCCAACCCACGGGTCCAAAATCTGACACCTGGTCAGATTAAAGTGACCGCATTTCCACCTTTAGAGATGTTAACTGACAGTTCATTCCACAATCTTGAACTAATTCTCATCTCATTGACAATCTGCCTTCGTCCCTCACCAGCGACGACACGCATGACACAACTCTCCTCATTTCCACAACCAAAACCATCACCAGCGCTCACCATGTTAACCTTGAACAGGTTCTTCAGGGTACAAAACCGAGCACCGAAGGTGACATGGTTGTGCACGCTCCAATGACTCAACCAGAGAATACAGACATTTCAGGTAAACAGACCATGTCTGTACCAGAAGAACCTTATTCAGGCTTCGAGTCAAAGACCGAGCAACGCTCTGCTGAGGCTCGCACTTTACCACAACAGAAACAAGGAGATGCATTTGTATGAGGAGGTCTCCCGCGATTATCACACGATCTTTGCAAGGGACTCGCACAAAAAGGGGGGGGGGGGGGAGTCACAGACATCCACCCAGTGCGCGTCCCCACTGACTTCGAGGCACTGCCATCTTCTGAAACCCAGTACATACCCTTTCTAGCTGACGGGGTCAAGCGGTCCTGGTTCACTGGTTTGAAACAGCCTGCGCTCCAATCTCACACCTTCCCTGTTATTCAAGATTGTTATATCTAAAGAGAAACATAAATCAATTTAAATAACACTTTTTTTGGCATTAACTATTTCCAGTTTAGCTGGTGGTGGCCCAATGTCATTATTATTTGATAAATAACCAATTTATTCTAATGAATAATTTTTCATAAATAAATTATTTTTGATAAAATGTTGCTCCGTGCTCTTGTTTATCCTCCAACATGTGAGATGTTGTTGATGAATACACAGCACAGTTCCACAGTAACCAATGTGTTTTACACAGCCACTGTTCTTTGTGTCAACATGTAGGTCCAGAACACAACTAAAGACGATGTCTCTAGACATCCAGAAGACTTCCTCAGAAGAGCCTGAATGAAAGTTTTTTGAGACGTCTTTCCTGAACATTATATTGACGTCTGGTCTGGCCGTCACTGAAAACACGTTTCAAAAGAAACAGAACACGTCATCAGTCTACCACGGGACATACACAGAGAGTCAGTTTAGTATTACCATTAACATGCATTTAATTGGACTATGGAAGAAAACCAGAGAACCCTGAGGAAACACATGCACACACAAGTTAATTCCACAAACACCTCCAGGTGGATTTAAATCCACGATTTTCTGTCTGTAGCCATTGAGACAATTTGACCATTGTAATTGATAGAGCTGATAAAACCTTTATTTGGTATATAGTTGTAATCTCAATATGAAAGGTTGTAGAAATTAATCATGCCCAAAAACTCCTGCAGGGCCTTAACCGAGGCTGGACGAGGGAAATCTGTCACCGCTTGCACCTTAGAAGGCAATGGAATGGCACCCTGAGTTGAAATACGATGACCCAAAAAGTCAATCACAGGCAGACCAAACTGGCACTTAGCAGGGTTGACAATTAGGCCATGTTCCTCAAGGCCAGACCTGGGCATTTTAAGGCCCGCGGGCCAAATGCGGCCCGTGACCCGATTCTGACCGGCCCGCGAAAGGTTGCTTAGAATTAAGAAAACAAAAGCTTCTTTCGAATTTTAATGTGTGGACTAAAACCATCGGCTCTATAAATTAAAATGGAAATGCTTTTACTTTGAAGCCTGTTTATTTATGTACAGTGTACGTAACCTACGTACGTCGTATACGTAACCCGTAAAACAAGTCAATCAGTGCATGCAAGAGATGTCGGTGGAGAATCAAAAATGGCGGTGTTGCGGGCGCCGCCATACTTATTTACCGGTCGCCGCCATTTTGAAAATATGCGTACCGGAAGTGACGTTTACTGTAGCGAGATACAGGAAGTGACGTATCAGACCCCGCGGAACGTCGGGAATTACGTTTTCGGAGGCCCACCCACCGGAAGTGACGTTGGAGGACCCACTCGCCGGAAAAAAAACTGTGCGCCGCGCTTCAAACGCACATTTGTTCCCATTGCATTGTTTTCTTCACACGTGTACTCGAAGCTCAACAGAGTAAAGGATTGTCTTCTGCTAAGGTAAATAATTGCATTTTTTTCTATGTGTAAAGTATCAGCCTGCACTAATAAGAACGAAATAGTAGGTGGAGTTATACCAGTATTTAGAGACTATGTTTATACTCGCACTGGAAGACCGGAGCCAGATCAGCTTCACAACCTTCCATGAGGGAACAGATATGTTCATCTCTCCCCAACTGTGTCAGTCTGTCCACATATCTGCTGCTTTATTTCTCCGTCCAGACAACTCACAGTTTACTGTGTGCCTTCACTTATCACTCCTGCTAACTGCAGTTTCATCACAACATTTAGTTGCGTTTACGTCCTAAATGGCTGAATTTTGTCACGTGGGTGAAAAGCCTCAAAACGGTGTGCATCAGCCTGCACTAATAAGTAGGACATGGTTGATAGGTGTCATTATATCAGTATTAGTGAGAGGAAGAGTCGTTGTATAGTTATGTTGGGAGCAATTCAAGTAAGATCAGCTCAAAGTTTATGTTGCTCTTTTTTTATCTTTGTTCCATGTGTTGGTTTATTTAGACCCGTACTGGTATTTTTTATCATACTGCATTACTGGATTTTTACAACCTGACTGGGATTTCTGTGTTATTATCAGAGCATCCAAATTAGAGAAAGTTTAATGGTTGTGAGGGAGATTTAATATCTTATATATAACATACTGCAATGAATCACTTGGATGCTTGTCAGTTTGCAATCATCAATGAGAGATCAGTACATTTGAACAAATACTAATGATTCTGATTTAAATATTTTTTCAGACGCAGTGTTCAATCAGAATGTCACGTCATCGTAGCAGCGAATGCGTGGGCATGGAGCATTCATATGCACACCCAACAATGCACACAGCATCTGTGCTGACCACGGATCCAGAGACCGTAAAGGAATTGAGTGTCGCATGTCTGCATGCAGAACACTCCTATGACTCATCAATCAAGTTTGAGATTTTTTATGTAACATAAGCTCAGTTTGTTTATTTTTATTCGTCTGTATTGCAACAGATCTTCGAGATGCTGAAAGAGATGGAGGAGGTCATGGAAATCAAGAAGGGGGACCTGAGACTCATCGATTACATTTTTGATGTTATGCTTCCAGAATTAAGATGATCAATCAATGGAGGACATCATAGAAGTAGTGGTCAATATTTTGTGTCTTTTGAAACCTATCTGCATGCACCTTGTCCATCTTTTTCAGATCATCATCAACATCCTGATGGCTGAAGGTCACACAAGGCTTCAAGCACAGGTCATCATAGCCAGTGGGAGAAAGTTCTAGCAAGCTCCTGTCGTCTGTGCTCTCATCCTCCCTGCCGGATGTCTATCAATATAGTGGTTTGAAGTCTCCTGTCCCAATTTTCAGAGTGTATCTTTTATCTATCTGTCTGTCCTCTCCTCTATCCTCTCACCCCAACCGGCCAGCAGAATGCCTCCACCTCTGAGTCTGGTTTCTGCAAAGATTTCTTCCTGTTAGAGGGACTTTTTCCCTTTCCACAGTCGCTCACGCTTGCTCATGTGGATTTGTTTGGTTTTGTCTTTAAAAGTGCTTTTAATATATAATAAAGAACAATGACGTGATTCATGGATGGTTTTATTCTTTTAAAGTTGTCAGAGGTACTTTTTGAAGGTTTGTCATGGACATTTACTCTGAAGTAACTACAGTTACTCTCCATTTTTGTAGTTAGTTTTGCTTAATGCACCACACATTGTCACTGCATGAATGAAGAAGGCAGATCAGTTTAGTAGCTGAACTCTACAGATGTGGTTCCAGCTGCAGTGTCTTGTTGAAATAGGTTCAGAGAGATATTGAATATGGAATATGATGGGGGGGGGGGGATTCTCCCTCTTCAATCCACTTGGCTCTGGACCTTATAAACACTCTGAGCTCTATTCACATAATATCTACCTGGATGTTTCTCCAGTGTTCTTGTGCTTCTTCAAACTGAACATGATCCATGAAACCGTGACGTAACTGAAGCAGTGACATCAGTTGTCCTTTTAAATATGGCGGCGACCACAAACACGCATGGCGGCGGCCAAAAACAAGTATGTCGGTGCCCATAAGCCACCATTGTGATACCGCACTGGCGAGGTTTGCGTTTTGAGAGTAGTATGGCGCTGACCGTGAGTAATAATGGCGGCGTCCACAAACAAGCATGTCAGCGGCCGTACACCGCCATTTTTATACCGCACTGGCGAGGTTTCAAGTCTGGAGGAGCACGGTTGCATTGCGGATCATGTTCTCTTGCCTCCCACCGACAGTGACGCTGTAATTGTGCGTCGGAACAAAACATATTGCATGTAGTACTGCCTCCCACCAACAGTGGCGCTGGGGTGGTGATTCGGATCAAAATGGCCGAACAAGATGGCGGCGGTGGATTCCCCACCGACGGCTTCTCAGTGCATGTGATTGTCGCCCCTCAATGATGTACGGGCACGTCAAGAAAAGAAAGGTGGATGCTGAAGGCCGAAATTTCAAGAAGATTTGGAGCACTAAATATTTGTTTACTGAAGTCGGTGGTAAACCCGTCTGTTTAGTTTGTGGAGAGCACGTCGCCGTGTTTAAGGAGTACAATGTGAGTCGGCATTATGAGACAAAACACGCGGAGAAATACAGACACTTGGCGGAGGCTGAGAGAGCGCGAATATCAGAAGACTTGCTAGCAAAGCTAGCAAAACAACAAGGCTGTTTTAGCAAACTACACACAGCCCGGGATGCAGCGACCAAGACCAGCTTCGTTATATCCCACAAAATCGCTAAAAACAGCAAGCCGTTCTCGGATTGGCGAGTTTGTGAAAGAGTGCTTGGTGGGCTCTGCCGCGCTAATATGCCCTGAGAATAAAGAAGCATTTGAAAAAGTCCCGCTGTCCAGGCGAACCGTCACCAGAAGGGTGAAAGGAATCGCGGAGAATCTCGAATGTCAGCTCAAAAGTGGAGTTGAAAGTTTTGACTTTTTCTCTTTGGCTTTGGATGAGAGCTGTGGTGTCCGTGACACTGCCCAGTTACTGGTGTTTCTCCGGGGAATAAGGCAGGACTTCAAGATTACGGAGGAGCTGGCCGCATTGAGGTCAATAAAAGGAACGACAACGGGAAACGATCTGTTCAAGGAGGTCGATGCATGCATGGTCAAGCTTGGACTGAAATGGGACAAACTGGTAGGCGTCACTACTGATGGTTGTCCGAATATGACAGGAAAACATGTCGGACTTTTGAAACAGATCCAAGATAAAGTGACTGAACTCGGCACAGAGCATCATTTAGTGTTGATACATTGTATTATACATCAGCATGTACTGTGCAGGTCTGTGCTAAAACTTAACCATGTTATTGATGTTGTAACAAAAACGGTTAACTTTATCAGGGCACGAGCATTAAATCACAGGCAGTTTGTTGCACTTTTAGAGGAGCATGAGAATGAACATGGTGACATCATGTACCACACAGCTGTCAGATGGCTCAGTCTGGGCAAAGTGCTCAAAAGATTTTGGGACCTGAAAACAGAGATTCAAGAGTTTTGTGAGATGAAAGGCAAAAACATCCCCGAGCTTTCAGATATGAACTGGATGGCAGATTTTGCATTTGCTGTTGATGTGACGGCACTGATGAATGAACTGAGCACTAAACTGCAAGGCAAGGGCCTTTTCGTTCATGACATGCATAACCTGGTGAAGGCTTTTATGAGAAAGTTGCTGTTTCTTTCAAGTCAACTACAGAACAACACTCTCACTCACATGCAAACCCTTAAATAAGTCAGACCATCAGCCAATCATCTCTGCAGGTACTCATCCATGTTAGGAGATTTGCATGGTGAGTTTTTAAGGCGATTTGATGATTGTAAAAACATTGAGGATGAAATGCACCTGGTTTCCTCTCCCTTTGCCTGCAGAGTAGATGATGCACCCAGTGATGTTCAGCTGGAGCTCATTGACCTGCAGTCTGACACAGTACTGGCAGAGCACTTTAAGTCAGCATCACTGCTGGAGTTCTACTCATCTCTTAAGGAGGAGAACTTTCCAAACATGAGGAGACATGCTCAGAAGATGTGGGTTCTGTTTGGATCTACCTACATATGTGAACAAACATTCTCAGTAATGAAGTTTACCAAATCCAGGTTCAGATCCTCTCTTACTGATGATCATCTGTCAGCTGTGCTTCGCATCTCCACCTCAGACATTCAACCTGACTTTGATGCACTCGTTAAAGGGCAGCAAAGGCTAGATTTCTCTCACTGAACAAGAAAATACCCAAATGTGTGTTCACTATTACTTTTTGTCTGCACAGCTTGGCAGTTTGACAATCATAATGTGACATATCTTGTTAATGATATTTGGCATACAAAGACATTGTGATGTCTTAATAGAAAAAAGTGTTTTTGGTTAATGTAATTAAAAAAAGAGTTACAAATGTTTCATGTTTACAATTGTTTTGAATAACTGCACTGAATAAAAACATTTTTTGTTAAAATAACCCTCACTTTCTCTTTACCTAATAATAACACAGACACTTACCAGCATGTGTAAACAATGCCATTTACTGCTTTCAATTTAGAAATAAAATTCATATGCAGAATAGAGTTTAAACTTTTGGCAAGGCCCTCCACAATATTTTCTGCTTCTCATTTGGCCCCTTCGGAAAAATAATTGCCCACCCCTGCTCAAGGCGCTGAAAAACTTGCTTTAGGTGTGAAAAATGCTCCTCAACTGAAGAACTAGCCACCAAGATGTCGTCCAGGTAAACAGAAACGAAAGCGAGGTCGCGCAGCACAGAGTCCATCAACCTCTGAAAAGCCGTGCCTCTACTCTTGCCTGGCCATAATAAAACATAAAAAAATGACAAGAAAGAATAGAAAGTGTCATCTGCTCAGTGTATTGACACATCTTATACACAGCAGACACAAATTGCACTTAACAAGTTTTGAACTATCAAAACTCAGTAACCAATCAGGTGTCTAACATTGATTTTTTTTTTTTAGAGAATCAAAACCACAATACAAATAAAGCTTTCAATTTCTATTCAAGAAAATGTGCCCATCTTTTCTAAAACTCTCTCTCTCTCTCTCTCTCTCTCTCTCTCTCTCTCTCTCTCTCTCTCTCTCTCTCTCGCCCCGTTTCCTCATTAGTTTTAATGTTGGTTTTTTTCCGGAATAAATGTGAATGTTTGATGAGAGGCTGTATCTGGCAGCATGAATCACTCATTGAGTAAAAAGAAAAAAGTGATGGCACGTGTCGCCCCAATTAATCCCTAAAACACAAGAGCCTCTAAACGTATTGAGAACAGGTAGGAAGCATATTACGAGCTAATAAAACTAGTAAACAGAGTCCATGTGTGTATCAGTGAAAGTGAGCAGGTTTTATGTTTCTATGTTTCTTCAGGTGAGATGTCCAGTTCCTGGACGTTCACAGCACTTTCACGGCTGGGAGACATAGTTTGCATTGTACAGAGAGGTTAAGAGATTTCTCCGACTTTAAAACATAGTGATGAAAGCAACTGTCTGCAGAATCCATGGCAAAGCATGGATTGTCAGCCTGAAAGCGTCGGGAAGTGTCGCAATGCCAGTGCATGGCGCATGTGACAGCTGCATTTCTAGTTTATTCCATCTGATTTCTACTGTAATCCTGCTCAGTAATCCCAGTTTTTATCGAGCATACCTGTAACGAGATTACACATTTTTTTATGTACTGTAACAGATTACAGTTATATGTTTTTTGTATCCTAATTATGTAACACTGTTACATGTATTCCATGACTACCCAACCCTGGTTGCACCTAAACATGTGATACACACTCAGACCTTACTGAGACTTACTAAACTAAAGTTTTCTAGCTGTGCAATGACTTGAAGTAAAGCTCTGGTAAACAAGCTGCATGTAATGATGTTCATGTAGGTACAAACAGCCAGAAGAGTCTTTAGAGCCAGAAGTGGACAGACGAAATCACCTTGTACTGCAGGTGACAGGAGGAGCAGCAAGGTGGGCGAGATACAGGTTCTGGGAGATTCCCACAACACACTGTAGACAAAAGAAAAGTGTTAAATGCACAGGCTCCACAAGTTGAGAGACTCTTAAGATCAACACCAGGAGACACCAGATCACTTTGATTGATTGTGAGGACAACACACACGGAGTGAGGTGGTATTGAAAGGCTAATTGCAGGAGGAAAGGTTTGTTTTGTAGAATGGGTCTCTTGTATTAAATTCAATGTAATTTGGATCAAATGTCTTTGTTATTTTAAAAGCATGTTTTGTTGTGAGATGTAATTTAATTTAATCACAATAACCAGCCAAAGTATTTTCTATGTTTACTACGTTTAAAACTAAATGATCAACCATCTCAACAGTCATTGGTGGACATTTAATGTATATTTCATCACCTGAAGAGTCCAACTTTGCTTTACATCTTTAACTTATATACAAGTGAAATCACAGCTCTAAGTTCTTGTTACTGAATAGTCCCTAAACGGCTCACCTGTCTCTGGCTGTGAGGCCCTGTCCGGAGGGATGGATGAGCCCGATGAAACGTGGGCTCAGCCGTTGGTGGAGATTTCCACTCAACCCTTTGAAGCGCTGCTCCCACGTTCCTCCACTTGGACCATGGTTTAATCGAGGAAAATCATGTCACACTGAAAAAACAATTCTGTCATTTCATTTTTGAGTGTACTTTTTTAAGATAGAGCTTCTCAGGCTGGTTTAATCAAGTAAAATCATGTTACTGTCTTAAAGGTGCACAGGAGGATTTTCTTTTTCCGGGTGGATCATCAAGACTATTGGTACTCCCAACTGTCAATCATTCTGGTGATATATTACGCAAGGCCGTCGTATGTGCTCGTCCCCAGGTAGCGTGGATCTATTAGTTTTCACTTTCTGCGCATGCGCGCTTTCAGGTGTATATGGTGAGCTACGCCTTCAGCGAGCTCGCAGTTCTCACCGGGTACTTTGAAAATGGCAGAGGGTCGCAAAAGAGAAAAAGTGTCTTCGAATTGTATGAGAAGAAGAGAAAGGCTTCGGAAGAGAGAAACAAGACCAGAGTGTTTTTGGGAGATTCTTTCACACGATGGCGTGCGCTGAAAGCCCAGGTTGGGCTTCCCACTGATGCTTCAGTCGCGAAGTTTCTACTCGACAGGTAAAGTTTGGCATTCTATTTGGAGAAATCCATTTCAAATCACTTCCAGTAAAAGTTATCTATGTCTATATTGTAACTTTCCAGGGTTGATTAGTGGAAAAAGTTCAAATCTTCTTGTAAAGTGAGCTTGTGTAAGCGATGCTGACTTGTGACTTGTAAACAGTGCGTGCACGAGGAGAACTGGGCTCGTTCATGTCTCTCGCACACGTTTTAGTAGGCGTTCCATCTCGGGAGCAGGTAGAGCTTTGCGTGCATTTTTCAAAAGGTGGAGAGGGCGGTTCTTTCCTAAAATTCGGGAAAATCCTACTGTACTCCTTTAAGATAGAGCTGCTCAGGCTGGTTTAATTGAGAAAAAAATCATGTTATTTTCTTAAGATAGAGCTGCTCAGGCTGGTTTAATCTAGACAAATTGTGTTACTGCCTTTAGATAGAGCTGATCAGGCTGGTTTGATCTAGAAAATCACATTACTGTCTTTAGATAGAGCTGATCAGGCTGGTTTGATTTAGAAAATCACGTTACTGTCTCTAGATGGTGCTGCTCAGGCTGGTTTGATTTAGAAAATCACGTTACTGTCTCTAGATGGAGCTGCTCAGGCTGGTTTAATAAAAAAAAAAAAACTGACTTTAGGTAGAGATGCTTAGTGTTGGAATTCGTTCCTGTGTTCCCCTGAATTCCTGCTTGTTCGTTTGATCCGGGAGAGGCAGGAACAGAGTTAATTTCTTCAATAGTGAATTTAATAATCACACAAACAAGAGATTACAAAAATACATATATCAGATTACATAATACGAGCTCAGACCGTTCTTCCTTGCAGACCCAAGTGTGCAGGCCAGGTTTACAATGAAGAAGGGCACAACTGCAACACGTGGTTCATATTTATACATTTGCATACACCACCTCAACCTCACATTGGTCGGTTCCTCGTGATGTATGCGTTGCTATAGTGAATTTGCTATTCCTTTGTTCCCAAAACTGCTTCAAACTGGTTCTTCTCAGAGCTTGACGTTCTGTGGGACAAAGTGACCTCTGACCTCTTATCTGTTGATCCAATCTTACCTTGACCATGTTTTTGCAAGTAGAGCACTGAGGAGACATCGCCAACCAACTTGGAATGTCCCTGAACATGGATTTATAGCTGTGTTTTCCCAACTTGGGCAGTGGGAGAAACCCCAGTAGTGTAGAAACACAACTGAATACAATATGTCCAGTTGTCACACAGAAAACAAATGTTCAACCACTATATTCCTTCAATTCCCCTTTTGACCTCTGACCCCAGAGGTCAATAATTAGTGTCAATACAGTATGAGGCACTCTTCGTATAATAGAGGTCATATGTGAGCAAAATCAACAATCATATACTCAAATAGCAACATACAAAACTTTTAAACGGTGGTGACTCCCCCTTGAACTGCAACCTTGTCGTGGTGGGGGAGTTTGAGCACCCGAATGACCCTCGGAGCTATGTTGTCGGGGGACTTGCCCCTCCTGTGGGCCCACCACCTACAGAGGCTGCCGTAGGGGTCGGGTGCATTGTGGATTGGGGGGCAGTCGACGGCAGAGGCCTCGACGACCCGATCCCCGGCCACAGAATCTGGCTATTGGGACATGGAATGTGACCTCGCTGGGGGGAAGTAGCCCGAGCTTGTGAAGGAGGCTGAGAGATACCGGACTCCGGAACCCAGCTCCTCGACGGGGGCTGGATACTCCACTGCTCTGGAGTTGCCCTCTCTCTCTGGAGTTGCCCTGTCTCTCGGCTGGCCTGGGAACGCCTTGGGGTCCCACCGGAAGAGCTGGAGGAAGTGTCTGGGGTGAGGGAAGTCTGAGCAGAGTTGCCTCCGCGACGCGGCCCCGGATAAGCGGCAGAAAATGGATGGATGGATGGATGGACTTGGCACGTCACATGAACAGAGAGGAGCGCTATTTCACCTCCTCCCTTGCTACCGTCTACTTCTCTGTGTTCTTCTTACTTCAGTGTACAGGGATTATTCCGCCCTTTGACGTGTGGAGCTGTCTCCTGGATCAGCCGATCCAGGGGCAACTTGCTTCAGATGGATGGAGGTCTCCTGAAGAGTGCGATGTGGTTCTCCCGCCAGAGTACACTGCGACAGATGGCACCGCATTGTTCCTCTTTTATCCAGGGTTCGACAAACGGCCGGACCCTCCTCTCCAGTACCCTGGAATAGACTTTCCTGGGGAGCCTTTGTCACTCAGCCGAACAGCGTGAGACGTCCTCTCGACGACCTTAAATCGACCCGTTCACCTGGGCTCGGACCACTTCCTCTTTATCACCCTGAGAAGTACCCAGGGGCTGGTGTTGAGGATCTCAGCCGAGTCCCCCCTGGCTGCCGGTCCCGGCAACATGTGCAGAGAAACGAGATTCCAGACATCTCAAAACTGCGTTGTCACATCTCTCACCTGAACATAGATTTTTCTCTTGTATAGATTTGGCTAATGCTTTTTTCTGTCTGCCACTGGCGGATCAGGTGAAACCACTGCAAACAGGTCCAACTTATTGCCGCCAATGCAAACCAAACTCCTGTTCCGGGAATACAAAGACCGAACAGCCCTTAACAAAGGGCCCCGGACTCCATGCTCCCGGAGCACCCCCCCACAGGATGTCTCAGGGGACGCGGTCAAACGCCTTCTCAAGATCCAGAAAACACATGTGGACTGGTTGGGCAAACTCCCATGAACCCTCAAGCAGCTGGTGGAGGGTATAGAGCTGGTCCAGTGTTCCACGACCAGAATGAAAACCGCATTATTCCTCTTGGATCCAAGGTTTGACTAACGGCCGGACCCTCCACTCCAGTACACTGGAATAGACTTTCCTGGGGAGGCTGAGGAGTGTGATCCCTCTGTAGTTGGAACACACCCTCCGATCCCCCTCCTTGAAGAGAGGGACCACGACCCCATTCTGCCTGTCCAGAGGTACCGTCCCCGCGTCACGCGATGTTGCAGGGATGAAGGGCCCCGGACTCCATGCTCCTGGAGCATGGAGTCGGTTTGCCAGAATTTCCTCGGGGCAGACCGAAAGTCCTCTTCCATGGCCTCTCCAAACTCCTCCCAGACCCGAGTTATTGCCTCCACCACAGCCATGAACTATGGGTCATGACCGAAAGAACGAGATCCCGGATACAAGCGGTTGAAGTGAGCTTCCTGCGTAGGGTGGCTGAGCGCACCCTTAGAGATAGGATGAGGAGCTTGAGAGTTGGTTTTTAGAATAAAGTTTGTATTTTACTAGACCATAGTCGTACTTTCACTATTCAAGTTTAAACATGAAGTGTTTATCAGGTTTAAGCAGTTTCATTATGGTGGATTTGACTGCTATGGTCTTCTCATCAGTTGTGGCCGAAAAAATGCTTTAGACGAGATACTGAGTGTGTTTTTAGAATAAAGTTTGTATTTCACGAAACATACTAAACTCTCACTATTCAACTTTTAAATGATGTGTTTATCAGGTTCAAGCAGTTTCAACCAGTTTTATTTAGTGGAGTAACTGCTATTTTCATTTCATCAGTAGTGGCCGAAATGGTGCTCCTCACGGGATATAGAGTGATTTTGGAATAAAGTTTTTATTTCATTAGAACAAACTAGTACTTTCTCAATTCAAGTTTAAACATGATGGACTTAGCAGTTGCAAGTACTTTCAACCAATTATATTTAGTGGAGTAACTGCTATTTTCATTTCATAAGGAGTGGCCGAAATGATGCTCCACACGGGATATAGAGTAATTTTGGAAGAAAGTTTTTATTTCCTTAGAACAAACTAGTACTTTCTCAATTCAAGTTTAAACATGATGGACTTAGCAGTTGCAAGTACTTTCAACCAATTATATTTAGTGGAGTAACTGCTATTTTCATTTCATTAGGAGTGGCCGAAATGATGCTCCACACGGGATATAGAGTAATTTTGGAAGAAAGTTTTTATTTCATTAGAACAAACTAGTACTTTCTCAATTCAAGTTAAAATGATGTGTTTATCAGGTTCAAGCAGTTTCAACCAGTTTTATTTAGTGGAGTAACTGCTATTTTCATTTCATCAGTAGTGGCCGAAATGATGCTCCTCACGGGATATAGAGTGATTTTGGAATAAAGTTTGTATTTCCTTAGAACAAACTAGTACTTTCTCAATTCAAGGTTAAACATGATGGACATAGCAGTTGCAAGCACTTTCAAACAATTATATTTAGTGGAGTAACTGCTATTTTCATTTCATAAGGAGTGGCCGAAATGATGCTCCACACGGGATATAGAGTAATTTTGGAAGAAAGTTTTTATTTCTTTAGAACAAACTAGTACTTTCTCAATTCAAGTTTAAACATGATGGACTTAGCAGTTGCAAGTACTTTCAACCAATTATATTTAGTGGAGTAACTGCTATTTTCATTTCATTAGGAGTGGCCGAAATGATGCTCCACACGGGATATAGAGTAATTTTGGAAGAAAGTTTTTATTTCATTAGAACAAACTAGTACTTTCTCAATTCAAGTTAAAATGATGTGTTTATCAGGTTCAAGCAGTTTCAACCAATTATATTTAGTGGAGTAACTGCTATTTTCATTTCATAAGGAGTGGCCGAAATGATGCTCCTCACGGGATATAGAGTGATTTTGGAAGAAAGTTTTTATTTCATTAGAACAAACTAGTACTTTCTTAGTTCAAGTTTAAATGATGTGTTTATCAGGTTCAAGCAGTTTCAACCAGTTTTATTTAGTGGAGTAACTGCTATTTTCATTTCATCAGTAGTGGCCGAAATGATGCTCCACACGGGATATAGAGTAATTTTGGAAGAAAGTTTTTATTTCATTAGAACAAACTAGTACTTTCTCAATTCAAGTTAAAATGATGTGTTTATCAGGTTCAAGCAGTTTCAACCAGTTTTATTTAGTGGAGTAACTGCTATTTTCATTTCATCAGTAGTGGCCTGAAATGATGCTCCTCACGGGATATAGAGTGATTTTGGAATAAAGTTTTTATTTTATTAGAACAAACTAGTACTTTCTCAATTCAAGGTTAAATGATGTGTTTATCAGGTTCAAGCAGTTTCAACCAGTTTTATTTAGTGGAGTAACTGCTATTTTCATTTCATCAGTAGTGGCCGAAATGATGCTCCACACGGGATATAGAGTAATTTTGGAAGAAAGTTTTTTTTTCATTAGAACAAACTAGTACTTTCTCAATTCAAGTTAAAATGATGTGTTTATCAGGTTCAAGCAGTTTCAACCAGTTTTATTTAGTGGAGTAACTGCTATTTTCATTTCATCAGTAGTGGCCTGAAATGATGCTCCTCACGGGATATAGAGTGATTTTGGAATAAAGTTTTTATTTCATTAGAACAAACTAGTACTTTCTCAATTCAAGGTTAAATGATGTGTTTATCAGGTTCAAGCAGTTTCAATCAGTTTTATTTAGTGGAGTAACTGCTATTTTCATTTCATCAGGAGTGGCCGAAATGATGCTCCTCACGGGATATAGAGTGATTTTGGAATAAAGTTTGTATTTCCTTAGAACAAACTAGTACTTTCTCAATTCAAGTTTAAACATGATGGACTTAGCAGTTGCAAGTACTTTCAACCAATTCTATTTAGTGGAGTAACTGCTATTTTCATTTCATCAGTAGTGGCCGAAATGATGCTCCTCACGGGATATAGAGTGATTTTGGAAGAAAGTTTTTATTTCATTAGAACAAACTAGTACTTTCTTAGTTCAAGTTTAAATGATGTGTTTATCAGGTTCAAGCAGTTTCAACCAGTTTTATTTAGTGGAGTAACTGCTATTTTCATTTCATCAGTAGTGGCCGAAATGATGCTCCACACGGGATATAGAGTAATTTTGGAAGAAAGTTTTTATTTCATTAGAACAAACTAGTACTTTCTCAATTCAAGTTAAAATGATGTGTTTATCAGGTTCAAGCAGTTTCAACCAGTTTTATTTAGTGGAGTAACTGCTATTTTCATTTCATCAGTAGTGGCCTGAAATGATGCTCCTCACGGGATATAGAGTGATTTTGGAATAAAGTTTTTATTTCATTAGAACAAACTAGTACTTTCTCAATTCAAGGTTAAATGATGTGTTTATCAGGTTCAAGCAGTTTCAACCAGTTTTATTTAGTGGAGTAACTGCTATTTTCATTTCATCAGTAGTGGCCGAAATGATGCTCCACACGGGATATAGAGTAATTTTGGAAGAAAGTTTTTATTTCATTAGAACAAACTAGTACTTTCTCAATTCAAGTTAAAATGATGTGTTTATCAGGTTCAAGCAGTTTCAACCAGTTTTATTTAGTGGAGTAACTGCTATTTTCATTTCATCAGTAGTGGCCTGAAATGATGCTCCTCACGGGATATAGAGTGATTTTGGAATAAAGTTTTTATTTCATTAGAACAAACTAGTACTTTCTCAATTCAAGGTTAAATGATGTGTTTATCAGGTTCAAGCAGTTTCAATCAGTTTTATTTAGTGGAGTAACTGCTATTTTCATTTCATCAGGAGTGGCCGAAATGATGCTCCTCACGGGATATAGAGTAATTTTGGAATAAAGTTTGTATTTCCTTAGAACAAACTAGTACTTTCTCAATTCAAGTTTAAACATGATGGACTTAGCAGTTGCAAGTACTTTCAACCAATTATATTTAGTGGAGTAACTGCTATTTTCATTTCATCAGGAGTGGCCGAAATGATGCTCCTCACGGGATATAGAGTAATTTTGGAATAAAGTTTTTATTTCATTAGAACAAACTAGTACTTTCTCAATTCAAGTTAAAATGATGTGTTTATCAGGTTCAAGCAGTTTCAACCAGTTGTATTGGTGGAGCAACTGCTATTTTCATTTCATCAGTAGTGGCCGAAATGATGCTCCACACGAGATATAGAGTGATTTTGGAATAAAGTTTTTATTTCATTAGAACAAACTAGTACTTTCTCAATTCAAGGTTTAAATGATGTGTTTATCAGGTTCAAGCAGTTTCAACCAGTTCTATTTAGTGGAGTAACTGCTATTTTCATTTCATCAGTAGTGGCCGAAATGATGCTCCTCACGGGATATAGAGTGATTTTGGAATAAAGTTTTTATTTCATTAGAACAAACTAGTACTTTCTCAATTCAAGGTTAAACATGATGGACATAGCAGTTGCAAGCACTTTCAAACAATTATATTTAGTGGAGTAACTGCTATTTTCATTTCATAAGGAGTGGCCGAAATGATGCTCCACACGGGATATAGAGTAATTTTGGAATAAAGTTTTTGTTTCCTTAGAGCAAACTGGTACTTTTCAATTCAAGTTTAAACATGAAGTGTTTATAAGGTTAAAGCAGTTTCAACCTCTTTTATTATGCTGGATTTGACTGTGATGGCCTTTTCATCAGTTGTGGCCGAAAAGATGCTTCAGACGAGATACTGAGTATGTTTTTAGAATAAAGTTTTAATTTCATTAGGACAAACTCGTACTTTCACTATTCAAGTATCTACCCAGATAAATGTACACTAACACAACTATTGCTCACCCAAGGTGCTAAAAACACTGTGTTGCAGTTGCGAGGTTACAATTTGTATAGACTACAGAAGTGAAAGCCACAGGTGCATTAACAACATTTTCGCACTTTTCGAAACACAGCTTTTGCGTGACTCCTACCATGAGTCGTCAGAGACACTGCGTGCTCAGAGCAAAGATACCTCGGGAGCCACATGACCCAGTTGAAGACTGTTGTCGCCGGTCTTCTATGCCTGTCTACACAGGAGAGAAGAAACCTCAACAGCGAGTTGCTATGACACACTGATGGATATGAGTGCTCTCAGCCGCACCACCACGTGGTCTCGCAGCTCTTTCACTCCTTTTCAGGAGAAGGAACATTGTCATTTTCCAGCACCTGACAGTGCTATCAGCTCCCTCACTCTCTCCACCGGAGAGAACCAGGATGTTCTAGCTCAGATGACTCTGACCATTCCGATATCCCAAGGGTACCTGGTCTTTGGACCAGCCAGCTTGAGTCCCTTGCAGAGGACATAGAGCAGTTCGAACCAAACAACCCGGAGATTCGTGTAGCGGACAACCTGGTGGAGGTTGAACGCTGCCTCTTCAACCTGCCTCATCCTTCGTCCCGAGAGAAGCTTACGCTTCTCTGGAAGATGACATCCAGGAGTGTCCATGTTTACATAGAGTCCCTCCCATCTGCCATCAGAGACCATTACTCAGCCCTCTGTCATGCACTTAGGGAAGCAGGATCATCTGCACAATGATCCTGCCTCTGCAAACTTTGGTGCATTTACAATCACTCAAAAGGGGGCGGAGACTCCCAGATAGTATTTATAGGTGCCTAAGGGCTGCCTACTTCCAAGGCCACAATGCACCAGGATTGGACAAAGACCAGACTTTTAAGTCCCTCTTCGTTAACAACCTCCACAACAGTGTGTGGATCGATGTCGCCCTTTTCTGCAGGACCAAAACCCCACCATGAAAGACCTCCGCAAACATGCGCAGATGGTGTGGGAGCTGCACCACCGTTCAGGTGAAAACTATGATGGTGATGCAGGTGTCCTGAGGTCTCAGGTGAGGAGAGGTAAGTCTAAAAACCGAGGCTGAGGTCAGACTCAAAACAACTGGGATGCAGATGTCCCACAGTGGATTAAAACCTGCATCAGAGTGGTGAAGCAGCACCTGAACCCGCCTGGTAAGAAGGGACCTGGCTCCCCCTGACCGCATTGACTTGGCCCCTCCCCTCCGCACACAAAGTTCATTTTGGCAGGAGGAGGAGATCCAGGAGGTGAAAGAGGCCCATTTGACATTCTTGGGTAATCTTGGCTATGCCAACCACAGATACACTTCAGTGGTGGTAGGGGTTGTTGACACTCTCTCACTGCTTGGTACTGGGTCAGAAATCCCCCTCATGTGTTCAGACACCTTCGCACGGGTTGCTAGAACCACGCTTGCGCATGCCACTTAAGGAAAGCCACTTCAGGTGGAAGAGTGTAGCATAAACAACCGAGGCTTCACTCAGGACTTGCACCACATCACTCAATGTGTCTGGGTCAACAGCTTTCCAGGACATGTCAGCGACGCATCCCATCCACGTCACTGATCTGGACACAGAAGAACTGCTTATTGGTCAGGACATCCTAAACCGACTCGCTGCCACCAAACGGCGCCTTTGGTCCCAAGTCGTCAGCCCGACTCCCATTGGCTAAGAACTAGGCCACCCAGCTTCTAACAGCAATCGTTCAGCCAACCCACGGGTCCAAAATCTGACACCTGGTCAGATTAAAGTGACCGCATTTCCACCTTTAGAGATGTTAACTGACAGTTCATTCCACAATCTTGAACTAATTCTCATCTCATTGACAATCTGCCTTCGTCCCTCACCAGCGACGACACGCATGACACAACTCTCCTCATTTCCACAACCAAAACCATCACCAGCGCTCACCATGTTAACCTTGAACAGGTTCTTCAGGGTACAAAACCGAGCACCGAAGGTGACATGGTTGTGCACGCTCCAATGACTCAACCAGAGAATACAGACATTTCAGGTAAACAGACCATGTCTGTACCAGAAGAACCTTATTCAGGCTTCGAGTCAAAGACCGAGCAACGCTCTGCTGAGGCTCGCACTTTACCACAACAGAAACAAGGAGATGCATTTGTATGAGGAGGTCTCCCGCGATTATCACACGATCTTCGCAAGGGACTCGCACAAAAAGGGGGGGGGGGGGAGTCACAGACATCCACCCAGTGCGCGTCCCCACTGACTTCGAGGCACTGCCATCTTCTGAAACCCAGTACATACCCTTTCTAGCTGACGGGGTCAAGCGGTCCTGGTTCACTGGTTTGAAACAGCCTGCGCTCCAATCTCACACCTTCCCTGTTATTCAAGATTGTTATATCTAAAGAGAAACATAAATCAATTTAAATAACACTTTTTTTGGCATTAACTATTTCCAGTTTAGCTGGTGGTGGCCCAATGTCATTATTATTTGATAAATAACCAATTTATTCTAATGAATAATTTTTCATAAATAAATTATTTTTGATAAAATGTTGCTCCGTGCTCTTGTTTATCTTCCAACATGTGAGATGTTGTTGATGAATACACAGCACAGTTCCACAGTAACCAATGTGTTTTACACAGCCACTGTTCTTTGTGTCAACATGTAGGTCCAGAACACAACTAAAGACGATGTCTCTAGACATCCAGAAGACTTCCTCAGAAGAGCCTGAATGAAAGTTTTTTGAGACGTCTTTCCTGAACATTATATTGACGTCTGGTCTGGCCGTCACTGAAAACACGTTTCAAAAGAAACAGAACACGTCATCAGTCTACCACGGGACATACACAGAGAGTCAGTTTAGTATTACCATTAACATGCATTTAATTGGACTATGGAAGAAAACCAGAGAACCCTGAGGAAACACATGCACACACAAGTTAATTCCACAAACACCTCCAGGTGGATTTAAATCCACGATTTTCTGTCTGTAGCCATTGAGACAATTTGACCATTGTAATTGATAGAGCTGATAAAACCTTTATTTGGTATATAGTTGTAATCTCAATATGAAAGGTTGTAGAAATTAATCATGCCCAAAAACTCCTGCAGGGCCTTAACCGAGGCTGGACGAGGGAAATCTGTCACCGCTTGCACCTTAGAAGGCAATGGAATGGCACCCTGAGTTGAAATACGATGACCCAAAAAGTCAATCACAGGCAGACCAAACTGGCACTTAGCAGGGTTGACAATTAGGCCATGTTCCTCAAGGCCAGACCTGGGCATTTTAAGGCCCGCGGGCCAAATGCGGCCCGTGACCCGATTCTGACCGGCCCGCGAAAGGTTGCTTAGAATTAAGAAAACAAAAGCTTCTTTCGAATTTTAATGTGTGGACTAAAACCATCGGCTCTATAAATTAAAATGGAAATGCTTTTACTTTGAAGCCTGTTTATTTATGTACAGTGTACGTAACCTACGTACGTCGTATACGTAACCCGTAAAACAAGTCAATCAGTGCATGCAAGAGATGTCGGTGGAGAATCAAAAATGGCGGTGTTGCGGGCGCCGCCATACTTATTTACCGGTCGCCGCCATTTTGAAAATATGCGTACCGGAAGTGACGTTTACTGTAGCGAGATACAGGAAGTGACGTATCAGACCCCGCGGAACGTCGGGAATTACGTTTTCGGAGGCCCACCCACCGGAAGTGACGTTGGAGGACCCACTCGCCGGAAAAAAAACTGTGCGCCGCGCTTCAAACGCACATTTGTTCCCATTGCATTGTTTTCTTCACACGTGTACTCGAAGCTCAACAGAGTAAAGGATTGTCTTCTGCTAAGGTAAATAATTGCATTTTTTTCTATGTGTAAAGTATCAGCCTGCACTAATAAGAACGAAATAGTAGGTGGAGTTATACCAGTATTTAGAGACTATGTTTATACTCGCACTGGAAGACCGGAGCCAGATCAGCTTCACAACCTTCCATGAGGGAACAGATATGTTCATCTCTCCCCAACTGTGTCAGTCTGTCCACATATCTGCTGCTTTATTTCTCCGTCCAGACAACTCACAGTTTACTGTGTGCCTTCACTTATCACTCCTGCTAACTGCAGTTTCATCACAACATTTAGTTGCGTTTACGTCCTAAATGGCTGAATTTTGTCACGTGGGTGAAAAGCCTCAAAACGGTGTGCATCAGCCTGCACTAATAAGTAGGACATGGTTGATAGGTGTCATTATATCAGTATTAGTGAGAGGAAGAGTCGTTGTATAGTTATGTTGGGAGCAATTCAAGTAAGATCAGCTCAAAGTTTATGTTGCTCTTTTTTTATCTTTGTTCCATGTGTTGGTTTATTTAGACCCGTACTGGTATTTTTTATCATACTGCATTACTGGATTTTTACAACCTGACTGGGATTTCTGTGTTATTATCAGAGCATCCAAATTAGAGAAAGTTTAATGGTTGTGAGGGAGATTGAATATCTTATATATAACATACTGCAATGAATCACTTGGATGCTTGTCAGTTTGCAATCATCAATGAGAGATCAGTACATTTGAACAAATACTAATGATTCTGATTTAAATATTTTTTCAGACGCAGTGTTCAATCAGAATGTCACGTCATCGTAGCAGCGAATGCGTGGGCATGGAGCATTCATATGCACACCCAACAATGCACACAGCATCTGTGCTGACCACGGATCCAGAGACCGTAAAGGAATTGAGTGTCGCATGTCTGCATGCAGAACGCTCCTATGACTCATCAATCAAGTTTGAGATTTTTTATGTAACATAAGCTCAGTTTGTTTATTTTTATTCGTCTGTATTGCAACAGATCTTCGAGATGCTGAAAGAGATGGAGGAGGTCATGGAAATCAAGAAGGGGGACCTGAGACTCATCGATTACATTTTTGATGTTATGCTTCCAGAATTAAGATGATCAATCAATGGAGGACATCATAGAAGTAGTGGTCAATATTTTGTGTCTTTTGAAACCTATCTGCATGCACCTTGTCCATCTTTTTCAGATCATCATCAACATCCTGATGGCTGAAGGTCACACAAGGCTTCAAGCACAGGTCATCATAGCCAGTGGGAGAAAGTTCTAGCAAGCTCCTGTCGTCTGTGCTCTCATCCTCCCTGCCGGATGTCTATCAATATAGTGGTTTGAAGTCTCCTGTCCCAATTTTCAGAGTGTATCTTTTATCTATCTGTCTGTCCTCTCCTCTATCCTCTCACCCCAACCGGCCAGCAGAATGCCTCCACCTCTGAGTCTGGTTTCTGCAAAGATTTCTTCCTGTTAGAGGGACTTTTTCCCTTTCCACAGTCGCTCACGCTTGCTCATGTGGATTTGTTTGGTTTTGTCTTTAAAAGTGCTTTTAATATATAATAAAGAACAATGACGTGATTCATGGATGGTTTTATTCTTTTAAAGTTGTCAGAGGTACTTTTTGAAGGTTTGTCATGGACATTTACTCTGAAGTAACTACAGTTACTCTCCATTTTTGTAGTTAGTTTTGCTTAATGCACCACACATTGTCACTGCATGAATGAAGAAGGCAGATCAGTTTAGTAGCTGAACTCTACAGATGTGGTTCCAGCTGCAGTGTCTTGTTGAAATAGGTTCAGAGAGATATTGAATATGGAATATGATGGGGGGGGGATTCTCCCTCTTCAATCCACTTGGCTCTGGACCTTATAAACACTCTGAGCTCTATTCACATAATATCTACCTGGATGTTTCTCCAGTGTTCTTGTGCTTCTTCAAACTGAACATGATCCATGAAACCGTGACGTAACTGAAGCAGTGACATCAGTTGTCCTTTTAAATATGGCGGCGACCACAAACACGCATGGCGGCGGCCAAAAACAAGTATGTCGGTGCCCATAAGCCACCATTGTGATACCGCACTGGCGAGGTTTGCGTTTTGAGAGTAGTATGGCGCTGACCGTGAGTAATAATGGCGGCGTCCACAAACAAGCATGTCAGCGGCCGTACACCGCCATTTTTATACCGCACTGGCGAGGTTTCAAGTCTGGAGGAGCACGGTTGCATTGCGGATCATGTTCTCTTGCCTCCCACCGACAGTGACGCTGTAATTGTGCGTCGGAACAAAACATATTGCATGTAGTACTGCCTCCCACCAACAGTGGCGCTGGGGTGGTGATTCGGATCAAAATGGCCGAACAAGATGGCGGCGGTGGATTCCCCACCGACGGCTTCTCAGTGCATGTGATTGTCGCCCCTCAATGATGTACGGGCACGTCAAGAAAAGAAAGGTGGATGCTGAAGGCCGAAATTTCAAGAAGATTTGGAGCACTAAATATTTGTTTACTGAAGTCGGTGGTAAACCCGTCTGTTTAGTTTGTGGAGAGCACGTCGCCGTGTTTAAGGAGTACAATGTGAGTCGGCATTATGAGACAAAACACGCGGAGAAATACAGACACTTGGCGGAGGCTGAGAGAGCGCGAATATCAGAAGACTTGCTAGCAAAGCTAGCAAAACAACAAGGCTGTTTTAGCAAACTACACACAGCCCGGGATGCAGCGACCAAGACCAGCTTCGTTATATCCCACAAAATCGCTAAAAACAGCAAGCCGTTCTCGGATTGGCGAGTTTGTGAAAGAGTGCTTGGTGGGCTCTGCCGCGCTAATATGCCCTGAGAATAAAGAAGCATTTGAAAAAGTCCCGCTGTCCAGGCGAACCGTCACCAGAAGGGTGAAAGGAATCGCGGAGAATCTCGAATGTCAGCTCAAAAGTGGAGTTGAAAGTTTTGACTTTTTCTCTTTGGCTTTGGATGAGAGCTGTGGTGTCCGTGACACTGCCCAGTTACTGGTGTTTCTCCGGGGAATAAGGCAGGACTTCAAGATTACGGAGGAGCTGGCAGCATTGAGGTCAATAAAAGGAACGACAACGGGAAACGATCTGTTCAAGGAGGTCGATGCATGCATGGTCAAGCTTGGACTGAAATGGGACAAACTGGTAGGCGTCACTACTGATGGTTGTCCGAATATGACAGGAAAACATGTCGGACTTTTGAAACAGATCCAAGATAAAGTGACTGAACTCGGCACAGAGCATCATTTAGTGTTGATACATTGTATTATACATCAGCATGTACTGTGCAGGTCTGTGCTAAAATTAACCATGTTATTGATGTTGTAACAAAAACGGTTAACTTTATCAGGGCACGAGCATTAAATCACAGGCAGTTTGTTGCACTTTTAGAGGAGCATGAGAATGAACATGGTGACATCATGTACCACACAGCTGTCAGATGGCTCAGTCTGGGCAAAGTGCTCAAAAGATTTTGGGACCTGAAAACAGAGATTCAAGAGTTTTGTGAGATGAAAGGCAAAAACATCCCCGAGCTTTCAGATATGAACTGGATGGCAGATTTTGCATTTGCTGTTGATGTGACGGCACTGATGAATGAACTGAGCACTAAACTGCAAGGCAAGGGCCTTTTCGTTCATGACATGCATAACCTGGTGAAGGCTTTTATGAGAAAGTTGCTGTTTCTTTCAAGTCAACTACAGAACAACACTCTCACTCACATGCAAACCCTTAAATAAGTCAGACCATCAGCCAATCATCTCTGCAGGTACTCATCCATGTTAGGAGATTTGCATGGTGAGTTTTTAAGGCGATTTGATGATTGTAAAAACATTGAGGATGAAATGCACCTGGTTTCCTCTCCCTTTGCCTGCAGAGTAGATGATGCACCCAGTGATGTTCAGCTGGAGCTCATTGACCTGCAGTCTGACACAGTACTGGCAGAGCACTTTAAGTCAGCATCACTGCTGGAGTTCTACTCATCTCTTAAGGAGGAGAACTTTCCAAACATGAGGAGACATGCTCAGAAGATGTTGGTTCTGTTTGGATCTACCTACATATGTGAACAAACATTCTCAGTAATGAAGTTTACCAAATCCAGGTTCAGATCCTCTCTTACTGATGATCATCTGTCAGCTGTGCTTCGCATCTCCACCTCAGACATTCAACCTGACTTTGATGCACTCGTTAAAGGGCAGCAAAGGCTAGATTTCTCTCACTGAACAAGAAAATACCCAAATGTGTGTTCACTATTACTTTTTATCTGCACAGCTTGGCAGTTTGACAGTCATAATGTGACATATCTTGTTAATGATATTTGGCATACAAAGACATTGTGATGTCTTAATAGAAAAAAGTGTTTTTGGTTAATGTAATTAAAAAAAGAGTTACAAATGTTTCATGTTTACAATTGTTTTGAATAGCTGCACTGAATAAAAACATTTTTTGTTAAAATAACCCTCACTTTCTCTTTACCTAATAATAACACAGACACTTACCAGCATGTGTAAACAATGCCATTTACTGCTTTCAATTTAGAAATAAAATTCATATGCAGAATAGAGTATAAACTTTTGGCAAGTTTCCGGAATAAATGTGAATGTTTGATGAGAGGCTGTATCTGGCAGCATGAATCACTCATTGAGTAAAAAGAAAAAAGTGATGGCACGTGTCGCCCCAATTAATCCCTAAAACACAAGAGCCTCTAAACGTATTGAGAACAGGTAGGAAGCATATTACGAGCTAATAAAACTAGTAAACAGAGTCCATGTGTGTATCAGTGAAAGTGAGCAGGTTTTATGTTTCTATGTTTCTTCAGGTGAGATGTCCAGTTCCTGGACGTTCACAGCACTTTCACGGCTGGGAGACATAGTTTGCATTGTACAGAGAGGTTAAGAGATTTCTCCGACTTTAAAACATAGTGATGAAAGCAACTGTCTGCAGAATCCATGGCAAAGCATGGATTGTCAGCCTGAAAGCGTCGGGAAGTGTCGCAATGCCAGTGCATGGCGCATGTGACAGCTGCATTTCTAGTTTATTCCATCTGATTTCTACTGTAATCCTGCTCAGTAATCCCAGTTTTTATCGAGCATACCTGTAACGAGATTACACATTTTTTTATGTACTGTAACAGATTACAGTTATATGTTTTTTGTATCCTAATTATGTAACACTGTTACATGTATTCCATGACTACCCAACCCTGGTTGCACCTAAACATGTGATACACACTCAGACCTTACTGAGACTTACTAAACTAAAGTTTTCTAGCTGTGCAATGACTTGAAGTAAAGCTCTGGTAAACAAGCTGCATGTAATGATGTTCATGTAGGTACAAACAGCCAGAAGAGTCTTTAGAGCCAGAAGTGGACAGACGAAATCACCTTGTACTGCAGGTGACAGGAGGAGCAGCAAGGTGGGCGAGATACAGGTTCTGGGAGATTCCCACAACACACTGTAGACAAAAGAAAAGTGTTAAATGCACAGGTTCCACAAGTTGAGAGACTCTTAAGATCAACACCAGGAGACACCAGATCACTTTGATTGATTGTGAGGACAACACACACGGAGTGAGGTGGTATTGAAAGGCTAATTGCAGGAGGAAAGGTTTGTTTTGTAGAATGGGTCTCTTGTATTAAATTCAATGTAATTTGGATCAAATGTCTTTGTTATTTTAAAAGCATGTTTTGTTGTGAGATGTAATTTAATTTAATCACAATAACCAGCCAAAGTATTTTCTATGTTTACTACGTTTAAAACTAAATGATCAACCATCTCAACAGTCATTGGTGGACATTTAATGTATATTTCATCACCTGAAGAGTCCAACTTTGCTTTACATCTTTAACTTATATACAAGTGAAATCACAGCTCTAAGTTCTTGTTACTGAATAGTCCCTAAACGGCTCACCTGTCTCTGGCTGTGAGGCCCTGTCCGGAGGGATGGATGAGACCGATGAAACGTGGGCTCAGCCGTTGGTGGAGATTTCCACTCAACCCTTTGAAGCGCTGCTCCCACGTTCCTCCACTTGGACCATGGTTTAATCGAGGAAAATCATGTCACACTGAAAAAACAATTCTGTCATTTCATTTTTGAGTGTACTTTTTTAAGATAGAGCTTCTCAGGCTGGTTTAATCAAGTAAAATCATGTTACTGTCTTAAAGGTGTACAGGAGGATTTTCTTTTTCCGGGTGGATCATCAAGACTATTGGTACTCCCAACTGTCAATCATTCTGGTGATATATTACGCAAGGCCGTCGTATGTGCTCGTCCCCAGGTAGCGTGGATCTATTAGTTTTCACTTTCTGCGCATGCGCGCTTTCAGGTGTATATGGTGAGCTACGCCTTCAGCGAGCTCGCAGTTCTCACCGGGTACTTTGAAAATGGCAGAGGGTCGCAAAAGAGAAAAAGTGTCTTCGAAGTGTATGAGAAGAAGAGAAAGGCTTCGGAAGAGAGAAACAAGACCAGAGTGTTTTTGGGAGATTCTTTCACACGATGGCGTGCGCTGAAAGCCCAGGTTGGGCTTCCCACTGATGCTTCAGTCGCGAAGTTTCTACTCGACAGGTAAAGTTTGGCATTCTATTTGGAGAAATCCATTTCAAATCACTTCCAGTAAAAGTTATCTATGTCTATATTGTAACTTTCCAGGGTTGATTAGTGGAAAAAGTTCAAATCTTCTTGTAAAGTGAGCTTGTGTAAGCGATGCTGACTTGTGACTTGTAAACAGTGCGTGCACGAGGAGAACTGGGCTCGTTCATGTCTCTCGCACACGTTTTAGTAGGCGTTCCATCTCGGGAGCAGGTAGAGCTTTGCGTGCATTTTTCAAAAGGTGGAGAGGGCGGTTCTTTCCTAAAATTCGGGAAAATCCTACTGTACTCCTTTAAGATAGAGCTGCTCAGGCTGGTTTAATCTAGACAAATTGTGTTACTGCCTTTAGATAGAGCTGATCAGGCTGGTTTGATCTAGAAAATCACATTACTGTCTTTAGATAGAGCTGATCAGGCTGGTTTGATTTAGAAAATCACGTTACTGTCTCTAGATGGTGCTGCTCAGGCTGGTTTGATTTAGAAAATCACGTTACTGTCTCTAGATGGAGCTGCTCAGGCTGGTTTAATAAAAAAAAAAAAAAACTGACTTTAGGTAGAGATGCTTAGTGTTGGAATTCGTTCCTGTGTTCCCCTGAATTCCTGCTTGTTCGTTTGATCCGGGAGAGGCAGGAACAGAGTTAATTTCTTCAATAGTGAATTTAATAATCACACAAACAAGAGATTACAAAAATACATATATCAGATTACATAATACGAGCTCAGACCGTTCTTCCTTGCAGACCCAAGTGTGCAGGCCAGGTTTACAATGAAGAAGGGCACAACTGCAACACGTGGTTCATATTTATACATTTGCATACACCACCTCAACCTCACATTGGTCGGTTCCTCGTGATGTATGCGTTGCTATAGTGAATTTGCTATTCCTTTGTTCCCAAAACTGCTTCAAACTGGTTCTTCTCAGAGCTTGACGTTCTGTGGGACAAAGTGACCTCTTATCTGTTGATCCAATCTTACCTTGACCATGTTTTTGCAAGTAGAGCACTGAGGAGACATCGCCAACCAACTTGGAATGTCCCTGAACATGGATTTATAGCTGTGTTTTCCCAACTTGGGCAGTGGGAGAAACCCCAGTAGTGTAGAAACACAACTGAATACAATATGTCCAGTTGTCACACAGAAAACAAATGTTCAACCACTATATTCCTTCAATTCCCCTTTTGACCTCTGACCCCAGAGGTCAATAATTAGTGTCAATACAGTATGAGGCACTCTTCGTATAATAGAGGTCATATGTAAGCAAAATCAACAATCATATACTCAAATAGCAACATACAAAACTTTTAAACGGTGGTGACTCCCCCTTGAACTGCAACCTTGTCGTGGTGGGGGAGTTTGAGCACCCGAATGACCCTCGGAGCTATGTTGTCGGGGGACTTGCCCCTCCTGTGGGCCCACCACCTACAGAGGCTGCTGTAGGGGTTGGGTGCATTGTGGATTGGGGGGCAGTCGACGGCAGAGGCCTCGACGACCCGATCCCCAGCCACAGAATCTGGCTATTGGGACATGGAATGTGACCTCGCTGGGGGGGAAGGAGCCCGAGCTTGTGAGGGAGGCTGAGAGATACCGTCTAGATATAGTCGGGCTCGCCTCCACTTAAAGCTTGGACTCCGGAAACAGCTCCTCGACGGGGGCTGGATACTCCACTGCTCTGGAGTTACCCTCTCTCTCTGGAGTTGCCCTGTCTCTCGGCTGGCCTGGGAACGCCTTGGGGTGCCACCGGAAGAGCTGGAGGCAGTGTCTGGGGTGAGGGAAGTCTGAGCAGAGTTGCCTCCGCGACGCGGCCCCGGATAAGCGGCAGAAAATGGATGGATGGATGGATGGACTTGGCACGTCACATGAACAGAGAGGAGCGCTATTTCACCTCCTCCCTTGCTGTCGTCTACTTCTCTGTGTTCTTCTTACTTCGGTGGATTATTCCGCCCTTTATCGTGTGGAGCTGTCTCCTGGATCAGCCAATCCAGGAGCAACTTGCTTCAGATGGATGGAGGTCTCCTGAAGAGTGCGATGTGGTTCTCCCGCCAGAGTACACTGCGACAGATGGCACCGCATTGTTCCTCTTTTATCCAGGGTTCGACTAACGGCCGGACCCTCCTCTCCAGTACCCTGGAATAGACTTTCCTGGGGAGCCTTTGTCACTCAGCCGAACAGCGTGAGACGTCCTCTCGACGACCTTAAATCGACCCGTTCACCTGGGCTCGGACCACTTCCTCTTTATCACCCTGAGAAGTACCCAGGGGCTGGTGTTGAGGATCTCAGCCGAGTCCCCCCTGGCTGCCGGTCCCGGCAACATGTGCAGAGAAACGAGATTCCAGACATCTCAAAACTGCGTTGTCACATCTCTCACCTGAACATAGATTTTTCTCTTGTATAGATTTGGCTAATGCTTTTTTCTGTCTGCCACTGGCGGATCAGGTGAAACCACTGCAAACAGGTCCGACTTATTGCCGCCAATGCAAACCAAACTCCTGTTCCGGGAATACAAAGACCGAACAGCGCTTAACAAAGGGCCCCGGACTCCATGCTCCCGGAGCACCCCCCCACAGGATGTCTCAGGGGACGCGGTCGAACGCCTTCTCAAGATCCAGAAAACACATGTGGACTGGTTGGGCAAACTCCCATGAACCCTCAAGCAGCTGGTGGAGGGTATAGAGCTGGTCCAGTGTTCCACGACCAGAATGAAAACCGCATTATTCCTCTTGGATCCAAGGTTTGACTAACGGCCGGACCCTCCACTCCAGTACACTGGAATAGACTTTCATTTCATTAGGAGTGGCCGAAATGATGCTCCACACGGGATATAGAGTAATTTTGGAAGAAAGTTTTTATTTCATTAGAACAAACTAGTACTTTCTCAATTCAAGTTAAAATGATGTGTTTATCAGGTTCAAGCAGTTTCAACCAGTTTTATTTAGTGGAGTAACTGCTATTTTCATTTCATCAGTAGTGACCGAAATGATGCTCCTCACGGGATATAGAGTGATTTTGGAATAAAGTTTGTATTTCCTTAGAACAAACTAGTACTTTCTCAATTCAAGTTTAAACATGATGGACTTAGCAGTTGCAAGTACTTTCAACCAATTATATTTAGTGGAGTAACTGCTATTTTCATTTCATCAGTAGTGGCCGAAATGATGCTCCACACGGGATATAGAGTAATTTTGGAAGAAAGTTTTTATTTCATTAGAACAAACTAGTACTTTCTTAGTTCAAGTTTAAAAGATGTGTTTATCAGGTTCAAGCAGTTTCAACCAGTTTTATTTAGTGGAGTAACTGCTATTTTCATTTCATCAGGAGTGGCCGAAATGATGCTCCACACGGGATATAGAGTAATTTTGGAAGAAAGTTTTTATTTCATTAGAACAAACTAGTACTTTCTCAATTCAAGTTAAAATGATGTGTTTATCAGGTTCAAGCAGTTTCAATCAGTTTTATTTAGTGGAGTAACTGCTATTTTCATTTCATCAGGAGTGGCCGAAATGATGCTCCACACGGGATATAGAGTAATTTTGGAATAAAGTTTGTATTTCCTTAGAACAAACTAGTACTTTCTCAATTCAAGTTTAAACATGATGGACTTAGCAGTTGCAAGTACTTTCAACCAATTATATTTAGTGGAGTAACTGCTATTTTCATTTCATTAGGAGTGGCCGAAATGATGCTCCACACGGGATATAGAGTAATTTTGGAAGAAAGTTTTTATTTCATTAGAACAAACTAGTACTTTCTCAATTCAAGTTAAAATGATGTGTTTATCAGGTTCAAGCAGTTTCAACCAGTTTTATTTAGTGGAGTAACTGCTATTTTCATTTCATCAGTAGTGACCGAAATGATGCTCCTCACGGGATATAGAGTGATTTTGGAATAAAGTTTGTATTTCCTTAGAACAAACTAGTACTTTCTCAATTCAAGTTTAAACATGATGGACTTAGCAGTTGCAAGTACTTTCAACCAATTATATTTAGTGGAGTAACTGCTATTTTCATTTCATCAGGAGTGGCCGAAATGATGCTCCACACGGGATATAGAGTAATTTTGGAAGAAAGTTTTTATTTCATTAGAACAAACTAGTACTTTCTTAGTTCAAGTTTAAAAGATGTGTTTATCAGGTTCAAGCAGTTTCAACCAGTTTTATTTAGTGGAGTAACTGCTATTTTCATTTCATCAGGAGTGGCCGAAATGATGCTCCACACGGGATATTGAGTAATTTTGGAATAAAGTTTTTATTTCCTTAGAACAAACTAGTACTTTCTCAATTCAAGGTTAAATGATGTGTTTATCAGGTTCAAGCAGTTTCAACCAGTTTTATTTAGTGGAGTAACTGTTATTTTCATTTCATCAGTAGTGGCCGAAATGATGCTCCTCACGGGATATAGAGTGATTTTGGAATAAAGTTTTTATTTCCTTAGAACAAACTAGTACTTTCTCAATTCAAGTTTAAACATGATGGACTTAGCAGTTGCAAGTACTTTCAACCAATTATATTTAGTGGAGTAACTGCTATTTTCATTTCATTAGGAGTGGCCGAAATGATGCTCCACACGGGATATAGAGTAATTTTGGAAGAAAGTTTTTATTTCATTAGAACAAACTAGTACTTTCTCAATTCAAGTTAAAATGATGTGTTTATCAGGTTCAAGCAGTTTCAATCAGTTTTATTTAGTGGAGTAACTGCTATTTTCATTTCATCAGTAGTGGCCGAAATGATGCTCCTCACGGGATATAGAGTGATTTTGGAATAAAGTTTGTATTTCCTTAGAACAAACTAGTACTTTCTCAATTCAAGTTTAAACATGATGGACTTAGCAGTTGCAAGTACTTTCAACCAATTATATTTAGTGGAGTAACTGCTATTTTCATTTCATCAGGAGTGGCCGAAATGATGCTCCTCACGGGATATAGAGTGATTTTGGAATAAAGTTTTTATTTCATTAGAACAAACTAGTACTTTCTCAATTCAAGGTTAAATGATGTGTTTATCAGGTTCAAGCAGTTTCAACCAGTTTTATTTAGTGGAGTAACTGCTATTTTCATTTCATCAGTAGTGGCCGAAATTATGCTCCTCACGGGATATAGAGTGATTTTGGAATAAAGTTTTTATTTCATTAGAACAAACTAGTACTTTCTCAATTCAAGGTTAAACATGATGGACATAGCAGTTGCAAGCACTTTCAAACAATTATATTTAGTGGAGTAACTGCTATTTTCATTTCATCAGGAGTGGCCGAAATGATGCTCCACACGGGATATAGAGTAATTTTGGAAGAAAGTTTTTATTTCATTAGAACAAACTAGTACTTTCTCAGTTCAAGTTTAAATGATTTGTTTATCAGGTTCAAGCAGTTTCAACCATTTTTATTTAGTGGAGTAACTGTTATTTTCATTTCATCAGGAGTGGCCGAAATGATGCTCCACACGGGATATAGAGTAATTTTGGAATAAAGTTTTTGTTTCCTTAGAGCAAACTGGTACTTTTCAATTCAAGTTTAAACATGAAGTGTTTATAAGGTTAAAGCAGTTTCAACCTCTTTTATTATGCTGGATTTGACTGTTATGGTCTTTTCATCAGTTGTGGCCGAAAAGATGCTTCAGACGAGATACTGAGTATGTTTTTCGAATAAAGTTTTAATTTTATTAGGACAAACTCGTACTTTCACTATTCAAGTATCTACCCAGATAAATGTACACTAACACAACTATTGCTCACCCAAGGTGCTAAAAACACTGTGTTGCAGCTGCGAGGTTACAATTTGTATAGACTACAGAAGTGAAAGCCACAGGTGCATTAACAACATTTTCGCACTTTTCGAAACACAGCTTTTGCGTGACTCCTACCATGAGTCGTCAGAGACACTGCGTGCTCAGAGCAAAGATACCTCGGGAGCCACATGACCCAGTTGAAGACTGTTGTCGCCGGTCTTCTATGCCTGTCTACACAGGAGAGAAGAAACCTCAACAGCGAGTTGCTATGACACACATCCATCAGTGCTCTCAGCCGCACCACCACGTGGTCTCGCAGCTCTTTCACTCCTTTTCAGGAGAAGGAACATTGTCATTTTCCAGCACCTGACAGTGCTATCAGCTCCCTCACTCTCTCCACCGGAGAGAACCAGGATGTTCTAGCTCAGATGACTCTGACCATTCCGATATCCCAAGGGTACCTGGTCTTTGGACCAGCCAGCTTGAGTCCCTTGCAGAGGACATAGAGCAGTTCGAACCAAACAACCCGGAGATTCGTGTAGCGGACAACCTGGTGGAGGTTGAACGCTGCCTCTTCAACCTGCCTCATCCTTCGTCCCGAGAGAAGCTTACGCTTCTCTGGAAGATGACATCCAGGAGTGTCCATGTTTACATAGAGTCCCTCCCATCTGCCATCAGAGACCATTACTCAGCCCTCTGTCATGCGCTTAGGGAAGCAGGATCATCTGCACAATGATCCTGCCTCTGCAAACTTTGGTGCATTTACAATCACTCAAAAGGGGGCGGAGACTCCCAGATAGTATTTATAGGTGCCTAAGGGCTGCCTACTTCCAAGGCCACAATGCACCAGGATTGGACAAAGACCAGACTTTTAAGTCCCTCTTCGTTAACAACCTCCACAACAGTGTGTGGATCGATGTCGCCCTTTTCTGCAGGACCAAAAACCCCACCATGAAAGACCTCCGCAAACATGCGCAGATGGTGTGGGAGCTGCACCACCGTTCAGGTGAAAACTATGATGGTGATGCAGGTGTCCTGAGGTCTCAGGTGAGGAGAGGTAAGTCTAAAAACCGAGGCTGAGGTCAGACTCAAAACAACTGGGATGCAGATGTCCCACAGTGGATTAAAACCTGCATCAGAGTGGTGAAGCAGCACCTGAACCCGCCTGGTAAGAAGGGACCTGGCTCCCCCTGACCGCATGACTTGGCCCCTCCCCTCCGCACACAAAGTTCATTTTGGCAGGAGGAGGAGATCCAGGAGGTGAAAGAGGCCCATTTGACATTCTTGGGTAATCTTGGCTATGCCAACCACAGATACACTTCAGTGGTGGTAGGGGTTGTTGACACTCTCTCACTGCTTGGTACTGGGTCAGAAATCCCCCTCATGTGTTCAGACACCTTCGCACGGGTTGCTAGAACCACGCTTGCGCATGCCACTTAAGGAAAGCCACTTCAGGTGGAAGAGTGTAGCATAAACAACCGAGGCTTCACTCAGGACTTGCACCACATCACTCAATGTGTCTGGGTCAACAGCTTTCCAGGACATGTCAGCGACGCATCCCATCCACGTCACTGATCTGGACACAGAAGAACTGCTTATTGGTCAGGACATCCTAAACCGACTCGCTGCCACCAAACGGCGCCTTTGGTCCCAAGTCGTCAGCCCGACTCCCATTGGCTAAGAACTAGGCCACCCAGCTTCTAACAGCAATCGTTCAGCCAACCCACGGGTCCAAAATCTGACACCTGGTCAGATTAAAGTGACCGCATTTCCACCTTTAGAGATGTTAACTGACAGTTCATTCCACAATCTTGAACTAATTCTCATCTCATTGACAATCTGCCTTCGTCCCTCACCAGCGACGACACGCATGACACAACTCTCCTCATTTCCACAACCAAAACCATCACCAGCGCTCACCATGTTAACCTTGAACAGGTTCTTCAGGGTACAAAACCGAGCACCGAAGGTGACATGGTTGTGCACGCTCCAATGACTCAACCAGAGAATACAGACATTTCAGGTAAACAGACCATGTCTGTACCAGAAGAACCTTATTCAGGCTTCGAGTCAAAGACCGAGCAACGCTCTGCTGAGGCTCGCACTTTACCACAACAGAAACAAGGAGATGCATTTGTATGAGGAGGTCTCCCTCCTCACACGATCTTCGCAAGGGACTCGCACAAAAGGGGGGGGGGGGGGAGTCACAGACATCCACCCAGTGCGCGTCCCCACTGACTTCGAGGCACTGCCATCTTCTGAAACCCAGTACATACCCTTTCTAGCTGACGGGGTCAAGCGGTCCTGGTTCACTGGTTTGAAACAGCCTGCGCTCCAATCTCACACCTTCCCTGTTATTCAAGATTGTTATATCTAAAGAGAAACATAAATCAATTTAAATAACACTTTTTTTGGCATTAACTATTTCCAGTTTAGCTGGTGGTGGCCCAATGTCATTATTATTTGATAAATAACCAATTTATTCTAATGAATAATTTTTCATAAATAAATTATTTTTGATAAAATGTTGCTCCGTGCTCTTGTTTATCTTCCAACATGTGAGATGTTGTTGATGAATACACAGCACAGTTCCACAGTAACCAATGTGTTTTACACAGCCACTGTTCTTTGTGTCAACATGTAGGTCCAGAACACAACTAAAGACGATGTCTCTAGACATCCAGAAGACTTCCTCAGAAGAGCCTGAATGAAAGTTTTTTGAGACGTCTTTCCTGAACATTATATTGACGTCTGGTCTGGCCGTCACTGAAAACACGTTTCAAAAGAAACAGAACACGTCATCAGTCTACCACGGGACATACACAGAGAGTCAGTTTAGTATTACCATTAACATGCATTTAATTGGACTATGGAAGAAAACCAGAGAACCCTGAGGAAACACATGCACACACAAGTTAATTCCACAAACACCTCCAGGTGGATTTAAATCCACGATTTTCTGTCTGTAGCCATTGAGACAATTTGACCATTGTAATTGATAGAGCTGATAAAACCTTTATTTGGTATATAGTTGTAATCTCAATATGAAAGGTTGTAGAAATTAATCATGCCCAAAAACTCCTGCAGGGCCTTAACCGAGGCTGGACGAGGGAAATCTGTCACCGCTTGCACCTTAGAAGGCAATGGAATGGCACCCTGAGTTGAAATACGATGACCCAAAAAGTCAATCACAGGCAGACCAAACTGGCACTTAGCAGGGTTGACAATTAGGCCATGTTCCTCAAGGCCAGACCTGGGCATTTTAAGGCCCGCGGGCCAAATGCGGCCCGTGACCCGATTCTGACCGGCCCGCGAAAGGTTGCTTAGAATTAAGAAAACAAAAGCTTCTTTCGAATTTTAATGTGTGGACTAAAACCATCGGCTCTATAAATTAAAATGGAAATGCTTTTACTTTGAAGCCTGTTTATTTATGTACAGTGTACGTAACCTACGTACGTCGTATACGTAACCCGTAAAACAAGTCAATCAGTGCATGCAAGAGATGTCGGTGGAGAATCAAAAATGGCGGTGTTGCGGGCGCCGCCATACTTATTTACCGGTCGCCGCCATTTTGAAAATATGCGTACCGGAAGTGACGTTTACTGTAGCGAGATACAGGAAGTGACGTATCAGACCCCGCGGAACGTCGGGAATTACGTTTTCGGAGGCCCACCCACCGGAAGTGACGTTGGAGGACCCACTCGCCGGAAAAAAAACTGTGCGCCGCGCTTCAAACGCACATTTGTTCCCATTGCATTGTTTTCTTCACACGTGTACTCGAAGCTCAACAGAGTAAAGGATTGTCTTCTGCTAAGGTAAATAATTGCATTTTTTTCTATGTGTAAAGTATCAGCCTGCACTAATAAGAACGAAATAGTAGGTGGAGTTATACCAGTATTTAGAGACTATGTTTATACTCGCACTGGAAGACCGGAGCCAGATCAGCTTCACAACCTTCCATGAGGGAACAGATATGTTCATCTCTCCCCAACTGTGTCAGTCTGTCCACATATCTGCTGCTTTATTTCTCCGTCCAGACAACTCACAGTTTACTGTGTGCCTTCACTTATCACTCCTGCTAACTGCAGTTTCATCACAACATTTAGTTGCGTTTACGTCCTAAATGGCTGAATTTTGTCACGTGGGTGAAAAGCCTCAAAACGGTGTGCATCAGCCTGCACTAATAAGTAGGACATGGTTGATAGGTGTCATTATATCGGTATTAGTGAGAGGAAGAGTCGTTGTATAGTTATGTTGGGAGCAATTCAAGTAAGATCAGCTCAAAGTTTATGTTGCTCTTTTTTTATCTTTGTTCCATGTGTTGGTTTATTTAGACCCGTACTGGTATTTTTTATCATACTGCATTACTGGATTTTTACAACCTGACTGGGATTTCTGTGTTATTATCAGAGCATCCAAATTAGAGAAAGTTTAATGGTTGTGAGGGAGATTGAATATCTTATATATAACATACTGCAATGAATCACTTGGATGCTTGTCAGTTTGCAATCATCAATGAGAGATCAGTACATTTGAACAAATACTAATGATTCTGATTTAAATATTTTTTCAGACGCAGTGTTCAATCAGAATGTCATGTCATCGTAGCAGCGAATGCGTGGGCATGGAGCATTCATATGCACACCCAACAATGCACACAGCATCTGTGCTGACCACGGATCCAGAGACCGTAAAGGAATTGAGTGTCGCATGTCTGCATGCAGAACACTCCTATGACTCATCAATCAAGTTTGAGATTTTTTATGTAACATAAGCTCAGTTTGTTTATTTTTATTCGTCTGTATTGCAACAGATCTTCGAGATGCTGAAAGAGATGGAGGAGGTCATGGAAATCAAGAAGGGGGACCTGAGACTCATCGATTACATTTTTGATGTTATGCTTCCAGAATTAAGATGATCAATCAATGGAGGACATCATAGAAGTAGTGGTCAATATTTTGTGTCTTTTGAAACCTATCTGCATGCACCTTGTCCATCTTTTTCAGATCATCATCAACATCCTGATGGCTGAAGGTCACACAAGGCTTCAAGCACAGGTCATCATAGCCAGTGGGAGAAAGTTCTAGCAAGCTCCTGTCGTCTGTGCTCTCATCCTCCCTGCCGGATGTCTATCAATATAGTGGTTTGAAGTCTCCTGTCCCAATTTTCAGAGTGTATCTTTTATCTATCTGTCTGTCCTCTCCTCTATCCTCTCACCCCAACCGGCCAAGCAGAATGCCTCCACCTCTGAGTCTGGTTTCTGCAAAGATTTCTTCCTGTTAGAGGGACTTTTTCCCTTTCCACAGTCGCTCACGCTTGCTCATGTGGATTTGTTTGGTTTTGTCTTTAAAAGTGCTTTTAATATATAATAAAGAACAATGACGTGATTCATGGATGGTTTTATTCTTTTAAAGTTGTCAGAGGTACTTTTTGAAGGTTTGTCATGGACATTTACTCTGAAGTAACTACAGTTACTCTCCATTTTTGTAGTTAGTTTTGCTTAATGCACCACACATTGTCACTGCATGAATGAAGAAGGCAGATCAGTTTAGTAGTTGAACTCTACAGATGTGGTTCCAGCTGCAGTGTCTTGTTGAAATAGGTTCAGAGAGATATTGAATATGGAATATGATGGGGGGGGGGATTCTCCCTCTTCAATCCACTTGGCTCTGGACCTTATAAACACTCTGAGCTCTATTCACATAATATCTACCTGGATGTTTCTCCAGTGTTCTTGTGCTTCTTCAAACTGAACATGATCCATGAAACCGTGACGTAACTGAAGCAGTGACATCAGTTGTCCTTTTAAATATGGCGGCGACCACAAACACGCATGGCGGCGGCCAAAAACAAGTATGTCGGTGCCCATAAGCCACCATTGTGATACCGCACTGGCGAGGTTTGCGTTTTGAGAGTAGTATGGCGCTGACCGTGAGTAATAATGGCGGCGTCCACAAACAAGCATGTCAGCGGCCGTACACCGCCATTTTTATACCGCACTGGCGAGGTTTCAAGTCTGGAGGAGCACGGTTGCATTGCGGATCATGTTCTCTTGCCTCCCACCGACAGTGACGCTGTAATTGTGCGTCGGAACAAAACATATTGCATGTAGTACTGCCTCCCACCAACAGTGGCGCTGGGGTGGTGATTCGGATCAAAATGGCCGAACAAGATGGCGGCGGTGGATTCCCCACCGACGGCTTCTCAGTGCATGTGATTGTCGCCCCTCAATGATGTACGGGCACGTCAAGAAAAGAAAGGTGGATGCTGAAGGCCGAAATTTCAAGAAGATTTGGAGCACTAAATATTTGTTTACTGAAGTCGGTGGTAAACCCGTCTGTTTAGTTTGTGGAGAGCACGTCGCCGTGTTTAAGGAGTACAATGTGAGTCGGCCTTATGAGACAAAACACGCGGAGAAATACAGACACTTGGCGGAGGCTGAGAGAGCGCGAATATCAGAAGACTTGCTAGCAAAGCTAGCAAAACAACAAGGCTGTTTTAGCAAACTACACACAGCCCGGGATGCAGCGACCAAGACCAGCTTCGTTATATCCCACAAAATCGCTAAAAACAGCAAGCCGTTCTCGGATTGGCGAGTTTGTGAAAGAGTGCTTGGTGGGCTCTGCCGCGCTAATATGCCCTGAGAATAAAGAAGCATTTGAAAAAGTCCCGCTGTCCAGGCGAACCGTCACCAGAAGGGTGAAAGGAATCGCGGAGAATCTCGAATGTCAGCTCAAAAGTGGAGTTGAAAGTTTTGACTTTTTCTCTTTGGCTTTGGATGAGAGCTGTGGTGTCCGTGACACTGCCCAGTTACTGGTGTTTCTCCGGGGAATAAGGCAGGACTTCAAGATTACGGAGGAGCTGGCAGCATTGAGGTCAATAAAAGGAACGACAACGGGAAACGATCTGTTCAAGGAGGTCGATGCATGCATGGTCAAGCTTGGACTGAAATGGGACAAACTGGTAGGCGTCACTACTGATGGTTGTCCGAATATGACAGGAAAACATGTCGGACTTTTGAAACAGATCCAAGATAAAGTGACTGAACTCGGCACAGAGCATCATTTAGTGTTGATACATTGTATTATACATCAGCATGTACTGTGCAGGTCTGTGCTAAAACTTAACCATGTTATTGATGTTGTAACAAAAACGGTTAACTTTATCAGGGCACGAGCATTAAATCACAGGCAGTTTGTTGCACTTTTAGAGGAGCATGAGAATGAACATGGTGACATCATGTACCACACAGCTGTCAGATGGCTCAGTCTGGGCAAAGTGCTCAAAAGATTTTGGGACCTGAAAACAGAGATTCAAGAGTTTTGTGAGATGAAAGGCAAAAACATCCCCGAGCTTTCAGATATGAACTGGATGGCAGATTTTGCATTTGCTGTTGATGTGACGGCACTGATGAATGAACTGAGCACTAAACTGCAAGACAAGGGCCTTTTCGTTCATGACATGCATAACCTGGTGAAGGCTTTTATGAGAAAGTTGCTGTTTCTTTCAAGTCAACTACAGAACAACACTCTCACTCACATGCAAACCCTTAAATAAGTCAGACCATCAGCCAATCATCTCTGCAGGTACTCATCCATGTTAGGAGATTTGCATGGTGAGTTTTTAAGGCGATTTGATGATTGTAAAAACATTGAGGATGAAATGCACCTGGTTTCCTCTCCCTTTGCCTGCAGAGTAGATGATGCACCCAGTGATGTTCAGCTGGAGCTCATTGACCTGCAGTCTGACACAGTACTGGCAGAGCACTTTAAGTCAGCATCACTGCTGGAGTTCTACTCATCTCTTAAGGAGGAGAACTTTCCAAACATGAGGAGACATGCTCAGAAGATGTTGGTTCTGTTTGGATCTACCTACATATGTGAACAAACATTCTCAGTAATGAAGTTTACCAAATCCAGGTTCAGATCCTCTCTTACTGATGATCATCTGTCAGCTGTGCTTCGCATCTCCACCTCAGACATTCAACCTGACTTTGATGCACTCGTTAAAGGGCAGCAAAGGCTAGATTTCTCTCACTGAACAAGAAAATACCCAAATGTGTGTTCACTATTACTTTTTGTCTGCACAGCTTGGCAGTTTGACAATCATAATGTGACATATCTTGTTAATGATATTTGGCATACAAAGACATTGTGATGTCTTAATAGAAAAAAGTGTTTTTGGTTAATGTAATTAAAAAAAGAGTTACAAATGTTTCATGTTTACAATTGTTTTGAATAACTGCACTGAATAAAAACATTTTTTGTTAAAATAACCCTCACTTTCTCTTTACCTAATAATAACACAGACACTTACCAGCATGTGTAAACAATGCCATTTACTGCTTTCAATTTAGAAATAAAATTCATATGCAGAATAGAGTTTAAACTTTTGGCAAGGCCCTCCACAATATTTTCTGCTTCTCATTTGGCCCCTTCGGAAAAATAATTGCCCACCCCTGCTCAAGGCGCTGAAAAACTTGCTTTAGGTGTGAAAAATGCTCCTCAACTGAAGAACTAGCCACCAAGATGTCGTCCAGGTAAACAGAAACGAAAGCGAGGTCGCGCAGCACAGAGTCCATCAACCTCTGAAAAGCCGTGCCTCTACTCTTGCCTGGCCATAATAAAACATAAAAAAATGACAAGAAAGAATAGAAAGTGTCATCTGCTCAGTGTATTGACACATCTTATACACAGCAGACACAAATTGCACTTAACAAGTTTTGAACTATCAAAACTCAGTAACCAATCAGGTGTCTAACATTGATTTTTTTTTTTTAGAGAATCAAAACCACAATACAAATAAAGCTTTCAATTTCTATTCAAGAAAATGTGCCCATCTTTTCTAAAACTCTCTCTCTCTCTCTCTCTCTCTCTCTCTCTCTCTCTCTCTCTCTCTCTCTCTCTCTCTCTCTCTCTCTCTCTCGCCCCGTTTCCTCATTAGTTTTAATGTTGGTTTTTTTCCGGAATAAATGTGAATGTTTGATGAGAGGCTGTATCTGGCAGCATGAATCACTCATTGAGTAAAAAGAAAAAAGTGATGGCACGTGTCGCCCCAATTAATCCCTAAAACACAAGAGCCTCTAAACGTATTGAGAACAGGTAGGAAGCATATTACGAGCTAATAAAACTAGTAAACAGAGTCCATGTGTGTATCAGTGAAAGTGAGCAGGTTTTATGTTTCTATGTTTCTTCAGGTGAGATGTCCAGTTCCTGGACGTTCACAGCACTTTCACGGCTGGGAGACATAGTTTGCATTGTACAGAGAGGTTAAGAGATTTCTCCGACTTTAAAACATAGTGATGAAAGCAACTGTCTGCAGAATCCATGGCAAAGCATGGATTGTCAGCCTGAAAGCGTCGGGAAGTGTCGCAATGCCAGTGCATGGCGCATGTGACAGCTGCATTTCTAGTTTATTCCATCTGATTTCTACTGTAATCCTGCTCAGTAATCCCAGTTTTTATCGAGCATACCTGTAACGAGATTACACATTTTTTTATGTACTGTAACAGATTACAGTTATATGTTTTTTGTATCCTAATTATGTAACACTGTTACATGTATTCCATGACTACCCAACCCTGGTTGCACCTAAACATGTGATACACACTCAGACCTTACTGAGACTTACTAAACTAAAGTTTTCTAGCTGTGCAATGACTTGAAGTAAAGCTCTGGTAAACAAGCTGCATGTAATGATGTTCATGTAGGTACAAACAGCCAGAAGAGTCTTTAGAGCCAGAAGTGGACAGACGAAATCACCTTGTACTGCAGGTGACAGGAGGAGCAGCAAGGTGGGCGAGATACAGGTTCTGGGAGATTCCCACAACACACTGTAGACAAAAGAAAAGTGTTAAATGCACAGGCTCCACAAGTTGAGAGACTCTTAAGATCAACACCAGGAGACACCAGATCACTTTGATTGATTGTGAGGACAACACACACGGAGTGAGGTGGTATTGAAAGGCTAATTGCAGGAGGAAAGGTTTGTTTTGTAGAATGGGTCTCTTGTATTAAATTCAATGTAATTTGGATCAAATGTCTTTGTTATTTTAAAAGCATGCTTTGTTGTGAGATGTAATTTAATTTAATCACAATAACCAGCCAAAGTATTTTCTATGTTTACTACGTTTAAAACTAAATGATCAACCATCTCAACAGTCATTGGTGGACATTTAATGTATATTTCATCACCTGAAGAGTCCAACTTTGCTTTACATCTTTAACTTATATACAAGTGAAATCACAGCTCTAAGTTCTTGTTACTGAATAGTCCCTAAACGGCTCACCTGTCTCTGGCTGTGAGGCCCTGTCCGGAGGGATGGATGAGCCCGATGAAACGTGGGCTCAGCCGTTGGTGGAGATTTCCACTCAACCCTTTGAAGCGCTGCTCCCACGTTCCTCCACTTGGACCATGGTTTAATCGAGGAAAATCATGTCACACTGAAAAAACAATTCTGTCATTTCATTTTTGAGTGTACTTTTTTAAGATAGAGCTTCTCAGGCTGGTTTAATCAAGTAAAATCATGTTACTGTCTTAAAGGTGTACAGGAGGATTTTCTTTTTCCGGGTGGATCATCAAGACTATTGGTACTCCCAACTGTCAATCATTCTGGTGATATATTACGCAAGGCCGTCGTATGTGATCGTCCCCAGGTAGCGTGGATCTATTAGTTTTCACTTTCTGCGCATGCGCGCTTTCAGGTGTATATGGTGAGCTACGCCTTCAGCGAGCTCGCAGTTCTCACCGGGTACTTTGAAAATGGCAGAGGGTCGCAAAAGAGAAAAAGTGTCTTCGAAGTGTATGAGAAGAAGAGAAAGGCTTCGGAAGAGAGAAACAAGACCAGAGTGTTTTTGGGAGATTCTTTCACACGATGGCGTGCGCTGAAAGCCCAGGTTGGGCTTCCCACTGATGCTTCAGTCGCGAAGTTTCTACTCGACAGGTAAAGTTTGGCATTCTATTTGGAGAAATCCATTTCAAATCACTTCCAGTAAAAGTTATCTATGTCTATATTGTAACTTTCCAGGGTTGATTAGTGGAAAAAGTTCAAATCTTCTTGTAAAGTGAGCTTGTGTAAGCGATGCTGACTTGTGACTTGTAAACAGTGCGTGCACGAGGAGAACTGGGCTCGTTCATGTCTCTCGCACACGTTTTAGTAGGCGTTCCATCTCGGGAGCAGGTAGAGCTTTGCGTGCATTTTTCAAAAGGTGGAGAGGGCGGTTCTTTCCTAAAATTCGGGAAAATCCTACTGTACTCCTTTAAGATAGAGCTGCTCAGGCTGGTTTAATCTAGACAAATTGTGTTACTGCCTTTAGATAGAGCTGATCAGGCTGGTTTGATCTAGAAAATCACATTACTGTCTTTAGATAGAGCTGATCAGGCTGGTTTGATTTAGAAAATCACGTTACTGTCTCTAGATGGAGCTGCTCAGGCTGGTTTAATAAAAAAAAAAAAAACTGACTTTAGGTAGAGATGCTTAGTGTTGGAATTCGTTCCTGTGTTCCCCTGAATTCCTGCTTGTTCGTTTGATCCGGGAGAGGCAGGAACAGAGTTAATTTCTTCAATAGTGAATTTAATAATCACACAAACAAGAGATTACAAAAATACATATATCAGATTACATAATACGAGCTCAGACCATTCTTCCTTGCAGACCCAAGTGTGCAGGCCAGGTTTACAATGAAGAAGGGCACAACTGCAACACGTGGTTCATATTTATACATTTGCATACACCACCTCAACCTCACATTGGTCGGTTCCTCGTGATGTATGCGTTGCTATAGTGAATTTGCTATTCCTTTGTTCCCAAAACTGCTTCAAACTGGTTCTTCTCAGAGCTTGACGTTCTGTGGGACAAAGTGACCTCTTATCTGTTGATCCAATCTTACCTTGACCATGTTTTTGCAAGTAGAGCACTGAGGAGACATCGCCAACCAACTTGGAATGTCCCTGAACATGGATTTATAGCTGTGTTTTCCCAACTTGGGCAGTGGGAGAAACCCCAGTAGTGTAGAAACACAACTGAATACAATATGTCCAGTTGTCACACAGAAAACAAATGTTCAACCACTATATTCCTTCAATTCCCCTTTTGACCTCTGACCCCACAGGTCAATAATTAGTGTCAATACAGTATGAGGCACTCTTCGTATAATAGAGGTCATATGTAAGCAAAATCAACAATCATATACTCAAATAGCAACATACAAAACTTTTAAACGGTGGTGACTCCCCCTTGAACTGCAACCTTGTCGTGGTGGGGGAGTTTGAGCACCCGAATGACCCTCGGAGCTATGTTGTCGGGGGACTTGCCCCTCCTGTGGGCCCACCACCTACAGAGGCTGCCGTAGGGGTTGGGTGCATTGTGGATTGGGGGGCAGTCGACGGCAGAGGCCTCGACGACCCGATCCCCGGCCACAGAATCTGGCTATTGGGACATGGAATGTGACCTCGCTGGGGGGGAAGGAGCCCGAGCTTGTGAGGGAGGCTGAGAGATACCGTCTAGATATAGTCGGGCTCGCCTCCACTTACAGCTTGGACTCCGGAACCCAGCTCCTCGACGGGGGCTGGATACTCCACTGCTCTGGAGTTGCCCTCTCTCTCTGGAGTTGCCCTGTCTCTCGGCTGGCCTGGGAACGCCTTGGGGTGCCACCGGAAGAGCTGGAGGAAGTGTCTGGGGTGAGGGAAGTCTGAGCAGAGTTGCCTCCGCGACGCGGCCCCGGATAAGCGGCAGAAAATGGATGGATGGATGGATGGACTTGGCACGTCACATGAACAGAGAGGAGCGCTATTTCACCTCCTCCCTTGCTGTCGTCTACTTCTTTGTGTTCTTCTTACTTCGGTGTACAGGGATTATTCCGCCCTTTGACGTGTGGAGCTGTCTCCTGGATCAGCCAATCCAGGGGCAACTTGCTTCAGATGGATGGAGGTCTCCTGAAGAGTGCGATGTGGTTCTCCCGCCAGAGTACACTGCGACAGATGGCACCGCATTGTTCCTCTTTTATCCAGGGTTCGACTAACGGCCGGACCCTCCTCTCCAGTACCCTGGAATAGACTTTCCTGGGGAGCCTTTGTCACTCAGCCGAACAGCGTGAGACGTCCTCTCGACGACCTTAAATTGACCCGTTCACCTGGGCTCGGACCACTTCCTCTTTATCACGCTGAGAAGTACCCAGGGGCTGGTGTTGAGGATCTCAGCCGAGTCCCCCCTGGCTGCCGGTCCCAGCAACATGTGCAGAGAAACGAGATTCCAGACATCTCAAAACTGCATTGTCACATCTCTCCCCTGAACATAGATTTTTCTCTTGTATAGATTTGGCTAATGCTTTTTTCTGTCTGCCACTGGCGGATCAGGTGAAACCACTGCAAACAGGTCCGACTTATTGCCGCCAATGCAAACCAAACTCCTGTTCCGGGAATACAAAGACCGAACAGCGCTTAACAAAGGGCCCCGGACTCCATGCTCCCGGAGCACCCCCCCACAGGATGTCTCAGGGTACGCGGTCGAACGCCTTCTCAAGATCCAGAAAACACATGTGGACTGGTTGGGCAAACTCCCATGAACCCTCAAGCAGCTGGTGGAGGGTATAGAGCTGGTCCAGTGTTCCACGACCAGAATGAAAACCGCATTATTCCTCTTGGATCCAAGGTTTGACTAACGGCCGGACCCTCCACTCCAGTACACTGGAATAGACTTTCCTGGGGAGGCTGAGGAGTGTGATCCCTCTGTAGTTGGAACACACCCTCCGATCCCCCTCCTTGAAGAGAGGGACCACGACCCCATTCTGCCTGTCCAGAGGTACCGTCCCCGCGTCACGCGATGTTGCAGGGATGAAGGGCCCCGGACTCCATGCTCCTGGAGCATGGAGTCGGTTTGCCAGAATTTCCTCGGGGCAGACCGAAAGTCCTCTTCCATGGCCTCTCCAAACTCCTCCCAGACCCGAGTTATTGCCTCCACCACAGCCATGAACTATGGGTCATGACCGAAAGAACGAGATCCCGGATACAAGCGGTTGAAGTGAGCTTCCTGCGTAGGGTGGCTGAGCGCACCCTTAGAGATAGGATGAGGAGCTTGAGAGTTGGTTTTTAGAATAAAGTTTGTATTTTACTAGACCATAGTCGTACTTTCACTATTCAAGTTTAAACATGAAGTGTTTATCAGGTTTAAGCAGTTTCATTATGCTGGATTTGACTGCTTATGGTCTTCTCATCAGTTGTGGCCGAAAAAATGCTTCAGACGAGATACTGAGTGTGTTTTTAGAATAAAGTTTGTATTTCACGAAACATACTAAACTCTCACTATTCAACTTTTAAATGATGTGTTTATCAGGTTCAAGCAGTTTCAACCAGTTTTATTTAGTGGAGTAACTGCTATTTTCATTTCATCAGTAGTGGCCGAAATGGTGCTCCTCACGGGATATAGAGTGATTTGGGAATAAAGTTTTTATTTCATTAGAACAAACTAGTAGTTTCTCAATTCAAGTTTAAACATGATGGAGTTAGCAGTCGCAAGTACTTTCAACCAATTATATTTAGTGGAGTAACTGCTATTTTCATTTCATAAGGAGTGGCCGAAATGATGCTCCACACGGGATATAGAGTAATTTTGGAATAAAGTTTTTATTTCATTAGAACAAACTAGTACTTTCTCAATTCAAGGTTAAATGATGTGTTTATCAGGTTCAACCAGTTTCAACCAGTTTTATTTAGTGGAGTAACTGCTATTTTCATTTAATCAGTAGTGGCCGAAATGATGCTCCTCACGGGATATAGAGTGATTTTGGAATAAAGTTTTTATTTCATTAGAACAAACTAGTACTTTCTCAATTCAAGGTTAAATGATGTGTTTATCAGGTTCAAGCAGTTTCAACCAGTTTTATTTAGTGGAGTAACTGCTATTTTCATTTCATCAGTAGTGGCCGAAATGATGCTCCTCACGGGATATAGAGTGATTTTGGAATAAAGTTTTTACTTCATTAGAACAAACTAGTACTTTCTCAATTCAAGGTTAAATGATGTGTTTATCAGGTTCAAGCAGTTTCAACCAGTTTTATTTAGTGGAGTAACTGCTATTTTCATTTCATCAGTAGTGGCCGAAATGATGCTCCTCACGGGATATAGAGTGATTTTGGAATAAAGTTTTTATTTCATTAGAACAAACTAGTGCTTTCTCAATTCAAGGTTAAATGATGTGTTTATCAGGTTCAAGCAGTTTCAACCAGTTTTATTTAGTGGAGTAACTGCTATTTTCATTTCATCAGTAGTGGCCGAAATGATGCTCCACACGGGATATAGAGTGATTTTGGAATAAAGTTTTTATTTCATTAGAACAAACTAGTACTTTCTCAATTCAAGGTTAAATGATGTGTTTATCAGGTTCAAGCAGTTTAAACCAGTTTTATTTAGTGGAGTAACTGCTATTTTCATTTCATCAGTAGTGGCCGAAATGATGCTCCTCACGGGATATAGAGTAATTTTGGAAGAAAGTTTTTATTTCATTAGAACGAACTAGTACTTTCTCAATTCAAGGTTAAATGATGTGTTTATCAGGTTCAAGCAGTTTCAACCAGTTTTATTTAGTGGAGTAACTGCTATTTTCATTTCATCAGTAGTGGCCGAAATGATGCTCCACACGGGATATAGAGTGATTTTGGAATAAAGTTTTTATTTCATTAGAACAAACTAGTACTTTCTCAATTCAAGGTTAAATGATGTGTTTATCAGGTTCAAGCAGTTTCAACCAGTTTTATTTAGTGGAGTAACTGCTATTTTCATTTCATCAGTAGTGGCCGAAATGATGCTCCTCACGGGATATAGAGTGATTTTGGAAGAAAGTTTTTATTTCCTTAGAACAAACTAGTACTTTCTCAATTCAAGTTTAAACATGATGGACTTAGCAGTTGCAAGTACTTTCAACCAATTATATTTAGTGGAGTAACTGCTATTTTCATTTCATCAGTAGTGGCCGAAATGATGCTCCTCACGGGATATAGAGTGATTTTGGAATAAAGTTTTTATTTCATTAGAACAAACTAGTACTTTCTCAATTCAAGGTTAAATGATGTGTTTATCAGGTTCAACCAGTTTCAACCAGTTTTATTTAGTGGAGTAACTGCTATTTTCATTTAATCAGTAGTGGCCGAAATGATGCTCCTCACGGGATATAGAGTGATTTTGGAATAAAGTTTTTATTTCATTAGAACAAACTAGTACTTTCTCAATTCAAGGTTAAATGATGTGTTTATCAGGTTCAAGCAGTTTCAACCAGTTTTATTTAGTGGAGTAACTGCTATTTTCATTTCATCAGTAGTGGCCGAAATGATGCTCCTCACGGGATATAGAGTGATTTTGGAATAAAGTTTTTACTTCATTAGAACAAACTAGTACTTTCTCAATTCAAGGTTAAATGATGTGTTTATCAGGTTCAAGCAGTTTCAACCAGTTTTATTTAGTGGAGTAACTGCTATTTTCATTTCATCAGTAGTGGCCGAAATGATGCTCCTCACGGGATATAGAGTGATTTTGGAATAAAGTTTTTATTTCAATAGAATAAACTAGTACTTTCTCAATTCAAGGTTAAATGATGTGTTTATCAGGTTCAAGCAGTTTAAACCAGTTTTATTTAGTGGAGTAACTGCTATTTTCATTTCATCAGGAGTGGCCGAAATGATGCTCCACACGGGATATAGAGTAATTTTGGAAGAAAGTTTTTATTTCATTAGAACGAACTAGTACTTTCTCAATTCAAGGTTAAATGATGTGTTTATCAGGTTCAAGCAGTTTCAACCAGTTTTATTTAGTGGAGTAACTGCTATTTTCATTTCATCAGTAGTGGCCGAAATGATGCTCCACACGGGATATAGAGTAATTTTGGAAGAAAGTTTTTATTTCCTTAGAACAAACTAGTACTTTCTCAATTCAAGTTTAAACATGATGGACTTAGCAGTTGCAAGTACTTTCAACCAATTATATTTAGTGGAGTAACTGCTATTTTCATTTCATCAGTAGTGGCCGAAATGATGCTCCACACGAGATATAGAGTGATTTTGGAATAAAGTTTTTATTTCATTAGAACAAACTAGTACTTTCTCAATTCAAGGTTAAATTATGTGTTTATCAGGTTCAAGCAGTTTCAACCAGTTCTATTTAGTGGAGTAACTGCTATTTTCATTTCATCAGTAGTGGCCGAAATGATGCTCCTCACGGGATATAGAGTGATTTTGGAATAAAGTTTTTATTTCATTAGAACAAACTAGTACTTTCTCAATTCAAGGTTAAATGATGTGTTTATCAGGTTCAAGCAGTTTCAACCAGTTTTATTTAGTGGAGTAACTGCTATTTTCATTTCATCAGTAGTGGCCGAAATGATGCTCCTCACGGGATATAGAGTGATTTTGGAATAAAGTTTTTATTTCATTAGAACAAACTAGTGCTTTCTCAATTCAAGGTTAAATGATGTGTTTATCAGGTTCAAGCAGTTTCAACCAGTTTTATTTAGTGGAGTAACTGCTATTTTCATTTCATCAGTAGTGGCCGAAATGATGCTCCACACGGGATATAGAGTGATTTTGGAATAAAGTTTTTATTTCATTAGAACAAACTAGTACTTTCTCAATTCAAGGTTAAATGATGTGTTTATCAGGTTCAAGCAGTTTCAACCAGTTTTATTTAGTGGAGTAACTGCTATTTTCATTTCATCAGTAGTGGCCGAAATGATGCTCCTCACGGGATATAGAGTGATTTTGGAATAAAGTTTGTATTTCCTTAGAACAAACTAGTACTTTCTCAATTCAAGTTTAAACATGATGGACTTAGCAGTTGCAAGTACTTTCAACCAATTATATTTAGTGGAGTAACTGCTATTTTCATTTCATCAGGAGTGGCCGAAATGATGCTCCTCACGGGATATAGAGTGATTTTGGAATAAAGTTTTTATTTCATTAGAACAAACTAGTACTTTCTCAATTCAAGTTAAAATGATGTGTTTATCAGGTTCAAGCAGTTTCAACCAGTTTTATTTAGTGGAGTAACTGCTATTTTCATTTCATCAGTAGTGGCCGAAATGATGCTCCTCACGGGATATAGAGTGATTTTGGAATAAAGTTTGTATTTCCTTAGAACAAACTAGTACTTTCTCAATTCAAGTTTAAACATGATGGACTTAGCAGTTGCAAGTACTTTCAACCAATTATATTTAGTGGAGTAACTGCTATTTTCATTTCATCAGTAGTGGCCGAAATGATGCTCCTCACGGGATATAGAGTGATTTTGGAATAAAGTTTTTATTTCATTAGAACAAACTAGTACTTTCTCAATTCAAGGTTAAATGATGTGTTTATCAGGTTCAACCAGTTTCAACCAGTTTTATTTAGTGGAGTAACTGCTATTTTCATTTAATCAGTAGTGGCCGAAATGATGCTCCTCACGGGATATAGAGTGATTTTGGAATAAAGTTTTTATTTCATTAGAACAAACTAGTACTTTCTCAATTCAAGGTTAAATGATGTGTTTATCAGGTTCAAGCAGTTTCAACCAGTTTTATTTAGTGGAGTAACTGCTATTTTCATTTCATCAGTAGTGGCCGAAATGATGCTCCTCACGGGATATAGAGTGATTTTGGAATAAAGTTTTTACTTCATTAGAACAAACTAGTACTTTCTCAATTCAAGGTTAAATGATGTGTTTATCAGGTTCAAGCAGTTTCAACCAGTTTTATTTAGTGGAGTAACTGCTATTTTCATTTCATCAGTAGTGGCCGAAATGATGCTCCTCACGGGATATAGAGTGATTTTGGAATAAAGTTTTTATTTCAATAGAATAAACTAGTACTTTCTCAATTCAAGGTTAAATGATGTGTTTATCAGGTTCAAGCAGTTTAAACCAGTTTTATTTAGTGGAGTAACTGCTATTTTCATTTCATCAGGAGTGGCCGAAATGATGCTCCACACGGGATATAGAGTAATTTTGGAAGAAAGTTTTTATTTCATTAGAACGAACTAGTACTTTCTCAATTCAAGGTTAAATGATGTGTTTATCAGGTTCAAGCAGTTTCAACCAGTTTTATTTAGTGGAGTAACTGCTATTTTCATTTCATCAGTAGTGGCCGAAATGATGCTCCACACGGGATATAGAGTAATTTTGGAAGAAAGTTTTTATTTCCTTAGAACAAACTAGTACTTTCTCAATTCAAGTTTAAACATGATGGACTTAGCAGTTGCAAGTACTTTCAACCAATTATATTTAGTGGAGTAACTGCTATTTTCATTTCATCAGTAGTGGCCGAAATGATGCTCCACACGAGATATAGAGTGATTTTGGAATAAAGTTTTTATTTCATTAGAACAAACTAGTACTTTCTCAATTCAAGGTTAAATTATGTGTTTATCAGGTTCAAGCAGTTTCAACCAGTTCTATTTAGTGGAGTAACTGCTATTTTCATTTCATCAGTAGTGGCCGAAATGATGCTCCTCACGGGATATAGAGTGATTTTGGAATAAAGTTTTTATTTCATTAGAACAAACTAGTACTTTCTCAATTCAAGGTTAAATGATGTGTTTATCAGGTTCAAGCAGTTTCAACCAGTTTTATTTAGTGGAGTAACTGCTATTTTCATTTCATCAGTAGTGGCCGAAATGATGCTCCTCACGGGATATAGAGTGATTTTGGAATAAAGTTTTTATTTCATTAGAACAAACTAGTGCTTTCTCAATTCAAGGTTAAATGATGTGTTTATCAGGTTCAAGCAGTTTCAACCAGTTTTATTTAGTGGAGTAACTGCTATTTTCATTTCATCAGTAGTGGCCGAAATGATGCTCCACACGGGATATAGAGTGATTTTGGAATAAAGTTTTTATTTCATTAGAACAAACTAGTACTTTCTCAATTCAAGGTTAAATGATGTGTTTATCAGGTTCAAGCAGTTTCAACCAGTTTTATTTAGTGGAGTAACTGCTATTTTCATTTCATCAGTAGTGGCCGAAATGATGCTCCTCACGGGATATAGAGTGATTTTGGAATAAAGTTTGTATTTCCTTAGAACAAACTAGTACTTTCTCAATTCAAGTTTAAACATGATGGACTTAGCAGTTGCAAGTACTTTCAACCAATTATATTTAGTGGAGTAACTGCTATTTTCATTTCATCAGGAGTGGCCGAAATGATGCTCCTCACGGGATATAGAGTGATTTTGGAATAAAGTTTTTATTTCATTAGAACAAACTAGTACTTTCTCAATTCAAGTTAAAATGATGTGTTTATCAGGTTCAAGCAGTTTCAACCAGTTGTATTGGTGGAGCAACTGCTATTTTCATTTCATCAGTAGTGGCCGAAATGATGCTCCACACGGGATATAGAGTAATTTTGGAATAAAGTTTTTGTTTCCTTAGAGCAAACTAGTACTTTTCAATTCAAGTTTAAACATGAAGTGTTTATAAGGTTAAAGCAGTTTCAACCTCTTTTATTATGCTGGATTTGACTGTGATGGTCTTTTCATCAGTTGTGGCCGAAAAGATGCTTCAGACGAGATACTGAGTATGTTTTTAGAATAAAGTTTTAATTTCATTAGGACAAACTCGTACTTTCACTATTCAAGTATCTACCCAGATAAATGTACACTAACACAACTATTGCTCACCCAAGGTGCTAAAAACACTGTGTTGCAGTTGCGAGGTTACAATTTGTATAGACTACAGAAGTGAAAGCCACAGGTGCATTAACAACATTTTCGCACTTTTCGAAACACAGCTTTTGCGTGACTCCTACCATGAGTCGTCAGAGACACTGCGTGCTCAGAGCAAAGATACCTCGGGAGCCACATGACCCAGTTGAAGACTGTTGTCGCCGGTCTTTTATGCCTGTCTACACAGGAGAGAAGAAACCTCAACAGCGAGTTGCTATGACACACTGATGGATATCAGTGCTCTCAGCCACACCACCACGTGGTCTCGCAGCTCTTTCACTCCTTTTCAGGAGAAGGAACATTGTCATTTTCCAGCACCTGACAGTGCTATCAGCTCCCTCACTCTCTCCACCGGAGAGAACCAGGATGTTCTAGCTCAGATGACTCTGACCATTCCGATATCCCAAGGGTACCTGGTCTTTGGACCAGCCAGCTTGAGTCCCTTGCAGAGGACATAGAGCAGTTCGAACCAAACAACCCGGAGATTCGTGTAGCGGACAACCTGGTGGAGGTTGAACGCTGCCTCTTCAACCTGCCTCATCCTTCGTCCCGAGAGAAGCTTACGCTTCTCTGGAAGATGACATCCAGGAGTGTCCATGTTTACATAGAGTCCCTCCCATCTGCCATCAGAGACCATTACTCAGCCCTCTGTCATGCACTTAGGGAAGCAGGATCATCTGCACAATGATCCTGCCTCTGCAAACTTTGGTGCATTTACAATCACTCAAAAGGGGGCGGAGACTCCCAGATAGTATTTATAGGTGCCTAATGGCTGCCTACTTCCAAGGCCACAATGCACCAGGATTGGACAAAGACCAGACTTTTAAGTCCCTCTTCGTTAACAACCTCCACAACAGTGTGTGGATCGATGTCGCCCTTTTCTGCAGGACCAAAACCCCACCATGAAAGACCTCCGCAAACATGCGCAGATGGTGTGGGAGCTGCACCACCGCTCAGGTGAAAACTATGATGGTGATGCAGGTGTCCTGAGGTCTCAGGTGAGGAGAGGTAAGTCTAAAAACCGAGGCTGAGGTCAGACTCAAAACAACTGGGATGCAGATGTCCCACAGTGGATTAAAACCTGCATCAGAGTGGTGAAGCAGCACCTGAACCCGCCTGGTAAGAAGGGACCTGGCTCCCCCTGACCGCATGACTTGGCCCCTCCCCTCCGCACACAAAGTTCATTTTGGCAGGAGGAGGAGATCCAGGAGGTGAAAGAGGCCCATTTGACATTCTTGGGTAATCTTGGCTATGCCAACCACAGATACACTTCAGTGGTGGTAGGGGTTGTTGACACTCTCTCACTGCTTGGTACTGGGTCAGAAATCCCCCTCATGTGTTCAGACACCTTCGCACGGGTTGCTAGAACCACGCTTGCGCATGCCACTTAAGGAAAGCCACTTCAGGTGGAAGAGTGTAGCATAAACAACCGAGGCTTCACTCAGGACTTGCACCACATCACTCAATGTGTCTGGGTCAACAGCTTTGCAGGACATGTCAGCGACGCATCCCATCCACGTCACTGATCTGGACACAGAAGAACTGCTTATTGGTCAGGACATCCTAAACCGACTCGCTGCCACCAAACGGCGCCTTTGGTCCCAAGTCGTCAGCCCGACTCCCATTGGCTAAGAACTAGGCCACCCAGCTTCTAACAGCAATCGTTCAGCCAACCCACGGGTCCAAAATCTGACACCTGGTCAGATTAAAGTGACCGCATTTCCACCTTTAGAGATGTTAACTGACAGTTCATTCCACAATCTTGAACTAATTCTCATCTCATTGACAATCTGCCTTCGTCCCTCACCAGCGACGACACGCATGACACAACTCTCCTCATTTCCACAACCAAAACCATCACCAGCGCTCACCATGTTAACCTTGAACAGGTTCTTCAGGGTACAAAACCGAGCACCGAAGGTGACATGGTTGTGCACGCTCCAATGACTCAACCAGAGAATACAGACATTTCAGGTAAACAGACCATGTCTGTACCAGAAGAACCTTATTCAGGCTTCGAGTCAAAGACCGAGCAACGCTCTGCTGAGGCTCGCACTTTACCACAACAGAAACAAGGAGATGCATTTGTATGAGGAGGTCTCCCGCGATTATCACACGATCTTCGCAAGGGACTCGCACAAAAAGGGGGGGGGGGGAGTCACAGACATCCACCCAGTGCGCGTCCCCACTGACTTCGAGGCACTGCCATCTTCTGAAACCCAGTACATACCCTTTCTAGCTGACGGGGTCAAGCGGTCCTGGTTCACTGGTTTGAAACAGCCTGCGCTCCAATCTCACACCTTCCCTGTTATTCAAGATTGTTATATCTAAAGAGAAACATAAATCAATTTAAATAACACTTTTTTTGGCATTAACTATTTCCAGTTTAGCTGGTGGTGGCCCAATGTCATTATTATTTGATAAATAACCAATTTATTCTAATGAATAATTTTTCATAAATAAATTATTTTTGATAAAATGTTGCTCCGTGCTCTTGTTTATCTTCCAACATGTGAGATGTTGTTGATGAATACACAGCACAGTTCCACAGTAACCAATGTGTTTTACACAGCCACTGTTCTTTGTGTCAACATGTAGGTCCAGAACACAACTAAAGACGATGTCTCTAGACATCCAGAAGACTTCCTCAGAAGAGCCTGAATGAAAGTTTTTTGAGACGTCTTTCCTGAACATTATATTGACGTCTGGTCTGGCCGTCACTGAAAACACGTTTCAAAAGAAACAGAACACGTCATCAGTCTACCACGGGACATACACAGAGAGTCAGTTTAGTATTACCATTAACATGCATTTAATTGGACTATGGAAGAAAACCAGAGAACCCTGAGGAAACACATGCACACACAAGTTAATTCCACAAACACCTCCAGGTGGATTTAAATCCACGATTTTCTGTCTGTAGCCATTGAGACAATTTGACCATTGTAATTGATAGAGCTGATAAAACCTTTATTTGGTATATAGTTGTAATCTCAATATGAAAGGTTGTAGAAATTAATCATGCCCAAAAACTCCTGCAGGGCCTTAACCGAGGCTGGACGAGGGAAATCTGTCACCGCTTGCACCTTAGAAGGCAATGGAATGGCACCCTGAGTTGAAATACGATGACCCAAAAAGTCAATCACAGGCAGACCAAACTGGCACTTAGCAGGGTTGACAATTAGGCCATGTTCCTCAAGGCCAGACCTGGGCATTTTAAGGCCCGCGGGCCAAATGCGGCCCGTGACCCGATTCTGACCGGCCCGCGAAAGGTTGCTTAGAATTAAGAAAACAAAAGCTTCTTTCGAATTTTAATGTGTGGACTAAAACCATCGGCTCTATAAATTAAAATGGAAATGCTTTTACTTTGAAGCCTGTTTATTTATGTACAGTGTACGTAACCTACGTACGTCGTATACGTAACCCGTAAAACAAGTCAATCAGTGCATGCAAGAGATGTCGGTGGAGAATCAAAAATGGCGGTGTTGCGGGCGCCGCCATACTTATTTACCGGTCGCCGCCATTTTGAAAATATGCGTACCGGAAGTGACGTTTACTGTAGCGAGATACAGGAAGTGACGTATCAGACCCCGCGGAACGTCGGGAATTACGTTTTCGGAGGCCCACCCACCGGAAGTGACGTTGGAGGACCCACTCGCCGGAAAAAAAACTGTGCGCCGCGCTTCAAACGCACATTTGTTCCCATTGCATTGTTTTCTTCACACGTGTACTCGAAGCTCAACAGAGTAAAGGATTGTCTTCTGCTAAGGTAAATAATTGCATTTTTTTCTATGTGTAAAGTATCAGCCTGCACTAATAAGAACGAAATAGTAGGTGGAGTATACCAGTATTTAGAGACTATGTTTATACTCGCACTGGAAGACCGGAGCCAGATCAGCTTCACAACCTTCCATGAGGGAACAGATATGTTCATCTCTCCCCAACTGTGTCAGTCTGTCCACATATCTGCTGCTTTATTTCTCCGTCCAGACAACTCACAGTTTACTGTGTGCCTTCACTTATCACTCCTGCTAACTGCAGTTTCATCACAACATTTAGTTGCGTTTACGTCCTAAATGGCTGAATTTTGTCACGTGGGTGAAAAGCCTCAAAACGGTGTGCATCAGCCTGCACTAATAAGTAGGACATGGTTGATAGGTGTCATTATATCAGTATTAGTGAGAGGAAGAGTCGTTGTATAGTTATGTTGGGAGCAATTCAAGTAAGATCAGCTCAAAGTTTATGTTGCTCTTTTTTTATCTTTGTTCCATGTGTTGGTTTATTTAGACCCGTACTGGTATTTTTTTATCATACTGCATTACTGGATTTTTACAACCTGACTGGGATTTCTGTGTTATTATCAGAGCATCCAAATTAGAGAAAGTTTAATGGTTGTGAGGGAGATTGAATATCTTATATATAACATACTGCAATGAATCACTTGGATGCTTGTCAGTTTGCAATCATCAATGAGAGATCAGTACATTTGAACAAATACTAATGATTCTGATTTAAATATTTTTTCAGACGCAGTGTTCAATCAGAATGTCACGTCATCGTAGCAGCGAATGCGTGGGCATGGAGCATTCATATGCACACCCAACAATGCACACAGCATCTGTGCTGACCACGGATCCAGAGACCGTAAAGGAATTGAGTGTCGCATGTCTGCATGCAGAACGCTCCTATGACTCATCAATCAAGTTTGAGATTTTTTATGTAACATAAGCTCAGTTTGTTTATTTTTATTCGTCTGTATTGCAACAGATCTTCGAGATGCTGAAAGAGATGGAGGAGGTCATGGAAATCAAGAAGGGGGACCTGAGACTCATCGATTACATTTTTGATGTTATGCTTCCAGAATTAAGATGATCAATCAATGGAGGACATCATAGAAGTAGTGGTCAATATTTTGTGTCTTTTGAAACCTATCTGCATGCACCTTGTCCATCTTTTTCAGATCATCATCAACATCCTGATGGCTGAAGGTCACACAAGGCTTCAAGCACAGGTCATCATAGCCAGTGGGAGAAAGTTCTAGCAAGCTCCTGTCGTCTGTGCTCTCATCCTCCCTGCCGGATGTCTATCAATATAGTGGTTTGAAGTCTCCTGTCCCAATTTTCAGAGTGTATCTTTTATCTATCTGTCTGTCCTCTCCTCTATCCTCTCACCCCAACCGGCCAGCAGAATGCCTCCACCTCTGAGTCTGGTTTCTGCAAAGATTTCTTCCTGTTAGAGGGACTTTTTCCCTTTCCACAGTCGCTCACGCTTGCTCATGTGGATTTGTTTGGTTTTGTCTTTAAAAGTGCTTTTAATATATAATAAAGAACAATGACGTGATTCATGGATGGTTTTATTCTTTTAAAGTTGTCAGAGGTACTTTTTGAAGGTTTGTCATGGACATTTACTCTGAAGTAACTACAGTTACTCTCCATTTTTGTAGTTAGTTTTGCTTAATGCACCACACATTGTCACTGCATGAATGAAGAAGGCAGATCAGTTTAGTAGCTGAACTCTACAGATGTGGTTCCAGCTGCAGTGTCTTGTTGAAATAGGTTCAGAGAGATATTGAATATGGAATATGATGGGGGGGGGATTCTCCCTCTTCAATCCACTTGGCTCTGGACCTTATAAACACTCTGAGCTCTATTCACATAATATCTACCTGGATGTTTCTCCAGTGTTCTTGTGCTTCTTCAAACTGAACATGATCCATGAAACCGTGACGTAACTGAAGCAGTGACATCAGTTGTCCTTTTAAATATGGCGGCGGCCACAAACACGCATGGCGGCGGCCAAAAACAAGTATGTCGGTGCCCATAAGCCACCATTGTGATACCGCACTGGCGAGGTTTGCGTTTTGAGAGTAGTATGGCGCTGACCGTGAGTAATAATGGCGGCGTCCACAAACAAGCATGTCAGCGGCCGTACACCGCCATTTTTATACCGCACTGGCGAGGTTTCAAGTCTGGAGGAGCACGGTTGCATTGCGGATCATGTTCTCTTGCCTCCCACCGACAGTGACGCTGTAATTGTGCGTCGGAACAAAACATATTGCATGTAGTACTGCCTCCCACCAACAGTGGCGCTGGGGTGGTGATTCGGATCAAAATGGCCGAACAAGATGGCGGCGGTGGATTCCCCACCGACGGCTTCTCAGTGCATGTGATTGTCGCCCCTCAATGATGTACGGGCACGTCAAGAAAAGAAAGGTGGATGCTGAAGGCCGAAATTTCAAGAAGATTTGGAGCACTAAATATTTGTTTACTGAAGTCGGTGGTAAACCCGTCTGTTTAGTTTGTGGAGAGCACGTCGCCGTGTTTAAGGAGTACAATGTGAGTCGGCATTATGAGACAAAACACGCGGAGAAATACAGACACTTGGCGGAGGCTGAGAGAGCGCGAATATCAGAAGACTTGCTAGCAAAGCTAGCAAAACAACAAGGCTGTTTTAGCAAACTACACACAGCCCGGGATGCAGCGACCAAGACCAGCTTCGTTATATCCCACAAAATCGCTAAAAACAGCAAGCCGTTCTCGGATTGGCGAGTTTGTGAAAGAGTGCTTGGTGGGCTCTGCCGCGCTAATATGCCCTGAGAATAAAGAAGCATTTGAAAAAGTCCCGCTGTCCAGGCGAACCGTCACCAGAAGGGTGAAAGGAATCGCGGAGAATCTCGAATGTCAGCTCAAAAGTGGAGTTGAAAGTTTTGACTTTTTCTCTTTGGCTTTGGATGAGAGCTGTGGTGTCCGTGACACTGCCCAGTTACTGGTGTTTCTCCGGGGAATAAGGCAGGACTTCAAGATTACGGAGGAGCTGGCAGCATTGAGGTCAATAAAAGGAACGACAACGGGAAACGATCTGTTCAAGGAGGTCGATGCATGCATGGTCAAGCTTGGACTGAAATGGGACAAACTGGTAGGCGTCACTACTGATGGTTGTCCGAATATGACAGGAAAACATGTCGGACTTTTGAAACAGATCCAAGATAAAGTGACTGAACTCGGCACAGAGCATCATTTAGTGTTGATACATTGTATTATACATCAGCATGTACTGTGCAGGTCTGTGCTAAAACTTAACCATGTTATTGATGTTGTAACAAAAACGGTTAACTTTATCAGGGCACGAGCATTAAATCACAGGCAGTTTGTTGCACTTTTAGAGGAGCATGAGAATGAACATGGTGACATCATGTACCACACAGCTGTCAGATGGCTCAGTCTGGGCAAAGTGCTCAAAAGATTTTGGGACCTGAAAACAGAGATTCAAGAGTTTTGTGAGATGAAAGGCAAAAACATCCCCGAGCTTTCAGATATGAACTGGATGGCAGATTTTGCATTTGCTGTTGATGTGACGGCACTGATGAATGAACTGAGCACTAAACTGCAAGGCAAGGGCCTTTTCGTTCATGACATGCATAACCTGGTGAAGGCTTTTATGAGAAAGTTGCTGTTTCTTTCAAGTCAACTACAGAACAACACTCTCACTCACATGCAAACCCTTAAATAAGTCAGACCATCAGCCAATCATCTCTGCAGGTACTCATCCATGTTAGGAGATTTGCATGGTGAGTTTTTAAGGCGATTTGATGATTGTAAAAACATTGAGGATGAAATGCACCTGGTTTCCTCTCCCTTTGCCTGCAGAGTAGATGATGCACCCAGTGATGTTCAGCTGGAGCTCATTGACCTGCAGTCTGACACAGTACTGGCAGAGCACTTTAAGTCAGCATCACTGCTGGAGTTCTACTCATCTCTTAAGGAGGAGAACTTTCCAAACATGAGGAGACATGCTCAGAAGATGTTGGTTCTGTTTGGATCTACCTACATATGTGAACAAACATTCTCAGTAATGAAGTTTACCAAATCCAGGTTCAGATCCTCTCTTACTGATGATCATCTGTCAGCTGTGCTTCGCATCTCCACCTCAGACATTCAACCTGACTTTGATGCACTCGTTAAAGGGCAGCAAAGGCTAGATTTCTCTCACTGAACAAGAAAATACCCAAATGTGTGTTCACTATTACTTTTTATCTGCACAGCTTGGCAGTTTGACAGTCATAATGTGACATATCTTGTTAATGATATTTGGCATACAAAGACATTGTGATGTCTTAATAGAAAAAAGTGTTTTTGGTTAATGTAATTAAAAAAAGAGTTACAAATGTTTCATGTTTACAATTGTTTTGAATAGCTGCACTGAATAAAAACATTTTTTGTTAAAATAACCCTCACTTTCTCTTTACCTAATAATAACACAGACACTTACCAGCATGTGTAAACAATGCCATTTACTGCTTTCAATTTAGAAATAAAATTCATATGCAGAATAGAGTTTAAACTTTTGGCAAGGCCCTCCACAATATTTTCTGCTTCTCATTTGGCCCCTTCGGAAAAATAATTGCCCACCCCTGCTCAAGGCGCTGAAAAACTTGCTTTAGGTGTGAAAAATGCTCCTCAACTGAAGAACTAGCCACCAAGATGTCGTCCAGGTAAACAGAAACGAAAGCGAGGTCGCGCAGCACAGAGTCCATCAACCTCTGAAAAGCCGTGCCTCTACTCTTGCCTGGCCATAATAAAACATAAAAAAATGACAAGAAAGAATAGAAAGTGTCATCTGCTCAGTGTATTGACACATCTTATACACAGCAGACACAAATTGCACTTAACAAGTTTTGAACTATCAAAACTCAGTAACCAATCAGGTGTCTAACATTGATTTTTTTTTTTTAGAGAATCAAAACCACAATACAAATAAAGCTTTCAATTTCTATTCAAGAAAATGTGCCCATCTTTTCTAAAACTCTCTCTCTCTCTCTCTCTCTCTCTCTCTCTCTCTCTCTCTCTCTCTCTCTCTCTCTCTCTCTCTCGCCCCGTTTCCTCATTAGTTTTAATGTTGGTTTTTTTCCGGAATAAATGTGAATGTTTGATGAGAGGCTGTATCTGGCAGCATGAATCACTCATTGAGTAAAAAGAAAAAAGTGATGGCACGTGTCGCCCCAATTAATCCCTAAAACACAAGAGCCTCTAAACGTATTGAGAACAGGTAGGAAGCATATTACGAGCTAATAAAACTAGTAAACAGAGTCCATGTGTGTATCAGTGAAAGTGAGCAGGTTTTATGTTTCTATGTTTCTTCAGGTGAGATGTCCAGTTCCTGGACGTTCACAGCACTTTCACGGCTGGGAGACATAGTTTGCATTGTACAGAGAGGTTAAGAGATTTCTCCGACTTTAAAACATAGTGATGAAAGCAACTGTCTGCAGAATCCATGGCAAAGCATGGATTGTCAGCCTGAAAGCGTCGGGAAGTGTCGCAATGCCAGTGCATGGCGCATGTGACAGCTGCATTTCTAGTTTATTCCATCTGATTTCTACTGTAATCCTGCTCAGTAATCCCAGTTTTTATCGAGCATACCTGTAACGAGATTACACATTTTTTTATGTACTGTAACAGATTACAGTTATATGTTTTTTGTATCCTAATTATGTAACACTGTTACATGTATTCCATGACTACCCAACCCTGGTTGCACCTAAACATGTGATACACACTCAGACCTTACTGAGACTTACTAAACTAAAGTTTTCTAGCTGTGCAATGACTTGAAGTAAAGCTCTGGTAAACAAGCTGCATGTAATGATGTTCATGTAGGTACAAACAGCCAGAAGAGTCTTTAGAGCCAGAAGTGGACAGACGAAATCACCTTGTACTGCAGGTGACAGGAGGAGCAGCAAGGTGGGCGAGATACAGGTTCTGGGAGATTCCAACAACACACTGTAGACAAAAGAAAAGTGTTAAATGCACAGGCTCCACAAGTTGAGAGACTCTTAAGATCAACACCAGGAGACACCAGATCACTTTGATTGATTGTGAGGACAACACACACGGAGTGAGGTGGTATTGAAAGGCTAATTGCAGGAGGAAAGGTTTGTTTTGTAGAATGGGTCTCTTGTATTAAATTCAATGTAATTTGGATCAAATGTCTTTGTTATTTTAAAAGCATGTTTTGTTGTGAGATGTAATTTAATTTAATCACAATAACCAGCCAAAGTATTTTCTATGTTTACTACGTTTAAAACTAAATGATCAACCATCTCAACAGTCATTGGTGGACATTTAATGTATATTTCATCACCTGAAGAGTCCAACTTTGCTTTACATCTTTAACTTATATACAAGTGAAATCACAGCTCTAAGTTCTTGTTACTGAATAGTCCCTAAACGGCTCACCTGTCTCTGGCTGTGAGGCCCTGTCCGGAGGGATGGATGAGCCCGATGAAACGTGGGCTCAGCCGTTGGTGGAGATTTCCACTCAACCCTTTGAAGCGCTGCTCCCACGTTCCTCCACTTGGACCATGGTTTAATCGAGGAAAATCATGTCACACTGAAAAAACAATTCTGTCATTTCATTTTTGAGTGTACTTTTTTAAGATAGAGCTTCTCAGGCTGGTTTAATCAAGTAAAATCATGTTACTGTCTTAAAGGTGTACAGGAGGATTTTCTTTTTCCGGGTGGATCATCAAGACTATTGGTACTCCCAACTGTCAATCATTCTGGTGATATATTACGCAAGGCCGTCGTATGTGCTCGTCCCCAGGTAGCGTGGATCTATTAGTTTTCACTTTCTGCGCATGCGCGCTTTCAGGTGTATATGGTGAGCTACGCCTTCAGCGAGCTCGCAGTTCTCACCGGGTACTTTGAAAATGGCAGAGGGTCGCAAAAGAGAAAAAGTGTCTTCGAAGTGTATGAGAAGAAGAGAAAGGCTTCGGAAGAGAGAAACAAGACCAGAGTGTTTTTGGGAGATTCTTTCACACGATGGCGTGCGCTGAAAGCCCAGGTTGGGCTTCCCACTGATGCTTCAGTCGCGAAGTTTCTACTCGACAGGTAAAGTTTGGCATTCTATTTGGAGAAATCCATTTCAAATCACTTCCAGTAAAAGTTATCTATGTCTATATTGTAACTTTCCAGGGTTGATTAGTGGAAAAAGTTCAAATCTTCTTGTAAAGTGAGCTTGTGTAAGCGATGCTGACTTGTGACTTGTAAACAGTGCGTGCACGAGGAGAACTGGGCTCGTTCATGTCTCTCGCACACGTTTTAGTAGGCGTTCCATCTCGGGAGCAGGTAGAGCTTTGCGTGCATTTTTCAAAAGGTGGAGAGGGCGGTTCTTTCCTAAAATTCGGGAAAATCCTACTGTACTCCTTTAAGATAGAGCTGCTCAGGCTGGTTTAATTGAGAAAAAAATCATGTTATTTTCTTAAGATAGAGCTGCTCAGGCTGGTTTAATCCAGACAAATTGTGTTACTGCCTTTAGATAGAGCTGATCAGGCTGGTTTGATCTAGAAAATCACATTACTGTCTTTAGATAGAGCTGATCAGGCTGGTTTGATTTAGAAAATCACGTTACTGTCTCTAGATGGTGCTGCTCAGGCTGGTTTGATTTAGAAAATCACGTTACTGTCTCTAGATGGTGCTGCTCAGGCTGGTTTGATTTAGAAAATCACGTTACTGTCTCTAGATGGTGCTGCTCAGGCTGGTTTGATTTAGAAAATCACTTTACTGTCTCTAGATGGAGCTGCTCAGGCTGGTTTAATAAAAAAAACAAAAAACTGACTTTAGGTAGAGATGCTTAGTGTTGGAATTCGTTCCTGTGTTCCCCTGAATTCCTGCTTGTTCGTTTGATCCGGGAGAGGCAGGAACAGAGTTAATTTCTTCAATAGTGAATTTAATAATCACACAAACAAGAGATTACAAAAATACATATATCAGATTACATAATACGAGCTCAGACCATTCTTCCTTGCAGACCCAAGTGTGCAGGCCAGGTTTACAATGAAGAAGGGCACAACTGCAACACGTGGTTCATATATATACATTTGCATACACCACCTCAACCTCACATTGGTCGGTTCCTCGTGATGTATGCGTTGCTATAGTGAATTTGCTATTCCTTTGTTCCCAAAACTGCTTCAAACTGGTTCTTCTCAGAGCTTGACGTTCTGTGGGACAAAGTGACCTCTTATCTGTTGATCCAATCTTACCTTGACCATGTTTTTGCAAGTAGAGCACTGAGGAGACATCGCCAACCAACTTGGAATGTCCCTGAACATGGATTTATAGCTGTGTTTTCCCAACTTGGGCAGTGGGAGAAACCCCAGTAGTGTAGAAACACAACTGAATACAATATGTCCAGTTGTCACACAGAAAACAAATGTTCAACCACTATATTCCTTCAATTCCCCTTTTGACCTCTGACCCCAGAGGTCAATAATTAGTGTCAATACAGTATGAGGCACTCTTCGTATAATAGAGGTCATATGTAAGCAAAATCAACAATCATATACTCAAATAGCAACATACAAATCTTTTAAACGGTGGTGACTCCCCCTTGAACTGCAACCTTGTCGTGGTGGGGGAGTTTGAGCACCCGAATGACCCTCGGAGCTATGTTGTCGGGGGACTTGCCCCTCCTGTGGGCCCACCACCTACAGAGGCTGCCGTAGGGGTTGGGTGCATTGTGGATTGGGGGGCAGTCGACGGCAGAGGCCTCGATGACCCGATCCCCGGCCACAGAATCTGGCTATTGGGACATGGAATGTGACCTCGCTGGGGGGGAAGGAGCCCGAGCTTGTGAGGGAGGCTGAGAGATACCGTCTAGATATAGTCGGGCTCGCCTCCACTTACAGCTTGGACTCCGGAACCCAGCTCCTCGACGGGGGCTGGATACTCCACTGCTCTGGAGTTGCCCTCTCTCTCTGGAGTTGCCCTGTCTCTCGGCTGGCCTGGGAACGCCTTGGGGTGCCACCGGAAGAGCTGGAGGAAGTGTCTGGGGTGAGGGAAGTCTGAGCAGAGTTGCCTCCGCGACGCGGCCCCGGATAAGCGGCAGAAAATGGATGGATGGATGGATGGACTTGGCACGTCACATGAACAGAGAGGAGCGCTATTTCACCTCCTCCCTTGCTGTCGTCTACTTCTCTGTGTTCTTCTTACTTCGGTGTACAGGGATTATTCCGCCCTTTGACGTGTGGAGCTGTCTCCTGGATCAGCCAATCCAGGGGCAACTTGCTTCAGATGGATGGAGGTCTCCTGAAGAGTGCAATGTGGTTCTCCCGCCAGAGTACACTGCGACAGATGGCACTGCATTGTTCCTCTTTTATCCAGGGTTCGACTAACGGCCGGACCCTCCTCTCCAGTACCCTGGAATAGACTTTCCTGGGGAGCCTTTGTCACTCAGCCGAACAGCGTGAGACGTCCTCTCGACGACCTTAAATCGACCCGTTCACCTGGGCTCGGACCACTTCCTCTTTATCACGCTGAGAAGTACCCAGGGGCTGGTGTTGAGGATCTCAGCCGAGTCCCCCCTGGCTGCCGGTCCCAGCAACATGTGCAGAGAAACGAGATTCCAGACATCTCAAAACTGCATTGTCACATCTCTCCCCTGAACATAGATTTTTCTCTTGTATAGATTTGGCTAATGCTTTTTTCTGTCTGCCACTGGCGGATCAGGTGAAACCACTGCAAACAGGTCCGACTTATTGCCGCCAATGCAAACCAAACTCCTGTTCCGGGAATACAAAGACCGAACAGCGCTTAACAAAGGGCCCCGGACTCCATGCTCCCGGAGCACCCCCCCACAGGATGTCTCAGGGGACGCGGTCGAACGCCTTCTCAAGATCCAGAAAACACATGTGGACTGGTTGGGCAAACTCCCATGAACCCTCAAGCAGCTGGTGGAGTACCCTCCACCAGCTGGTCCAGTGTTCCACGACCAGAATGAAAACCGCATTATTCCTCTTGGATCCAAGGTTTGACTAACGGCCGGACCCTCCACTCCAGTACACTGGAATAGACTTTCCTGGGGAGGCTGAGGAGTGTGATCCCTCAGTAGTTGGAACACACCCTCCAATCCCGCTCCTTGAAGAGAGGGACCACGACCCCATTCTGCCTGTCCAGAGGTACCGTCCCCGCGTCACGCGATGTTGCAGGGATGAAGGGCCCCGGACTCCATGCTCCTGGAGCATGGAGTCGGTTTGCCAGAATTTCCTCGGGGCAGACCGAAAGTCCTCTTCCATGGCCTCTCCAAACTCCTCCCAGACCCCAGTTATTGCCTCCACCACAGCCATGAACTATGGGTCATGACCGAAAGAACGAGATCCCGGATACAAGCGGTTGAAGTGAGCTTCCTGCGTAGGGTGGCTGAGCGCACCCTTAGAGATAGGATGAGGAGCTTGAGAGTTGGTTTTTAGAATAAAGTTTGTATTTTACTAGACCATAGTCGTACTTTCACTATTCAAGTTTAAACATGAAGTGTTTATCAGGTTTAAGCAGTTTCATTATGCTGGATTTGACTGCTATGGTCTTCTCATCAGTTGTGGCCGAAAAAATGCTTCAGACGAGATACTGAGTGTGTTTTTAGAATAAAGTTTGTATTTCACGAAACATACTAAACTCTCACTATTCAACTTTTAAATGATGTGTTTATCAGGTTCAAGCAGTTTCAACCAGTTTTATTTAGTGGAGTAACTGCTATTTTCATTTCATCAGTAGTGGCCGAAATGTTGCTCCTCACGGGATATAGAGTGATTTTGGAATAAAGTTTGTATTTCCTTAGAACAAACTAGTACTTTCTCAATTCAAGTTAAAATGATGTGTTTATCAGGTTCAAGCAGTTTCAACCAGTTTTATTTAGTGGAGTAACTGCTATTTTCATTTCATCAGTAGTGGCCGAAATGATGCTCCTCACGGGATATAGAGTGATTTTGGAATAAAGTTTGTATTTCCTTAGAACAAACTAGTACTTTCTCAATTCAAGGTTAAACATGATGGACATAGCAGTTGCAAGCACTTTCAAACAATTATATTTAGTGGAGTAACTGCTATTTTCATTTCATCAGGAGTGGCCGAAATGATGCTCCACACGGGATATAGAGTAATTTTGGAAGAAAGTTTTTATTTCCTTGGAACAAACTAGTACTTTCTCAATTCAAGTTTAAACATGATGGACATAGCAGTTGCAAGCACTTTCAAACAATTATATTTAGTGGAGTAACTGCTATTTTCATTTCATCAGGAGTGGCCGAAATGATGCTCCACACGGGATATAGAGTAATTTTGGAAGAAAGTTTTTATTTCCTTGGAACAAACTAGTACTTTCTCAATTCAAGTTAAAATGATGTGTTTATCAGGTTCAAGCAGTTTCAACCAGTTTTATTTAGTGGAGTAACTGCTATTTTCATTTCATCAGTAGTGGCCGAAATGATGCTCCTCACGGGATATAGAGTGATTTTGGAATAAAGTTTGTATTTCCTTAGAACAAACTAGTACTTTCTCAATTCAAGGTTAAACATGATGGACATAGCAGTTGCAAGCACTTTCAAACAATTATATTTAGTGGAGTAACTGCTATTTTCATTTCATCAGGAGTGGCCGAAATGATGCTCCACACGGGATATTGAGTAATTTTGGAATAAAGTTTTTATTTCCTTAGAACAAACTAGTACTTTCTCAATTCAAGGTTAAATGATGTGTTTATCAGGTTCAAGCAGTTTCAACCAGTTTTATTTAGTGGAGTAACTGCTATTTTCATTTCATCAGTAGTGGCCGAAATGATGCTCCTCACGGGATATAGAGTGATTTTGGAATAAAGTTTTTATTTCATTAGAACAAACTAGTACTTTCTCAATTCAAGGTTAAATGATGTGTTTATCAGGTTCAAGCAGTTTCAACCAGTTTTATTTAGTGGAGTAACTGCTATTTTCATTTCATCAGTAGTGGCCGAAATGATGCTCCACACGGGATATAGAGTAATTTTGGAAGAAAGTTTTTATTTCATTAGAACAAACTAGTACTTTCTCATTTCAAGTTAAAATGATGTGTTTATCAGGTTCAAGCAGTTTCAACCAGTTTTATTTAGTGGAGTAAAAACTATTTTCATTTCATCAGTAGTGGCCGAAATGATGCTCCACACGGGATATAGAGTGATTTTGGAATAAAGTTTGGATTTCCTTAGAACAAACTAGTACTTTCTCAATTCAAGTTTAAACATGATGGACTTAGCAGTTGCAAGTACTTTCAACCAATTATATTTAGTGGAGTAACTGCTATTTTCATTTCATCAGTAGTGGCCGAAATGATGCTCCTCACGGGATATAGAGTGATTTTGGAATAAAGTTTTTATTTCATTAGAACAAACTAGTACTTTCTCAATTCAAGGTTAAATGATGTGTTTATCAGGTTCAAGCAGTTTCAATCAGTTTTATTTAGTGGAGTAACTGCTATTTTCATTTCATCAGGAGTGGCCGAAATGATGCTCCTCACGGGATATAGAGTAATTTTGGAATAAAGTTTGTATTTCCTTAGAACAAACTAGTACTTTCTCAATTCAAGTTTAAACATGATGGACATAGCAGTTGCAAGCACTTTCAAACAATTATATTTAGTGGAGTAACTGTTATTTTCATTTCACCAGGAGTGGCCGAAATGATGCTCCACACGGGATATAGAGTAATTTTGGAAGAAAGTTTTTATTTCATTAGAACAAACTAGTACTTTCTCAATTCAAGTTAAAATGATGTGTTTATCAGGTTCAAGCAGTTTCAACCAGTTTTATTTAGTGGAGTAAAAACTATTTTCATTTCATCAGGAGTGGCCGAAATGATGCTCCACACGGGATATTGAGTAATTTTGGAATAAAGTTTTTATTTCCTTAGAACAAACTAGTACTTTCTCAATTCAAGGTTAAATGATGTGTTTATCAGGTTCAAGCAGTTTCAACCAGTTTTATTTAGTGGAGTAACTGCTATTTTCATTTCATCAGTAGTGGCCGAAATGATGCTCCTCACGGGATATAGAGTGATTTTGGAATAAAGTTTTTATTTCATTAGAACAAACTAGTACTTTCTCAATTCAAGTTTAAACATGATGGACTTAGCAGTTGCAAGTACTTTCAACCAATTATATTTAGTGGAGTAACTGCTATTTTCATTTCATTAGGAGTGGCCGAAATGATGCTCCACACGGGATATAGAGTAATTTTGGAAGAAAGTTTTTATTTCATTAGAACAAACTAGTACTTTCTCAATTCAAGTTAAAATGATGTGTTTATCAGGTTCAAGCAGTTTCAACCAGTTTTATTTAGTGGAGTAAAAACTATTTTCATTTCATCAGTAGTGGCCGAAATGATGCTCCTCACGGGATATAGAGTGATTTTGGAATAAAGTTTGTATTTCCTTAGAACAAACTAGTACTTTCTCAATTCAAGTTTAAACATGATGGACTTAGCAGTTGCAAGTACTTTCAACCAATTATATTTAGTGGAGTAACTGCTATTTTCATTTCATTAGGAGTGGCCGAAATGATGCTCCTCACGGGATATAGAGTAATTTTGGAATAAAGTTTTTATTTCATTAGAGCAAACTGGTACTTTTCAATTCAAGTTTAAACATGAAGTGTTTATAAGGTTAAAGCAGTTTCAACCTCTTTTATTATGCTGGATTTGACTGTGATGGTCTTTTCATCAGTTGTGGCCGAAAAGATGCTTCAGACGAGATACTGAGTATGTTTTTAGAATAAAGTTTCAATTTCATTAGGACAAACTCGTACTTTCACTATTCAAGTATCTACCCAGATAAATGTACACTAACACAACTATTGCTCACCCAAGGTGCTAAAAACACTGTGTTGCAGTTGCGAGGTTACAATTTGTATAGACTACAGAAGTGAAAGCCACAGGTGCATTAACAACATTTTCGCACTTTTCGAAACACAGCTTTTGCGTGACTCCTACCATGAGTCGTCAGAGACACTGCGTGCTCAGAGCAAAGATACCTCGGGAGCCACATGACCCAGTTGAAGACTGTTGTCGCCGGTCTTCTATGCCTGTCTACACAGGAGAGAAGAAACCTCAACAGCGAGTTGCTATGACACACTGATGGATATCAGTGCTCTCAGCCACACCACCACGTGGTCTCGCAGCTCTTTCACTCCTTTTCAGGAGAAGGAACATTGTCATTTTCCAGCACCTGACAGTGCTATCAGCTCCCTCACTCTCTCCACCGGAGAGAACCAGGATGTTGTAGCTCAGATGACTCTGACCATTCCGATATCCCAAGGGTACCTGGTCTTAGGACCAGCCAGCTTGAGTCCCTTGCAGAGGACATAGAGCAGTTCGAACCAAACAACCCGGAGATTCGTGTAGCGGACAACCTGGTGGAGGTTGAACGCTGCCTCTTCAACCTGCCTCATCCTTCGTCCCGAGAGAAGCTTACGCTTCTCTGGAAGATGACATCCAGGAGTGTCCATGTTTACATAGAGTCCCTCCCATCTGCCATCAGAGACCATTACTCAGCCCTCTGTCATGCACTTAGGGAAGCAGGATCATCTGCACAATGATCCTGCCTCTGCAAACTTTGGTGCATTTACAATCACTCAAAAGGGGGCGGAGACTCCCAGATAGTATTTATAGGTGCCTAAGGGCTGCCTACTTCCAAGGCCACAATGCACCAGGATTGGACAAAGACCAGACTTTTAAGTCCCTCTTCGTGAACAACCTCCACAACAGTGTGTGGATCGATGTCGCCCTTTTCTGCAGGACCAAAACCCCACCATGAAAGACCTCCGCAAACATGCGCAGATGGTGTGGGAGCTGCACCACCGTTCAGGTGAAAACTATGATGGTGATGCAGGTGTCCTGAGGTCTCAGGTGAGGAGAGGTAAGTCTAAAAACCGAGGCTGAGGTCAGACTCAAAACAACTGGGATGCAGATGTCCCACAGTGGATTAAAACCTGCATCAGAGTGGTGAAGCAGCACCTGAACCCGCCTGGTAAGAAGGGACCTGGCTCCCCCTGACCACATGACTTGGCCCCTCCCCTCCGCACACAAAGTTCATTTTGGCAGGAGGAGGAGATCCAGGAGGTGAAAGAGGCCCATTTGACATTCTTGGGTAATCTTGGCTATGCCAACCACAGATACACTTCAGTGGTGGTAGGGGTTGTTGACACTCTCTCACTGCTTGGTACTGGGTCAGAAATCCCCCTCATGTGTTCAGACACCTTCGCACGGGTTGCTAGAACCACGCTTGCGCATGCCACTTAAGGAAAGCCACTTCAGGTGGAAGAGTGTAGCATAAACAACCGAGGCTTCACTCAGGACTTGCACCACATCACTCAATGTGTCTGGGTCAACAGCTTTCCAGGACATGTCAGCGACGCATCCCATCCACGTCACTGATCTGGACACAGAAGAACTGCTTATTGGTCAGGACATCCTAAACCGACTCGCTGCCACCAAACGGCGCCTTTGGTCCCAAGTCGTCAGCCCGACTCCCATTGGCTAAGAACTAGGCCACCCAGCTTCTAACAGCAATCGTTCAGCCAACCCACGGGTCCAAAATCTGACACCTGGTCAGATTAACGTGACCGCATTTCCACCTTTAGAGATGTTAACTGACAGTTCATTCCACAATCTTGAACTAATTCTCATCTCATTGACAATCTGCCTTCGTCCCTCACCAGCGACGACACGCATGACACAACTCTCCTCATTTCCACAACCAAAACCATCACCAGCGCTCACCATGTTAACCTTGAACAGGTTCTTCAGGGTACAAAACCGAGCACCGAAGGTGACATGGTTGTGCACGCTCCAATGACTCAACCAGAGAATACAGACATTTCAGGTAAACAGACCATGTCTGTACCAGAAGAACCTTATTCAGGCTTCGAGTCAAAGACCGAGCAACGCTCTGCTGAGGCTCGCACTTTACCACAACAGAAACAAGGAGATGCACTTGTATGAGGAGGTCTCCCGCGATTATCACACGATCTTCGCAAGGGACTCGCACAAAAAGGGGGGGGGGGGGAGTCACAGACATCCACCCAGTGCGCGTCCCCACTGACTTCGAGGCACTGCCATCTTCTGAAACCCAGTACATACCCTTTCTAGCTGACGGGGTCAAGCGGTCCTGGTTCACTGGTTTGAAACAGCCTGCGCTCCAATCTCACACCTTCCCTGTTATTCAAGATTGTTATATCTAAAGAGAAACATAAATCAATTTAAATAACACTTTTTTTGGCATTAACTATTTCCAGTTTAGCTGGTGGTGGCCCAATGTCATTATTATTTGATAAATAACCAATTTATTCTAATGAATAATTTTTCATAAATAAATTATTTTTGATAAAATGTTGCTCCGTGCTCTTGTTTATCTTCCAACATGTGAGATGTTGTTGATGAATACACAGCACAGTTCCACAGTAACCAATGTGTTTTACACAGCCACTGTTCTTTGTGTCAACATGTAGGTCCAGAACACAACTAAAGACGATGTCTCTAGACATCCAGAAGACTTCCTCAGAAGAGCCTGAATGAAAGTTTTTTGAGACGTCTTTCCTGAACATTATATTGACGTCTGGTCTGGCCGTCACTGAAAACACGTTTCAAAAGAAACAGAACACGTCATCAGTCTACCACGGGACATACACAGAGAGTCAGTTTAGTATTACCATTAACTTGCATTTAATTGGACTATGGAAGAAAACCAGAGAACCCTGAGGAAACACATGCACACACAAGTTAATTCCACAAACACCTCCAGGTGGATTTAAATCCACGATTTTCTGTCTGTAGCCATTGAGACAATTTGACCATTGTAATTGATAGAGCTGATAAAACCTTTATTTGGTATATAGTTGTAATCTCAATATGAAAGGTTGTAGAAATTAATCATGCCCAAAAACTCCTGCAGGGCCTTAACCGAGGCTGGACGAGGGAAATCTGTCACCGCTTGCACCTTAGAAGGCAATGGAATGGCACCCTGAGTTGAAATACGATGACCCAAAAAGTCAATCACAGGCAGACCAAACTGGCACTTAGCAGGGTTGACAATTAGGCCATGTTCCTCAAGGCCAGACCTGGGCATTTTAAGGCCCGCGGGCCAAATGCGGCCCGTGACCCGATTCTGACCGGCCCGCGAAAGGTTGCTTAGAATTAAGAAAACAAAAGCTTCTTTCGAATTTTAATGTGTGGACTAAAACCATCGGCTCTATAAATTAAAATGGAAATGCTTTTACTTTGAAGCCTGTTTATTTATGTACAGTGTACGTAACCTACGTACGTCGTATACGTAACCCGTAAAACAAGTCAATCAGTGCATGCAAGAGATGTCGGTGGAGAATCAAAAATGGCGGTGTTGCGGGCGCCGCCATACTTATTTACCGGTCGCCGCCATTTTGAAAATATGCGTACCGGAAGTGACGTTTACTGTAGCGAGATACAGGAAGTGACGTATCAGACCCCGCGGAACGTCGGGAATTACGTTTTCGGAGGCCCACCCACCGGAAGTGACGTTGGAGGACCCACTCGCCGGAAAAAAACTGTGCGCCGCGCTTCAAACGCACATTTGTTCCCATTGCATTGTTTTCTTCACACGTGTACTCGAAGCTCAACAGAGTAAAGGATTGTCTTCTGCTAAGGTAAATAATTGCATTTTTTTCTATGTGTAAAGTATCAGCCTGCACTAATAAGAACGAAATAGTAGGTGGAGTTATACCAGTATTTAGAGACTATGTTTATACTCGCACTGGAAGACCGGAGCCAGATCAGCTTCACAACCTTCCATGAGGGAACAGATATGTTCATCTCTCCCCAACTGTGTCAGTCTGTCCACATATCTGCTGCTTTATTTCTCCGTCCAGACAACTCACAGTTTACTGTGTGCCTTCACTTATCACCCCTGCTAACTGCAGTTTCATCACAACATTTAGTTGCGTTTACGTCCTAAATGGCTGAATTTTGTCACGTGGGTGAAAAGCCTCAAAACGGTGTGCATCAGCCTGCACTAATAAGTAGGACATGGTTGATAGGTGTCATTATATCAGTATTAGTGAGAGGAAGAGTCGTTGTATAGTTATGTTGGGAGCAATTCAAGTAAGATCAGCTCAAAGTTTATGTTGCTCTTTTTTTATCTTTGTTCCATGTGTTGGTTTATTTAGACCCGTACTGGTATTTTTTATCATACTGCATTACTGGATTTTTACAACCTGACTGGGATTTCTGTGTTATTATCAGAGCATCCAAATTAGAGAAAGTTTAATGGTTGTGAGGGAGATTGAATATCTTATATATAACATACTGCAATGAATCACTTGGATGCTTGTCAGTTTGCAATCATCAATGAGAGATCAGTACATTTGAACAAATACTAATGATTCTGATTTAAATATTTTTTCAGACGCAGTGTTCAATCAGAATGTCACGTCATCGTAGCAGCGAATGCGTGGGCATGGAGCATTCATATGCACACCCAACAATGCACACAGCATCTGTGCTGACCACGGATCCAGAGACCGTAAAGGAATTGAGTGTCGCATGTCTGCATGCAGAACACTCCTATGACTCATCAATCAAGTTTGAGATTTTTTATGTAACATAAGCTCAGTTTGTTTATTTTTATTCGTCTGTATTGCAACAGATCTTCGAGATGCTGAAAGAGATGGAGGAGGTCATGGAAATCAAGAAGGGGGACCTGAGACTCATCGATTACATTTTTGATGTTATGCTTCCAGAATTAAGATGATCAATCAATGGAGGACATCATAGAAGTAGTGGTCAATATTTTGTGTCTTTTGAAACCTATCTGCATGCACCTTGTCCATCTTTTTCAGATCATCATCAACATCCTGATGGCTGAAGGTCACACAAGGCTTCAAGCACAGGTCATCATAGCCAGTGGGAGAAAGTTCTAGCAAGCTCCTGTCGTCTGTGCTCTCATCCTCCCTGCCGGATGTCTATCAATATAGTGGTTTGAAGTCTCCTGTCCCAATTTTCAGAGTGTATCTTTTATCTATCTGTCTGTCCTCTCCTCTATCCTCTCACCCCAACCGGCCAGCAGAATGCCTCCACCTCTGAGTCTGGTTTCTGCAAAGATTTCTTCCTGTTAGAGGGACTTTTTCCCTTTCCACAGTCGCTCACGCTTGCTCATGTGGATTTGTTTGGTTTTGTCTTTAAAAGTGCTTTTAATATATAATAAAGAACAATGACGTGATTCATGGATGGTTTTATTCTTTTAAAGTTGTCAGAGGTACTTTTTGAAGGTTTGTCATGGACATTTACGCTGAAGTAACTACAGTTACTCTCCATTTTTGTAGTTAGTTTTGCTTAATGCACCACACATTGTCACTGCATGAATGAAGAAGGCAGATCAGTTTAGTAGCTGAACTCTACAGATGTGGTTCCAGCTGCAGTGTCTTGTTGAAATAGGTTCAGAGAGATATTGAATATGGAATATGATGGGGGGGGGATTCTCCCTCTTCAATCCACTTGGCTCTGGACCTTATAAACACTCTGAGCTCTATTCACATAATATCTACCTGGATGTTTCTCCAGTGTTCTTGTGCTTCTTCAAACTGAACATGATCCATGAAACCGTGACGTAACTGAAGCAGTGACATCAGTTGTCCTTTTAAATATGGCGGCGACCATAACACGCATGGCGGCGGCCAAAAACAAGTATGTCGGTGCCCATAAGCCACCATTGTGATACCGCACTGGCGAGGTTTGCGTTTTGAGAGTAGTATGGCGCTGACCGTGAGTAATAATGGCGGCGTCCACAAACAAGCATGTCAGCGGCCGTACACCGCCATTTTCATACCGCACTGGCGAGGTTTCAAGTCTGGAGGAGCACGGTTGCATTGCGGATCATGTTCTCTTGCCTCCCACCGACAGTGACGCTGTAATTGTGCGTCGGAACAAAACATATTGCATGTAGTACTGCCTCCCACCAACAGTGGCGCTGGGGTGGTGATTCGGATCAAAATGGCCGAACAAGATGGCGGCGGTGGATTCCCCACCGACGGCTTCTCAGTGCATGTGATTGTCGCCCCTCAATGATGTACGGGCACGTCAAGAAAAGAAAGGTGGATGCTGAAGGCCGAAATTTCAAGAAGATTTGGAGCACTAAATATTTGTTTACTGAAGTCGGTGGTAAACCCGTCTGTTTAGTTTGTGGAGAACACGTCGCCGTGTTTAAGGAGTACAATGTGAGTCAGCATTATGAGACAAAACACGCGGAGAAATACAGACACTTGGCGGAGGCTGAGAGAGCGCGAATATCAGAAGACTTGCTAGCAAAGCTAGCAAAACAACAAGGCTGTTTTAGCAAACTACACACAGCCCGGGATGCAGCGACCAAGACCAGCTTCGTTATATCCCACAAAATCGCTAAAAACAGCAAGCCGTTCTCGGATTGGCGAGTTTGTGAAAGAGTGCTTGGTGGGCTCTGCCGCGCTAATATGCCCTGAGAATAAAGAAGCATTTGAAAAAGTCCCGCTGTCCAGGCGAACCGTCACCAGAAGGGTGAAAGGAATCGCGGAGAATCTCGAATGTCAGCTCAAAAGTGGAGTTGAAAGTTTTGACTTTTTCTCTTTGGCTTTGGATGAGAGCTGTGATGTCCGTGACACTGCCCAGTTACTGGTGTTTCTCCGGGGAATAAGGCAGGACTTCAAGATTACGGAGGAGCTGGCAGCATTGAGGTCAATAAAAGGAACGACAACGGGAAACGATCTGTTCAAGGAGGTCGATGCATGCATGGTCAAGCTTGGACTGAAATGGGACAAACTGGTAGGCGTCACTACTGATGGTTGTCCGAATATGACAGGAAAACATGTCGGACTTTTGAAACAGATCCAAGATAAAGTGACTGAACTCGGCACAGAGCATCATTTAGTGTTGATACATTGTATTATACATCAGCATGTACTGTGCAGGTCTGTGCTAAAACTTAACCATGTTATTGATGTTGTAACAAAAACGGTTAACTTTATCAGGGCACGAGCATTAAATCACAGGCAGTTTGTTGCACTTTTAGAGGAGCATGAGAATGAACATGGTGACATCATGTACCACACAGCTGTCAGATGGCTCAGTCTGGGCAAAGTGCTCAAAAGATTTTGGCACCTGAAAACAGAGATTCAAGAGTTTTGTGAGATGAAAGGCAAAAACATCCCCGAGCTTTCAGATATGAACTGGATGGCAGATTTTGCATTTGCTGTTGATGTGACGGCACTGATGAATGAACTGAGCACTAAACTGCAAGGCAAGGGCCTTTTCGTTCATGACATGCATAACCTGGTGAAGGCTTTTATGAGAAAGTTGCTGTTTCTTTCAAGTCAACTACAGAACAACACTCTCACTCACATGCAAACCCTTAAATAAGTCAGACCATCAGCCAATCATCTCTGCAGGTACTCATCCATGTTAGGAGATTTGCATGGTGAGTTTTTAAGGCGATTTGATGATTGTAAAAACATTGAGGATGAAATGCACCTGGTTTCCTCTCCCTTTGCCTGCAGAGTAGATGATGCACCCAGTGATGTTCAGCTGGAGCTCATTGACCTGCAGTCTGACACAGTACTGGCAGAGCACTTTAAGTCAGCATCACTGCTGGAGTTCTACTCATCTCTTAAGGAGGAGAACTTTCCAAACATGAGGAGACATGCTCAGAAGATGTTGGTTCTGTTTGGATCTACCTACATATGTGAACAAACATTCTCAGTAATGAAGTTTACCAAATCCAGGTTCAGATCCTCTCTTACTGATGATCATCTGTCAGCTGTGCTTCGCATCTCCACCTCAGACATTCAACCTGACTTTGATGCACTCGTTAAAGGGCAGCAAAGGCTAGATTTCTCTCACTGAACAAGAAAATACCCAAATGTGTGTTCACTATTACTTTTTGTCTGCACAGCTTGGCAGTTTGACAATCATAATGTGACATATCTTGTTAATGATATTTGGCATACAAAGACATTGTGATGTCTTAATAGAAAAAAGTGTTTTTGGTTAATGTAATTAAAAAAAGAGTTACAAATGTTTCATGTTTACAATTGTTTTGAATAACTGCACTGAATAAAAACATTTTTTGTTAAAATAACCCTCACTTTCTCTTTACCTAATAATAACACAGACACTTACCAGCATGTGTAAACAATGCCATTTACTGCTTTCAATTTAGAAATAAAATTCATATGCAGAATAGAGTTTAAACTTTTGGCCCGGCACTCCACAATATTTTCTGCTTCTCATTTGGCCCCTTCGGAAAAATAATTGCCCACCCCTGCTCAAGGCGCTGAAAAACTTGCTTTAGGTGTGAAAAATGCTCCTCAACTGAAGAACTAGCCACCAAGATGTCGTCCAGGTAAACAGAAACGAAAGCGAGGTCGCGCAGCACAGAGTCCATCAACCTCTGAAAAGCCGTGCCTCTACTCTTGCCTGGCCATAATAAAACATAAAAAAATGACAAGAAAGAATAGAAAGTGTCATCTGCTCAGTGTATTGACACATCTTATACACAGCAGACACAAATTGCACTTAACAAGTTTTGAACTATCAAAACTCAGTAACCAATCAGGTGTCTAACATAGATTTTTTTTTTTTAGAGAATCAAAACCACAATACAAATAAAGCTTTCAATTTCTATTCAAGAAAATGTGCCCATCTTTTCTAAAACTCTCTCTCTCTCTCTCTCTCTCTCTCTCTCTCTCTCTCTCTCTCTCTCTCTCTCTCTCTCACTCTCTCTCTCTCTCTCTCTCTCTCTCTCTCTCTCTCTCTCTCTCTCTCTCTCTCTCTCTCTCTCTCTCTCTCTCTCTCTCTCTCTCGCCCCGTTTCCTCATTAGTTTTAATGTTGGTTTTTTTCCGGAATAAATGTGAATGTTTGATGAGAGGCTGTATCTGGCAGCATGAATCACTCATTGAGTAAAAAGAAAAAAGTGATGGCACGTGTCGCCCCAATTAATCCCTAAAACACAAGAGCCTCTAAACGTATTGAGAACAGGTAGGAAGCATATTACGAGCTAATAAAACTAGTAAACAGAGTCCATGTGTGTATCAGTGAAAGTGAGCAGGTTTTATGTTTCTATGTTTCTTCAGGTGAGATGTCCAGTTCCTGGACGTTCACAGCACTTTCACGGCTGGGAGACATAGTTTGCATTGTACAGAGAGGTTAAGAGATTTCTCCGACTTTAAAACATAGTGATGAAAGCAACTGTCTGCAGAATCCATGGCAAAGCATGGATTGTCAGCCTGAAAGCGTCGGGAAGTGTCGCAATGCCAGTGCATGGCGCATGTGACAGCTGCATTTCTAGTTTATTCCATCTGATTTCTACTGTAATCCTGCTCAGTAATCCCAGTTTTTATCGAGCATACCTGTAACGAGATTACACATTTTTTTATGTACTGTAACAGATTACAGTTATATGTTTTTTGTATCCTAATTATGTAACACTGTTACATGTATTCCATGACTACCCAACCCTGGTTGCACCTAAACATGTGATACACACTCAGACCTTACTGAGACTTACTAAACTAAAGTTTTCTAGCTGTGCAATGACTTGAAGTAAAGCTCTGGTAAACAAGCTGCATGTAATGATGTTCATGTAGGTACAAACAGCCAGAAGAGTCTTTAGAGCCAGAAGTGGACAGACGAAATCACCTTGTACTGCAGGTGACAGGAGGAGCAGCAAGGTGGGCGAGATACAGGTTCTGGGAGATTCCCACAACACACTGTAGACAAAAGAAAAGTGTTCAATGCACAGGCTCCACAAGTTGAGAGACTCTTAAGATCAACACCAGGAGACACCAGATCACTTTGATTGATTGTGAGGACAACACACACGGAGTGAGGTGGTATTGAAAGGCTAATTGCAGGAGGAAAGGTTTGTTTTGTAGAATGGGTCTCTTGTATTAAATTCAATGTAATTTGGATCAAATGTCTTTGTTATTTTAAAAGCATGTTTTGTTGTGAGATGTAATTTAATTTAATCACAATAACCAGCCAAAGTATTTTCTATGTTTACTACGTTTAAAACTAAATGATCAACCATCTCAACAGTCATTGGTGGACATTTAATGTATATTTCATCACCTGAAGAGTCCAACTTTGCTTTACATCTTTAACTTATATACAAGTGAAATCACAGCTCTAAGTTCTTGTTACTGAATAGTCCCTAAACGGCTCACCTGTCTCTGGCTGTGAGGCCCTGTCCGGAGGGATGGATGAGCCCGATGAAACGTGGGCTCAGCCGTTGGTGGAGATTTCCACTCAACCCTTTGAAGCGCTGCTCCCACGTTCCTCCACTTGGACCATGGTTTAATCGAGGAAAATCGTGTCGATGCTGACTTGTGACTTGTAAACAGTGCGTGCACGAGGAGAACTGGGCTCTTTCATGTCTCTCGCACACGTTTTAGTAGGCGTTCCATCTCGGGAGCAGGTAGAGCTTTGCGTGCATTTTTCAAAAGGTGGAGAGGGCGGTTCTTTCCTAAAATTCGGGAAAATCCTACTGTACTCCTTTAAGATAGAGCTGCTCAGGCTGGTTTAATTGAGAAAAAAATCATGTTATTTTCTTAAGATAGAGGTGATCAGGCTGGTTTGATCTAGAAAATCACATTACTGTCTTTAGATAGAGCTGATCAGGCTGGTTTGATTTAGAAAATCACGTTACTGTCTCTAGATGGTGCTGCTCAGGCTGGTTTAATAAAAAAAATTAAAAAAATCAATCCCGTTACTGTCTTTAGATATAGCATCTCAGACTGGTTTAATCTAGAGAAATCGTGTTACTGACTTTAGGTAGAGATGCTTAGTGTTGGAATTCGTTCCTGTGTTCCCCTGAATTCCTGCTTGTTCGTTTGATCCGGGAGAGGCAGGAACAGAGTTAATTTCTTCAATAGTGAATTTAATAATCACACAAACAAGAGATTACAAAAATACATATATCAGATTACATAATACGAGCTCAGACCGTTCTTCCTTGCAGACCCAAGTGTGCAGGCCAGGTTTACAATGAAGAAGGGCACAACTGCAACACGTGGTTCATATTTATATATTTGCATACACCACCTCAACCTCACATTGGTCGGCTCCTCGTGATGTATGCGTTGCTATAGTGAATTTGCTATTCCTTTGTTCCCAAAACTGCTTCAAACTGGTTCTTCTCAGAGCTTGACGTTCTGTGGGACAAAGTGACCTCTGACCTCTTATCTGTTGATCCAATCTTACCTTGACCATGTTTTTGCAAGTAGAGCACTGAGGAGACATCGCCAACCAACTTGGAATGTCCCTGAACATGGATTTATAGCTGTGTTTTCCCAACTTGGGCAGTGGGAGAAACCCCAGTAGTGTAGAAACACAACTGAATACAATATGTCCAGTTGTCACACAGAAAACAAATGTTCAACCACTATATTCCTTCAATTCCCCTTTTGACCTCTGACCCCAGAGGTCAATAATTAGTGTCAATACAGTATGAGGCACTCTTCGTATAATAGAGGTCATATGTAAGCAAAATCAACAATCATATACTCAAATAGCAACATACAAAACTTTTAAACGGTGGTGACTCCCCCTTGAACTGCAACCTTGTCGTGGTGGGGGAGTTTGAGCACCCGAATGACCCTCGGAGCTATGTTGTCGGGGGACTTGCCCCTCCTGTGGGCCCACCACCTACAGAGGCTGCCGTAGGGGTCGGGTGCATTGTGGATTGGGGGGCAGTCGACGGCAGAGGCCTCGACGACCCGATCCCCGGCCACAGAATCTGGCTATTGGGACATGGAATGTGACCTCGCTGGGGGGAAGTAGCCCGAGCTTGTGAAGGAGGCTGAGAGATACCGGACTCCGGAACCCAGCTCCTCGACGGGGGCTGGATACTCCACTGCTCTGGAGTTGCCCTCTCTCTCTGGAGTTGCCCTGTCTCTCGGCTGGCCTGGGAACGCCTTGGGGTCCCACCGGAAGAGCTGGAGGAAGTGTCTGGGGTGAGGGAAGTCTGAGCAGAGTTGCCTCCGCGACGCGGCCCCGGATAAGCGGCAGAAAATGGATGGATGGATGGATGGACTTGGCACGTCACATGAACAGAGAGGAGCGCTATTTCACCTCCTCCCTTGCTGCCGTCTACTTCTCTGTGTTCTTCTTACTTCGGTGTACAGGGATTATTCCGCCCTTTGACGTGTGGAGCTGTCTCCTGGATCAGCCGATCCAGGGGCAACTTGCTTCAGATGGATGGAGGTCTCCTGAAGAGTGCGATGTGGTTCTCCCGCCAGAGTACACTGCGACAGATGGCACCGCATTGTTCCTCTTTTATCCAGGGTTCGACAAACGGCCGGACCCTCCTCTCCAGTACCCTGGAATAGACTTTCCTGGGGAGCCTTTGTCACTCAGCCGAACAGCGTGAGACGTCCTCTCGACGACCTTAAATCGACCCGTTCACCTGGGCTCGGACCACTTCCTCTTTATCACCCTGAGAAGTACCCAGGGGCTGGTGTTGAGGATCTCAGCCGAGTCCCCCCTGGCTGCCGGTCCCGGCAACATGTGCAGAGAAACGAGATTCCAGACATCTCAAAACTGCGTTGTCACATCTCTCACCTGAACATAGATTTTTCTCTTGTATAGATTTGGCTAATGCTTTTTTCTGTCTGCCACTGGCGGATCAGGTGAAACCACTGCAAACAGGTCCAACTTATTGCCGCCAATGCAAACCAAACTCCTGTTCCGGGAATACAAAGACCGAACAGCCCTTAACAAAGGGCCCCGGACTCCATGCTCCCGGAGCACCCCCCCACAGGATGTCTCAGGGGACGCGGTCAAACGCCTTCTCAAGATCCAGAAAACACATGTGGACTGGTTGGGCAAACTCCCATGAACCCTCAAGCAGCTGGTGGAGGGTATAGAGCTGGTCCAGTGTTCCACGACCAGAATGAAAACCGCATTATTCCTCTTGGATCCAAGGTTTGACTAACGGCCGGACCCTCCACTCCAGTACACTGGAATAGACTTTCCTGGGGAGGCTGAGGAGTGTGATCCCTCTGTAGTTGGAACACACCCTCCGATCCCCCTCCTTGAAGAGAGGGACCACGACCCCATTCTGCCTGTCCAGAGGTACCGTCCCCGCGTCACGCGATGTTGCAGGGATGAAGGGCCCCGGACTCCATGCTCCTGGAGCATGGAGTCGGTTTGCCAGAATTTCCTCGGGGCAGACCGAAAGTCCTCTTCCATGGCCTCTCCAAACTCCTCCCAGACCCGAGTTATTGCCTCCACCACAGCCATGAACTATGGGTCATGACCGAAAGAACGAGATCCCGGATACAAGCGGTTGAAGTGAGCTTCCTGCGTAGGGTGGCTGAGCGCACCCTTAGAGATAGGATGAGGAGCTTGAGAGTTGGTTTTTAGAATAAAGTTTGTATTTTACTAGACCATAGTCGTACTTTCACTATTCAAGTTTAAACATGAAGTGTTTATCAGGTTTAAGCAGTTTCATTATGCTGGATTTGACTGCTATGGTCTTCTCATCAGTTGTGGCCGAAAAAATGCTTCAGACGAGATACTTAGTGTGTTTTTAGAATAAAGTTTGTATTTCACGAAACATACTAAACTCTCACTATTCAACTTTTAAATGATGTGTTTATCAGGTTCAAGCAGTTTCAACCAGTTTTATTTAGTGGAGTAACTGCTATTTTCATTTCATCAGTAGTGGCCGAAATGGTGCTCCTCACGGGATATAGAGTGATTTTGGAATAAAGTTTTTATTTCATTAGAACAAACTAGTACTTTCTCAATTCAAGTTTAAACATGATGGACTTAGCAGTTGCAAGTACTTTCAACCAATTATATTTAGTGGAGTAACTGCTATTTTCATTTCATAAGGAGTGGCCGAAATGATGCTCCACACGGGATATAGAGTAATTTTGGAAGAAAGTTTTTATTTCCTTAGAACAAACTAGTACTTTCTCAATTCAAGTTTAAACATGATGGACTTAGCAGTTGCAAGTACTTTCAACCAATTATATTTAGTGGAGTAACTGCTATTTTCATTTCATTAGGAGTGGCCGAAATGATGCTCCACACGGGATATAGAGTAATTTTGGAAGAAAGTTTTTATTTCATTAGAACAAACTAGTACTTTCTCAATTCAAGTTAAAATGATGTGTTTATCAGGTTCAAGCAGTTTCAACCAGTTTTATTTAGTGGAGTAACTGCTATTTTCATTTCATCAGTAGTGGCCGAAATGATGCTCCTCACGGGATATAGAGTGATTTTGGAATAAAGTTTGTATTTCCTTAGAACAAACTAGTACTTTCTCAATTCAAGGTTAAACATGATGGACATAGCAGTTGCAAGCACTTTCAAACAATTATATTTAGTGGAGTAACTGCTATTTTCATTTCATAAGGAGTGGCCGAAATGATGCTCCACACGGGATATAGAGTAATTTTGGAAGAAAGTTTTTATTTCCTTAGAACAAACTAGTACTTTCTCAATTCAAGTTTAAACATGATGGACTTAGCAGTTGCAAGTACTTTCAACCAATTATATTTAGTGGAGTAACTGCTATTTTCATTTCATTAGGAGTGGCCGAAATGATGCTCCACACGGGATATAGAGTAATTTTGGAAGAAAGTTTTTATTTCATTAGAACAAACTAGTACTTTCTCAATTCAAGTTAAAATGATGTGTGTATCAGGTTCAAGCAGTTTCAACCAATTATATTTAGTGGAGTAACTGCTATTTTCATTTCATAAGGAGTGGCCGAAATGATGCTCCTCACGGGATATAGAGTGATTTTGGAATAAAGTTTTTATTTCATTAGAACAAACTAGTACTTTCTCAATTCAAGTTTAAACATGATGGACTTAGCAGTTGCAAGTACTTTCAACCAATTATATTTAGTGGAGTAACTGCTATTTTCATTTCATAAGGAGTGGCCGAAATGATGCTCCACACGGGATATAGAGTAATTTTGGAAGAAAGTTTTTATTTCCTTAGAACAAACTAGTACTTTCTCAATTCAAGTTTAAACATGATGGACTTAGCAGTTGCAAGTACTTTCAACCAATTATATTTAGTGGAGTAACTGCTATTTTCATTTCATTAGGAGTGGCCGAAATGATGCTCCACACGGGATATAGAGTAATTTTGGAAGAAAGTTTTTATTTCATTAGAACAAACTAGTACTTTCTCAATTCAAGTTAAAATGATGTGTGTATCAGGTTCAAGCAGTTTCAACCAATTATATTTAGTGGAGTAACTGCTATTTTCATTTCATAAGGAGTGGCCGAAATGATGCTCCTCACGGGATATAGAGTGATTTTGGAATAAAGTTTTTATTTCATTAGAACAAACTAGTACTTTCTCAATTCAAGTTTAAACATGATGGACTTAGCAGTTGCAAGTACTTTCAACCAATTATATTTAGTGGAGTAACTGCTATTTTCATTTCATAAGGAGTGGCCGAAATGATGCTCCACACGGGATATAGAGTAATTTTGGAAGAAAGTTTTTATTTCCTTAGAACAAACTAGTACTTTCTCAATTCAAGTTTAAACATGATGGACTTAGCAGTTGCAAGTACTTTCAACCAATTATATTTAGTGGAGTAACTGCTATTTTCATTTCATTAGGAGTGGCCGAAATGATGCTCCACACGGGATATAGAGTAATTTTGGAAGAAAGTTTTTATTTCATTAGAACAAACTAGTACTTTCTCAATTCAAGTTAAAATGATGTGTTTATCAGGTTCAAGCAGTTTCAACCAGTTTTATTTAGTGGAGTAACTGCTATTTTCATTTCATCAGTAGTGGCCGAAATGATGCTCCACACGGGATATAGAGTAATTTTGGAAGAAAGTTTGTATTTCCTTAGAACAAACTAGTACTTTCTCAATTCAAGGTTAAACATGATGGACATAGCAGTTGCAAGCACTTTCAAACAATTATATTTAGTGGAGTAACTGCTATTTTCATTTCATAAGGAGTGGCCGAAATGATGCTCCACACGGGATATAGAGTAATTTTGGAAGAAAGTTTTTATTTCCTTAGAACAAACTAGTACTTTCTCAATTCAAGTTTAAACATGATGGACTTAGCAGTTGCAAGTACTTTCAACCAATTATATTTAGTGGAGTAACTGCTATTTTCATTTCATTAGGAGTGGCCGAAATGATGCTCCACACGGGATATAGAGTAATTTTGGAAGAAAGTTTTTATTTCATTAGAACAAACTAGTACTTTCTCAATTCAAGTTAAAATGATGTGTGTATCAGGTTCAAGCAGTTTCAACCAATTATATTTAGTGGAGTAACTGCTATTTTCATTTCATAAGGAGTGGCCGAAATGATGCTCCTCACGGGATATAGAGTGATTTTGGAAGAAAGTTTTTATTTCATTAGAACAAACTAGTACTTTCTTAGTTCAAGTTTAAATGATGTGTTTATCAGGTTCAAGCAGTTTCAACCAGTTTTATTTAGTGGAGTAACTGCTATTTTCATTTGATCAGTAGTGGCCGAAATGATGCTCCACACGGGATATAGAGTAATTTTGGAAGAAAGTTTTTATTTCATTAGAACAAACTAGTACTTTCTCAATTCAAGTTAAAATGATGTGTTTATCAGGTTCAAGTACTTTCAACCAATTATATTTAGTGGAGTAACTGCTATTTTCATTTCATCAGGAGTGGCCGAAATGATGCTCCACACGGGATATAGAGTAATTTTGGAAGAAAGTTTTTATTTCATTAGAACAAACTAGTACTTTCTCAATTCAAGTTAAAATGATGTGTTTATCAGGTTCAAGCAGTTTCAACCAGTTTTATTTAGTGGAGAAACTGCTATTTTCATTTCATCAGTAGTGGCCGAAATGATGCTCCTCACGGGATATAGAGTGATTTTGGAATAAAGTTTGTATTTCCTTAGAACAAACTAGTACTTTCTCAATTCAAGTTTAAACATGATGGACTTAGCAGTTGCAAGTACTTTCAACCAATTCTATTTAGTGGAGTAACTGCTATTTTCATTTCATAAGGAGTGGCCGAAATGATGCTCCTCACGGGATATAGAGTGATTTTGGAAGAAAGTTTTTATTTCATTAGAACAAACTAGTACTTTCTTAGTTCAAGTTTAAATGATGTGTTTATCAGGTTCAAGCAGTTTCAACCAGTTTTATTTAGTGGAGTAACTGCTATTTTCATTTAATCAGTAGTGGCCGAAATGATGCTCCACACGGGATATAGAGTAATTTTGGAAGAAAGTTTTTATTTCATTAGAACAAACTAGTACTTTCTCAATTCAAGTTAAAATGATGTGTTTATCAGGTTCAAGCAGTTTCAACCAGTTTTATTTAGTGGAGTAACTGCTATTTTCATTTCATCAGTAGTGGCCGAAATGATGCTCCTCACGGGATATAGAGTGATTTTGGAATAAAGTTTTTATTTCATTAGAACAAACTAGTACTTTCTCAATTCAAGGTTAAATGATGTGTTTATCAGGTTCAAGCAGTTTCAATCAGTTTTATTTAGTGGAGTAACTGCTATTTTCATTTCATCAGGAGTGGCCGAAATGATGCTCCTCACGGGATATAGAGTAATTTTGGAATAAAGTTTGTATTTCCTTAGAACAAACTAGTACTTTCTCAATTCAAGTTTAAACATGATGGACTTAGCAGTTGCAAGTACTTTCAACCAATTATATTTAGTGGAGTAACTGCTATTTTCATTTCATCAGGAGTGGCCGAAATGATGCTCCACACGGGATATAGAGTAATTTTGGAAGAAAGTTTTTATTTCATTAGAACAAACTAGTACTTTCTCAATTCAAGTTAAAATGATGTGTTTATCAGGTTCAAGCAGTTTCAACCAGTTTTATTTAGTGGAGAAACTGCTATTTTCATTTCATCAGTAGTGGCCGAAATGATGCTCCTCACGGGATATAGAGTGATTTTGGAATAAAGTTTGTATTTCCTTAGAACAAACTAGTACTTTCTCAATTCAAGTTTAAACATGATGGACATAGCAGTTGCAAGTACTTTCAACCAATTATATTTAGTGGAGTAACTGCTATTTTCATTTCATCAGGAGTGGCCGAAATGATGCTCCTCACGGGATATAGAGTAATTTTGGAATAAAGTTTTTATTTCATTAGAACAAACTAGTACTTTCTCAATTCAAGTTAAAATGATGTGTTTATCAGGTTCAAGCAGTTTCAACCAGTTGTATTGGTGGAGCAACTGCTATTTTCATTTCATCAGTAGTGGCCGAAATGATGCTCCACACGAGATATAGAGTGATTTTGGAATAAAGTTTTTATTTCATTAGAACAAACTAGTACTTTCTCAATTCAAGGTTAAATGATGTGTTTATCAGGTTCAAGCAGTTTCAACCAGTTCTATTTAGTGGAGTAACTGCTATTTTCATTTCATCAGTAGTGGCCGGAATGATGCTCCTCACGGGATATAGAGTGATTTTGGAATAAAGTTTTTATTTCATTAGAACAAACTAGTACTTTCTCAATTCAAGGTTAAACATGATGGACATAGCAGTTGCAAGCACTTTCAAACAATTATATTTAGTGGAGTAACTGCTATTTTCATTTCATTAGGAGTGGCCGAAATGATGCTCCACACGGGATATAGAGTAATTTTGGAAGAAAGTTTTTATTTCATTAGAACAAACTAGTACTTTCTCAATTCAAGTTAAAATGATGTGTTTATCAGGTTCAAGCAGTTTCAACCAATTATATTTAGTGGAGTAACTGCTATTTTCATTTCATAAGGAGTGGCCGAAATGATGCTCCACACGGGATATAGAGTAATTTTGGAATAAAGTTTTTGTTTCCTTAGAGCAAACTGGTACTTTTCAATTCAAGTTTAAACATGAAGTGTTTATAAGGTTAAAGCAGTTTCAACCTCTTTTATTATGCTGGATTTGACTGTGATGGCCTTTTCATCAGTTGTGGCCGAAAAGATGCTTCAGACGAGATACTGAGTATGTTTTTAGAATAAAGTTTTAATTTCATTAGGACAAACTCGTACTTTCACTATTCAAGTATCTACCCAGATAAATGTACACTAACACAACTATTGCTCACCCAAGGTGCTAAAAACACTGTGTTGCAGTTGCGAGGTTACAATTTGTATAGACTACAGAAGTGAAAGCCACAGGTGCATTAACAACATTTTCGCACTTTTCGAAACACAGCTTTTGCGTGACTCCTACCATGAGTCGTCAGAGACACTGCGTGCTCATAGCAAAGATACCTCGGGAGCCACATGACCCAGTTGAAGACTGTTGTCGCCGGTCTTCTATGCCTGTCTACACAGGAGAGAAGAAACCTCAACAGCGAGTTGCTATGACACACTGATGGATATGAGTGCTCTCAGCCACACCACCACGTGGTCTCGCAGCTCTTTCACTCCTTTTCAGGAGAAGGAACATTGTCATTTTCCAGCACCTGACAGTGCTATCAGCTCCCTCACTCTCTCCACCGGAGAGAACCAGGATGTTCTAGCTCAGATGACTCTGACCATTCCGATATCCCAAGGGTACCTGGTCTTTGGACCAGCCAGCTTGAGTCCCTTGCAGAGGACATAGAGCAGTTCGAACCAAACAACCCAGAGATTCGTGTAGCGGACAACCTGGTGGAGGTTGAACGCTGCCTCTTCAACCTGCCTCATCCTTCGTCCCGAGAGAAGCTTACGCTTCTCTGGAAGATGACATCCAGGAGTGTCCATGTTTACATAGAGTCCCTCCCATCTGCCATCAGAGACCATTACTCAGCCCTCTGTCATGCACTTAGGGAAGCAGGATCATCTGCACAATGATCCTGCCTCTGCAAACTTTGGTGCATTTACAATCACTCAAAAGGGGGCGGAGACTCCCAGATAGTATTTATAGGTGCCTAAGGGCTGCCTACTTCCAAGGCCACAATGCACCAGGATTGGACAAAGACCAGACTTTTAAGTCCCTCTTCGTTAACAACCTCCACAACAGTGTGTGGATCGATGTCGCCCTTTTCTGCAGGACCAAAACCCCACCATGAAAGACCTCCGCAAACATGCGCAGATGGTGTGGGAGCTGCACCACCGTTCAGGTGAAAACTATGATGGTGATGCAGGTGTCCTGAGGTCTCAGGTGAGGAGAGGTAAGTCTAAAAACCGAGGCTGAGGTCAGACTCAAAACAACTGGGATGCAGATGTCCCACAGTGGATTAAAACCTGCATCAGAGTGGTGAAGCAGCACCTGAACCCGCCTGGTAAGAAGGGACCTGGCTCCCCCTGACCGCATTGACTTGGCCCCTCCCCTCCGCACACAAAGTTCATTTTGGCAGGAGGAGGAGATCCAGGAGGTGAAAGAGGCCCATTTGACATTCTTGGGTAATCTTGGCTATGCCAACCACAGATACACTTCAGTGGTGGTAGGGGTTGTTGACACTCTCTCACTGCTTGGTACTGGGTCAGAAATCCCCCTCATGTGTTCAGACACCTTCGCACGGGTTGCTAGAACCACGCTTGCGCATGCCACTTAAGGAAAGCCACTTCAGGTGGAAGAGTGTAGCATAAACAACCGAGGCTTCACTCAGGACTTGCACCACATCACTCAATGTGTCTGGGTCAACAGCTTTCCAGGACATGTCAGCGACGCATCCCATCCACGTCACTGATCTGGACACAGAAGAACTGCTTATTGGTCAGGACATCCTAAACCGACTCGCTGCCACCAAACGGCGCCTTTGGTCCCAAGTCGTCAGCCCGACTCCCATTGGCTAAGAACTAGGCCACCCAGCTTCTAACAGCAATCGTTCAGCCAACCCACGGGTCCAAAATCTGACACCTGGTCAGATTAAAGTGACCGCATTTCCACCTTTAGAGATGTTAACTGACAGTTCATTCCACAATCTTGAACTAATTCTCATCTCATTGACAATCTGCCTTCGTCCCTCACCAGCGACGACACGCATGACACAACTCTCCTCATTTCCACAACCAAAACCATCACCAGCGCTCACCATGTTAACCTTGAACAGGTTCTTCAGGGTACAAAACCGAGCACCGAAGGTGACATGGTTGTGCACGCTCCAATGACTCAACCAGAGAATACAGACATTTCAGGTAAACAGACCATGTCTGTACCAGAAGAACCTTATTCAGGCTTCGAGTCAAAGACCGAGCAACGCTCTGCTGAGGCTCGCACTTTACCACAACAGAAACAAGGAGATGCATTTGTATGAGGAGGTCTCCCGCGATTATCACACGATCTTCGCAAGGGACTCGCACAAAAAGGGGGGGGGGGGGGAGTCACAGACATCCACCCAGTGCGCGTCCCCACTGACTTCGAGGCACTGCCATCTTCTGAAACCCAGTACATACCCTTTCTAGCTGACGGGGTCAAGCGGTCCTGGTTCACTGGTTTGAAACAGCCTGCGCTCCAATCTCACACCTTCCCTGTTATTCAAGATTGTTATATCTAAAGAGAAACATAAATCAATTTAAATAACACTTTTTTTGGCATTAACTATTTCCAGTTTAGCTGGTGGTGGCCCAATGTCATTATTATTTGATAAATAACCAATTTATTCTAATGAATAATTTTTCATAAATAAATTATTTTTGATAAAATGTTGCTCCGTGCTCTTGTTTATCTTCCAACATGTGAGATGTTGTTGATGAATACACAGCACAGTTCCACAGTAACCAATGTGTTTTACACAGCCACTGTTCTTTGTGTCAACATGTAGGTCCAGAACACAACTAAAGACGATGTCTCTAGACATCCAGAAGACTTCCTCAGAAGAGCCTGAATGAAAGTTTTTTGAGACGTCTTTCCTGAACATTATATTGACGTCTGGTCTGGCCGTCACTGAAAACACGTTTCAAAAGAAACAGAACACGTCATCAGTCTACCACGGGACATACACAGAGAGTCAGTTTAGTATTACCATTAACATGCATTTAATTGGACTATGGAAGAAAACCAGAGAACCCTGAGGAAACACATGCACACACAAGTTAATTCCACAAACACCTCCAGGTGGATTTAAATCCACGATTTTCTGTCTGTAGCCATTGAGACAATTTGACCATTGTAATTGATAGAGCTGATAAAACCTTTATTTGGTATATAGTTGTAATCTCAATATGAAAGGTTGTAGAAATTAATCATGCCCAAAAACTCCTGCAGGGCCTTAACCGAGGCTGGACGAGGGAAATCTGTCACCGCTTGCACCTTAGAAGGCAATGGAATGGCACCCTGAGTTGAAATACGATGACCCAAAAAGTCAATCACAGGCAGACCAAACTGGCACTTAGCAGGGTTGACAATTAGGCCATGTTCCTCAAGGCCAGACCTGGGCATTTTAAGGCCCGCGGGCCAAATGCGGCCCGTGACCCGATTCTGACCGGCCCGCGAAAGGTTGCTTAGAATTAAGAAAACAAAAGCTTCTTTCGAATTTTAATGTGTGGACTAAAACCATCGGCTCTATAAATTAAAATGGAAATGCTTTTACTTTGAAGCCTGTTTATTTATGTACAGTGTACGTAACCTACGTACGTCGTATACGTAACCCGTAAAACAAGTCAATCAGTGCATGCAAGAGATGTCGGTGGAGAATCAAAAATGGCGGTGTTGCGGGCGCCGCCATACTTATTTACCGGTCGCCGCCATTTTGAAAATATGCGTACCGGAAGTGACGTTTACTGTAGCGAGATACAGGAAGTGACGTATCAGACCCCGCGGAACGTCGGGAATTACGTTTTCGGAGGCCCACCCACCGGAAGTGACGTTGGAGGACCCACTCGCCGGAAAAAAAACTGTGCGCCGCGCTTCAAACGCACATTTGTTCCCATTGCATTGTTTTCTTCACACGTGTACTCGAAGCTCAACAGAGTAAAGGATTGTCTTCTGCTAAGGTAAATAATTGCATTTTTTTCTATGTGTAAAGTATCAGCCTGCACTAATAAGAACGAAATAGTAGGTGGAGTATACCAGTATTTAGAGACTATGTTTATACTCGCACTGGAAGACCGGAGCCAGATCAGCTTCACAACCTTCCATGAGGGAACAGATATGTTCATCTCTCCCCAACTGTGTCAGTCTGTCCACATATCTGCTGCTTTATTTCTCCGTCCAGACAACTCACAGTTTACTGTGTGCCTTCACTTATCACTCCTGCTAACTGCAGTTTCATCACAACATTTAGTTGCGTTTACGTCCTAAATGGCTGAATTTTGTCACGTGGGTGAAAAGCCTCAAAACGGTGTGCATCAGCCTGCACTAATAAGTAGGACATGGTTGATAGGTGTCATTATATCAGTATTAGTGAGAGGAAGAGTCGTTGTATAGTTATGTTGGGAGCAATTCAAGTAAGATCAGCTCAAAGTTTATGTTGCTCTTTTTTTATCTTTGTTCCATGTGTTGGTTTATTTAGACCCGTACTGGTATTTTTTTATCATACTGCATTACTGGATTTTTACAACCTGACTGGGATTTCTGTGTTATTATCAGAGCATCCAAATTAGAGAAAGTTTAATGGTTGTGAGGGAGATTGAATATCTTATATATAACATACTGCAATGAATCACTTGGATGCTTGTCAGTTTGCAATCATCAATGAGAGATCAGTACATTTGAACAAATACTAATGATTCTGATTTAAATATTTTTTCAGACGCAGTGTTCAATCAGAATGTCACGTCATCGTAGCAGCGAATGCGTGGGCATGGAGCATTCATATGCACACCCAACAATGCACACAGCATCTGTGCTGACCACGGATCCAGAGACCGTAAAGGAATTGAGTGTCGCATGTCTGCATGCAGAACGCTCCTATGACTCATCAATCAAGTTTGAGATTTTTTATGTAACATAAGCTCAGTTTGTTTATTTTTATTCGTCTGTATTGCAACAGATCTTCGAGATGCTGAAAGAGATGGAGGAGGTCATGGAAATCAAGAAGGGGGACCTGAGACTCATCGATTACATTTTTGATGTTATGCTTCCAGAATTAAGATGATCAATCAATGGAGGACATCATAGAAGTAGTGGTCAATATTTTGTGTCTTTTGAAACCTATCTGCATGCACCTTGTCCATCTTTTTCAGATCATCATCAACATCCTGATGGCTGAAGGTCACACAAGGCTTCAAGCACAGGTCATCATAGCCAGTGGGAGAAAGTTCTAGCAAGCTCCTGTCGTCTGTGCTCTCATCCTCCCTGCCGGATGTCTATCAATATAGTGGTTTGAAGTCTCCTGTCCCAATTTTCAGAGTGTATCTTTTATCTATCTGTCTGTCCTCTCCTCTATCCTCTCACCCCAACCGGCCAGCAGAATGCCTCCACCTCTGAGTCTGGTTTCTGCAAAGATTTCTTCCTGTTAGAGGGACTTTTTCCCTTTCCACAGTCGCTCACGCTTGCTCATGTGGATTTGTTTGGTTTTGTCTTTAAAAGTGCTTTTAATATATAATAAAGAACAATGACGTGATTCATGGATGGTTTTATTCTTTTAAAGTTGTCAGAGGTACTTTTTGAAGGTTTGTCATGGACATTTACTCTGAAGTAACTACAGTTACTCTCCATTTTTGTAGTTAGTTTTGCTTAATGCACCACACATTGTCACTGCATGAATGAAGAAGGCAGATCAGTTTAGTAGCTGAACTCTACAGATGTGGTTCCAGCTGCAGTGTCTTGTTGAAATAGGTTCAGAGAGATATTGAATATGGAATATGATGGGGGGGGGATTCTCCCTCTTCAATCCACTTGGCTCTGGACCTTATAAACACTCTGAGCTCTATTCACATAATATCTACCTGGATGTTTCTCCAGTGTTCTTGTGCTTCTTCAAACTGAACATGATCCATGAAACCGTGACGTAACTGAAGCAGTGACATCAGTTGTCCTTTTAAATATGGCGGCGGCCACAAACACGCATGGCGGCGGCCAAAAACAAGTATGTCGGTGCCCATAAGCCACCATTGTGATACCGCACTGGCGAGGTTTGCGTTTTGAGAGTAGTATGGCGCTGACCGTGAGTAATAATGGCGGCGTCCACAAACAAGCATGTCAGCGGCCGTACACCGCCATTTTTATACCGCACTGGCGAGGTTTCAAGTCTGGAGGAGCACGGTTGCATTGCGGATCATGTTCTCTTGCCTCCCACCGACAGTGACGCTGTAATTGTGCGTCGGAACAAAACATATTGCATGTAGTACTGCCTCCCACCAACAGTGGCGCTGGGGTGGTGATTCGGATCAAAATGGCCGAACAAGATGGCGGCGGTGGATTCCCCACCGACGGCTTCTCAGTGCATGTGATTGTCGCCCCTCAATGATGTACGGGCACGTCAAGAAAAGAAAGGTGGATGCTGAAGGCCGAAATTTCAAGAAGATTTGGAGCACTAAATATTTGTTTACTGAAGTCGGTGGTAAACCCGTCTGTTTAGTTTGTGGAGAGCACGTCGCCGTGTTTAAGGAGTACAATGTGAGTCGGCATTATGAGACAAAACACGCGGAGAAATACAGACACTTGGCGGAGGCTGAGAGAGCGCGAATATCAGAAGACTTGCTAGCAAAGCTAGCAAAACAACAAGGCTGTTTTAGCAAACTACACACAGCCCGGGATGCAGCGACCAAGACCAGCTTCGTTATATCCCACAAAATCGCTAAAAACAGCAAGCCGTTCTCGGATTGGCGAGTTTGTGAAAGAGTGCTTGGTGGGCTCTGCCGCGCTAATATGCCCTGAGAATAAAGAAGCATTTGAAAAAGTCCCGCTGTCCAGGCGAACCGTCACCAGAAGGGTGAAAGGAATCGCGGAGAATCTCGAATGTCAGCTCAAAAGTGGAGTTGAAAGTTTTGACTTTTTCTCTTTGGCTTTGGATGAGAGCTGTGGTGTCCGTGACACTGCCCAGTTACTGGTGTTTCTCCGGGGAATAAGGCAGGACTTCAAGATTACGGAGGAGCTGGCAGCATTGAGGTCAATAAAAGGAACGACAACGGGAAACGATCTGTTCAAGGAGGTCGATGCATGCATGGTCAAGCTTGGACTGAAATGGGACAAACTGGTAGGCGTCACTACTGATGGTTGTCCGAATATGACAGGAAAACATGTCGGACTTTTGAAACAGATCCAAGATAAAGTGACTGAACTCGGCACAGAGCATCATTTAGTGTTGATACATTGTATTATACATCAGCATGTACTGTGCAGGTCTGTGCTAAAACTTAACCATGTTATTGATGTTGTAACAAAAACGGTTAACTTTATCAGGGCACGAGCATTAAATCACAGGCAGTTTGTTGCACTTTTAGAGGAGCATGAGAATGAACATGGTGACATCATGTACCACACAGCTGTCAGATGGCTCAGTCTGGGCAAAGTGCTCAAAAGATTTTGGGACCTGAAAACAGAGATTCAAGAGTTTTGTGAGATGAAAGGCAAAAACATCCCCGAGCTTTCAGATATGAACTGGATGGCAGATTTTGCATTTGCTGTTGATGTGACGGCACTGATGAATGAACTGAGCACTAAACTGCAAGGCAAGGGCCTTTTCGTTCATGACATGCATAACCTGGTGAAGGCTTTTATGAGAAAGTTGCTGTTTCTTTCAAGTCAACTACAGAACAACACTCTCACTCACATGCAAACCCTTAAATAAGTCAGACCATCAGCCAATCATCTCTGCAGGTACTCATCCATGTTAGGAGATTTGCATGGTGAGTTTTTAAGGCGATTTGATGATTGTAAAAACATTGAGGATGAAATGCACCTGGTTTCCTCTCCCTTTGCCTGCAGAGTAGATGATGCACCCAGTGATGTTCAGCTGGAGCTCATTGACCTGCAGTCTGACACAGTACTGGCAGAGCACTTTAAGTCAGCATCACTGCTGGAGTTCTACTCATCTCTTAAGGAGGAGAACTTTCCAAACATGAGGAGACATGCTCAGAAGATGTTGGTTCTGTTTGGATCTACCTATATATGTGAACAAACATTCTCAGTAATGAAGTTTACCAAATCCAGGTTCAGATCCTCTCTTACTGATGATCATCTGTCAGCTGTGCTTCGCATCTCCACCTCAGACATTCAACCTGACTTTGATGCACTCGTTAAAGGGCAGCAAAGGCTAGATTTCTCTCACTGAACAAGAAAATACCCAAATGTGTGTTCACTATTACTTTTTATCTGCACAGCTTGGCAGTTTGACAGTCATAATGTGACATATCTTGTTAATGATATTTGGCATACAAAGACATTGTGATGTCTTAATAGAAAAAAGTGTTTTTGGTTAATGTAATTAAAAAAAGAGTTACAAATGTTTCATGTTTACAATTGTTTTGAATAGCTGCACTGAATAAAAACATTTTTTGTTAAAATAACCCTCACTTTCTCTTTACCTAATAATAACACAGACACTTACCAGCATGTGTAAACAATGCCATTTACTGCTTTCAATTTAGAAATAAAATTCATATGCAGAATAGAGTATAAACTTTTGGCAAGTTTCCGGAATAAATGTGAATGTTTGATGAGAGGCTGTATCTGGCAGCATGAATCACTCATTGAGTAAAAAGAAAAAAGTGATGGCACGTGTCGCCCCAATTAATCCCTAAAACACAAGAGCCTCTAAACGTATTGAGAACAGGTAGGAAGCATATTACGAGCTAATAAAACTAGTAAACAGAGTCCATGTGTGTATCAGTGAAAGTGAGCAGGTTTTATGTTTCTATGTTTCTTCAGGTGAGATGTCCAGTTCCTGGACGTTCACAGCACTTTCACGGCTGGGAGACATAGTTTGCATTGTACAGAGAGGTTAAGAGATTTCTCCGACTTTAAAACATAGTGATGAAAGCAACTGTCTGCAGAATCCATGGCAAAGCATGGATTGTCAGCCTGAAAGCGTCGGGAAGTGTCGCAATGCCAGTGCATGGCGCATGTGACAGCTGCATTTCTAGTTTATTCCATCTGATTTCTACTGTAATCCTGCTCAGTAATCCCAGTTTTTATCGAGCATACCTGTAACGAGATTACACATTTTTTTATGTACTGTAACAGATTACAGTTATATGTTTTTTGTATCCTAATTATGTAACACTGTTACATGTATTCCATGACTACCCAACCCTGGTTGCACCTAAACATGTGATACACACTCAGACCTTACTGAGACTTACTAAACTAAAGTTTTCTAGCTGTGCAATGACTTGAAGTAAAGCTCTGGTAAACAAGCTGCATGTAATGATGTTCATGTAGGTACAAACAGCCAGAAGAGTCTTTAGAGCCAGAAGTGGACAGACGAAATCACCTTGTACTGCAGGTGACAGGAGGAGCAGCAAGGTGGGCGAGATACAGGTTCTGGGAGATTCCCACAACACACTGTAGACAAAAGAAAAGTGTTCAATGCACAGGTTCCACAAGTTGAGAGACTCTTAAGATCAACACCAGGAGACACCAGATCACTTTGATTGATTGTGAGGACAACACACACGGAGTGAGGTGGTATTGAAAGGCTAATTGCAGGAGGAAAGGTTTGTTTTGTAGAATGGGTCTCTTGTATTAAATTCAATGTAATTTGGATCAAATGTCTTTGTTATTTTAAAAGCATGTTTTGTTGTGAGATGTAATTTAATTTAATCACAATAACCAGCCAAAGTATTTTCTATGTTTACTACGTTTAAAACTAAATGATCAACCATCTCAACAGTCATTGGTGGACATTTAATGTATATTTCATCACCTGAAGAGTCCAACTTTGCTTTACATCTTTAACTTATATACAAGTGAAATCACAGCTCTAAGTTCTTGTTACTGAATAGTCCCTAAACGGCTCACCTGTCTCTGGCTGTGAGGCCCTGTCCGGAGGGATGGATGAGCCCGATGAAACGTGGGATCAGCCGTTGGTGGAGATTTCCACTCAACCCTTTGAAGCGCTGCTCCCACGTTCCTCCACTTGGACCATGGTTTAATCGAGGAAAATCGTGTCGATGCTGACTTGTGACTTGTAAACAGTGCGTGCACGAGGAGAACTGGGCTCGTTCATGTCTCTCGCACACGTTTTAGTAGGCGTTCCATCTCGGGAGCAGGTAGAGCTTTGCGTGCATTTTTCAAAAGGTGGAGAGGGCGGTTCTTTCCTAAAATTCGGGAAAATCCTACTGTACTCCTTTAAGATAGAGCTGCTCAGGCTGGTTTAATTGAGAAAAAAATCATGTTATTTTCTTAAGATAGAGGTGATCAGGCTGGTTTGATCTAGAAAATCACATTACTGTCTTTAGATAGAGCTGATAAGGCTGGTTTGATTTAGAAAATCACGTTACTGTCTCTAGATGGTGCTGCTCAGGCTGGTTTGATTTAGAAAATCACGTTACTGTCTCTAGATGGAGCTGCTCAGGCTGGTTTAATAAAAAAAATTTAAAAAATCAATCCCGTTACTGTCTTTAGATATAGCATCTCAGACTGGTTTAATCTAGAGAAATCGTGTTACTGACTTTAGGTAGAGATGCTTAGTGTTGGAATTCGTTCCTGTGTTCCCCTGAATTCCTGCTTGTTCGTTTGATCCGGGAGAGGCAGGAACAGAGTTAATTTCTTCAATAGTGAATTTAATAATCACACAAACAAGAGATTACAAAAATACATATATCAGATTACATAATACGAGCTCAGACCGTTCTTCCTTGCAGACCCAAGTGTGCAGGCCAGGTTTACAATGAAGAAGGGCACAACTGCAACACGTGGTTCATATTTATACATTTGCATACACCACCTCAACCTCACATTGGTCGGTTCCTCGTGATGTATGCGTTGCTATAGTGAATTTGCTATTCCTTTGTTCCCAAAACTGCTTCAAACTGGTTCTTCTCAGAGCTTGACGTTCTGTGGGACAAAGTGACCTCTGACCTCTTATCTGTTGATCCAATCTTACCTTGACCATGTTTTTGCAAGTAGAGCACTGAGGAGACATCGCCAACCAACTTGGAATGTCCCTGAACATGGATTTATAGCTGTGTTTTCCCAACTTGGGCAGTGGGAGTAGTGTAGAAACACAACTGAATACAATATGTCCAGTTGTCACACAGAAAACAAATGTTCAACCACTATATTCCTTCAATTCCCCTTTTGACCTCTGACCCCAGAGGTCAATAATTAGTGTCAATACAGTATGAGGCACTCTTCGTATAATAGAGGTCATATGTAAGCAAAATCAACAATCATATACTCAAATAGCAACATACAAAACTTTTAAACGGTGGTGACTCCCCCTTGAACTGCAACCTTGTCGTGGTGGGGGAGTTTGAGCACCCGAATGACCCTCGGAGCTATGTTGTCGGGGGACTTGCCCCTCCTGTGGGCCCACCACCTACAGAGGCTGCCGTAGGGGTCGGGTGCATTGTGGATTGGGGGGCAGTCGACGGCAGAGGCCTCGACGACCCGATCCCCGGCCACAGAATCTGGCTATTGGGACATGGAATGTGACCTCGCTGGGGGGAAGTAGCCCGAGCTTGTGAAGGAGGCTGAGAGATACCGGACTCCGGAACCCAGCTCCTCGACGGGGGCTGGATACTCCACTGCTCTGGAGTTGCCCTCTCTCTCTGGAGTTGCCCTGTCTCTCGGCTGGCCTGGGAACGCCTTGGGGTCCCACCGGAAGAGCTGGAGGAAGTGTCTGGGGTGAGGGAAGTCTGAGCAGAGTTGCCTCCGCGACGCGGCCCCGGATAAGCGGCAGAAAATGGATGGATGGATGGATGGACTTGGCACGTCACATGAACAGAGAGGAGCGCTATTTCACCTCCTCCCTTGCTGCCGTCTACTTCTCTGTGTTCTTCTTACTTCGGTGTACAGGGATTATTCCGCCCTTTGACGTGTGGAGCTGTCTCCTGGATCAGCCAATCCAGGGGCAACTTGCTTCAGATGGATGGAGGTCTCCTGAAGAGTGCGATGTGGTTCTCCCGCCAGAGTACACTGCGACAGATGGCACCGCATTGTTCCTCTTTTATCCAGGGTTCGACAAACGGCCGGACCCTCCTCTCCAGTACCCTGGAATAGACTTTCCTGGGGAGCCTTTGTCACTCAGCCGAACAGCGTGAGACGTCCTCTCGACGACCTTAAATCGACCCGTTCACCTGGGCTCGGACCACTTCCTCTTTATCACCCTGAGAAGTACCCAGGGGCTGGTGTTGAGGATCTCAGCCGAGTCCCCCCTGGCTGCCGGTCCCGGCAACATGTGCAGAGAAACGAGATTCCAGACATCTCAAAACTGCGTTGTCACATCTCTCACCTGAACATAGATTTTTCTCTTGTATAGATTTGGCTAATGCTTTTTTCTGTCTGCCACTGGCGGATCAGGTGAAACCACTGCAAACAGGTCCAACTTATTGCCGCCAATGCAAACCAAACACCTGTTCCGGGAATACAAAGACCGAACAGCCCTTAACAAAGGGCCCCGGACTCCATGCTCCCGGAGCACCCCCCCACAGGATGTCTCAGGGGACGCGGTCAAACGCCTTCTCAAGATCCAGAAAACACATGTGGACTGGTTGGGCAAACTCCCATGAACCCTCAAGCAGCTGGTGGAGGGTATAGAGCTGGTCCAGTGTTCCACGACCAGAATGAAAACCGCATTATTCCTCTTGGATCCAAGGTTTGACTAACGGCCGGACCCTCCACTCCAGTACACTGGAATAGACTTTCCTGGGGAGGCTGAGGAGTGTGATCCCTCTGTAGTTGGAACACACCCTCCGATCCCCCTCCTTGAAGAGAGGGACCACGACCCCATTCTGCCTGTCCAGAGGTACCGTCCCCGCGTCACGCGATGTTGCAGGGATGAAGGGCCCCGGACTCCATGCTCCTGGAGCATGGAGTCGGTTTGCCAGAATTTCCTCGGGGCAGACCGAAAGTCCTCTTCCATGGCCTCTCCAAACTCCTCCCAGACCCGAGTTATTGCCTCCACCACAGCCATGAACTATGGGTCATGACCGAAAGAACGAGATCCCGGATACAAGCGGTTGAAGTGAGCTTCCTGCGTAGGGTGGCTGAGCGCACCCTTAGAGATAGGATGAGGAGCTTGAGAGTTGGTTTTTAGAATAAAGTTTGTATTTTACTAGACCATAGTCGTACTTTCACTATTCAAGTTTAAACATGAAGTGTTTATCAGGTTTAAGCAGTTTCATTATGCTGGATTTGACTGCTATGGTCTTCTCATCAGTTGTGGCCGAAAAAATGCTTCAGACGAGATACTGAGTGTGTTTTTAGAATAAAGTTTGTATTTCACGAAACATACTAAACTCTCACTATTCAACTTTTAAATGATGTGTTTATCAGGTTCAAGCAGTTTCAACCAGTTTTATTTAGTGGAGTAACTGCTATTTTCATTTCATCAGTAGTGGCCGAAATGATGCTCCTCACGGGATATAGAGTGATTTTGGAATAAAGTTTTTATTTCATTAGAACAAACTAGTACTTTCTCAATTCAAGTTTAAACATGATGGACATAGCAGTTGCAAGCACTTTCAACCAATTATATTTAGTGGAGTAACTGCTATTTTCATTTCATTTAGGAGTGGCCGAAATGATGCTCCACACGGGATATAGAGTAATTTTGGAAGAAAGTTTTTATTTCATTAGAACAAACTAGTACTTTCTCAATTCAAGTTAAAATGATGTGTTTATCAGGTTCAAGCAGTTTCAACCAATTATATTTAGTGGAGTAACTGCTATTTTCATTTCATAAGGAGTGGCCGAAATGATGCTCCACACGGGATATAGAGTAATTTTGGAATAAAGTTTTTGTTTCCTTAGAGCAAACTGGTACTTTTCAATTCAAGTTTAAACATGAAGTGTTTATAAGGTTAAAGCAGTTTCAACCTCTTTTATTATGCTGGATTTGACTGTGATGGCCTTTTCATCAGTTGTGGCCGAAAAGATGCTTCAGACGAGATACTGAGTATGTTTTTAGAATAAAGTTTTAATTTCATTAGGACAAACTCGTACTTTCACTATTCAAGTATCTACCCAGATAAATGTACACTAACACAACTATTGCTCACCCAAGGTGCTAAAAACACTGTGTTGCAGTTGCGAGGTTACAATTTGTATAGACTACAGAAGTGAAAGCCACAGGTGCATTAACAACATTTTCGCACTTTTCGAAACACAGCTTTTGCGTGACTCCTACCATGAGTCGTCAGAGACACTGCGTGCTCAGAGCAAAGATACCTCGGGAGCCACATGACCCAGTTGAAGACTGTTGTCGCCGGTCTTCTATGCCTGTCTACACAGGAGAGAAGAAACCTCAACAGCGAGTTGCTATGACACACTGATGGATATGAGTGCTCTCAGCCACACCACCACGTGGTCTCGCAGCTCTTTCACTCCTTTTCAGGAGAAGGAACATTGTCATTTTCCAGCACCTGACAGTGCTATCAGCTCCCTCACTCTCTCCACCGGAGAGAACCAGGATGTTCTAGCTCAGATGACTCTGACCATTCCGATATCCCAAGGGTACCTGGTCTTTGGACCAGCCAGCTTGAGTCCCTTGCAGAGGACATAGAGCAGTTCGAACCAAACAACCCGGAGATTCGTGTAGCGGACAACCTGGTGGAGGTTGAACGCTGCCTCTTCAACCTGCCTCATCCTTCGTCCCGAGAGAAGCTTACGCTTCTCTGGAAGATGACATCCAGGAGTGTCCATGTTTACATAGAGTCCCTCCCATCTGCCATCAGAGACCATTACTCAGCCCTCTGTCATGCACTTAGGGAAGCAGGATCATCTGCACAATGATCCTGCCTCTGCAAACTTTGGTGCATTTACAATCACTCAAAAGGGGGCGGAGACTCCCAGATAGTATTTATAGGTGCCTAAGGGCTGCCTACTTCCAAGGCCACAATGCACCAGGATTGGACAAAGACCAGACTTTTAAGTCCCTCTTCGTTAACAACCTCCACAACAGTGTGTGGATTGATGTCGCCCTTTTCTGCAGGACCAAAACCCCACCATGAAAGACCTCCGCAAACATGCGCAGATGGTGTGGGAGCTGCACCACCGTTCAGGTGAAATCTATGATGGTGATGCAGGTGTCCTGAGGTCTCAGGTGAGGAGAGGTAAGTCTAAAAACCGAGGCTGAGGTCAGACTCAAAACAACTGGGATGCAGATGTCCCACAGTGGATTAAAACCTGCATCAGAGTGGTGAAGCAGCACCTGAACCCGCCTGGTAAGAAGGGACCTGGCTCCCCCTGACCGCATTGACTTGGCCCCTCCCCTCCGCACACAAAGTTCATTTTGGCAGGAGGAGGAGATCCAGGAGGTGAAAGAGGCCCATTTGACATTCTTGGGTAATCTTGGCTATGCCAACCACAGATACACTTCAGTGGTGGTAGGGGTTGTTGACACTCTCTCACTGCTTGGTACTGGGTCAGAAATCCCCCTCATGTGTTCAGACACCTTCGCACGGGTTGCTAGAACCACGCTTGCGCATGCCACTTAAGGAAAGCCACTTCAGGTGGAAGAGTGTAGCATAAACAACCGAGGCTTCACTCAGGACTTGCACCACATCACTCAATGTGTCTGGGTCAACAGCTTTCCAGGACATGTCAGCGACGCATCCCATCCACGTCACTGATCTGGACACAGAAGAACTGCTTATTGGTCAGGACATCCTAAACCGACTCGCTGCCACCAAACGGCGCCTTTGGTCCCAAGTCGTCAGCCCGACTCCCATTGGCTAAGAACTAGGCCACCCAGCTTCTAACAGCAATCGTTCAGCCAACCCACGGGTCCAAAATCTGACACCTGGTCAGATTAAAGTGACCGCATTTCCACCTTTAGAGATGTTAACTGACAGTTCATTCCACAATCTTGAACTAATTCTCATCTCATTGACAATCTGCCTTCGTCCCTCACCAGCGACGACACGCATGACACAACTCTCCTCATTTCCACAACCAAAACCATCACCAGCGCTCACCATGTTAACCTTGAACAGGTTCTTCAGGGTACAAAACCGAGCACCGAAGGTGACATGGTTGTGCACGCTCCAATGACTCAACCAGAGAATACAGACATTTCAGGTAAACAGACCATGTCTGTACCAGAAGAACCTTATTCAGGCTTCGAGTCAAAGACCGAGCAACGCTCTGCTGAGGCTCGCACTTTACCACAACAGAAACAAGGAGATGCATTTGTATGAGGAGGTCTCCCGCGATTATCACACGATCTTCGCAAGGGACTCGCACAAAAAGGGGGGGGGGAGTCACAGACATCCACCCCACTGACTTCGAGGCACTGCCATCTTCTGAAACCCAGTACATACCCTTTCTAGCTGACGGGGTCAAGCGGTCCTGGTTCACTGGTTTGAAACAGCCTGCGCTCCAATCTCACACCTTCCCTGTTATTCAAGATTGTTATATCTAAAGAGAAACATAAATCAATTTAAATGACACTTTTTTTGGCATTAACTATTTCCAGTTTAGCTGGTGGTGGCCCAATGTCATTATTATTTGATAAATAACCAATTTATTCTAATGAATAATTTTTCATAAATAAATTATTTTTGATAAAATGTTGCTCCGTGCTCTTGTTTATCTTCCAACATGCGAGATGTTGTTGATGAATACACAGCACAGTTCCACAGTAACCAATGTGTTTTACACAGCCACTGTTCTTTGTGTTCTGGACATGTAGGTCCAGAACACAACTAAAGACGATGTCTCTAGACATCCAGAAGACTTCCTCAGAAGAGCCTGAATGAAAGTTTTTTGAGACGTCTTTCCTGAACATTATATTGACGTCTGGTCTGGCCGTCACTGAAAACACGTTTCAAAAGAAACAGAACACGTCATCAGTCTACCACGGGACATACACAGAGAGTCAGTTTAGTATTACCATTAACATGCATTTAATTGGACTATGGAAGAAAACCAGAGAACCCTGAGGAAACACATGCACACACAAGTTAATTCCACAAACACCTCCAGGTGGATTTAAATCCACGATTTTCTGTCTGTAGCCATTGAGACAATTTGACCATTGTAATTGATAGAGCTGATAAAACCTTTATTTGGTATATAGTTGTAATCTCAATATGAAAGGTTGTAGAAATTAATCATGCTCAAAAACTCCTGCAGGGCCTTAACCGAGGCTGGACGAGGGAAATCTGTCACCGCTTGCACCTTAGAAGGCAATGGAATGGCACCCTGAGTTGAAATACGATGACCCAAAAAGTCAATCACAGGAAGACCAAACTGGCACTTAGCAGGGTTGACAATTAGGCCATGTTCCTCAAGGCCAGACCTGGGCATTTTAAGGCCCGCGGGCCAAATGCGGCCCGTGACCCGATTCTGAATGGCCCGCGAAAGGTTGCTTAGAATTAAGAAAACAAAAGCTTCTTTCGAATTTTAATGTGTGGACTAAAACCATCGGCTCTATAAATTAAAATGGAAATGCTTTTACTTTGAAGCCTGTTTATTTATGTACAGTGTACGTAACCTACGTACGTCGTATACGTAACCCGTAAAACAAGTCAATCAGTGCATGCAAGAGATGTCGGTGGAGAATCAAAAATGGCGGTGTTGCGGGCGCCGCCATACTTATTTACCGGTCGCCGCCATTTTGAAAATATGCGTACCGGAAGTGACGTTTACTGTAGCGAGATACAGGAAGTGACGTATCAGACCCCGCGGAACGTCGGGAATTACGTTTTCGGAGGCCCACCCACCGGAAGTGACGTTGGAGGACCCACTCGCCGGAAAAAAAACTGTGCGCCGCGCTTCAAACGCACATTTGTTCCCATTGCATTGTTTTCTTCACACGTGTACTCGAAGCTCAACAGAGTAAAGGATTGTCTTCTGCTAAGGTAAATAATTGCATTTTTTTCTATGTGTAAAGTATCAGCCTGCACTAATAAGAACGAAATAGTAGGTGGAGTATACCAGTATTTAGAGACTATGTTTATACTCGCACTGGAAGACCGGAGCCAGATCAGCTTCACAACCTTCCATGAGGGAACAGATATGTTCATCTCTCCCCAACTGTGTCAGTCTGTCCACATATCTGCTGCTTTATTTCTCCGTCCAGACAACTCACAGTTTACTGTGTGCCTTCACTTATCACTCCTGCTAACTGCAGTTTCATCACAACATTTAGTTGCGTTTACGTCCTAAATGGCTGAATTTTGTCACGTGGGTGAAAAGCCTCAAAACGGTGTGCATCAGCCTGCACTAATAAGTAGGACATGGTTGATAGGTGTCATTATATCAGTATTAGTGAGAGGAAGAGTCGTTGTATAGTTATGTTGGGAGCAATTCAAGTAAGATCAGCTCAAAGTTTATGTTGCTCTTTTTTTATCTTTGTTCCATGTGTTGGTTTATTTAGACCCGTACTGGTATTTTTTATCATACTGCATTACTGGATTTTTACAACCTGACTGGGATTTCTGTGTTATTATCAGAGCATCCAAATTAGAGAAAGTTTAATGGTTGTGAGGGAGATTGAATATCTTATATATAACATACTGCAATGAATCACTTGGATGCTTGTCAGTTTGCAATCATCAATGAGAGATCAGTACATTTGAACAAATACTAATGATTCTGATTTAAATATTTTTTCAGACGCAGTGTTCAATCAGAATGTCACGTCATCGTAGCAGCGAATGCGTGGGCATGGAGCATTCATATGCACACCCAACAATGCACACAGCATCTGTGCTGACCACGGATCCAGAGACCGTAAAGGAATTGAGTGTCGCATGTCTGCATGCAGAACGCTCCTATGACTCATCAATCAAGTTTGAGATTTTTTATGTAACATAAGCTCAGTTTGTTTATTTTTATTCGTCTGTATTGCAACAGATCTTCGAGATGCTGAAAGAGATGGAGGAGGTCATGGAAATCAAGAAGGGGGACCTGAGACTCATCGATTACATTTTTGATGTTATGCTTCCAGAATTAAGATGATCAATCAATGGAGGACATCATAGAAGTAGTGGTCAATATTTTGTGTCTTTTGAAACCTATCTGCATGCACCTTGTCCATCTTTTTCAGATCATCATCAACATCCTGATGGCTGAAGGTCACACAAGGCTTCAAGCACAGGTCATCATAGCCAGTGGGAGAAAGTTCTAGCAAGCTCCTGTCGTCTGTGCTCTCATCCTCCCTGCCGGATGTCTATCAATATAGTGGTTTGAAGTCTCCTGTCCCAATTTTCAGAGTGTATCTTTTATCTATCTGTCTGTCCTCTCCTCTATCCTCTCACCCCAACCGGCCAGCAGAATGCCTCCACCTCTGAGTCTGGTTTCTGCAAAGATTTCTTCCTGTTAGAGGGACTTTTTCCCTTTCCACAGTCGCTCACGCTTGCTCATGTGGATTTGTTTGGTTTTGTCTTTAAAAGTGCTTTTAATATATAATAAAGAACAATGACGTGATTCATGGATGGTTTTATTCTTTTAAAGTTGTCAGAGGTACTTTTTGAAGGTTTGTCATGGACATTTACTCTGAAGTAACTACAGTTACTCTCCATTTTTGTAGTTAGTTTTGCTTAATGCACCACACATTGTCACTGCATGAATGAAGAAGGCAGATCAGTTTAGTAGCTGAACTCTACAGATGTGGTTCCAGCTGCAGTGTCTTGTTGAAATAGGTTCAGAGAGATATTGAATATGGAATATGATGGGGGGGGGATTCTCCCTCTTCAATCCACTTGGCTCTGGACCTTATAAACACTCTGAGCTCTATTCACATAATATCTACCTGGATGTTTCTCCAGTGTTCTTGTGCTTCTTCAAACTGAACATGATCCATGAAACCGTGACGTAACTGAAGCAGTGACATCAGTTGTCCTTTTAAATATGGCGGCGACCACAAACACGCATGGCGGCGGCCAAAAACAAGTATGTCGGTGCCCATAAGCCACCATTGTGATACCGCACTGGCGAGGTTTGCGTTTTGAGAGTAGTATGGCGCTGACCGTGAGTAATAATGGCGGCGTCCACAAACAAGCATGTCAGCGGCCGTACACCGCCATTTTTATACCGCACTGGCGAGGTTTCAAGTCTGGAGGAGCACGGTTGCATTGCGGATCATGTTCTCTTGCCTCCCACCGACAGTGACGCTGTAATTGTGCGTCGGAACAAAACATATTGCATGTAGTACTGCCTCCCACCAACAGTGGCGCTGGGGTGGTGATTCGGATCAAAATGGCCGAACAAGATGGCGGCGGTGGATTCCCCACCGACGGCTTCTCAGTGCATGTGATTGTCGCCCCTCAATGATGTACGGGCACGTCAAGAAAAGAAAGGTGGATGCTGAAGGCCGAAATTTCAAGAAGATTTGGAGCACTAAATATTTGTTTACTGAAGTCGGTGGTAAACCCGTCTGTTTAGTTTGTGGAGAGCACGTCGCCGTGTTAAAGGAGTACAATGTGAGTCGGCATTATGAGACAAAACACGCGGAGAAATACAGACACTTGGCGGAGGCTGAGAGAGCGCGAATATCAGAAGACTTGCTAGCAAAGCTAGCAAAACAACAAGGCTGTTTTAGCAAACTACACACAGCCCGGGATGCAGCGACCAAGACCAGCTTCGTTATATCCCACAAAATCGCTAAAAACAGCAAGCCGTTCTCGGATTGGCGAGTTTGTGAAAGAGTGCTTGGTGGGCTCTGCCGCGCTAATATGCCCTGAGAATAAAGAAGCATTTGAAAAAGTCCCGCTGTCCAGGCGAACCGTCACCAGAAGGGTGAAAGGAATCGCGGAGAATCTCGAATGTCAGCTCAAAAGTGGAGTTGAAAGTTTTGACTTTTTCTCTTTGGCTTTGGATGAGAGCTGTGGTGTCCGTGACACTGCCCAGTTACTGGTGTTTCTCCGGGGAATAAGGCAGGACTTCAAGATTACGGAGGAGCTGGCAGCATTGAGGTCAATAAAAGGAACGACAACGGGAAACGATCTGTTCAAGGAGGTCGATGCATGCATGGTCAAGCTTGGACTGAAATGGGACAAACTGGTAGGCGTCACTACTGATGGTTGTCCGAATATGACAGGAAAACATGTCGGACTTTTGAAACAGATCCAAGATAAAGTGACTGAACTCGGCACAGAGCATCATTTAGTGTTGATACATTGTATTATACATCAGCATGTACTGTGCAGGTCTGTGCTAAAACTTAACCATGTTATTGATGTTGTAACAAAAACGGTTAACTTTATCAGGGCACGAGCATTAAATCACAGGCAGTTTGTTGCACTTTTAGAGGAGCATGAGAATGAACATGGTGACATCATGTACCACACAGCTGTCAGATGGCTCAGTCTGGGCAAAGTGCTCAAAAGATTTTGGGACCTGAAAACAGAGATTCAAGAGTTTTGTGAGATGAAAGGCAAAAACATCCCCGAGCTTTCAGATATGAACTGGATGGCAGATTTTGCATTTGCTGTTGATGTGACGGCACTGATGAATGAACTGAGCACTAAACTGCAAGGCAAGGGCCTTTTCGTTCATGACATGCATAACCTGGTGAAGGCTTTTATGAGAAAGTTGCTGTTTCTTTCAAGTCAACTACAGAACAACACTCTCACTCACATGCAAACCCTTAAATAAGTCAGACCATCAGCCAATCATCTCTGCAGGTACTCATCCATCTTAGGAGATTTGCATGGTGAGTTTTTAAGGCGATTTGATGATTGTAAAAACATTGAGGATGAAATGCACCTGGTTTCCTCTCCCTTTGCCTGCAGAGTAGATGATGCACCCAGTGATGTTCAGCTGGAGCTCATTGACCTGCAGTCTGACACAGTACTGGCAGAGCACTTTAAGTCAGCATCACTGCTGGAGTTCTACTCATCTCTTAAGGAGGAGAACTTTCCAAACATGAGGAGACATGCTCAGAAGATGTGGGTTCTGTTTGGATCTACCTACATATGTGAACAAACATTCTCAGTAATGAAGTTTACCAAATCCAGGTTCAGATCCTCTCTTACTGATGATCATCTGTCAGCTGTGCTTCGCATCTCCACCTCAGACATTCAACCTGACTTTGATGCACTCGTTAAAGGGCAGCAAAGGCTAGATTTCTCTCACTGAACAAGAAAATACCCAAATGTGTGTTCACTATTACTTTTTGTCTGCACAGCTTGGCAGTTTGACAATCATAATGTGACATATCTTGTTAATGATATTTGGCATACAAAGACATTGTGATGTCTTAATAGAAAAAAGTGTTTTTGGTTAATGTAATTAAAAAAAGAGTTACAAATGTTTCATGTTTACAATTGTTTTGAATAACTGCACTGAATAAAAACATTTTTTGTTAAAATAACCCTCACTTTCTCTTTACCTAATAATAACACAGACACTTACCAGCATGTGTAAACAATGCCATTTACTGCTTTCAATTTAGAAATAAAATTCATATGCAGAATAGAGTTTAAACTTTTGGCAAGGCCCTCCACAATATTTTCTGCTTCTCATTTGGCCCCTTCGGAAAAATAATTGCCCACCCCTGCTCAAGGCGCTGAAAAACTTGCTTTAGGTGTGAAAAATGCTCCTCAACTGAAGAACTAGCCACCAAGATGTCGTCCAGGTAAACAGAAACGAAAGCGAGGTCGCGCAGCACAGAGTCCATCAACCTCTGAAAAGCCGTGCCTCTACTCTTGCCTGGCCATAATAAAACATAAAAAAATGACAAGAAAGAATAGAAAGTGTCATCTGCTCAGTGTATTGACACATCTTATACACAGCAGACACAAATTGCACTTAACAAGTTTTGAACTATCAAAACTCAGTAACCAATCAGGTGTCTAACATTGATTTTTTTTTTTTAGAGAATCAAAACCACAATACAAATAAAGCTTTCAATTTCTATTCAAGAAAATGTGCCCATCTTTTCTAAAACTCTCTCTCTCTCTCTCTCTCTCTCTCTCTCTCTCTCTCTCTCTCTCTCTCTCTCTCTCTCTCGCCCCGTTTCCTCATTAGTTTTAATGTTGGTTTTTTTCCGGAATAAATGTGAATGTTTGATGAGAGGCTGTATCTGGCAGCATGAATCACTCATTGAGTAAAAAGAAAAAAGTGATGGCACGTGTCGCCCCAATTAATCCCTAAAACACAAGAGCCTCTAAACGTATTGAGAACAGGTAGGAAGCATATTACGAGCTAATAAAACTAGTAAACAGAGTCCATGTGTGTATCAGTGAAAGTGAGCAGGTTTTATGTTTCTATGTTTCTTCAGGTGAGATGTCCAGTTCCTGGACGTTCACAGCACTTTCACGGCTGGGAGACATAGTTTGCATTGTACAGAGAGGTTAAGAGATTTCTCCGACTTTAAAACATAGTGATGAAAGCAACTGTCTGCAGAATCCATGGCAAAGCATGGATTGTCAGCCTGAAAGCGTCGGGAAGTGTCGCAATGCCAGTGCATGGCGCATGTGACAGCTGCATTTCTAGTTTATTCCATCTGATTTCTACTGTAATCCTGCTCAGTAATCCCAGTTTTTATCGAGCATACCTGTAACGAGATTACACATTTTTTTATGTACTGTAACAGATTACAGTTATATGTTTTTTGTATCCTAATTATGTAACACTGTTACATGTATTCCATGACTACCCAACCCTGGTTGCACCTAAACATGTGATACACACTCAGACCTTACTGAGACTTACTAAACTAAAGTTTTCTAGCTGTGCAATGACTTGAAGTAAAGCTCTGGTAAACAAGCTGCATGTAATGATGTTCATGTAGGTACAAACAGCCAGAAGAGTCTTTAGAGCCAGAAGTGGACAGACGAAATCACCTTGTACTGCAGGTGACAGGAGGAGCAGCAAGGTGGGCGAGATACAGGTTCTGGGAGATTCCCACAACACACTGTAGACAAAAGAAAAGTGTTAAATGCACAGGCTCCACAAGTTGAGAGACTCTTAAGATCAACACCAGGAGACACCAGATCACTTTGATTGATTGTGAGGACAACACACACGGAGTGAGGTGGTATTGAAAGGCTAATTGCAGGAGGAAAGGTTTGTTTTGTAGAATGGGTCTCTTGTATTAAATTCAATGTAATTTGGATCAAATGTCTTTGTTATTTTAAAAGCATGTTTTGTTGTGAGATGTAATTTAATTTAATCACAATAACCAGCCAAAGTATTTTCTATGTTTACTACGTTTAAAACTAAATGATCAACCATCTCAACAGTCATTGGTGGACATTTAATGTATATTTCATCACCTGAAGAGTCCAACTTTGCTTTACATCTTTAACTTATATACAAGTGAAATCACAGCTCTAAGTTCTTGTTACTGAATAGTCCCTAAACGGCTCACCTGTCTCTGGCTGTGAGGCCCTGTCCGGAGGGATGGATGAGCCCGATGAAACGTGGGATCAGCCGTTGGTGGAGATTTCCACTCAACCCTTTGAAGCGCTGCTCCCACGTTCCTCCACTTGGACCATGGTTTAATCGAGGAAAATCATGTCACACTGAAAAAACAATTCTGTCATTTCATTTTTGAGTGTACTTTTTTAAGATAGAGCTTCTCAGGCTGGTTTAATCAAGTAAAATCATGTTACTGTTTTAAAGGTGCACAGGAGGATTTTCTTTTTCCGGGTGGATCATCAAGACTATTGGTACTCCCAACTGTCAATCATTCTGGTGATATATTACGCAAGGCCGTCGTATGTGCTCGTCCCCAGGTAGCGTGGATCTATTAGTTTTCACTTTCTGCGCATGCGCGCTTTCAGGTGTATATGGTGAGCTACGCCTTCAGCGAGCTCGCAGTTCTCACCGGGTACTTTGAAAATGGCAGAGGGTCGCAAAAGAGAAAAAGTGTCTTCGAAGTGTATGAGAAGAAGAGAAAGGCTTCGGAAGAGAGAAACAAGACCAGAGTGTTTTTGGGAGATTCTTTCACACGATGGCGTGCGCTGAAAGCCCAGGTTGGGCTTCCCACTGATGCTTCAGTCGCGAAGTTTCTACTCGACAGGTAAAGTTTGGCATTCTATTTGGAGAAATCCATTTCAAATCACTTCCAGTAAAAGTTATCTATGTCTATATTGTAACTTTCCAGGGTTGATTAGTGGAAAAAGTTCAAATCTTCTTGTAAAGTGAGCTTGTGTAAGCGATGCTGACTTGTGACTTGTAAACAGTGCGTGCACGAGGAGAACTGGGCTCGTTCATGTCTCTCGCACACGTTTTAGTAGGCGTTCCATCTCGGGAGCAGGTAGAGCTTTGCGTGCATTTTTCAAAAGGTGGAGAGGGCGGTTCTTTCCTAAAATTCGGGAAAATCCTACTGTACTCCTTTAAGATAGAGCTGCTCAGGCTGGTTTAATTGAGAAAAAAATCATGTTATTTTCTTAAGATAGAGCTGCTCAGGGCTGGTTTAATCTAGACAAATTGTGTTACTGCCTTTAGATAGAGCTGATCAGGCTGGTTTGATCTAGAAAATCACATTACTGTCTTTAGATAGAGCTGATCAGGCTGGTTTGATTTAGAAAATCACGTTACTGTCTCTAGATGGTGCTGCTCAGGCTGGTTTGATTTAGAAAATCACGTTACTGTCTCTAGATGGAGCTGCTCAGGCTGGTTTAATAAAAAAAAAAAAACTGACTTTAGGTAGAGATGCTTAGTGTTGGAATTCGTTCCTGTGTTCCCCTGAATTCCTGCTTGTTCGTTTGATCCGGGAGAGGCAGGAACAGAGTTAATTTCTTCAATAGTGAATTTAATAATCACACAAACAAGAGATTACAAAAATACATATATCAGATTACATAATACGAGCTCAGACCGTTCTTCCTTGCAGACCCAAGTGTGCAGGCCAGGTTTACAATGAAGAAGGGCACAACTGCAACACGTGGTTCATATTTATACATTTGCATACACCACCTCAACCTCACATTGGTCGGTTCCTCGTGATGTATGCGTTGCTATAGTGAATTTGCTATTCCTTTGTTCCCAAAACTGCTTCAAACTGGTTCTTCTCAGAGCTTGACGTTCTGTGGGACAAAGTGACCTCTGACCTCTTATCTGTTGATCCAATCTTACCTTGACCATGTTTTTGCAAGTAGAGCACTGAGGAGACATCGCCAACCAACTTGGAATGTCCCTGAACATGGATTTATAGCTGTGTTTTCCCAACTTGGGCAGTGGGAGAAACCCCAGTAGTGTAGAAACACAACTGAATACAATATGTCCAGTTGTCACACAGAAAACAAATGTTCAACCACTATATTCCTTCAATTCCCCTTTTGACCTCTGACCCCAGAGGTCAATAATTAGTGTCAATACAGTATGAGGCACTCTTCGTATAATAGAGGTCATATGTAAGCAAAATCAACAATCATATACTCAAATAGCAACATACAAAACTTTTAAACGGTGGTGACTCCCCCTTGAACTGCAACCTTGTCGTGGTGGGGGAGTTTGAGCACCCGAATGACCCTCGGAGCTATGTTGTCGGGGGACTTGCCCCTCCTGTGGGCCCACCACCTACAGAGGCTGCCGTAGGGGTCGGGTGCATTGTGGATTGGGGGGCAGTCGACGGCAGAGGCCTCGACGACCTGATCCCCGGCCACAGAATCTGGCTATTGGGACATGGAATGTGACCTCGCTGGGGGGAAGTAGCCCGAGCTTGTGAAGGAGGCTGAGAGATACCGGACTCCGGAACCCAGCTCCTCGACGGGGGCTGGATACTCCACTGCTCTGGAGTTGCCCTCTCTCTCTGGAGTTGCCCTGTCTCTCGGCTGGCCTGGGAACGCCTTGGGGTCCCACCGGAAGAGCTGGAGGAAGTGTCTGGGGTGAGGGAAGTCTGAGCAGAGTTGCCTCCGCGACGCGGCCCCGGATAAGCGGCAGAAAATGGATGGATGGATGGATGGACTTGGCACGTCACATGAACAGAGAGGAGCGCTATTTCACCTCCTCCCTTGCTGCCGTCTACTTCTCTGTGTTCTTCTTACTTCGGTGTACAGGGATTATTCCGCCCTTTGACGTGTGGAGCTGTCTCCTGGATCAGCCGATCCAGGGGCAACTTGCTTCAGATGGATGGAGGTCTCCTGAAGAGTGCGATGTGGTTCTCCCGCCAGAGTACACTGCGACAGATGGCACCGCATTGTTCCTCTTTTATCCAGGGTTCGACAAACGGCCGGACCCTCCTCTCCAGTACCCTGGAATAGACTTTCCTGGGGAGCCTTTGTCACTCAGCCGAACAGCGTGAGACGTCCTCTCGACGACCTTAAATCGACCCGTTCACCTGGGCTCGGACCACTTCCTCTTTATCACCCTGAGAAGTACCCAGGGGCTGGTGTTGAGGATCTCAGCCGAGTCCCCCCTGGCTGCCGGTCCCGGCAACATGTGCAGAGAAACGAGATTCCAGACATCTCAAAACTGCGTTGTCACATCTCTCACCTGAACATAGATTTTTCTCTTGTATAGATTTGGCTAATGCTTTTTTCTGTCTGCCACTGGCGGATCAGGTGAAACCACTGCAAACAGGTCCGACTTATTGCCGCCAATGCAAACCAAACTCCTGTTCCGGGAATACAAAGACCGAACAGCGCTTAACAAAGGGCCCCGGACTCCATGCTCCCGGAGCACCCCCCCACAGGATGTCTCAGGGGACGCGGTCGAACGCCTTCTCAAGATCCAGAAAACACATGTGGACTGGTTGGGCAAACTCCCATGAACCCTCAAGCAGCTGGTGGAGGGTATAGAGCTGGTCCAGTGTTCCACGACCAGAATGAAAACCGCATTATTCCTCTTGGATCCAAGGTTTGACTAACGGCCGGACCCTCCACTCCAGTACACTGGAATAGACTTTCCTGGGGAGGCTGAGGAGTGTGATCCCTCTGTAGTTGGAACACACCCTCCGATCCCCCTCCTTGAAGAGAGGGACCACGACCCCATTCTGCCTGTCCAGAGGTACCGTCCCCGCGTCACGCGATGTTGCAGGGATGAAGGGCCCCGGACTCCATGCTCCTGGAGCATGGAGTCGGTTTGCCAGAATTTCCTCGGGGCAGACCGAAAGTCCTCTTCCATGGCCTCTCCAAACTCCTCCCAGACCCGAGTTATTGCCTCCACCACAGCCATGAACTATGGGTCATGACCGAAAGAACGAGATCCCGGATACAAGCGGTTGAAGTGAGCTTCCTGCGTAGGGTGGCTGAGCGCACCCTTAGAGATAGGATGAGGAGCTTGAGAGTTGGTTTTTAGAATAAAGTTTGTATTTTACTAGACCATAGTCGTACTTTCACTATTCAAGTTTAAACATGAAGTGTTTATCAGGTTTAAGCAGTTTCATTATGCTGGATTTGACTGCTATGGTCTTCTCATCAGTTGTGGCCGAAAAAATGCTTCAGACGAGATACTTAGTGTGTTTTTAGAATAAAGTTTGTATTTCACGAAACATACTAAACTCTCACTATTCAACTTTTAAATGATGTGTTTATCAGGTTCAAGCAGTTTCAACCAGTTTTATTTAGTGGAGTAACTGCTATTTTCATTTCATCAGTAGTGGCCGAAATGGTGCTCCTCACGGGATATAGAGTGATTTTGGAATAAAGTTTTTATTTCATTAGAACAAACTAGTACTTTCTCAATTCAAGTTTAAACATGATGGACTTAGCAGTTGCAAGTACTTTCAACCAATTATATTTAGTGGAGTAACTGCTATTTTCATTTCATTAGGAGTGGCCGAAATGATGCTCCACACGGGATATAGAGTAATTTTGGAAGAAAGTTTTTATTTCATTAGAACAAACTAGTACTTTCTCAATTCAAGTTAAAATGATGTGTTTATCAGGTTCAAGCAGTTTCAACCAGTTTTATTTAGTGGAGTAACTGCTATTTACATTTCATCAGTAGTGGCCGAAATGATGCTCCTCACGGGATATAGAGTGATTTTGGAATAAAGTTTGTATTTCCTTAGAACAAACTAGTACTTTCTCAATTCAAGGTTTAACATGATGGACATAGCAGTTGCAAGCACTTTCAAACAATTATATTTAGTGGAGTAACTGCTATTTTCATTTCATAAGGAGTGGCCGAAATGATGCTCCACACGGGATATAGAGTAATTTTGGAAGAAAGTTTTTATTTCCTTAGAACAAACTAGTACTTTCTCAATTCAAGTTTAAACATGATGGACTTAGCAGTTGCAAGTACTTTCAACCAATTATATTTAGTGGAGTAACTGCTATTTTCATTTCATAAGGAGTGGCCGAAATGATGCTCCTCACGGGATATAGAGTAATTTTGGAAGAAAGTTTTTATTTCCTTAGAACAAACTAGTACTTTCTCAATTCAAGTTAAAATGATGTGTTTATCAGGTTCAAGCAGTTTCAACCAATTATATTTAGTGGAGTAACTGCTATTTTCATTTCATAAGGAGTGGCCGAAATGATGCTCCTCACGGGATATAGAGTGATTTTGGAAGAAAGTTTTTATTTCATTAGAACAAACTAGTACTTTCTCAATTCAAGTTAAAATGATGTGTTTATCAGGTTCAAGTACTTTCAACCAATTATATTTAGTGGAGTAACTGCTATTTTCATTTCATCAGGAGTGGCCGAAATGATGCTCCACACGGGATATAGAGTAATTTTGGAAGAAAGTTTTTATTTCATTAGAACAAACTAGTACTTTCTCAATTCAAGTTAAAATGATGTGTTTATCAGGTTCAAGCAGTTTCAACCAGTTTTATTTAGTGGAGAAACTGCTATTTTCATTTCATCAGTAGTGGCCGAAATGATGCTCCTCACGGGATATAGAGTGATTTTGGAATAAAGTTTGTATTTCCTTAGAACAAACTAGTACTTTCTCAATTCAAGTTTAAACATGATGGACTTAGCAGTTGCAAGTACTTTCAACCAATTCTATTTAGTGGAGTAACTGCTATTTTCATTTCATAAGGAGTGGCCGAAATGATGCTCCTCACGGGATATAGAGTGATTTTGGAAGAAAGTTTTTATTTCATTAGAACAAACTAGTACTTTCTTAGTTCAAGTTTAAATGATGTGTTTATCAGGTTCAAGCAGTTTCAACCAGTTTTATTTAGTGGAGTAACTGCTATTTTCATTTCATCAGTAGTGGCCGAAATGATGCTCCACACGGGATATAGAGTAATTTTGGAAGAAAGTTTTTATTTCATTAGAACAAACTAGTACTTTTTCTCAATTCAAGTTAAAATGATGTGTTTATCAGGTTCAAGCAGTTTCAACCAGTTTTATTTAGTGGAGTAACTGCTATTTTCATTTCATCAGTAGTGGCCGAAATGATGCTCCTCACGGGATATAGAGTGATTTTGGAATAAAGTTTTTATTTCATTAGAACAAACTAGTACTTTCTCAATTCAAGGTTAAATGATGTGTTTATCAGGTTCAAGCAGTTTCAATCAGTTTTATTTAGTGGAGAAACTGCTATTTTCATTTCATCAGTAGTGGCCGAAATGATGCTCCTCACGGGATATAGAGTGATTTTGGAATAAAGTTTGTATTTCCTTAGAACAAACTAGTACTTTCTCAATTCAAGTTTAAACATGATCGACTTAGCAGTTGCAAGTACTTTCAACCAATTCTATTTAGTGGAGTAACTGCTATTTTCATTTCATAAGGAGTGGCCGAAATGATGCTCCTCACGGGATATAGAGTGATTTTGGAAGAAAGTTTTTATTTCATTAGAACAAACTAGTACTTTCTTAGTTCAAGTTTAAATGATGTGTTTATCAGGTTCAAGCAGTTTCAACCAGTTTTATTTAGTGGAGTAACTGCTATTTTCATTTCATCAGTAGTGGCCGAAATGATGCTCCACACGGGATATAGAGTAATTTTGGAAGAAAGTTTTTATTTCATTAGAACAAACTAGTACTTTCTCAATTCAAGTTAAAATGATGTGTTTATCAGGTTCAAGCAGTTTCAACCAGTTTTATTTAGTGGAGTAACTGCTATTTTCATTTCATCAGTAGTGGCCGAAATGATGCTCCTCACGGGATATAGAGTGATTTTGGAATAAAGTTTTTATTTCATTAGAACAAACTAGTACTTTCTCAATTCAAGGTTAAATGATGTGTTTATCAGGTTCAAGCAGTTTCAATCAGTTTTATTTAGTGGAGTAACTGCTATTTTCATTTCATCAGGAGTGGCCGAAATGATGCTCCTCACGGGATATAGAGTAATTTTGGAATAAAGTTTGTATTTCATTAGAACAAACTAGTACTTTCTCAATTCAAGGTTAAATGATGTGTTTATCAGGTTCAAGCAGTTTCAACCAGTTCTATTTAGTGGAGTAACTGCTATTTTCATTTCATCAGTAGTGGCCGAAATGATGCTCCTCACGGGATATAGAGTGATTTTGGAATAAAGTTTTTATTTCATTAGAACAAACTAGTACTTTCTCAATTCAAGGTTAAACATGATGGACATAGCAGTTGCAAGCACTTTCAAACAATTATATTTAGTGGAGTAACTGCTATTTTCATTTCATTAGGAGTGGCCGAAATGATGCTCCACACGGGATATAGAGTAATTTTGGAAGAAAGTTTTTATTTCATTAGAACAAACTAGTACTTTCTCAATTCAAGTTAAAATGATGTGTTTATCAGGTTCAAGCAGTTTCAACCAATTATATTTAGTGGAGTAACTGCTATTTTCATTTCATAAGGAGTGGCCGAAATGATGCTCCACACGGGATATAGAGTAATTTTGGAATAAAGTTTTTGTTTCCTTAGAGCAAACTGGTACTTTTCAATTCAAGTTTAAACATGAAGTGTTTATAAGGTTTCAGTTTCAACCTCTTTTATTATGCTGGATTTGACTGTGATGGCCTTTTCATCAGTTGTGGCCGAAAAGATGCTTCAGACGAGATACTGAGTATGTTTTTAGAATAAAGTTTTAATTTCATTAGGACAAACTCGTACTTTCACTATTCAAGTATCTACCCAGATAAATGTACACTAACACAACTATTGCTCACCCAAGGTGCTAAAAACACTGTGTTGCAGTTGCGAGGTTACAATTTGTATAGACTACAGAAGTGAAAGCCACAGGTGCATTAACAACATTTTCGCACTTTTCGAAACACAGCTTTTGCGTGACTCCTACCATGAGTCGTCAGAGACACTGCGTGCTCAGAGCAAAGATACCTCGGGAGCCACATGACCCAGTTGAAGACTGTTGTCGCCGGTCTTCTATGCCTGTCTACACAGGAGAGAAGAAACCTCAACAGCGAGTTGCTATGACACACTGATGGATATGAGTGCTCTCAGCCACACCACCACGTGGTCTCGCAGCTCTTTCACTCCTTTTCAGGAGAAGGAACATTGTCATTTTCCAGCACCTGACAGTGCTATCAGCTCCCTCACTCTCTCCACCGGAGAGAACCAGGATGTTCTAGCTCAGATGACTCTGACCATTCCGATATCCCAAGGGTACCTGGTCTTTGGACCAGCCAGCTTGAGTCCCTTGCAGAGGACATAGAGCAGTTCGAACCAAACAACCCGGAGATTTGTGTAGCGGACAACCTGGTGGAGGTTGAACGCTGCCTCTTCAACCTGCCTCATCCTTCGTCCCGAGAGAAGCTTACGCTTCTCTGGAAGATGACATCCAGGAGTGTCCATGTTTACATAGAGTCCCTCCCATCTGCCATCAGAGACCATTACTCAGCCCTCTGTCATGCACTTAGGGAAGCAGGATCATCTGCACAATGATCCTGCCTCTGCAAACTTTGGTGCATTTACAATCACTCAAAAGGGGGCGGAGACTCCCAGATAGTATTTATAGGTGCCTAAGGGCTGCCTACTTCCAAGGCCACAATGCACCAGGATTGGACAAAGACCAGACTTTTAAGTCCCTCTTCGTTAACAACCTCCACAACAGTGTGTGGATTGATGTCGCCCTTTTCTGCAGGACCAAAACCCCACCATGAAAGACCTCCGCAAACATGCGCAGATGGTGTGGGAGCTGCACCACCGTTCAGGTGAAAACTATGATGGTGATGCAGGTGTCCTGAGGTCTCAGGTGAGGAGAGGTAAGTCTAAAAACCGAGGCTGAGGTCAGACTCAAAACAACTGGGATGCAGATGTCCCACAGTGGATTAAAACCTGCATCAGAGTGGTGAAGCAGCACCTGAACCCGCCTGGTAAGAAGGGACCTGGCTCCCCCTGACCGCATGACTTGGCCCCTCCCCTCCGCACACAAAGTTCATTTTGGCAGGAGGAGGAGATCCAGGAGGTGAAAGAGGCCCATTTGACATTCTTGGGTAATCTTGGCTATGCCAACCACAGATACACTTCAGTGGTGGTAGGGGTTGTTGACACTCTCTCACTGCTTGGTACTGGGTCAGAAATCCCCCTCATGTGTTCAGACACCTTCGCACGGGTTGCTAGAACCACGCTTGCGCATGCCACTTAAGGAAAGCCACTTCAGGTGGAAGAGTGTAGCATAAACAACCGAGGCTTCACTCAGGACTTGCACCACATCACTCAATGTGTCTGGGTCAACAGCTTTCCAGGACATGTCAGCGACGCATCCCATCCACGTCACTGATCTGGACACAGAAGAACTGCTTATTGGTCAGGACATCCTAAACCGACTCGCTGCCACCAAACGGCGCCTTTGGTCCCAAGTCGTCAGCCCGACTCCCATTGGCTAAGAACTAGGCCACCCAGCTTCTAACAGCAATCGTTCAGCCAACCCACGGGTCCAAAATCTGACACCTGGTCAGATTAAAGTGACCGCATTTCCACCTTTAGAGATGTTAACTGACAGTTCATTCCACAATCTTGAACTAATTCTCATCTCATTGACAATCTGCCTTCGTCCCTCACCAGCGACGACACGCATGACACAACTCTCCTCATTTCCACAACCAAAACCATCACCAGCGCTCACCATGTTAACCTTGAACAGGTTCTTCAGGGTACAAAACCGAGCACCGAAGGTGACATGGTTGTGCACGCTCCAATGACTCAACCAGAGAATACAGACATTTCAGGTAAACAGACCATGTCTGTACCAGAAGAACCTTATTCAGGCTTCGAGTCAAAGACCGAGCAACGCTCTGCTGAGGCTCGCACTTTACCACAACAGAAACAAGGAGATGCATTTGTATGAGGAGGTCTCCCGCGATTATCACACGATCTTCGCAAGGGACTCGCACAAAAAGGGGGGGGGGGGAGTCACAGACATCCACCCAGTGCGCGTCCCCACTGACTTCGAGGCACTGCCATCTTCTGAAACCCAGTACATACCCTTTCTAGCTGACGGGGTCAAGCGGTCCTGGTTCACTGGTTTGAAACAGCCTGCGCTCCAATCTCACACCTTCCCTGTTATTCAAGATTGTTATATCTAAAGAGAAACATAAATCAATTTAAATAACACTTTTTTTGGCATTAACTATTTCCAGTTTAGCTGGTGGTGGCCCAATGTCATTATTATTTGATAAATAACCAATTTATTCTAATGAATAATTTTTCATAAATAAATTATTTTTGATAAAATGTTGCTCCGTGCTCTTGTTTATCTTCCAACATGTGAGATGTTGTTGATGAATACACAGCACAGTTCCACAGTAACCAATGTGTTTTACACAGCCACTGTTCTTTGTGTCAACATGTAGGTCCAGAACACAACTAAAGACGATGTCTCTAGACATCCAGAAGACTTCCTCAGAAGAGCCTGAATGAAAGTTTTTTGAGACGTCTTTCCTGAACATTATATTGACGTCTGGTCTGGCCGTCACTGAAAACACGTTTCAAAAGAAACAGAACACGTCATCAGTCTACCACGGGACATACACAGAGAGTCAGTTTAGTATTACCATTAACATGCATTTAATTGGACTATGGAAGAAAACCAGAGAACCCTGAGGAAACACATGCACACACAAGTTAATTCCACAAACACCTCCAGGTGGATTTAAATCCACGATTTTCTGTCTGTAGCCATTGAGACAATTTGACCATTGTAATTGATAGAGCTGATAAAACCTTTATTTGGTATATAGTTGTAATCTCAATATGAAAGGTTGTAGAAATTAATCATGCCCAAAAACTCCTGCAGGGCCTTAACCGAGGCTGGACGAGGGAAATCTGTCACCGCTTGCACCTTAGAAGGCAATGGAATGGCACCCTGAGTTGAAATACGATGACCCAAAAAGTCAATCACAGGCAGACCAAACTGGCACTTAGCAGGGTTGACAATTAGGCCATGTTCCTCAAGGCCAGACCTGGGCATTTTAAGGCCCGCGGGCCAAATGCGGCCCGTGACCCGATTCTGACCGGCCCGCGAAAGGTTGCTTAGAATTAAGAAAACAAAAGCTTCTTTCGAATTTTAATGTGTGGACTAAAACCATCGGCTCTATAAATTAAAATGGAAATGCTTTTACTTTGAAGCCTGTTTATTTATGTACAGTGTACGTAACCTACGTACGTCGTATACGTAACCCGTAAAACAAGTCAATCAGTGCATGCAAGAGATGTCGGTGGAGAATCAAAAATGGCGGTGTTGCGGGCGCCGCCATACTTATTTACCGGTCGCCGCCATTTTGAAAATATGCGTACCGGAAGTGACGTTTACTGTAGCGAGATACAGGAAGTGACGTATCAGACCCCGCGGAACGTCGGGAATTACGTTTTCGGAGGCCCACCCACCGGAAGTGACGTTGGAGGACCCACTCGCCGGAAAAAAAACTGTGCGCCGCGCTTCAAACGCACATTTGTTCCCATTGCATTGTTTTCTTCACACGTGTACTCGAAGCTCAACAGAGTAAAGGATTGTCTTCTGCTAAGGTAAATAATTGCATTTTTTTCTATGTGTAAAGTATCAGCCTGCACTAATAAGAACGAAATAGTAGGTGGAGTATACCAGTATTTAGAGACTATGTTTATACTCGCACTGGAAGACCGGAGCCAGATCAGCTTCACAACCTTCCATGAGGGAACAGATATGTTCATCTCTCCCCAACTGTGTCAGTCTGTCCACATATCTGCTGCTTTATTTCTCCGTCCAGACAACTCACAGTTTACTGTGTGCCTTCACTTATCACTCCTGCTAACTGCAGTTTCATCACAACATTTAGTTGCGTTTACGTCCTAAATGGCTGAATTTTGTCACGTGGGTGAAAAGCCTCAAAACGGTGTGCATCAGCCTGCACTAATAAGTAGGACATGGTTGATAGGTGTCATTATATCAGTATTAGTGAGAGGAAGAGTCGTTGTATAGTTATGTTGGGAGCAATTCAAGTAAGATCAGCTCAAAGTTTATGTTGCTCTTTTTTTATCTTTGTTCCATGTGTTGGTTTATTTAGACCCGTACTGGTATTTTTTATCATACTGCATTACTGGATTTTTACAACCTGACTGGGATTTCTGTGTTATTATCAGAGCATCCAAATTAGAGAAAGTTTAATGGTTGTGAGGGAGATTGAATATCTTATATATAACATACTGCAATGAATCACTTGGATGCTTGTCAGTTTGCAATCATCAATGAGAGATCAGTACATTTGAACAAATACTAATGATTCTGATTTAAATATTTTTTCAGACGCAGTGTTCAATCAGAATGTCACGTCATCGTAGCAGCGAATGCGTGGGCATGGAGCATTCATATGCACACCCAACAATGCACACAGCATCTGTGCTGACCACGGATCCAGAGACCGTAAAGGAATTGAGTGTCGCATGTCTGCATGCAGAACGCTCCTATGACTCATCAATCAAGTTTGAGATTTTTTATGTAACATAAGCTCAGTTTGTTTATTTTTATTCGTCTGTATTGCAACAGATCTTCGAGATGCTGAAAGAGATGGAGGAGGTCATGGAAATCAAGAAGGGGGACCTGAGACTCATCGATTACATTTTTGATGTTATGCTTCCAGAATTAAGATGATCAATCAATGGAGGACATCATAGAAGTAGTGGTCAATATTTTGTGTCTTTTGAAACCTATCTGCATGCACCTTGTCCATCTTTTTCAGATCATCATCAACATCCTGATGGCTGAAGGTCACACAAGGCTTCAAGCACAGGTCATCATAGCCAGTGGGAGAAAGTTCTAGCAAGCTCCTGTCGTCTGTGCTCTCATCCTCCCTGCCGGATGTCTATCAATATAGTGGTTTGAAGTCTCCTGTCCCAATTTTCAGAGTGTATCTTTTATCTATCTGTCTGTCCTCTCCTCTATCCTCTCACCCCAACCGGCCAGCAGAATGCCTCCACCTCTGAGTCTGGTTTCTGCAAAGATTTCTTCCTGTTAGAGGGACTTTTTCCCTTTCCACAGTCGCTCACGCTTGCTCATGTGGATTTGTTTGGTTTTGTCTTTAAAAGTGCTTTTAATATATAATAAAGAACAATGACGTGATTCGTGGATGGTTTTATTCTTTTAAAGTTGTCAGAGGTACTTTTTGAAGGTTTGTCATGGACATTTACTCTGAAGTAACTACAGTTACTCTCCATTTTTGTAGTTAGTTTTGCTTAATGCACCACACATTGTCACTGCATGAATGAAGAAGGCAGATCAGTTTAGTAGCTGAACTCTACAGATGTGGTTCCAGCTGCAGTGTCTTGTTGAAATAGGTTCAGAGAGATATTGAATATGGAATATGATGGGGGGGGGATTCTCCCTCTTCAATCCACTTGGCTCTGGACCTTATAAACACTCTGAGCTCTATTCACATAATATCTACCTGGATGTTTCTCCAGTGTTCTTGTGCTTCTTCAAACTGAACATGATCCATGAAACCGTGACGTAACTGAAGCAGTGACATCAGTTGTCCTTTTAAATATGGCGGCGACCACAAACACGCATGGCGGCGGCCAAAAACAAGTATGTCGGTGCCCATAAGCCACCATTGTGATACCGCACTGGCGAGGTTTGCGTTTTGAGAGTAGTATGGCGCTGACCGTGAGTAATAATGGCGGCGTCCACAAACAAGCATGTCAGCGGCCGTACACCGCCATTTTTATACCGCACTGGCGAGGTTTCAAGTCTGGAGGAGCACGGTTGCATTGCGGATCATGTTCTCTTGCCTCCCACCGACAGTGACGCTGTAATTGTGCGTCGGAACAAAACATATTGCATGTAGTACTGCCTCCCACCAACAGTGGCGCTGGGGTGGTGATTCGGATCAAAATGGCCGAACAAGATGGCGGCGGTGGATTCCCCACCGACGGCTTCTCAGTGCATGTGATTGTCGCCCCTCAATGATGTACGGGCACGTCAAGAAAAGAAAGGTGGATGCTGAAGGCCGAAATTTCAAGAAGATTTGGAGCACTAAATATTTGTTTACTGAAGTCGGTGGTAAACCCGTCTGTTTAGTTTGTGGAGAGCACGTCGCCGTGTTAAAGGAGTACAATGTGAGTCGGCATTATGAGACAAAACACGCGGAGAAATACAGACACTTGGCGGAGGCTGAGAGAGCGCGAATATCAGAAGACTTGCTAGCAAAGCTAGCAAAACAACAAGGCTGTTTTAGCAAACTACACACAGCCCGGGATGCAGCGACCAAGACCAGCTTCGTTATATCCCACAAAATCGCTAAAAACAGCAAGCCGTTCTCGGATTGGCGAGTTTGTGAAAGAGTGCTTGGTGGGCTCTGCCGCGCTAATATGCCCTGAGAATAAAGAAGCATTTGAAAAAGTCCCGCTGTCCAGGCGAACCGTCACCAGAAGGGTGAAAGGAATCGCGGAGAATCTCGAATGTCAGCTCAAAAGTGGAGTTGAAAGTTTTGACTTTTTCTCTTTGGCTTTGGATGAGAGCTGTGGTGTCCGTGACACTGCCCAGTTACTGGTGTTTCTCCGGGGAATAAGGCAGGACTTCAAGATTACGGAGGAGCTGGCAGCATTGAGGTCAATAAAAGAAACGACAACGGGAAACGATCTGTTCAAGGAGGTCGATGCATGCATGGTCAAGCTTGGACTGAAATGGGACAAACTGGTAGGCGTTACTACTGATGGTTGTCCGAATATGACAGGAAAACATGTCGGACTTTTGAAACAGATCCAAGATAAAGTGACTGAACTCGGCACAGAGCATCATTTAGTGTTGATACATTGTATTATACATCAGCATGTACTGTGCAGGTCTGTGCTAAAACTTAACCATGTTATTGATGTTGTAACAAAAACGGTTAACTTTATCAGGGCACGAGCATTAAATCACAGGCAGTTTGTTGCACTTTTAGAGGAGCATGAGAATGAACATGGTGACATCATGTACCACACAGCTGTCAGATGGCTCAGTCTGGGCAAAGTGCTCAAAAGATTTTGGGACCTGAAAACAGAGATTCAAGAGTTTTGTGAGATGAAAGGCAAAAACATCCCCGAGCTTTCAGATATGAACTGGATGGCAGATTTTGCATTTGCTGTTGATGTGACGGCACTGATGAATGAACTGAGCACTAAACTGCAAGGCAAGGGCCTTTTCGTTCATGACATGCATAACCTGGTGAAGGCTTTTATGAGAAAGTTGCTGTTTCTTTCAAGTCAACTACAGAACAACACTCTCACTCACATGCAAACCCTTAAATAAGTCAGACCATCAGCCAATCATCTCTGCAGGTACTCATCCATGTTAGGAGATTTGCATGGTGAGTTTTTAAGGCGATTTGATGATTGTAAAAACATTGAGGATGAAATGCACCTGGTTTCCTCTCCCTTTGCCTGCAGAGTAGATGATGCACCCAGTGATGTTCAGCTGGAGCTCATTGACCTGCAGTCTGACACAGTACTGGCAGAGCACTTTAAGTCAGCATCACTGCTGGAGTTCTACTCATCTCTTAAGGAGGAGAACTTTCCAAACATGAGGAGACATGCTCAGAAGATGTTGGTTCTGTTTGGATCTACCTACATATGTGAACAAACATTCTCAGTAATGAAGTTTACCAAATCCAGGTTCAGATCCTCTCTTACTGATGATCATCTGTCAGCTGTGCTTCGCATCTCCACCTCAGACATTCAACCTGACTTTGATGCACTCGTTAAAGGGCAGCAAAGGCTAGATTTCTCTCACTGAACAAGAAAATACCCAAATGTGTGTTCACTATTACTTTTTATCTGCACAGCTTGGCAGTTTGACAGTCATAATGTGACATATCTTGTTAATGATATTTGGCATACAAAGACATTGTGATGTCTTAATAGAAAAAAGTGTTTTTGGTTAATGTAATTAAAAAAAGAGTTACAAATGTTTCATGTTTACAATTGTTTTGAATAGCTGCACTGAATAAAAACATTTTTTGTTAAAATAACCCTCACTTTCTCTTTACCTAATAATAACACAGACACTTACCAGCATGTGTAAACAATGCCATTTACTGCTTTCAATTTAGAAATAAAATTCATATGCAGAATAGAGTATAAACTTTTGGCAAGTTTCCGGAATAAATGTGAATGTTTGATGAGAGGCTGTATCTGGCAGCATGAATCACTCATTGAGTAAAAAGAAAAAAGTGATGGCACGTGTCGCCCCAATTAATCCCTAAAACACAAGAGCCTCTAAACGTATTGAGAACAGGTAGGAAGCATATTACGAGCTAATAAAACTAGTAAACAGAGTCCATGTGTGTATCAGTGAAAGTGAGCAGGTTTTATGTTTCTATGTTTCTTCAGGTGAGATGTCCAGTTCCTGGACGTTCACAGCACTTTCACGGCTGGGAGACATAGTTTGCATTGTACAGAGAGGTTAAGAGATTTCTCCGACTTTAAAACATAGTGATGAAAGCAACTGTCTGCAGAATCCATGGCAAAGCATGGATTGTCAGCCTGAAAGCGTCGGGAAGTGTCGCAATGCCAGTGCATGGCGCATGTGACAGCTGCATTTCTAGTTTATTCCATCTGATTTCTACTGTAATCCTGCTCAGTAATCCCAGTTTTTATCGAGCATACCTGTAACGAGATTACACATTTTTTTATGTACTGTAACAGATTACAGTTATATGTTTTTTGTATCCTAATTATGTAACACTGTTACATGTATTCCATGACTACCCAACCCTGGTTGCACCTAAACATGTGATACACACTCAGACCTTACTGAGACTTACTAAACTAAAGTTTTCTAGCTGTGCAATGACTTGAAGTAAAGCTCTGGTAAACAAGCTGCATGTAATGATGTTCATGTAGGTACAAACAGCCAGAAGAGTCTTTAGAGCCAGAAGTGGACAGACGAAATCACCTTGTACTGCAGGTGACAGGAGGAGCAGCAAGGTGGGCGAGATACAGGTTCTGGGAGATTCCCACAACACACTGTAGACAAAAGAAAAGTGTTAAATGCACAGGTTCCACAAGTTGAGAGACTCTTAAGATCAACACCAGGAGACACCAGATCACTTTGATTGATTGTGAGGACAACACACACGGAGTGAGGTGGTATTGAAAGGCTAATTGCAGGAGGAAAGGTTTGTTTTGTAGAATGGGTCTCTTGTATTAAATTCAATGTAATTTGGATCAAATGTCTTTGTTATTTTAAAAGCATGTTTTGTTGTGAGATGTAATTTAATTTAATCACAATAACCAGCCAAAGTATTTTCTATGTTTACTACGTTTAAAACTAAATGATCAACCATCTCAACAGTCATTGGTGGACATTTAATGTATATTTCATCACCTGAAGAGTCCAACTTTGCTTTACATCTTTAACTTATATACAAGTGAAATCACAGCTCTAAGTTCTTGTTACTGAATAGTCCCTAAACGGCTCACCTGTCTCTGGCTGTGAGGCCCTGTCCGGAGGGATGGATGAGCCCGATGAAACGTGGGATCAGCCGTTGGTGGAGATTTCCACTCAACCCTTTGAAGCGCTGCTCCCACGTTCCTCCACTTGGACCATGGTTTAATCGAGGAAAATCATGTCACACTGAAAAAACAATTCTGTCATTTCATTTTTGAGTGTACTTTTTTAAGATAGAGCTTCTCAGGCTGGTTTAATCAAGTAAAATCATGTTACTGTCTTAAAGGTGTACAGGAGGATTTTCTTTTTCCGGGTGGATCATCAAGACTATTGGTACTCCCAACTGTCAATCATTCTGGTGATATATTACGCAAGGCCGTCGTATGTGCTCGTCCCCAGGTAGCGTGGATCTATTAGTTTTCACTTTCTGCGCATGCGCGCTTTCAGGTGTATATGGTGAGCTACGCCTTCAGCGAGCTCGCAGTTCTCACCGGGTACTTTGAAAATGGCAGAGGGTCGCAAAAGAGAAAAAGTGTCTTCGAAGTGTATGAGAAGAAGAGAAAGGCTTCGGAAGAGAGAAACAAGACCAGAGTGTTTTTGGGAGATTCTTTCACACGATGGCGTGCGCTGAAAGCCCAGGTTGGGCTTCCCACTGATGCTTCAGTCGCGAAGTTTCTACTCGACAGGTAAAGTTTGGCATTCTATTTGGAGAAATCCATTTCAAATCACTTCCAGTAAAAGTTATCTATGTCTATATTGTAACTTTCCAGGGTTGATTAGTGGAAAAAGTTCAAATCTTCTTGTAAAGTGAGCTTGTGTAAGCGATGCTGACTTGTGACTTGTAAACAGTGCGTGCACGAGGAGAACTGGGCTCGTTCATGTCTCTCGCACACGTTTTAGTAGGCGTTCCATCTCGGGAGCAGGTAGAGCTTTGCGTGCATTTTTCAAAAGGTGGAGAGGGCGGTTCTTTCCTAAAATTCGGGAAAATCCTACTGTACTCCTTTAAGATAGAGCTGCTCAGGCTGGTTTGATCTAGAAAATCACATTACTGTCTTTAGATAGAGCTGATCAGGCTGGTTTGATTTAGAAAATCACGTTACTGTCTCTAGATGGTGCTGCTCAGGCTGGTTTGATTTAGAAAATCACGTTACTGTCTCTAGATGGAGCTGCTCAGGCTGGTTTAATAAAAAAAAAAAAAACTGACTTTAGGTAGAGATGCTTAGTGTTGGAATTCGTTCCTGTGTTCCCCTGAATTCCTGCTTGTTCGTTTGATCCGGGAGAGGCAGGAACAGAGTTAATTTCTTCAATAGTGAATTTAATAATCACACAAACAAGAGATTACAAAAATACATATATCAGATTACATAATACGAGCTCAGACCGTTCTTCCTTGCAGACCCAAGTGTGCAGGCCAGGTTTACAATGAAGAAGGGCACAACTGCAACACGTGGTTCATATTTATACATTTGCATACACCACCTCAACCTCACATTGGTCGGTTCCTCGTGATGTATGCGTTGCTATAGTGAATTTGCTATTCCTTTGTTCCCAAAACTGCTTCAAACTGGTTCTTCTCAGAGCTTGACGTTCTGTGGGACAAAGTGACCTCTTATCTGTTGATCCAATCTTACCTTGACCATGTTTTTGCAAGTAGAGCACTGAGGAGACATCGCCAACCAACTTGGAATGTCCCTGAACATGGATTTATAGCTGTGTTTTCCCAACTTGGGCAGTGGGAGAAACCCCAGTAGTGTAGAAACACAACTGAATACAATATGTCCAGTTGTCACACAGAAAACAAATGTTCAACCACTATATTCCTTCAATTCCCCTTTTGACCTCTGACCCCAGAGGTCAATAATTAGTGTCAATACAGTATGAGGCACTCTTCGTATAATAGAGGTCATATGTAAGCAAAATCAACAATCATATACTCAAATAGCAACATACAAAACTTTTAAACGGTGGTGACTCCCCCTTGAACTGCAACCTTGTCGTGGTGGGGGAGTTTGAGCACCCGAATGACCCTCGGAGCTATGTTGTTGGGGGACTTGCCCCTCCTGTGGGCCCACCACCTACAGAGGCTGCCGTAGGGGTTGGGTGCATTGTGGATTGGGGGGCAGTCGACGGCAGAGGCCTCGACGACCCGATCCCCAGCCACAGAATCTGGCTATTGGGACATGGAATGTGACCTCGCTGGGGGGGAAGGAGCCCGAGCTTGTGAGGGAGGCTGAGAGATACCGTCTAGATATAGTCGGGCTCGCCTCCACTTACAGCTTGGACTCCGGAACCCAGCTCCTCGACGGGGGCTGGATACTCCACTGCTCTGGAGTTACCCTCTCTCTCTGGAGTTGCCCTGTCTCTCGGCTGGCCTGGGAACGCCTTGGGGTGCCACCGGAAGAGCTGGAGGAAGTGTCTGGGGTGAGGGAAGTCTGAGCAGAGTTGCCTCCGCGACGCGGCCCTGGATAAGCGGCAGAAAATGGATGGATGGATGGATGGACTTGGCACGTCACATGAACAGAGAGGAGCGCTATTTCACCTCCTCCCTTGCTGTCGTCTACTTCTCTGTGTTCTTCTTACTTCGGTGGATTATTCCGCCCTTTATCGTGTGGAGCTGTCTCCTGGATCAGCCAATCCAGGGGCAACTTGCTTCAGATGGATGGAGGTCTCCTGAAGAGTGCGATGTGGTTCTCCCGCCAGAGTACACTGCGACAGATGGCACCGCATTGTTCCTCTTTTATCCAGGGTTCGACTAACGGCCGGACCCTCCTCTCCAGTACCCTGGAATAGACTTTCCTGGGGAGCCTTTGTCACTCAGCCGAACAGCGTGAGACGTCCTCTCGACGACCTTAAATCGACCCTTTCACCTGGGCTCGGACCACTTCCTCTTTATCACCCTGAGAAGTACCTAGGGGCTGGTGTTGAGGATCTCAGCCGAGTCCCCCCTGGCTGCCGGTCCCGGCAACATGTGCAGAGAAACGAGATTCCAGACATCTCAAAACTGCGTTGTCACATCTCTCACCTGAACATAGATTTTTCTCTTGTATAGATTTGGCTAATGCTTTTTTCTGTCTGCCACTGGCGGATCAGGTGAAACCACTGCAAACAGGTCCGACTTATTGCCGCCAATGCAAACCAAACTCCTGTTCCGGGAATACAAAGACCGAACAGCGCTTAACAAAGGGCCCCGGACTCCATGCTCCCGGAGCACCCCCCCACAGGATGTCTCAGGGGACGCGGTCGAACGCCTTCTCAAGATCCAGAAAACACATGTGGACTGGTTGGGCAAACTCCCATGAACCCTCAAGCAGCTGGTGGAGGGTATAGAGCTGGTCCAGTGTTCCACGACCAGAATGAAAACCGCATTATTCCTCTTGGATCCAAGGTTTGACTAACGGCCGGACCCTCCACTCCAGTACACTGGAATAGACTTTCATTTCATTAGGAGTGGCCGAAATGATGCTCCACACGGGATATAGAGTAATTTTGGAATAAAGTTTGTATTTCATTAGAACAAACTAGTACTTTCTCAATTCAAGTTTAAACATGATGGACTTAGCAGTTGCAAGTACTTTCAACCAATTATATTTAGTGGAGTAACTGCTATTTTCATTTCATCAGTAGTGGCCGAAATGATGCTCCACACGGGATATAGAGTAATTTTGGAAGAAAGTTTTTATTTCATTAGAACAAACTAGTACTTTCTCAATTCAAGTTAAAATGATGTGTTTATCAGGTTCAAGCAGTTTCAATCAGTTTTATTTAGTGGAGTAACTGCTATTTTCATTTCATCAGGAGTGGCCGAAATGATGCTCCACACGGGATATAGAGTAATTTTGGAATAAAGTTTGTATTTCCTTAGAACAAACTAGTACTTTCTCAATTCAAGTTTAAACATGATGGACTTAGCAGTTGCAATTACTTTCAACCAATTATATTTAGTGGAGTAACTGCTATTTTCATTTCATTAGGAGTGGCCGAAATGATGCTCCACACGGGATATAGAGTAATTTTGGAAGAAAGTTTTTATTTCATTAGAACAAACTAGTACTTTCTCAATTCAAGTTAAAATGATGTGTTTATCAGGTTCAAGCAGTTTCAACCAGTTTTATTTAGTGGAGTAACTGCTATTTTCATTTCATCAGTAGTGACCGAAATGATGCTCCTCACGGGATATAGAGTGATTTTGGAATAAAGTTTGTATTTCCTTAGAACAAACTAGTACTTTCTCAATTCAAGGTTAAACATGATGGACTTAGCAGTTGCAAGTACTTTCAACCAATTATATTTAGTGGAGTAACTGCTATTTTCATTTCATCAGTAGTGGCCGAAATGATGCTCCACACGGGATATAGAGTAATTTTGGAAGAAAGTTTTTATTTCATTAGAACAAACTAGTACTTTCTCAATTCAAGTTAAAATGATGTGTTTATCAGGTTCAAGCAGTTTCAATCAGTTTTATTTAGTGGAGTAACTGCTATTTTCATTTCATCAGTAGTGGCCGAAATGATGCTCCACACGGGATATAGAGTAATTTTGGAAGAAAGTTTTTATTTCATTAGAACAAACTAGTACTTTCTCAATTCAAGTTAAAATGATGTGTTTATCAGGTTCAAGCAGTTTCAATCAGTTTTATTTAGTGGAGTAACTGCTATTTTCATTTCATCAGGAGTGGCCGAAATGATGCTCCACACGGGATATAGAGTAATTTTGGAATAAAGTTTGTATTTCCTTAGAACAAACTAGTACTTTCTCAATTCAAGGTTAAATGATGTGTTTATCAGGTTCAAGCAGTTTCAACCAGTTTTATTTAGTGGAGTAACTGTTATTTTCATTTCATCAGTAGTGGCCGAAATGATGCTCCTCACGGGATATAGAGTGATTTTGGAATAAAGTTTTTATTTCCTTAGAACAAACTAGTACTTTCTCAATTCAAGTTTAAACATGATGGACTTAGCAGTTGCAAGTACTTTCAACCAATTATATTTAGTGGAGTAACTGCTATTTTCATTTCATTAGGAGTGGCCGAAATGATGCTCCACACGGGATATAGAGTAATTTTGGAAGAAAGTTTTTATTTCATTAGAACAAACTAGTACTTTCTCAATTCAAGTTAAAATGATATGTTTATCAGGTTCAAGCAGTTTCAACCAGTTTTATTTAGTGGAGTAACTGCTATTTTCATTTCATCAGTAGTGGCCGAAATGATGCTCCTCACGGGATATAGAGTGATTTTGGAATAAAGTTTGTATTTCCTTAGAACAAACTAGTACTTTCTCAATTCAAGTTTAAACATGATGGACTTAGCAGTTGCAAGTACTTTCAACCAATTATATTTAGTGGAGTAACTGCTATTTTCATTTCATCAGGAGTGGCCGAAATGATGCTCCACACGGGATATAGAGTAATTTTGGAAGAAAGTTTTTATTTCATTAGAACAAACTAATACTTTCTCAATTCAAGTTAAAATGATGTGTTTATCAGGTTCAAGCAGTTTCAACCAGTTTTATTTAGTGGAGTAACTGCTATTTTCATTTCATCAGTAGTGGCCGAAATGATGCTCCTCACGGGATATAGAGTGATTTTGGAATAAAGTTTGTATTTCCTTAGAACAAACTAGTACTTTCTCAATTCAAGTTTAAACATGATGGACTTAGCAGTTGCAAGTACTTTCAACCAATTATATTTAGTGGAGTAACTGCTATTTTCATTTCATCAGGAGTGGCCGAAATGATGCTCCTCACGGGATATAGAGTAATTTTGGAATAAAGTTTTTATTTCATTAGAACAAACTAGTACTTTCTCAATTCAAGTTAAAATGATGTGTTTATCAGGTTCAAGCAGTTTCAACCAGTTGTATTGGTGGAGCAACTGCTATTTTCATTTCATCAGTAGTGGCCGAAATGATGCTCCACACGAGATATAGAGTGATTTTGGAATAAAGTTTTTATTTCATTAGAACAAACTAGTACTTTCTCAGTTCAAGTTTAAATGATTTGTTTATCAGGTTCAAGCAGTTTCAACCATTTTTATTTAGTGGAGTAACTGTTATTTTCATTTCATCAGGAGTGGCCGAAATGATGCTCCACACGGGATATAGAGTAATTTTGGAATAAAGTTTTTGTTTCCTTAGAGGAAACTGGTACTTTTCAATTCAAGTTTAAACATGAAGTGTTTATAAGGTTAAAGCAGTTTCAACCTCTTTTATTATGCTGGATTTGACTGTTATGGTCTTTTCATCAGTTGTGGCCGAAAAGATGCTTCAGACTAGATACTGAGTATGTTTTTCGAATAAAGTTTTAATTTTATTAGGACAAACTCGTACTTTCACTATTCAAGTATCTACCCAGATAAATGTACACTAACACAACTATTGCTCACCCAAGGTGCTAAAAACACTGTGTTGCAGCTGCGAGGTTACAATTTGTATAGACTACAGAAGTGAAAGCCACAGGTGCATTAACAACATTTTCGCACTTTTCGAAACACAGCTTTTGCGTGACTCCTACCATGAGTCGTCAGAGACACTGCGTGCTCAGAGCAAAGATACCTCGGGAGCCACATGACCCAGTTGAAGACTGTTGTCGCCGGTCTTCTATGCCTGTCTACACAGGAGAGAAGAAACCTCAACAGCGAGTTGCTATGACACACATCCATCAGTGCTCTCAGCCGCACCACCACGTGGTCTCGCAGCTCTTTCACTCCTTTTCAGGAGAAGGAACACTGTCATTTTCCAGCACCTGACAGTGCTATCAGCTCCCTCACTCTCTCCACCGGAGAGAACCAGGATGTTCTAGCTCAGATGACTCTGAACATTCCGATATCCCAAGGGTACCTGGTCTTTGGACCAGCCAGCTTGAGTCCCTTGCAGAGGACATAGAGCAGTTCGAACCAAACAACCCGGAGATTCGTGTAGCGGACAACCTGGTGGAGGTTGAACGCTGCCTCTTCAACCTGCCTCATCCTTCGTCCCGAGAGAAGCTTACGCTTCTCTGGAAGATGACATCCAGGAGTGTCCATGTTTACATAGAGTCCCTCCCATCTGCCATCAGAGACCATTACTCAGCCCTCTGTCATGCGCTTAGGGAAGCAGGATCATCTGCACAATGATCCTGCCTCTGCAAACTTTGGTGCATTTACAATCACTCAAAAGGGGGCGGAGACTCCCAGATAGTATTTATAGGTGCCTAAGGGCTGCCTACTTCCAAGGCCACAATGCACCAGGATTGGACAAAGACCAGACTTTTAAGTCCCTCTTCGTTAACAACCTCCACAACAGTGTGTGGATCGATGTCGCCCTTTTCTGCAGGACCAAAAACCCCACCATGAAAGACCTCCGCAAACATGCGCAGATGGTGTGGGAGCTGCACCACCGTTCAGGTGAAAACTATGATGGTGATGCAGGTGTCCTGAGGTCTCAGGTGAGGAGAGGTAAGTCTAAAAACCGAGGCTGAGGTCAGACTCAAAACAACTGGGATGCAGATGTCCCACAGTGGATTAAAACCTGCATCAGAGTGGTGAAGCAGCACCTGAACCCGCCTGGTAAGAAGGGACCTGGCTCCCCCTGACCGCATGACTTGGCCCCTCCCCTCCGCACACAAAGTTCATTTTGGCAGGAGGAGGAGATCCAGGAGGTGAAAGAGGCCCATTTGACATTCTTGGGTAATCTTGGCTATGCCAACCACAGATACACTTCAGTGGTGGTAGGGGTTGTTGACACTCTCTCACTGCTTGGTACTGGGTCAGAAATCCCCCTCATGTGTTCAGACACCTTCGCACGGGTTGCTAGAACCACGCTTGCGCATGCCACTTAAGGAAAGCCACTTCAGGTGGAAGAGTGTAGCATAAACAACCGAGGCTTCACTCAGGACTTGCACCACATCACTCAATGTGTCTGGGTCAACAGCTTTCCAGGACATGTCAGCGACGCATCCCATCCACGTCACTGATCTGGACACAGAAGAACTGCTTATTGGTCAGGACATCCTAAACCGACTCGCTGCCACCAAACGGCGCCTTTGGTCCCAAGTCGTCAGCCCGACTCCCATTGGCTAAGAACTAGGCCACCCAGCTTCTAACAGCAATCGTTCAGCCAACCCACGGGTCCAAAATCTGACACCTGGTCAGATTAAAGTGACCGCATTTCCACCTTTAGAGATGTTAACTGACAGTTCATTCCACAATCTTGAACTAATTCTCATCTCATTGACAATCTGCCTTCGTCCCTCACCAGCGACGACACGCATGACACAACTCTCCTCATTTCCACAACCAAAACCATCACCAGCGCTCACCATGTTAACCTTGAACAGGTTCTTCAGGGTACAAAACCGAGCACCGAAGGTGACATGGTTGTGCACGCTCCAATGACTCAACCAGAGAATACAGACATTTCAGGTAAACAGACCATGTCTGTACCAGAAGAACCTTATTCAGGCTTCGAGTCAAAGACCGAGCAACGCTCTGCTGAGGCTCGCACTTTACCACAACAGAAACAAGGAGATGCATTTGTATGAGGAGGTCTCCCTCCTCACACGATCTTCGCAAGGGACTCGCACAAAAGGGGGGGGGGGGGGGGGGGGGAGTCACAGACATCCACCCAGTGCGCGTCCCCACTGACTTCGAGGCACTGCCATCTTCTGAAACCCAGTACATACCCTTTCTAGCTGACGGGGTCAAGCGGTCCTGGTTCACTGGTTTGAAACAGCCTGCGCTCCAATCTCACACCTTCCCTGTTATTCAAGATTGTTATATCTAAAGAGAAACATAAATCAATTTAAATAACACTTTTTTTGGCATTAACTATTTCCAGTTTAGCTGGTGGTGGCCCAATGTCATTATTATTTGATAAATAACCAATTTATTCTAATGAATAATTTTTCATAAATAAATTATTTTTGATAAAATGTTGCTCCGTGCTCTTGTTTATCTTCCAACATGTGAGATGTTGTTGATGAATACACAGCACAGTTCCACAGCAACCAATGTGTTTTACACAGCCACTGTTCTTTGTGTCAACATGTAGGTCCAGAACACAACTAAAGACGATGTCTCTAGACATCCAGAAGACTTCCTCAGAAGAGCCTGAATGAAAGTTTTTTGAGACGTCTTTCCTGAACATTATATTGACGTCTGGTCTGGCCGTCACTGAAAACACGTTTCAAAAGAAACAGAACACGTCATCAGTCTACCACGGGACATACACAGAGAGTCAGTTTAGTATTACCATTAACATGCATTTAATTGGACTATGGAAGAAAACCAGAGAACCCTGAGGAAACACATGCACACACAAGTTAATTCCACAAACACCTCCAGGTGGATTTAAATCCACGATTTTCTGTCTGTAGCCATTGAGACAATTTGACCATTGTAATTGATAGAGCTGATAAAACCTTTATTTGGTATATAGTTGTAATCTCAATATGAAAGGTTGTAGAAATTAATCATGCCCAAAAACTCCTGCAGGGCCTTAACCGAGACTGGACGAGGGAAATCTGTCACCGCTTGCACCTTAGAAGGCAATGGAATGGCACCCTGAGTTGAAATACGATGACCCAAAAAGTCAATCACAGGCAGACCAAACTGGCACTTAGCAGGGTTGACAATTAGGCCATGTTCCTCAAGGCCAGACCTGGGCATTTTAAGGCCCGCGGGCCAAATGCGGCCCGTGACCCGATTCTGACCGGCCCGCGAAAGGTTGCTTAGAATTAAGAAAACAAAAGCTTCTTTCGAATTTTAATGTGTGGACTAAAACCATCGGCTCTATAAATTAAAATGGAAATGCTTTTACTTTGAAGCCTGTTTATTTATGTACAGTGTACGTAACCTACGTACGTCGTATACGTAACCCGTAAAACAAGTCAAACAGTGCATGCAAGAGATGTCGGTGGAGAATCAAAAATGGCGGTGTTGCGGGCGCCGCCATACTTATTTACCGGTCGCCGCCATTTTGAAAATATGCGTACCGGAAGTGACGTTTACTGTAGCGAGATACAGGAAGTGACGTATCAGACCCCGCGGAACGTCGGGAATTACGTTTTCGGAGGCCCACCCACCGGAAGTGACGTTGGAGGACCCACTCGCCGGAAAAAAAACTGTGCGCCGCGCTTCAAACGCACATTTGTTCCCATTGCATTGTTTTCTTCACACGTGTACTCGAAGCTCAACAGAGTAAAGGATTGTCTTCTGCTAAGGTAAATAATTGCATTTTTTTCTATGTGTAAAGTATCAGCCTGCACTAATAAGAACGAAATAGTAGGTGGAGTTATACCAGTATTTAGAGACTATGTTTATACTCGCACTGGAAGACCGGAGCCAGATCAGCTTCACAACCTTCCATGAGGGAACAGATATGTTCATCTCTCCCCAACTGTGTCAGTCTGTCCACATATCTGCTGCTTTATTTCTCCGTCCAGACAACTCACAGTTTACTGTGTGCCTTCACTTATCACTCCTGCTAACTGCAGTTTCATCACAACATTTAGTTGCGTTTACGTCCTAAATGGCTGAATTTTGTCACGTGGGTGAAAAGCCTCAAAACGGTGTGCATCAGCCTGCACTAATAAGTAGGACATGGTTGATAGGTGTCATTATATCAGTATTAGTGAGAGGAAGAGTCGTTGTATAGTTATGTTGGGAGCAATTCAAGTAAGATCAGCTCAAAGTTTATGTTGCTCTTTTTTTATCTTTGTTCCATGTGTTGGTTTATTTAGACCCGTACTGGTATTTTTTATCATACTGCATTACTGGATTTTTACAACCTGACTGGGATTTCTGTGTTATTATCAGAGCATCCAAATTAGAGAAAGTTTAATGGTTGTGAGGGAGATTGAATATCTTATATATAACATACTGCAATGAATCACTTGGATGCTTGTCAGTTTGCAATCATCAATGAGAGATCAGTACATTTGAACAAATACTAATGATTCTGATTTAAATATTTTTTCAGACGCAGTGTTCAATCAGAATGTCACGTCATCGTAGCAGCGAATGCGTGGGCATGGAGCATTCATATGCACACCCAACAATGCACACAGCATCTGTGCTGACCACGGATCCAGAGACCGTAAAGGAATTGAGTGTCGCATGTCTGCATGCAGAACACTCCTATGACTCATCAATCAAGTTTGAGATTTTTTATGTAACATAAGCTCAGTTTGTTTATTTTTATTCGTCTGTATTGCAACAGATCTTCGAGATGCTGAAAGAGATGGAGGAGGTCATGGAAATCAAGAAGGGGGACCTGAGACTCATCGATTACATTTTTGATGTTATGCTTCCAGAATTAAGATGATCAATCAATGGAGGACATCATAGAAGTAGTGGTCAATATTTTGTGTCTTTTGAAACCTATCTGCATGCACCTTGTCCATCTTTTTCAGATCATCATCAACATCCTGATGGCTGAAGGTCACACAAGGCTTCAAGCACAGGTCATCATAGCCAGTGGGAGAAAGTTCTAGCAAGCTCCTGTCGTCTGTGCTCTCATCCTCCCTGCCGGATGTCTATCAATATAGTGGTTTGAAGTCTCCTGTCCCAATTTTCAGAGTGTATCTTTTATCTATCTGTCTGTCCTCTCCTCTATCCTCTCACCCCAACCGGCCAGCAGAATGCCTCCACCTCTGAGTCTGGTTTCTGCAAAGATTTCTTCCTGTTAGAGGGACTTTTTCCCTTTCCACAGTCGCTCACGCTTGCTCATGTGGATTTGTTTGGTTTTGTCTTTAAAAGTGCTTTTAATATATAATAAAGAACAATGACGTGATTCATGGATGGTTTTATTCTTTTAAAGTTGTCAGAGGTACTTTTTGAAGGTTTGTCATGGACATTTACTCTGAAGTAACTACAGTTACTCTCCATTTTTGTAGTTAGTTTTGCTTAATGCACCACACATTGTCACTGCATGAATGAAGAAGGCAGATCAGTTTAGTAGCTGAACTCTACAGATGTGGTTCCAGCTGCAGTGTCTTGTTGAAATAGGTTCAGAGAGATATTGAATATGGAATATGATGGGGGGGGGGATTCTCCCTCTTCAATCCACTTGGCTCTGGACCTTATAAACACTCTGAGCTCTATTCACATAATATCTACCTGGATGTTTCTCCAGTGTTCTTGTGCTTCTTCAAACTGAACATGATCCATGAAACCGTGACGTAACTGAAGCAGTGACATCAGTTGTCCTTTTAAATATGGCGGCGACCACAAACACGCATGGCGGCGGCCAAAAACAAGTATGTCGGTGCCCATAAGCCACCATTGTGATACCGCACTGGCGAGGTTTGCGTTTTGAGAGTAGTATGGCGCTGACCGTGAGTAATAATGGCGGCGTCCACAAACAAGCATGTCAGCGGCCGTACACCGCCATTTTTATACCGCACTGGCGAGGTTTCAAGTCTGGAGGAGCACGGTTGCATTGCGGATCATGTTCTCTTGCCTCCCACCGACAGTGACGCTGTAATTGTGCGTCGGAACAAAACATATTGCATGTAGTACTGCCTCCCACCAACAGTGGCGCTGGGGTGGTGATTCGGATCAAAATGGCCGAACAAGATGGCGGCGGTGGATTCCCCACCGACGGCTTCTCAGTGCATGTGATTGTCGCCCCTCAATGATGTACGGGCACGTCAAGAAAAGAAAGGTGGATGCTGAAGGCCGAAATTTCAAGAAGATTTGGAGCACTAAATATTTGTTTACTGAAGTCGGTGGTAAACCCGTCTGTTTAGTTTGTGGAGAGCACGTCGCCGTGTTTAAGGAGTACAATGTGAGTCGGCCTTATGAGACAAAACACGCGGAGAAATACAGACACTTGGCGGAGGCTGAGAGAGCGCGAATATCAGAAGACTTGCTAGCAAAGCTAGCAAAACAACAAGGCTGTTTTAGCAAACTACACACAGCCCGGGATGCAGCGACCAAGACCAGCTTCGTTATATCCCACAAAATCGCTAAAAACAGCAAGCCGTTCTCGGATTGGCGAGTTTGTGAAAGAGTGCTTGGTGGGCTCTGCCGCGCTAATATGCCCTGAGAATAAAGAAGCATTTGAAAAAGTCCCGCTGTCCAGGCGAACCGTCACCAGAAGGGTGAAAGGAATCGCGGAGAATCTCGAATGTCAGCTCAAAAGTGGAGTTGAAAGTTTTGACTTTTTCTCTTTGGCTTTGGATGAGAGCTGTGGTGTCCGTGACACTGCCCAGTTACTGGTGTTTCTCCGGGGAATAAGGCAGGACTTCAAGATTACGGAGGAGCTGGCAGCATTGAGGTCAATAAAAGGAACGACAACGGGAAACGATCTGTTCAAGGAGGTCGATGCATGCATGGTCAAGCTTGGACTGAAATGGGACAAACTGGTAGGCGTCACTACTGATGGTTGTCCGAATATGACAGGAAAACATGTCGGACTTTTGAAACAGATCCAAGATAAAGTGACTGAACTCGGCACAGAGCATCATTTAGTGTTGATACATTGTATTATACATCAGCATGTACTGTGCAGGTCTGTGCTAAAACTTAACCATGTTATTGATGTTGTAACAAAAACGGTTAACTTTATCAGGGCACGAGCATTAAATCACAGGCAGTTTGTTGCACTTTTAGAGGAGCATGAGAATGAACATGGTGACATCATGTACCACACAGCTGTCAGATGGCTCAGTCTGGGCAAAGTGCTCAAAAGATTTTGGGACCTGAAAACAGAGATTCAAGAGTTTTGTGAGATGAAAGGCAAAAACATCCCCGAGCTTTCAGATATGAACTGGATGGCAGATTTTGCATTTGCTGTTGATGTGACGGCACTGATGAATGAACTGAGCACTAAACTGCAAGGCAAGGGCCTTTTCGTTCATGACATGCATAACCTGGTGAAGGCTTTTATGAGAAAGTTGCTGTTTCTTTCAAGTCAACTACAGAACAACACTCTCACTCACATGCAAACCCTTAAATAAGTCAGACCATCAGCCAATCATCTCTGCAGGTACTCATCCATGTTAGGAGATTTGCATGGTGAGTTTTTAAGGCGATTTGATGATTGTAAAAACATTGAGGATGAAATGCACCTGGTTTCCTCTCCCTTTGCCTGCAGAGTAGATGATGCACCCAGTGATGTTCAGCTGGAGCTCATTGACCTGCAGTCTGACACAGTACTGGCAGAGCACTTTAAGTCAGCATCACTGCTGGAGTTCTACTCATCTCTTAAGGAGGAGAACTTTCCAAACATGAGGAGACATGCTCAGAAGATGTTGGTTCTGTTTGGATCTACCTACATATGTGAACAAACATTCTCAGTAATGAAGTTTACCAAATCCAGGTTCAGATCCTCTCTTACTGATGATCATCTGTCAGCTGTGCTTCGCATCCACCTCAGACATTCAACCTGACTTTGATGCACTCGTTAAAGGGCAGCAAAGGCTAGATTTCTCTCACTGAACAAGAAAATACCCAAATGTGTGTTCACTATTACTTTTTGTCTGCACAGCTTGGCAGTTTGACAATCATAATGTGACATATCTTGTTAATGATATTTGGCATACAAAGACATTGTGATGTCTTAATAGAAAAAAGTGTTTTTGGTTAATGTAATTAAAAAAAGAGTTACAAATGTTTCATGTTTACAATTGTTTTGAATAACTGCACTGAATAAAAACATTTTTTGTTAAAATAACCCTCACTTTCTCTTTACCTAATAATAACACAGACACTTACCAGCATGTGTAAACAATGCCATTTACTGCTTTCAATTTAGAAATAAAATTCATATGCAGAATAGAGTTTAAACTTTTGGCAAGGCCCTCCACAATATTTTCTGCTTCTCATTTGGCCCCTTCGGAAAAATAATTGCCCACCCCTGCTCAAGGCGCTGAAAAACTTGCTTTAGGTGTGAAAAATGCTCCTCAACTGAAGAACTAGCCACCAAGATGTCGTCCAGGTAAACAGAAACGAAAGCGAGGTCGCGCAGCACAGAGTCCATCAACCTCTGAAAAGCCGTGCCTCTACTCTTGCCTGGCCATAATAAAACATAAAAAAATGACAAGAAAGAATAGAAAGTGTCATCTGCTCAGTGTATTGACACATCTTATACACAGCAGACACAAATTGCACTTAACAAGTTTTGAACTATCAAAACTCAGTAACCAATCAGGTGTCTAACATTGATTTTTTTTTTTTAGAGAATCAAAACCACAATACAAATAAAGCTTTCAATTTCTATTCAAGAAAATGTGCCCATCTTTTCTAAAACTCTCTCTCTCTCTCTCTCTCTCTCTCTCTCTCTCTCTCTCTCTCTCTCTCTCTCTCTCTCTCTCTCTCTCTCTCTCTCTCTCTCTCGCCCCGTTTCCTCATTAGTTTTAATGTTGGTTTTTTTCCGGAATAAATGTGAATGTTTGATGAGAGGCTGTATCTGGCAGCATGAATCACTCATTGAGTAAAAAGAAAAAAGTGATGGCACGTGTCGCCCCAATTAATCCCTAAAACACAAGAGCCTCTAAACGTATTGAGAACAGGTAGGAAGCATATTACGAGCTAATAAAACTAGTAAACAGAGTCCATGTGTGTATCAGTGAAAGTGAGCAGGTTTTATGTTTCTATGTTTCTTCAGGTGAGATGTCCAGTTCCTGGACGTTCACAGCACTTTCACGGCTGGGAGACATAGTTTGCATTGTACAGAGAGGTTAAGAGATTTCTCCGACTTTAAAACATAGTGATGAAAGCAACTGTCTGCAGAATCCATGGCAAAGCATGGATTGTCAGCCTGAAAGCGTCGGGAAGTGTCGCAATGCCAGTGCATGGCGCATGTGACAGCTGCATTTCTAGTTTATTCCATCTGATTTCTACTGTAATCCTGCTCAGTAATCCCAGTTTTTATCGAGCATACCTGTAACGAGATTACACATTTTTTTATGTACTGTAACAGATTACAGTTATATGTTTTTTGTATCCTAATTATGTAACACTGTTACATGTATTCCATGACTACCCAACCCTGGTTGCACCTAAACATGTGATACACACTCAGACCTTACTGAGACTTACTAAACTAAAGTTTTCTAGCTGTGCAATGACTTGAAGTAAAGCTCTGGTAAACAAGCTGCATGTAATGATGTTCATGTAGGTACAAACAGCCAGAAGAGTCTTTAGAGCCAGAAGTGGACAGACGAAATCACCTTGTACTGCAGGTGACAGGAGGAGCAGCAAGGTGGGCGAGATACAGGTTCTGGGAGATTCCCACAACACACTGTAGACAAAAGAAAAGTGTTAAATGCACAGGCTCCACAAGTTGAGAGACTCTTAAGATCAACACCAGGAGACACCAGATCACTTTGATTGATTGTGAGGACAACACACACGGAGTGAGGTGGTATTGAAAGGCTAATTGCAGGAGGAAAGGTTTGTTTTGTAGAATGGGTCTCTTGTATTAAATTCAATGTAATTTGGATCAAATGTCTTTGTTATTTTAAAAGCATGTTTTGTTGTGAGATGTAATTTAATTTAATCACAATAACCAGCCAAAGTATTTTCTATGTTTACTACGTTTAAAACTAAATGATCAACCATCTCAACAGTCATTGGTGGACATTTAATGTATATTTCATCACCCGAAGAGTCCAACTTTGCTTTACATCTTTAACTTATATACAAGTGAAATCACAGCTCTAAGTTCTTGTTACTGAATAGTCCCTAAACGGCTCACCTGTCTCTGGCTGTGAGGCCCTGTCCGGAGGGATGGATGAGCCCGATGAAACGTGGGCTCAGCCGTTGGTGGAGATTTCCACTCAACCCTTTGAAGCGCTGCTCCCACGTTCCTCCACTTGGACCATGGTTTAATCGAGGAAAATCATGTCACACTGAAAAAACAATTCTGTCATTTCATTTTTGAGTGTACTTTTTTAAGATAGAGCTTCTCAGGCTGGTTTAATCAAGTAAAATCATATTACTGTCTTAAAGGTGTACAGGAGGATTTTCTTTTTCCGGGTGGATCATCAAGACTATTGGTACTCCCAACTGTCAATCATTCTGGTGATATATTACGCAAGGCCGTCGTATGTGCTCGTCCCCAGGTAGCGTGGATCTATTAGTTTTCACTTTCTGCGCATGCGCGCTTTCAGGTGTATATGGTGAGCTACGCCTTCAGCGAGCTCGCAGTTCTCACCGGGTACTTTGAAAATGGCAGAGGGTCGCAAAAGAGAAAAAGTGTCTTCGAAGTGTATGAGAAGAAGAGAAAGGCTTCGGAAGAGAGAAACAAGACCAGAGTGTTTTTGGGAGATTCTTTCACACGATGGCGTGCGCTGAAAGCCCAGGTTGGGCTTCCCACTGATGCTTCAGTCGTGAAGTTTCTACTCGACAGGTAAAGTTTGGCATTCTATTTGGAGAAATCCATTTCAAATCACTTCCAGTAAAAGTTATCTATGTCTATATTGTAACTTTCCAGGGTTGATTAGTGGAAAAAGTTCAAATCTTCTTGTAAAGTGAGCTTGTGTAAGCGATGCTGACTTGTGACTTGTAAACAGTGCGTGCACGAGGAGAACTGGGCTCGTTCATGTCTCTCGCACACGTTTTAGTAGGCGTTCCATCTCGGGAGCAGGTAGAGCTTTGCGTGCATTTTTCAAAAGGTGGAGAGGGCGGTTCTTTCCTAAAATTCGGGAAAATCCTACTGTACTCCTTTAAGATAGAGCTGCTCAGGCTGGTTTAATCTAGACAAATTGTGTTACTGCCTTTAGATAGAGCTGATCAGGCTGGTTTGATCTAGAAAATCACATTACTGTCTTTAGATAGAGCTGATCAGGCTGGTTTGATTTAGAAAATCACGTTACTGTCTCTAGATGGAGCTGCTCAGGCTGGTTTAATAAAAAAAAAAAAAACTGACTTTAGGTAGAGATGCTTAGTGTTGGAATTCGTTCCTGTGTTCCCCTGAATTCCTGCTTGTTCGTTTGATCCGGGAGAGGCAGGAACAGAGTTAATTTCTTCAATAGTGAATTTAATAATCACACAAACAAGAGATTACAAAAATACATATATCAGATTACATAATACGAGCTCAGACCATTCTTCCTTGCAGACCCAAGTGTGCAGGCCAGGTTTACAATGAAGAAGGGCACAACTGCAACACGTGGTTCATATTTATACATTTGCATACACCACCTCAACCTCACATTGGTCGGTTCCTCGTGATGTATGCGTTGCTATAGTGAATTTGCTATTCCTTTGTTCCCAAAACTGCTTCAAACTGGTTCTTCTCAGAGCTTGACGTTCTGTGGGACAAAGTGACCTCTTATCTGTTGATCCAATCTTACCTTGACCATGTTTTTGCAAGTAGAGCACTGAGGAGACATCGCCAACCAACTTGGAATGTCCCTGAACATGGATTTATAGCTGTGTTTTCCCAACTTGGGCAGTGGGAGAAACCCCAGTAGTGTAGAAACACAACTGAATACAATATGTCCAGTTGTCACACAGAAAACAAATGTTCAACCACTATATTCCTTCAATTCCCCTTTTGACCTCTGACCCCAGAGGTCAATAATTAGTGTCAATACAGTATGAGGCACTCTTCGTATAATAGAGGTCATATGTAAGCAAAATCAACAATCATATACTCAAATAGCAACATACAAAACTTTTAAACAGTGGTGACTCCCCCTTGAACTGCAACCTTGTCGTGGTGGGGGAGTTTGAGCACCCGAATGACCCTCGGAGCTATGTTGTCGGGGGACTTGCCCCTCCTGTGGGCCCACCACCTACAGAGGCTGCCGTAGGGGTTGGGTGCATTGTGGATTGGGGGGCAGTCGACGGCAGAGGCCTCGACGACCCGATCCCCGGCCACAGAATCTGGCTATTGGGACATGGAATGTGACCTCGCTGGGGGGGAAGGAGCCCGAGCTTGTGAGGGAGGCTGAGAGATACCGTCTAGATATAGTCGGGCTCGCCTCCACTTACAGCTTGGACTCCGGAACCCAGCTCCTCGACGGGGGCTGGATACTCCACTGCTCTGGAGTTGCCCTCTCTCTCTGGAGTTGCCCTGTCTCTCGGCTGGCCTGGGAACGCCTTGGGGTGCCACCGGAAGAGCTGGAGGAAGTGTCTGGGGTGAGGGAAGTCTGAGCAGAGTTGCCTCCGCGACGCGGCCCCGGATAAGCGGCAGAAAATGGATGGATGGATGGATGGACTTGGCACGTCACATGAACAGAGAGGAGCGCTATTTCACCTCCTCCCTTGCTGTCGTCTACTTCTCTGTGTTCTTCTTACTTCGGTGTACAGGGATTATTCCGCCCTTTGACGTGTGGAGCTGTCTCCTGGATCAGCCAATCCAGGGGCAACTTGCTTCAGATGGATGGAGGTCTCCTGAAGAGTGCGATGTGGTTCTCCCGCCAGAGTACACTGCGACAGATGGCACCGCATTGTTCCTCTTTTATCCAGGGTTCGACTAACGGCCGGACCCTCCTCTCCAGTACCCTGGAATAGACTTTCCTGGGGAGCCTTTGTCACTCAGCCGAACAGCGTGAGACGTCCTCTCGACGACCTTAAATTGACCCGTTCACCTGGGCTCGGACCACTTCCTCTTTATCACGCTGAGAAGTACCCAGGTGCTGGTGTTGAGGATCTCAGCCGAGTCCCCCCTGGCTGCCGGTCCCAGCAACATGTGCAGAGAAACGAGATTCCAGACATCTCAAAACTGCATTGTCACATCTCTCCCCTGAACATAGATTTTTCTCTTGTATAGATTTGGCTAATGCTTTTTTCTGTCTGCCACTGGCGGATCAGGTGAAACCACTGCAAACAGGTCCGACTTATTGCCGCCAATGCAAACCAAACTCCTGTTCCGGGAATACAAAGACCGAACAGCGCTTAACAAAGGGCCCCGGACTCCATGCTCCCGGAGCACCCCCCCACAGGATGTCTCAGGGTACGCGGTCGAACGCCTTCTCAAGATCCAGAAAACACATGTGGACTGGTTGGGCAAACTCCCATGAACCCTCAAGCAGCTGGTGGAGGGTATAGAGCTGGTCCAGTGTTCCACGACCAGAATGAAAACCGCATTATTCCTCTTGGATCCAAGGTTTGACTAACGGCCGGACCCTCCACTCCAGTACACTGGAATAGACTTTCCTGGGGAGGCTGAGGAGTGTGATCCCTCTGTAGTTGGAACACACCCTCCGATCCCCCTCCTTGAAGAGAGGGACCACGACCCCATTCTGCCTGTCCAGAGGTACCGTCCCCGCGTCACGCGATGTTGCAGGGATGAAGGGCCCCGGACTCCATGCTCCTGGAGCATGGAGTCGGTTTGCCAGAATTTCCTCGGGGCAGACCGAAAGTCCTCTTCCATGGCCTCTCCAAACTCCTCCCAGACCCGAGTTATTGCCTCCACCACAGCCATGAACTATGGGTCATGACCGAAAGAACGAGATCCCGGATACAAGCGGTTGAAGTGAGCTTCCTGCGTAGGGTGGCTGAGCGCACCCTTAGAGATAGGATGAGGAGCTTGAGAGTTGGTTTTTAGAATAAAGTTTGTATTTTACTAGACCATAGTCGTACTTTCACTATTCAAGTTTAAACATGAAGTGTTTATCAGGTTTAAGCAGTTTCATTATGCTGGATTTGACTGCTTATGGTCTTCTCATCAGTTGTGGCCGAAAAAATGCTTCAGACGAGATACTGAGTGTGTTTTTAGAATAAAGTTTGTATTTCACGAAACATACTAAACTCTCACTATTCAACTTTTAAATGATGTGTTTATCAGGTTCAAGCAGTTTCAACCAGTTTTATTTAGTGGAGTAACTGCTATTTTCATTTCATCAGTAGTGGCCGAAATGGTGCTCCTCACGGGATATAGAGTGATTTGGGAATAAAGTTTTTATTTCATTAGAACAAACTAGTAGTTTCTCAATTCAAGTTTAAACATGATGGAGTTAGCAGTCGCAAGTACTTTCAACCAATTATATTTAGTGGAGTAACTGCTATTTTCATTTCATAAGGAGTGGCCGAAATGATGCTCCACACGGGATATAGAGTAATTTTGGAATAAAGTTTTTATTTCATTAGAACAAACTAGTACTTTCTCAATTCAAGGTTAAATGATGTGTTTATCAGGTTCAACCAGTTTCAACCAGTTTTATTTAGTGGAGTAACTGCTATTTTCATTTCATCAGTAGTGGCCGAAATGATGCTCCTCACGGGATATAGAGTAATTTTGGAATAAAGTTTTTATTTCATTAGAACAAACTAGTACTTTCTCAATTCAAGGTTAAATGATGTGTTTATCAGGTTCAACCAGTTTCAACCAGTTTTATTTAGTGGAGTAACTGCTATTTTCATTTCATCAGTAGTGGCCGAAATGATGCTCCTCACGGGATATAGAGTGATTTTGGAATAAAGTTTTTATTTCATTAGAACAAACTAGTACTTTCTCAATTCAAGGTTAAATGATGTGTTTATCAGGTTCAAGCAGTTTCAACCAGTTTTATTTAGTGGAGTAACTGCTATTTTCATTTCATCAGTAGTGGCCGAAATGATGCTCCTCACGGGATATAGAGTGATTTTGGAATAAAGTTTTTATTTCATTAGAACAAACTAGTACTTTCTCAATTCAAGGTTAAATGATGTGTTTATCAGGTTCAAGCAGTTTCAACCAGTTTTATTTAGTGGAGTAACTGCTATTTTCATTTCATCAGTAGTGGCCGAAATGATGCTCCTCACGGGATATAGAGTGATTTTGGAATAAAGTTTTTATTTCATTAGAACAAACTAGTACTTTCTCAATTCAAGGTTAAATGATGTGTTTATCAGGTTCAAGCAGTTTCAACCAGTTTTATTTAGTGGAGAAACTGCTATTTTCATTTCATCAGTAGTGGCCGAAATGATGCTCCTCACGGGATATAGAGTGATTTTGGAATAAAGTTTTTATTTCAATAGAATAAACTAGTACTTTCTCAATTCAAGGTTAAATGATGTGTTTATCAGGTTCAAGCAGTTTAAACCAGTTTTATTTAGTGGAGTAACTGCTATTTTCATTTCATCAGGAGTGGCCGAAATGATGCTCCACACGGGATATAGAGTAATTTTGGAAGAAAGTTTTTATTTCATTAGAATAAACTAGTACTTTCTCAATTCAAGGTTAAATGATGTGTTTATCAGGTTCAAGCAGTTTCAACCAGTTTTATTTAGTGGAGTAACTGTTATTTTCATTTCATCAGTAGTGGCCGAAATGATGCTCCTCACGGGATATAGAGTGATTTTGGAATAAAGTTTTTATTTCCTTAGAACAAACTAGTACTTTCTCAATTCAAGTTTAAAATTGATGGACTTAGCAGTTGCAAGTACTTTCAACCAATTATATTTAGTGGAGTAACTGCTATTTTCATTTCATCAGGAGTGGCCGAAATGATGCTCCTCACGGGATATAGAGTGATTTTGGAATAAAGTTTTTATTTCATTAGAACAAACTAGTACTTTCTCAATTCAAGTTAAAATGATGTGTTTATCAGGTTCAAGCAGTTTCAACCAGTTGTATTGGTGGAGAACCTGCTATTTTCATTTCATCAGTAGTGGCCGAAATGATGCTCCACACGAGATATAGAGTGATTTTGGAATAAAGTTTTTATTTCATTAGAACAAACTAGTACTTTCTCAATTCAAGGTTAAATTATGTGTTTATCAGGTTCAAGCAGTTTCAACCAGTTCTATTTAGTGGAGTAACTGCTATTTTCATTTCATCAGTAGTGGCCGAAATGATGCTCCTCACGGGATATAGAGTGATTTTGGAATAAAGTTTTTATTTCATTAGAACAAACTAGTACTTTCTCAATTCAAGGTTAAACATGATGGACATAGCAGTTGCAAGCACTTTCAAACAATTATATTTAGTGGAGTAACTGTTATTTTCATTTCACCAGGAGTGGCCGAAATGATGCTCCACACGGGATATAGAGTAATTTTGGAAGAAAGTTTTTATTTCCTTAGAACAAACTAGTACTTTCTCAATTCAAGGTTAAATGATGTGTTTATCAGGTTCAAGCAGTTTCAACCAGTTTTATTTAGTGGAGTAACTGCTATTTTCATTTCATCAGGAGTGGCCGAAATGATGCTCCACACGGGATATAGAGTAATTTTGGAAGAAAGTTTTTATTTCATTAGAACAAACTAGTACTTTCTCAGTTCAAGTTTAAATGATTTGTTTATCAGGTTCAAGCAGTTTCAACCATTTTTATTTAGTGGAGTAACTGCTATTTTCATTTCATCAGGAGTGGCCGAAATGATGCTCCACACGGGATATAGAGTAATTTTGGAATAAAGTTTTTGTTTCCTTAGAGCAAACTAGTACTTTTCAATTCAAGTTTAAACATGAAGTGTTTATAAGGTTAAAGCAGTTTCAACCTCTTTTATTATGCTGGATTTGACTGTGATGGTCTTTTCATCAGTTGTGGCCGAAAAGATGCTTCAGACGAGATACTGAGTATGTTTTTAGAATAAAGTTTTAATTTCATTAGGACAAACTCGTACTTTCACTATTCAAGTATCTACCCAGATAAATGTACACTAACACAACTATTGCTCACCCAAGGTGCTAAAAACACTGTGTTGCAGTTGCGAGGTTACAATTTGTATAGACTACAGAAGTGAAAGCCACAGGTGCATTAACAACATTTTCGCACTTTTCGAAACACAGCTTTTGCGTGACTCCTACCATGAGTCGTCAGAGACACTGCGTGCTCAGAGCAAAGATACCTCGGGAGCCACATGACCCAGTTGAAGACTGTTGTCGCCGGTCTTCTATGCCTGTCTACACAGGAGAGAAGAAACCTCAACAGCGAGTTGCTATGACACACTGATGGATATGAGTGCTCTCAGCCACACCACCACGTGGTCTCGCAGCTCTTTCACTCCTTTTCAGGAGAAGGAACATTGTCATTTTCCAGCACCTGACAGTGCTATCAGCTCCCTCACTCTCTCCACCGGAGAGAACCAGGATGTTCTAGCTCAGATGACTCTGACCATTCCGATATCCCAAGGGTACCTGGTCTTTGGACCAGCCAGCTTGAGTCCCTTGCAGAGGACATAGAGCAGTTCGAACCAAACAACCCGGAGATTCGTGTAACGGACAACCTGGTGGAGGTTGAACGCTGCCTCTTCAACCTGCCTCATCCTTCGTCCCGAGAGAAGCTTACGCTTCTCTGGAAGATGACATCCAGGAGTGTCCATGTTTACATAGAGTCCCTCCCATCTGCCATCAGAGACCATTACTCAGCCCTCTGTCATGCACTTAGGGAAGCAGGATCATCTGCACAATGATCCTGCCTCTGCAAACTTTGGTGCATTTACAATCACTCAAAAGGGGGCGGAGACTCCCAGATAGTATTTATAGGTGCCTAAGGGCTGCCTACTTCCAAGGCCACAATGCACCAGGATTGGACAAAGACCAGACTTTTAAGTCCCTCTTCGTTAACAACCTCCACAACAGTGTGTGGATCGATGTCGCCCTTTTCTGCAGGACCAAAACCCCACCATGAAAGACCTCCGCAAACATGCGCAGATGGTGTGGGAGCTGCACCACCGTTCAGGTGAAAACTATGATGGTGATGCAGGTGTCCTGAGGTCTCAGGTGAGGAGAGGTAAGTCTAAAAACCGAGGCTGAGGTCAGACTCAAAACAACTGGGATGCAGATGTCCCACAGTGGATTAAAACCTGCATCAGAGTGGTGAAGCAGCACCTGAACCCGCCTGGTAAGAAGGGACCTGGCTCCCCCTGACCGCATGACTTGGCCCCTCCCCTCCGCACACAAAGTTCATTTTGGCAGGAGGAGGAGATCCAGGAGGTGAAAGAGGCCCATTTGACATTCTTGGGTAATCTTGGCTATGCCAACCACAGATACACTTCAGTGGTGGTAGGGGTTGTTGACACTCTCTCACTGCTTGGTACTGGGTCAGAAATCCCCCTCATGTGTTCAGACACCTTCGCACGGGTTGCTAGAACCACGCTTGCGCATGCCACTTAAGGAAAGCCACTTCAGGTGGAAGAGTGTAGCATAAACAACCGATGCTTCACTCAGGACTTGCACCACATCACTCAATGTGTCTGGGTCAACAGCTTTCCAGGACATGTCAGCGACGCATCCCATCCACGTCACTGATCTGGACACAGAAGAACTGCTTATTGGTCAGGACATCCTAAACCGACTCGCTGCCACCAAACGGCGCCTTTGGTCCCAAGTCGTCAGCCCGACTCCCATTGGCTAAGAACTAGGCCACCCAGCTTCTAACAGCAATCGTTCAGCCAACCCACGGGTCCAAAATCTGACACCTGGTCAGATTAACGTGACCGCATTTCCACCTTTAGAGATGTTAACTGACAGTTCATTCCACAATCTTGAACTAATTCTCATCTCATTGACAATCTGCCTTCGTCCCTCACCAGCGACGACACGCATGACACAACTCTCCTCATTTCCACAACATAAACCATCACCAGCGCTCACCATGTTAACCTTGAACAGGTTCTTCAGGGTACAAAACCGAGCACCGAAGGTGACATGGTTGTGCACGCTCCAATGACTCAACCAGAGAATACAGACATTTCAGGTAAACAGACCATGTCTGTACCAGAAGAACCTTATTCAGGCTTCGAGTCAAAGACCGAGCAACGCTCTGCTGAGGCTCGCACTTTACCCCAACAGAAACAAGGAGATGCATTTGTATGAGGAGGTCTCCCGCGATTATCACACGATCTTCGCAAGGGACTCGCACAAAAAGGGGGGGGGGGGAGTCACAGACATCCACCCAGTGCGCGTCCCCACTGACTTCGAGGCACTGCCATCTTCTGAAACCCAGTACATACCCTTTCTAGCTGACGGGGTCAAGCGGTCCTGGTTCACTGGTTTGAAACAGCCTGCGCTCCAATCTCACACCTTCCCTGTTATTCAAGATTGTTATATCTAAAGAGAAACATAAATCAATTTAAATAACACTTTTTTTGGCATTAACTATTTCCAGTTTAGCTGGTGGTGGCCCAATGTCATTATTATTTGATAAATAACCAATTTATTCTAATGAATAATTTTTCATAAATAAATTATTTTTGATAAAATGTTGCTCCGTGCTCTTGTTTATCTTCCAACATGTGAGATGTTGTTGATGAATACACAGCACAGTTCCACAGCAACCAATGTGTTTTACACAGCCACTGTTCTTTGTGTCAACATGTAGGTCCAGAACACAACTAAAGACGATGTCTCTAGACATCCAGAAGACTTCCTCAGAAGAGCCTGAATGAAAGTTTTTTGAGACGTCTTTCCTGAACATTATATTAACGTCTGGTCTGGCCGTCACTGAAAACACGTTTCAAAAGAAACAGAACACGTCATCAGTCTACCACGGGACATACACAGAGAGTCAGTTTAGTATTACCATTAACATGCATTTAATTGGACTATGGAAGAAAACCAGAGAACCCTGAGGAAACACATGCACACACAAGTTAATTCCACAAACACCTCCAGGTGGATTTAAATCCACGATTTTCTGTCTGTAGCCATTGAGACAATTTGACCATTGTAATTGATAGAGCTGATAAAACCTTTATTTGGTATATAGTTGTAATCTCAATATGAAAGGTTGTAGAAATTAATCATGCCCAAAAACTCCTGCAGGGCCTTAACCGAGGCTGGACGAGGGAAATCTGTCACCACTTGCACCTTAGAAGGCAATGGAATGGCACCCTGAGTTGAAATACGATGACCCAAAAAGTCAATCACAGGCAGACCAAACTGGCACTTAGCAGGGTTGACAATTAGGCCATGTTCCTCAAGGCCAGACCTGGGCATTTTAAGGCCCGCGGGCCAAATGCGGCCCGTGACCCGATTCTGACCGGCCCGCGAAAGGTTGCTTAGAATTAAGAAAACAAAAGCTTCTTTCGAATTTTAATGTGTGGACTAAAACCATCGGCTCTATAAATTAAAATGGAAATGCTTTTACTTTGAAGCCTGTTTATTTATGTACAGTGTACGTAACCTACGTACGTCGTATACGTAACCCGTAAAACAAGTCAAACAGTGCATGCAAGAGATGTCGGTGGAGAATCAAAAATGGCGGTGTTGCGGGCGCCGCCATACTTATTTACCGGTCGCCGCCATTTTGAAAATATGCGTACCGGAAGTGACGTTTACTGTAGCGAGATACAGGAAGTGACGTATCAGACCCCGCGGAACGTCGGGAATTACGTTTTCGGAGGCCCACCCACCGGAAGTGACGTTGGAGGACCCACTCGCCGGAAAAAAAACTGTGCGCCGCGCTTCAAACGCACATTTGTTCCCATTGCATTGTTTTCTTCACACGTGTACTCGAAGCTCAACAGAGTAAAGGATTGTCTTCTGCTAAGGTAAATAATTGCATTTTTTTCTATGTGTAAAGTATCAGCCTGCACTAATAAGAACGAAATAGTAGGTGGAGTTATACCAGTATTTAGAGACTATGTTTATACTCGCACTGGAAGACCGGAGCCAGATCAGCTTCACAACCTTCCATGAGGGAACAGATATGTTCATCTCTCCCCAACTGTGTCAGTCTGTCCACATATCTGCTGCTTTATTTCTCCGTCCAGACAACTCACAGTTTACTGTGTGCCTTCACTTATCACTCCTGCTAACTGCAGTTTCATCACAACATTTAGTTGCGTTTACGTCCTAAATGGCTGAATTTTGTCACGTGGGTGAAAAGCCTCAAAACGGTGTGCATCAGCCTGCACTAATAAGTAGGACATGGTTGATAGGTGTCATTATATCAGTATTAGTGAGAGGAAGAGTCGTTGTATAGTTATGTTGGGAGCAATTCAAGTAAGATCAGCTCAAAGTTTATGTTGCTCTTTTTTTTATCTTTGTTCCATGTGTTGGTTTATTTAGACCCGTACTGGTATTTTTTATCATACTGCATTACTGGATTTTTACAACCTGACTGGGATTTCTGTGTTATTATCAGAGCATCCAAATTAGAGAAAGTTTAATGGTTGTGAGGGAGATTGAATATCTTATATATAACATACTGCAATGAATCACTTGGATGCTTGTCAGTTTGCAATCATCAATGAGAGATCAGTACATTTGAACAAATACTAATGATTCTGATTTAAATATTTTTTCAGACGCAGTGTTCAATCAGAATGTCACGTCATCGTAGCAGCGAATGCGTGGGCATGGAGCATTCATATGCACACCCAACAATGCACACAGCATCTGTGCTGACCACGGATCCAGAGACCGTAAAGGAATTGAGTGTCGCATGTCTGCATGCAGAACACTCCTATGACTCATCAATCAAGTTTGAGATTTTTTATGTAACATAAGCTCAGTTTGTTTATTTTTATTCGTCTGTATTGCAACAGATCTTCGAGATGCTGAAAGAGATGGAGGAGGTCATGGAAATCAAGAAGGGGGACCTGAGACTCATCGATTACATTTTTGATGTTATGCTTCCAGAATTAAGATGATCAATCAATGGAGGACATCATAGAAGTAGTGGTCAATATTTTGTGTCTTTTGAAACCTATCTGCATGCACCTTGTCCATCTTTTTCAGATCATCATCAACATCCTGATGGCTGAAGGTCACACAAGGCTTCAAGCACAGGTCATCATAGCCAGTGGGAGAAAGTTCTAGCAAGCTCCTGTCGTCTGTGCTCTCATCCTCCCTGCCGGATGTCTATCAATATAGTGGTTTGAAGTCTCCTGTCCCAATTTTCAGAGTGTATCTTTTATCTATCTATCTGTCCTCTCCTCTATCCTCTCACCCCAACCGGCCAGCAGAATGCCTCCACCTCTGAGTCTGGTTTCTGCAAAGATTTCTTCCTGTTAGAGGGACTTTTTCCCTTTCCACAGTCGCTCACGCTTGCTCATGTGGATTTGTTTGGTTTTGTCTTTAAAAGTGCTTTTAATATATAATAAAGAACAATGACGTGATTCATGGATGGTTTTATTCTTTTAAAGTTGTCAGAGGTACTTTTTGAAGGTTTGTCATGGACATTTACTCTGAAGTAACTACAGTTACTCTCCATTTTTGTAGTTAGTTTTGCTTAATGCACCACACATTGTCACTGCATGAATGAAGAAGGCAGATCAGTTTAGTAGCTGAACTCTACAGATGTGGTTCCAGCTGCAGTGTCTTGTTGAAATAGGTTCAGAGAGATATTGAATATGGAATATGATGGGGGGGGGATTCTCCCTCTTCAATCCACTTGGCTCTGGACCTTATAAACACTCTGAGCTCTATTCACATAATATCTACCTGGATGTTTCTCCAGTGTTCTTGTGCTTCTTCAAACTGAACATGATCCATGAAACCGTGACGTAACTGAAGCAGTGACATCAGTTGTCCTTTTAAATATGGCGGCGACCACAAACACGCATGGCGGCGGCCAAAAACAAGTATGTCGGTGCCCATAAGCCACCATTGTGATACCGCACTGGCGAGGTTTGCGTTTTGAGAGTAGTATGGCGCTGACCGTGAGTAATAATGGCGGCGTCCACAAACAAGCATGTCAGCGGCCGTACACCGCCATTTTTATACCGCACTGGCGAGGTTTCAAGTCTGGAGGAGCACGGTTGCATTGCGGATCATGTTCTCTGGCCTCCCACCGACAGTGACGCTGTAATTGTGCGTCGGAACAAAACATATTGCATGTAGTACTGCCTCCCACCAACAGTGGCGCTGGGGTGGTGATTCGGATCAAAATGGCCGAACAAGATGGCGGCGGTGGATTCCCCACCGACGGCTTCTCAGTGCATGTGATTGTCGCCCCTCAATGATGTACGGGCACGTCAAGAAAAGAAAGGTGGATGCTGAAGGCCGAAATTTCAAGAAGATTTGGAGCACTAAATATTTGTTTACTGAAGTCGGTGGTAAACCCGTCTGTTTAGTTTGTGGAGAGCACGTCGCCGTGTTTAAGGAGTACAATGTGAGTCGGCATTATGAGACAAAACACGCGGAGAAATACAGACACTTGGCGGAGGCTGAGAGAGCGCGAATATCAGAAGACTTGCTAGCAAAGCTAGCAAAACAACAAGGCTGTTTTAGCAAACTACACACAGCCCGGGATGCAGCGACCAAGACCAGCTTCGTTATATCCCACAAAATCGCTAAAAACAGCAAGCCGTTCTCGGATTGGCGAGTTTGTGAAAGAGTGCTTGGTGGGCTCTGCCGCGCTAATATGCCCTGAGAATAAAGAAGCATTTGAAAAAGTCCCGCTGTCCAGGCGAACCGTCACCAGAAGGGTGAAAGGAATCGCGGAGAATCTCGAATGTCAGCTCAAAAGTGGAGTTGAAAGTTTTGACTTTTTCTCTTTGGCTTTGGATGAGAGCTGTGGTGTCCGTGACACTGCCCAGTTACTGGTGTTTCTCCGGGGAATAAGGCAGGACTTCAAGATTACGGAGGAGCTGGCAGCATTGAGGTCAATAAAAGGAACGACAACGGGAAACGATCTGTTCAAGGAGGTCGATGCATGCATGGTCAAGCTTGGACTGAAATGGGACAAACTGGTAGGCGTTACTACTGATGGTTGTCCGAATATGACAGGAAAACATGTCGGACTTTTGAAACAGATCCAAGATAAAGTGACTGAACTCGGCACAGAGCATCATTTAGTGTTGATACATTGTATTATACATCAGCATGTACTGTGCAGGTCTGTGCTAAAACTTAACCATGTTATTGATGTTGTAACAAAAACGGTTAACTTTATCAGGGCACGAGCATTAAATCACAGGCAGTTTGTTGCACTTTTAGAGGAGCATGAGAATGAACATGGTGACATCAGTACCACACAGCTGTCAGATGGCTCAGTCTGGGCAAAGTGCTCAAAAGATTTTGGGACCTGAAAACAGAGATTCAAGAGTTTTGTGAGATGAAAGGCAAAAACATCCCCGAGCTTTCAGATATGAACTGGATGGCAGATTTTGCATTTGCTGTTGATGTGACGGCACTGATGAATGAACTGAGCACTAAACTGCAAGGCAAGGGCCTTTTCGTTCATGACATGCATAACCTGGTGAAGGCTTTTATGAGAAAGTTGCTGTTTCTTTCAAGTCAACTACAGAACAACACTCTCACTCACATGCAAACCCTTAAATAAGTCAGACCATCAGCCAATCATCTCTGCAGGTACTCATCCATGTTAGGAGATTTGCATGGTGAGTTTTTAAGGCGATTTGATGATTGTAAAAACATTGAGGATGAAATGCACCTGGTTTCCTCTCCCTTTGCCTGCAGAGTAGATGATGCACCCAGTGATGTTCAGCTGGAGCTCATTGACCTGCAGTCTGACACAGTACTGGCAGAGCACTTTAAGTCAGCATCACTGCTGGAGTTCTACTCATCTCTTAAGGAGGAGAACTTTCCAAACATGAGGAGACATGCTCAGAAGATGTTGGTTCTGTTTGGATCTACCTACATATGTGAACAAACATTCTCAGTAATGAAGTTTACCAAATCCAGGTTCAGATCCTCTCTTACTGATGATCATCTGTCAGCTGTGCTTCGCATCTCCACCTCAGACATTCAACCTGACTTTGATGCACTCGTTAAAGGGCAGCAAAGGCTAGATTTCTCTCACTGAACAAGAAAATACCCAAATGTGTGTTCACTATTACTTTTTATCTGCACAGCTTGGCAGTTTGACAGTCATAATGTGACATATCTTGTTAATGATATTTGGCATACAAAGACATTGTGATGTCTTAATAGAAAAAAGTGTTTTTGGTTAATGTAATTAAAAAAAGAGTTACAAATGTTTCATGTTTACAATTGTTTTGAATAGCTGCACTGAATAAAAACATTTTTTGTTAAAATAACCCTCACTTTCTCTTTACCTAATAATAACACAGACACTTACCAGCATGTGTAAACAATGCCATTTACTGCTTTCAATTTAGAAATAAAATTCATATGCAGAATAGAGTATAAACTTTTGGCAAGTTTCCGGAATAAATGTGAATGTTTGATGAGAGGCTGTATCTGGCAGCATGAATCACTCATTGAGTAAAAAGAAAAAAGTGATGGCACGTGTCGCCCCAATTAATCCCTAAAACACAAGAGCCTCTAAACGTATTGAGAACAGGTAGGAAGCATATTACGAGCTAATAAAACTAGTAAACAGAGTCCATGTGTGTATCAGTGAAAGTGAGCAGGTTTTATGTTTCTATGTTTCTTCAGGTGAGATGTCCAGTTCCTGGACGTTCACAGCACTTTCACGGCTGGGAGACATAGTTTGCATTGTACAGAGAGGTTAAGAGATTTCTCCGACTTTAAAACATAGTGATGAAAGCAACTGTCTGCAGAATCCATGGCAAAGCATGGATTGTCAGCCTGAAAGCGTCGGGAAGTGTCGCAATGCCAGTGCATGGCGCATGTGACAGCTGCATTTCTAGTTTATTCCATCTGATTTCTACTGTAATCCTGCTCAGTAATCCCAGTTTTTATCGAGCATACCTGTAACGAGATTACACATTTTTTTATGTACTGTAACAGATTACAGTTATATGTTTTTTGTATCCTAATTATGTAACACTGTTACATGTATTCCATGACTACCCAACCCTGGTTGCACCTAAACATGTGATACACACTCAGACCTTACTGAGACTTACTAAACTAAAGTTTTCTAGCTGTGCAATGACTTGAAGTAAAGCTCTGGTAAACAAGCTGCATGTAATGATGTTCATGTAGGTACAAACAGCCAGAAGAGTCTTTAGAGCCAGAAGTGGACAGACGAAATCACCTTGTACTGCAGGTGACAGGAGGAGCAGCAAGGTGGGCGAGATACAGGTTCTGGGAGATTCCCACAACACACTGTAGACAAAAGAAAAGTGTTCAATGCACAGGTTCCACAAGTTGAGAGACTCTTAAGATCAACACCAGGAGACACCAGATCACTTTGATTGATTGTGAGGACAACACACACGGAGTGAGGTGGTATTGAAAGGCTAATTGCAGGAGGAAAGGTTTGTTTTGTAGAATGGGTCTCTTGTATTAAATTCAATGTAATTTGGATCAAATGTCTTTGTTATTTTAAAAGCATGTTTTGTTGTGAGATGTAATTTAATTTAATCACAATAACCAGCCAAAGTATTTTCTATGTTTACTACGTTTAAAACTAAATGATCAACCATCTCAACAGTCATTGGTGGACATTTAATGTATATTTCATCACCTGAAGAGTCCAACTTTACTTTACATCTTTAACTTATATACAAGTGAAATCACAGCTCTAAGTTCTTGTTACTGAATAGTCCCTAAACGGCTCACCTGTCTCTGGCTGTGAGGCCCTGTCCGGAGGGATGGATGAGCCCGATGAAACGTGGGCTCAGCCGTTGGTGGAGATTTCCACTCAACCCTTTGAAGCGCTGCTCCCACGTTCCTCCACTTGGACCATGGTTTAATCGAGGAAAATCATGTCACACTGAAAAAACAATTCTGTCATTTCATTTTTGAGTGTACTTTTTTAAGATAGAGCTTCTCAGGCTGGTTTAATCAAGTAAAATCATGTTACTGTCTTAAAGGTGTACAGGAGGATTTTCTTTTTCCGGGTGGATCATCAAGACTATTGGTACTCCCAACTGTCAATCATTCTGGTGATATATTACGCAAGGCCGTCGTATGTGCTCGTCCCCAGGTAGCGTGGATCTATTAGTTTTCACTTTCTGCGCATGCGCGCTTTCAGGTGTATATGGTGAGCTACGCCTTCAGCGAGCTCGCAGTTCTCACCGGGTACTTTGAAAATGGCAGAGGGTCGCAAAAGAGAAAAAGTGTCTTCGAAGTGTATGAGAAGAAGAGAAAGGCTTCGGAAGAGAGAAACAAGACCAGAGTGTTTTTGGGAGATTCTTTCACACGATGGCGTGCGCTGAAAGCCCAGGTTGGGCTTCCCACTGATGCTTCAGTCGCGAAGTTTCTACTCGACAGGTAAAGTTTGGCATTCTATTTGGAGAAATCCATTTCAAATCACTTCCAGTAAAAGTTATCTATGTCTATATTGTAACTTTCCAGGGTTGATTAGTGGAAAAAGTTCAAATCTTCTTGTAAAGTGAGCTTGTGTAAGCGATGCTGACTTGTGACTTGTAAACAGTGCGTGCACGAGGAGAACTGGGCTCGTTCATGTCTCTCGCACACGTTTTAGTAGGCGTTCCATCTCGGGAGCAGGTAGAGCTTTGCGTGCATTTTTCAAAGGGTGGAGAGGGCGGTTCTTTCCTAAAATTCGGGAAAATCCTACTGTACTCCTTTAAGATAGAGCTGCTCAGGCTGGTTTAATTGAGAAAAAAATCATGTTATTTTCTTAAGATAGAGCTGCTCAGGCTGGTTTAATCCAGACAAATTGTGTTACTGCCTTTAGATAGAGCTGATCAGGCTGGTTTGATCTAGAAAATCACATTACTGTCTTTAGATAGAGCTGATCAGGCTGGTTTGATTTAGAAAATCACGTTACTGTCTCTAGATGGTGCTGCTCAGGCTGGTTTGATTTAGAAAATCACGTTACTGTCTCTAGATGGTGCTGCTCAGGCTGGTTTGATTTAGAAAATCACGTTACTGTCTCTAGATGGTGCTGCTCAGGCTGGTTTGATTTAGAAAATCACTTTACTGTCTCTAGATGGAGCTGCTCAGGCTGGTTTAATAAAAAAAACAAAAAACTGACTTTAGGTAGAGATGCTTAGTGTTGGAATTCGTTCCTGTGTTCCCCTGAATTCCTGCTTGTTCGTTTGATCCGGGAGAGGCAGGAACAGAGTTAATTTCTTCAATAGTGAATTTAATAATCACACAAACAAGAGATTACAAAAATACATATATCAGATTACATAATACGAGCTCAGACCATTCTTCCTTGCAGACCCAAGTGTGCAGGCCAGGTTTACAATGAAGAAGGGCACAACTGCAACACGTGGTTCATATTTATACATTTGCATACACCACCTCAACCTCACATTGGTCGGTTCCTCGTGATGTATGCGTTGCTATAGTGAATTTGCTATTCCTTTGTTCCCAAAACTGCTTCAAACTGGTTCTTCTCAGAGCTTGACGTTCTGTGGGACAAAGTGACCTCTTATCTGTTGATCCAATCTTACCTTGACCATGTTTTTGCAAGTAGAGCACTGAGGAGACATCGCCAACCAACTTGGAATGTCCCTGAACATGGATTTATAGCTGTGTTTTCCCAACTTGGGCAGTGGGAGAAACCCCAGTAGTGTAGAAACACAACTGAATACAATATGTCCAGTTGTCACACAGAAAACAAATGTTCAACCACTATATTCCTTCAATTCCCCTTTTGACCTCTGACCCCAGAGGTCAATAATTAGTGTCAATACAGTATGAGGCACTCTTCGTATAATAGAGGTCATATGTAAGCAAAATCAACAATCATATACTCAAATAGCAACATACAAAACTTTTAAACGGTGGTGACTCCCCCTTGAACTGCAACCTTGTCGTGGTGGGGGAGTTTGAGCACCCGAATGACCCTCGGAGCTATGTTGTCGGGGGACTTGCCCCTCCTGTGGGCCCACCACCTACAGAGGCTGCCGTAGGGGTTGGGTGCATTGTGGATTGGGGGGCAGTCGACGGCAGAGGCCTCGACGACCCGATCCCCGGCCACAGAATCTGGCTATTGGGACATGGAATGTGACCTCGCTGGGGGGGAAGGAGCCCGAGCTTGTGAGGGAGGCTGAGAGATACCGTCTAGATATAGTCGGGCTCGCCTCCACTTACAGCTTGGACTCCGGAACCCAGCTCCTCGACGGGGGCTGGATACTCCACTGCTCTGGAGTTGCCCTCTCTCTCTGGAGTTGCCCTGTCTCTCGGCTGGCCTGGGAACGCCTTGGGGTGCCACCGGAAGAGCTGGAGGAAGTGTCTGGGGTGAGGGAAGTCTGAGCAGAGTTGCCTCCGCGACGCGGCCCCGGATAAGCGGCAGAAAATGGATGGATGGATGGATGGACTTGGCACGTCACATGAACAGAGAGGAGCGCTATTTCACCTCCTCCCTTGCTGTCGTCTACTTCTCTGTGTTCTTCTTACTTCGGTGTACAGGGATTATTCCGCCCTTTGACGTGTGGAGCTGTCTCCTGGATCAGCCAATCCAGGGGCAACTTGCTTCAGATGGATGGAGGTCTCCTGAAGAGTGCGATGTGGTTCTCCCGCCAGAGTACACTGTGACAGATGGCACCGCATTGTTCCTCTTTTATCCAGGGTTCGACTAACGGCCGGACCCTCCTCTCCAGTACCCTGGAATAGACTTTCCTGGGGAGCCTTTGTCACTCAGCCGAACAGCGTGAGACGTCCTCTCGACGACCTTAAATCGACCCGTTCACCTGGGCTCGGACCACTTCCTCTTTATCACGCTGAGAAGTACCCAGGGGCTGGTGTTGAGGATCTCAGCCGAGTCCCCCCTGGCTGCCGGTCCCAGCAACATGTGCAGAGAAACGAGATTCCAGACATCTCAAAACTGCGTTGTCACATCTCTCCCCTGAACATAGATTTTTCTCTTGTATAGATTTGGCTAATGCTTTTTTCTGTCTGCCACTGGCGGATCAGGTGAAACCACTGCAAACAGGTCCAACTTATTGCCGCCAATGCAAACCAAACTCCTGTTCCGGGAATACAAAGACCGAACAGCCCTTAACAAAGGGCCCCGGACTCCATGCTCCCGGAGCACCCCCCCACAGGATGTCTCAGGGGACGCGGTCAAACGCCTTCTCAAGATCCAGAAAACACATGTGGACTGGTTGGGCAAACTCCCATGAACCCTCAAGCAGCTGGTGGAGGGTATAGAGCTGGTCCAGTGTTCCACGACCAGAATGAAAACCGCATTATTCCTCTTGGATCCAAGGTTTGACTAACGGCCGGACCCTCCACTCCAGTACACTGGAATAGACTTTCCTGGGGAGGCTGAGGAGTGTGATCCCTCTGTAGTTGGAACACACCCTCCGATCCCCCTCCTTGAAGAGAGGGACCACGACCCCATTCTGCCTGTCCAGAGGTACCGTCCCCGCGTCACGCGATGTTGCAGGGATGAAGGGCCCCGGACTCCATGCTCCTGGAGCATGGAGTCGGTTTGCCAGAATTTCCTCGGGGCAGACCGAAAGTCCTCTTCCATGGCCTCTCCAAACTCCTCCCAGACCCGAGTTATTGCCTCCACCACAGCCATGACCGAAAGAACGAGATCCCGGATACAAGCGGTTGAAGTGAGCTTCCTGCGTAGGGTGGCTGAGCGCACCCTTAGAGATAGGATGAGGAGCTTGAGAGTTGGTTTTTAGAATAAAGTTTGTATTTTACTAGACCATAGTCGTACTTTCACTATTCAAGTTTAAACATGAAGTGTTTATCAGGTTGAAGCAGTTTCATTATGCTGGATTTGACTGCTTATGGTCTTCTCATCAGTTGTGGCCGAAAAAATGCTTCAGACGAGATACTGAGTGTGTTTTTAGAATAAAGTTTGTATCTCACGAAACATACTAAACTCTCACTATTCAACTTTTAAATGATGTGTTTATCAGGTTCAAGCAGTTTCAACCAGTTTTATTTAGTGGAGTAACTGCTATTTTCATTTCATCAGTAGTGGCCGAAATGGTGCTCCTCACGGGATATAGAGTGATTTGGGAATAAAGTTTTTATTTCATTAGAACAAACTAGTAGTTTCTCAATTCAAGTTTAAACATGATGGAGTTAGCAGTCGCAAGTACTTTCAAACAATTATATTTAGTGGAGTAACTGCTATTTTCATTTCATCAGTAGTGGCCGAAATGATGCTCCTCACGGGATATAGAGTGATTTTGGAATAAAGTTTTTATTTCATTAGAACAAACTAGTACTTTCTCAATTCAAGGTTAAATGATGTGTTTATCAGGTTCAAGCAGTTTCAACCAGTTTTATTTAGTGGAGTAACTGCTATTTTCATTTCATCAGTAGTGGCCGAAATGATGCTCCTCACGGGATATAGAGTGATTTTGGAATAAAGTTTTTATTTCATTAGAACAAACTAGTACTTTCTCAATTCAAGGTTAAATGATGTGTTTATCAGGTTCAAGCAGTTTCAACCAGTTTTATTTAGTGGAGTAACTGCTATTTTCATTTCATCAGTAGTGGCCGAAATGATGCTCCTCACGGGATATAGAGTGATTTTGGAATAAAGTTTTTATTTCATTAGAACAAACTAGTACTTTCTCAATTCAAGGTTAAATGATGTGTTTATCAGGTTCAAGCAGTTTCAACCAGTTTTATTTAGTGGAGTAACTGCTATTTTCATTTCATCAGTAGTGGCCGAAATGATGCTCCTCACGGGATATAGAGTGATTTTGGAATAAAGTTTTTATTTCATTAGAACAAACTAGTACTTTCTCAATTCAAGTTTAAATGATGTGTTTATCAGGTTCAAGCAGTTTCAACCAGTTTTATTTAGTGGAGTAACTGCTATTTTCATTTCATCAGTAGTGGCCGAAATGATGCTCCTCACGGGATATAGAGTGATTTTGGAATAAAGTTTTTATTTCATTAGAACAAACTAGTACTTTCTCAATTCAAGGTTAAATGATGTGTTTATCAGGTTCAAGCAGTTTCAACCAGTTTTATTTAGTGGAGTAACTGCTATTTTCATTTCATCAGTAGTGGCCGAAATGATGCTCCTCACGGGATATAGAGTGATTTTGGAATAAAGTTTTTATTTCATTAGAACAAACTAGTACTTTCTCAATTCAAGGTTAAATGATGTGTTTATCAGGTTCAAGCAGTTTCAACAAGTTTTATTTAGTGGAGTAACTGCTATTTTCATTTCATCAGTAGTGGCCGAAATGATGCTCCTCACGGGATATAGAGTGATTTTGGAAAAAAGTTTTTATTTCATTAGAACAAACTAGTACTTTCTCAATTCAAGGTTAAATGATGTGTTTATCAGGTTCAAGCAGTTTCAACCAGTTTTATTTAGTGGAGTAACTGCTATTTTCATTTCATCAGTAGTGGCCGAAATGATGCTCCTCACGGGATATAGAGTGATTTTGGAATAAAGTTTTTATTTCATTAGAACAAACTAGTACTTTCTCAATTCAAGTTTAAATGATGTGTTTATCAGGTTCAAGCAGTTTCAACCAGTTTTATTTAGTGGAGTAACTGCTATTTTCATTTCATCAGTAGTGGCCGAAATGATGCTCCACACGGGATATAGAGTAATTTTGGAAGAAAGTTTTTATTTCATTAGAACAAACTAGTACTTTCTCAATTCAAGTTAAAATGATGTGTTTATCAGGTTCAAGCAGTTTCAACCAGTTTTATTTAGTGGAGTAACTGCTATTTTCATTTCATCAGTAGTGGCCTGAAATGATGCTCCTCACGGGATATAGAGTGATTTTGGAATAAAGTTTTTATTTCATTAGAACAAACTAGTACTTTCTCAATTCAAGGTTAAATGATGTGTTTATCAGGTTCAAGCAGTTTCAACCAGTTTTATTTAGTGGAGTAACTGCTATTTTCATTTCATCAGTAGTGGCCGAAATGATGCTCCACACGGGATATAGAGTAATTTTGGAAGAAAGTTTTTATTTCATTAGAACAAACTAGTACTTTCTCAATTGAAGTTTAAACATGATGGACTTAGCAGTTGCAAGTACTTTCAACCAATTATATTTAGTGGAGTAACTGCTATTTTCATTTCATCAGGAGTGGCCGAAATGATGCTCCACACGGGATATAGAGTAATTTTGGAAGAAAGTTTTTATTTCATTAGAACAAACTAGTACTTTCTCAATTCAAGTTAAAATGATGTGTTTATCAGGTTCAAGCAGTTTCAACCAGTTTTATTTAGTGGAGAAACTGCTATTTTCATTTCATCAGTAGTGGCCGAAATGATGCTCCTCACGGGATATAGAGTGATTTTGGAATAAAGTTTGTATTTCCTTAGAACAAACTAGTACTTTCTCAATTCAAGTTTAAACATGATGGACTTAGCAGTTGCAAGTACTTTCAACCAATTCTATTTAGTGGAGTAACTGCTATTTTCATTTCATCAGTAGTGGCCGAAATGATGCTCCTCACGGGATATAGAGTGATTTTGGAAGAAAGTTTTTATTTCATTAGAACAAACTAGTACTTTCTTAGTTCAAGTTTAAATGATGTGTTTATCAGGTTCAAGCAGTTTCAACCAGTTTTATTTAGTGGAGTAACTGCTATTTTCATTTCATCAGTAGTGGCCGAAATGATGCTCCACACGGGATATAGAGTAATTTTGGAAGAAAGTTTTTATTTCATTAGAACAAACTAGTACTTTCTCAATTCAAGTTAAAATGATGTGTTTATCAGGTTCAAGCAGTTTCAACCAGTTTTATTTAGTGGAGTAACTGCTATTTTCATTTCATCAGTAGTGGCCGAAATGATGCTCCTCACGGGATATAGAGTGATTTTGGAATAAAGTTTTTATTTCATTAGAACAAACTAGTACTTTCTCAATTCAAGGTTAAATGATGTGTTTATCAGGTTCAAGCAGTTTCAATCAGTTTTATTTAGTGGAGTAACTGCTATTTTCATTTCATCAGGAGTGGCCGAAATGATGCTCCTCACGGGATATAGAGTAATTTTGGAATAAAGTTTGTATTTCCTTAGAACAAACTAGTACTTTCTCAATTCAAGTTTAAACATGATGGACTTAGCAGTTGCAAGTACTTTCAACCAATTATATTTAGTGGAGTAACTGCTATTTTCATTTCATCAGGAGTGGCCGAAATGATGCTCCACACGGGATATAGAGTAATTTTGGAAGAAAGTTTTTATTTCATTAGAACAAACTAGTACTTTCTCAATTCAAGTTAAAATGATGTGTTTATCAGGTTCAAGCAGTTTCAACCAGTTTTATTTAGTGGAGTAACTGCTATTTTCATTTCATCAGTAGTGGCCGAAATGATGCTCCTCACGGGATATAGAGTGATTTTGGAATAAAGTTTGTATTTCCTTAGAACAAACTAGTACTTTCTCAATTCAAGGTTAAACATGATGGACATAGCAGTTGCAAGCACTTTCAAACAATTATATTTAGTGGAGTAACTGCTATTTTCATTTCATAAGGAGTGGCCGAAATGATGCTCCACACGGGATATAGAGTAATTTTGGAAGAAAGTTTTTATTTCCTTAGAACAAACTAGTACTTTCTCAATTCAAGTTTAAACATGATGGACTTAGCAGTTGCAAGTACTTTCAACCAATTATATTTAGTGGAGTAACTGCTATTATCATTTCATTAGGAGTGGCCGAAATGATGCTCCACACGGGATATAGAGTAATTTTGGAAGAAAGTTTTTATTTCATTAGAACAAACTAGTACTTTCTCAATTCAAGTTAAAATGATGTGTTTATCAGGTTCAAGCAGTTTCAACCAGTTTTATTTAGTGGAGTAACTGCTATTTTCATTTCATCAGTAGTGGCCTGAAATGATGCTCCTCACGGGATATAGAGTGATTTTGGAATAAAGTTTTTATTTCATTAGAACAAACTAGTACTTTCTCAATTCAAGGTTAAATGATGTGTTTATCAGGTTCAAGCAGTTTCAATCAGTTTTATTTAGTGGAGTAACTGCTATTTTCATTTCATCAGGAGTGGCCGAAATGATGCTCCTCACGGGATATAGAGTAATTTTGGAATAAAGTTTGTATTTCCTTAGAACAAACTAGTACTTTCTCAATTCAAGTTTAAACATGATGGACTTAGCAGTTGCAAGTACTTTCAACCAATTATATTTAGTGGAGTAACTGCTATTTTCATTTCATCAGGAGTGGCCGAAATGATGCTCCACACGGGATATAGAGTAATTTTGGAAGAAAGTTTTTATTTCATTAGAACAAACTAGTACTTTCTCAATTCAAGTTAAAATGATGTGTTTATCAGGTTCAAGCAGTTTCAACCAGTTTTATTTAGTGGAGTAACTGCTATTTTCATTTCATCAGTAGTGGCCGAAATGATGCTCCTCACGGGATATAGAGTGATTTTGGAATAAAGTTTGTATTTCCTTAGAACAAACTAGTACTTTCTCAATTCAAGTTTAAACATGATGGACTTAGCAGTTGCAAGTACTTTCAACCAATTCTATTTAGTGGAGTAACTGCTATTTTCATTTCATCAGTAGTGGCCAAAATGATGCTCCTCACGGGATATAGAGTGATTTTGGAAGAAAGTTTTTATTTCATTAGAACAAACTAGTACTTTCTTAGTTCAAGTTTAAATGATGTGTTTATCAGGTTCAAGCAGTTTCAACCAGTTTTATTTAGTGGAGTAACTGCTATTTTCATTTCATCAGGAGTGGCCGAAATGATGCTCCTCACGGGATATAGAGTAATTTTGGAATAAAGTTTGTATTTCCTTAGAACAAACTAGTACTTTCTCAATTCAAGTTTAAACATGATGGACTTAGCAGTTGCAAGTACTTTCAACCAATTATATTTAGTGGAGTAACTGCTATTTTCATTTCATCAGGAGTGGCCGAAATGATGCTCCACACGGGATATAGAGTAATTTTGGAATAAAGTTTTTATTTCATTAGAACAAACTAGTACTTTCTCAATTCAAGTTAAAATGATGTGTTTATCAGGTTCAAGCAGTTTCAACCAGTTGTATTGGTGGAGCAACTGCTATTTTCATTTCATCAGTAGTGGCCGAAATGATGCTCCACACGAGATATAGAGTGATTTTGGAATAAAGTTTTTATTTCATTAGAACAAACTAGTACTTTCTCAATTCAAGGTTAAATGATGTGTTTATCAGGTTCAAGCAGTTTCAACCAGTTCTATTTAGTGGAGTAACTGCTATTTTCATTTCATCAGTAGTGGCCGAAATTATGCTCCTCACGGGATATAGAGTGATTTTGGAATAAAGTTTTTATTTCATTAGAACAAACTAGTACTTTCTCAATTCAAGGTTAAACATGATGGACATAGCAGTTGCAAGCACTTTCAAACAATTATATTTAGTGGAGTAACTGCTATTTTCATTTCATTAGGAGTGGCCGAAATGATGCTCCACACGGGATATAGAGTAATTTTGGAAGAAAGTTTTTATTTCATTAGAACAAACTAGTACTTTCTCAATTCAAGTTAAAATGATGTGTTTATCAGGTTCAAGCAGTTTCAACCAATTATATTTAGTGGAGTAACTGCTATTTTCATTTCATAAGGAGTGGCCGAAATGATGCTCCACACGGGATATAGAGTAATTTTGGAATAAAGTTTTTATTTCCTTAGAGCAAACTGGTACTTTTCAATTCAAGTTTAAACATGAAGTGTTTATAAGGTTAAAGCAGTTTCAACCTCTTTTATTATGCTGGATTTGACTGTGATGGCCTTTTCATCAGTTGTGGCCGAAAAGATGCTTCAGACGAGATACTGAGTATGTTTTTAGAATAAAGTTTTAATTTCATTAGGACAAACTCGTACTTTCACTATTCAAGTATCTACCCAGATAAATGTACACTAACACAACTATTGCTCACCCAAGGTGCTAAAAACACTGTGTTGCAGTTGCGAGGTTACAATTTGTATAGACTACAGAAGTGAAAGCCACAGGTGCATTAACAACATTTTCGCACTTTTCGAAACACAGCTTTTGCGTGACTCCTACCATGAGTCGTCAGAGACACTGCGTGCTCAGAGCAAAGATACCTCGGGAGCCACATGACCCAGTTGAAGACTGTTGTCGCCGGTCTTCTATGCCTGTCTACACAGGAGAGAAGAAACCTCAACAGCGAGTTTATATGACACACTGATGGATATGAGTGCTCTCAGCCGCACCACCACGTGGTCTCGCAGCTCTTTCACTCCTTTTCAGGAGAAGGAACATTGTCATTTTCCAGCACCTGACAGTGCTATCAGCTCCCTCACTCTCTCCACCGGAGAGAACCAGGATGTTCTAGCTCAGATGACTCTGACCATTCCGATATCCCAAGGGTACCTGGTCTTTGGACCAGCCAGCTTGAGTCCCTTGCAGAGGACATAGAGCAGTTCGAACCAAACAACCCGGAGATTCGTGTAGCGGACAACCTGGTGGAGGTTGAACGCTGCCTCTTCAACCTGCCTCATCCTTCGTCCCGAGAGAAGCTTACGCTTCTCTGGAAGATGACATCCAGGAGTGTCCATGTTTACATAGAGTCCCTCCCATCTGCCATCAGAGACCATTACTCAGCCCTCTGTCATGCACTTAGGGAAGCAGGATCATCTGCACAATGATCCTGCCTCTGCAAACTTTGGTGCATTTACAATCACTCAAAAGGGGGCGGAGACTCCCAGATAGTATTTATAGGTGCCTAAGGGCTGCCTACTTCCAAGGCCACAATGCACCAGGATTGGACAAAGACCAGACTTTTAAGTCCCTCTTCGTTAACAACCTCCACAACAGTGTGTGGATCGATGTCGCCCTTTTCTGCAGGACCAAAACCCCACCATGAAAGACCTCCGCAAACATGCGCAGATGGTGTGGGAGCTGCACCACCGTTCAGGTGAAAACTATGATGGTGATGCAGGTGTCCTGAGGTCTCAGGTGAGGAGAGGTAAGTCTAAAAACCGAGGCTGAGGTCAGACTCAAAACAACTGGGATGCAGATGTCCCACAGTGGATTAAAACCTGCATCAGAGTGGTGAAGCAGCACCTGAACCCGCCTGGTAAGATGGGACCTGGCTCCCCCTGACCGCATTGACTTGGCCCCTCCCCTCCGCACACAAAGTTCATTTTGGCAGGAGGAGGAGATCCAGGAGGTGAAAGAGGCCCATTTGACATTCTTGGGTAATCTTGGCTATGCCAACCACAGATACACTTCAGTGGTGGTAGGGGTTGTTGACACTCTCTCACTGCTTGGTACTGGGTCAGAAATCCCCCTCATGTGTTCAGACACCTTCGCACGGGTTGCTAGAACCACGCTTGCGCATGCCACTTAAGGAAAGCCACTTCAGGTGGAAGAGTGTAGCATAAACAACCGAGGCTTCACTCAGGACTTGCACCACATCACTCAATGTGTCTGGGTCAACAGCTTTCCAGGACATGTCAGCGACGCATCCCATCCACGTCACTGATCTGGACACAGAAGAACTGCTTATTGGTCAGGACATCCTAAACCGACTCGCTGCCACCAAACGGCGCCTTTGGTCCCAAGTCGTCAGCCCGACTCCCATTGGCTAAGAACTAGGCCACCCAGCTTCTAACAGCAATCGTTCAGCCAACCCACGGGTCCAAAATCTGACACCTGGTCAGATTAAAGTGACCGCATTTCCACCTTTAGAGATGTTAACTGACAGTTCATTCCACAATCTTGAACTAATTCTCATCTCATTGACAATCTGCCTTCGTCCCTCACCAGCGACGACACGCATGACACAACTCTCCTCATTTCCACAACCAAAACCATCACCAGCGCTCACCATGTTAACCTTGAACAGGTTCTTCAGGGTACAAAACCGAGCACCGAAGGTGACATGGTTGTGCACGCTCCAATGACTCAACCAGAGAATACAGACATTTCAGGTAAACAGACCATGTCTGTACCAGAAGAACCTTATTCAGGCTTCGAGTCAAAGACCGAGCAACGCTCTGCTGAGGCTCGCACTTTACCACAACAGAAACAAGGAGATGCATTTGTATGAGGAGGTCTCCCGCGATTATCACACGATCTTCGCAAGGGACTCGCACAAAAAGGGGGGGGGGGGGGAGTCACAGACATCCACCCAGTGCGCGTCCCCACTGACTTCGAGGCACTGCCATCTTCTGAAACCCAGTACATACCCTTTCTAGCTGACGGGGTCAAGCGGTCCTGGTTCACTGGTTTGAAACAGCCTGCGCTCCAATCTCACACCTTCCCTGTTATTCAAGATTGTTATATCTAAAGAGAAACATAAATCAATTTAAATAACACTTTTTTTGGCATTAACTATTTCCAGTTTAGCTGGTGGTGGCCCAATGTCATTATTATTTGATAAATAACCAATTTATTCTAATGAATAATTTTTCATAAATAAATTATTTTTGATAAAATGTTGCTCCGTGCTCTTGTTTATCTTCCAACATGTGAGATGTTGTTGATGAATACACAGCACAGTTCCACAGTAACCAATGTGTTTTACACAGCCACTGTTCTTTGTGTCAACATGTAGGTCCAGAACACAACTAAAGACGATGTCTCTAGACATCCAGAAGACTTCCTCAGAAGAGCCTGAATGAAAGTTTTTTGAGACGTCTTTCCTGAACATTATATTGACGTCTGGTCTGGCCGTCACTGAAAACACGTTTCAAAAGAAACAGAACACGTCATCAGTCTACCACGGGACATACACAGAGAGTCAGTTTAGTATTACCATTAACATGCATTTAATTGGACTATGGAAGAAAACCAGAGAACCCTGAGGAAACACATGCACACACAAGTTAATTCCACAAACACCTCCAGGTGGATTTAAATCCACGATTTTCTGTCTGTAGCCATTGAGACAATTTGACCATTGTAATTGATAGAGCTGATAAAACCTTTATTTGGTATATAGTTGTAATCTCAATATGAAAGGTTGTAGAAATTAATCATGCCCAAAAACTCCTGCAGGGCCTTAACCGAGGCTGGACGAGGGAAATCTGTCACCGCTTGCACCTTAGAAGGCAATGGAATGGCACCCTGAGTTGAAATACGATGACCCAAAAAGTCAATCACAGGCAGACCAAACTGGCACTTAGCAGGGTTGACAATTAGGCCATGTTCCTCAAGGCCAGACCTGGGCATTTTAAGGCCCGCGGGCCAAATGCGGCCCGTGACCCGATTCTGACCGGCCCGCGAAAGGTTGCTTAGAATTAAGAAAACAAAAGCTTCTTTCGAATTTTAATGTGTGGACTAAAACCATCGGCTCTATAAATTAAAATGGAAATGCTTTTACTTTGAAGCCTGTTTATTTATGTACAGTGTACGTAACCTACGTACGTCGTATACGTAACCCGTAAAACAAGTCAATCAGTGCATGCAAGAGATGTCGGTGGAGAATCAAAAATGGCGGTGTTGCGGGCGCCGCCATACTTATTTACCGGTCGCCGCCATTTTGAAAATATGCGTACCGGAAGTGACGTTTACTGTAGCGAGATACAGGAAGTGACGTATCAGACCCCGCGGAACGTCGGGAATTACGTTTTCGGAGGCCCACCCACCGGAAGTGACGTTGGAGGACCCACTCGCCGGAAAAAAAACTGTGCGCCGCGCTTCAAACGCACATTTGTTCCCATTGCATTGTTTTCTTCACACGTGTACTCGAAGCTCAACAGAGTAAAGGATTGTCTTCTGCTAAGGTAAATAATTGCATTTTTTTCTATGTGTAAAGTATCAGCCTGCACTAATAAGAACGAAATAGTAGGTGGAGTTATACCAGTATTTAGAGACTATGTTTATACTCGCACTGGAAGACCGGAGCCAGATCAGCTTCACAACCTTCCATGAGGGAACAGATATGTTCATCTCTCCCCAACTGTGTCAGTCTGTCCACATATCTGCTGCTTTATTTCTCCGTCCAGACAACTCACAGTTTACTGTGTGCCTTCACTTATCACTCCTGCTAACTGCAGTTTCATCACAACATTTAGTTGCGTTTACGTCCTAAATGGCTGAATTTTGTCACGTGGGTGAAAAGCCTCAAAACGGTGTGCATCAGCCTGCACTAATAAGTAGGACATGGTTGATAGGTGTCATTATATCAGTATTAGTGAGAGGAAGAGTCGTTGTATAGTTATGTTGGGAGCAATTCAAGTAAGATCAGCTCAAAGTTTATGTTGCTCTTTTTTTATCTTTGTTCCATGTGTTGGTTTATTTAGACCCGTACTGGTATTTTTTATCATACTGCATTACTGGATTTTTACAACCTGACTGGGATTTCTGTGTTATTATCAGAGCATCCAAATTAGAGAAAGTTTAATGGTTGTGAGGGAGATTGAATATCTTATATATAACATACTGCAATGAATCACTTGGATGCTTGTCAGTTTGCAATCATCAATGAGAGATCAGTACATTTGAACAAATACTAATGATTCTGATTTAAATATTTTTTCAGACGCAGTGTTCAATCAGAATGTCACGTCATCGTAGCAGCGAATGCGTGGGCATGGAGCATTCATATGCACACCCAACAATGCACACAGCATCTGTGCTGACCACGGATCCAGAGACCGTAAAGGAATTGAGTGTCGCATGTCTGCATGCAGAACGCTCCTATGACTCATCAATCAAGTTTGAGATTTTTTATGTAACATAAGCTCAGTTTGTTTATTTTTATTCGTCTGTATTGCAACAGATCTTCGAGATGCTGAAAGAGATGGAGGAGGTCATGGAAATCAAGAAGGGGGACCTGAGACTCATCGATTACATTTTTGATGTTATGCTTCCAGAATTAAGATGATCAATCAATGGAGGACATCATAGAAGTAGTGGTCAATATTTTGTGTCTTTTGAAACCTATCTGCATGCACCTTGTCCATCTTTTTCAGATCATCATCAACATCCTGATGGCTGAAGGTCACACAAGGCTTCAAGCACAGGTCATCATAGCCAGTGGGAGAAAGTTCTAGCAAGCTCCTGTCGTCTGTGCTCTCATCCTCCCTGCCGGATGTCTATCAATATAGTGATTTGAAGTCTCCTGTCCCAATTTTCAGAGTGTATCTTTTATCTATCTGTCTGTCCTCTCCTCTATCCTCTCACCCCAACCGGCCAGCAGAATGCCTCCACCTCTGAGTCTGGTTTCTGCAAAGATTTCTTCCTGTTAGAGGGACTTTTTCCCTTTCCACAGTCGCTCACGCTTGCTCATGTGGATTTGTTTGGTTTTGTCTTTAAAAGTGCTTTTAATATATAATAAAGAACAATGACGTGATTCATGGATGGTTTTATTCTTTTAAAGTTGTCAGAGGTACTTTTTGAAGGTTTGTCATGGACATTTACTCTGAAGTAACTACAGTTACTCTCCATTTTTGTAGTTAGTTTTGCTTAATGCACCACACATTGTCACTGCATGAATGAAGAAGGCAGATCAGTTTAGTAGCTGAACTCTACAAATGTGGTTCCAGCTGCAGTGTCTTGTTGAAATAGGTTCAGAGAGATATTGAATATGGAATATGATGGGGGGGGGATTCTCCCTCTTCAATCCACTTGGCTCTGGACCTTATAAACACTCTGAGCTCTATTCACATAATATCTACCTGGATGTTTCTCCAGTGTTCTTGTGCTTCTTCAAACTGAACATGATCCATGAAACCGTGACGTAACTGAAGCAGTGACATCAGTTGTCCTTTTAAATATGGCGGCGACCACAAACACGCATGGCGGCGGCCAAAAACAAGTATGTCGGTGCCCATAAGCCACCATTGTGATACCGCACTGGCGAGGTTTGCGTTTTGAGAGTAGTATGGCGCTGACCGTGAGTAATAATGGCGGCGTCCACAAACAAGCATGTCAGCGGCCGTACACCGCCATTTTTATACCGCACTGGCGAGGTTTCAAGTCTGGAGGAGCACGGTTGCATTGCGGATCATGTTCTCTTGCCTCCCACCGACAGTGACGCTGTAATTGTGCGTCGGAACAAAACATATTGCATGTAGTACTGCCTCCCACCAACAGTGGCGCTGGGGTGGTGATTCGGATCAAAATGGCCGAACAAGATGGCGGCGGTGGATTCCCCACCGACGGCTTCTCAGTGCATGTGATTGTCGCCCCTCAATGATGTACGGGCACGTCAAGAAAAGAAAGGTGGATGCTGAAGGCCGAAATTTCAAGAAGATTTGGAGCACTAAATATTTGTTTACTGAAGTCGGTGGTAAACCCGTCTGTTTAGTTTGTGGAGAGCACGTCGCCGTGTTTAAGGAGTACAATGTGAGTCGGCATTATGAGACAAAACACGCGGAGAAATACAGACACTTGGCGGAGGCTGAGAGAGCGCGAATATCAGAAGACTTGCTAGCAAAGCTAGCAAAACAACAAGGCTGTTTTAGCAAACTACACACAGCCCGGGATGCAGCGACCAAGACCAGCTTCGTTATATCCCACAAAATCGCTAAAAACAGCAAGCCGTTCTCGGATTGGCGAGTTTGTGAAAGAGTGCTTGGTGGGCTCTGCCGCGCTAATATGCCCTGAGAATAAAGAAGCATTTGAAAAAGTCCCGCTGTCCAGGCGAACCGTCACCAGAAGGGTGAAAGGAATCGCGGAGAATCTCGAATGTCAGCTCAAAAGTGGAGTTGAAAGTTTTGACTTTTTCTCTTTGGCTTTGGATGAGAGCTGTGGTGTCCGTGACACTGCCCAGTTACTGGTGTTTCTCCGGGGAATAAGGCAGGACTTCAAGATTACGGAGGAGCTGGCAGCATTGAGGTCAATAAAAGGAACGACAACGGGAAACGATCTGTTCAAGGAGGTCGATGCATGCATGGTCAAGCTTGGACTGAAATGGGACAAACTGGTAGGCGTCACTACTGATGGTTGTCCGAATATGACAGGAAAACATGTCGGACTTTTGAAACAGATCCAAGATAAAGTGACTGAACTCGGCACAGAGCATCATTTAGTGTTGATACATTGTATTATACATCAGCATGTACTGTGCAGGTCTGTGCTAAAACTTAACCATGTTATTGATGTTGTAACAAAAACGGTTAACTTTATCAGGGCACGAGCATTAAATCACAGGCAGTTTGTTGCACTTTTAGAGGAGCATGAGAATGAACATGGTGACATCATGTACCACACAGCTGTCAGATGGCTCAGTCTGGGCAAAGTGCTCAAAAGATTTTGGGACCTGAAAACAGAGATTCAAGAGTTTTGTGAGATGAAAGGCAAAAACATCCCCGAGCTTTCAGATATGAACTGGATGGCAGATTTTGCATTTGCTGTTGATGTGACGGCACTGATGAATGAACTGAGCACTAAACTGCAAGGCAAGGGCCTTTTCGTTCATGACATGCATAACCTGGTGAAGGCTTTTATGAGAAAGTTGCTGTTTCTTTCAAGTCAACTACAGAACAACACTCTCACTCACATGCAAACCCTTAAATAAGTCAGACCATCAGCCAATCATCTCTGCAGGTACTCATCCATGTTAGGAGATTTGCATGGTGAGTTTTTAAGGCGATTTGATGATTGTAAAAACATTGAGGATGAAATGCACCTGGTTTCCGCTCCCTTTGCCTGCAGAGTAGATGATGCACCCAGTGATGTTCAGCTGGAGCTCATTGACCTGCAGTCTGACACAGTACTGGCAGAGCACTTTAAGTCAGCATCACTGCTGGAGTTCTACTCATCTCTTAAGGAGGAGAACTTTCCAAACATGAGGAGACATGCTCAGAAGATGTTGGTTCTGTTTGGATCTACCTACATATGTGAACAAACATTCTCAGTAATGAAGTTTACCAAATCCAGGTTCAGATCCTCTCTTACTGATGATCATCTGTCAGCTGTGCTTCGCATCTCCACCTCAGACATTCAACCTGACTTTGATGCACTCGTTAAAGGGCAGCAAAGGCTAGATTTCTCTCACTGAACAAGAAAATACCCAAATGTGTGTTCACTATTACTTTTTATCTGCACAGCTTGGCAGTTTGACAGTCATAATGTGACATATCTTGTTAATGATATTTGGCATACAAAGACATTGTGATGTCTTAATAGAAAAAAGTGTTTTTGGTTAATGTAATTAAAAAAAGAGTTACAAATGTTTCATGTTTACAATTGTTTTGAATAGCTGCACTGAATAAAAACATTTTTTGTTAAAATAACCCTCACTTTCTCTTTACCTAATAATAACACAGACACTTACCAGCATGTGTAAACAATGCCATTTACTGCTTTCAATTTAGAAATAAAATTCATATGCAGAATAGAGTATAAACTTTTGGCAAGTTTCCGGAATAAATGTGAATGTTTGATGAGAGGCTGTATCTGGCAGCATGAATCACTCATTGAGTAAAAAGAAAAAAGTGATGGCACGTGTCGCCCCAATTAATCCCTAAAACACAAGAGCCTCTAAACGTATTGAGAACAGGTAGGAAGCATATTACGAGCTAATAAAACTAGTAAACAGAGTCCATGTGTGTATCAGTGAAAGTGAGCAGGTTTTATGTTTCTATGTTTCTTCAGGTGAGATGTCCAGTTCCTGGACGTTCACAGCACTTTCACGGCTGGGAGACATAGTTTGCATTGTACAGAGAGGTTAAGAGATTTCTCCGACTTTAAAACATAGTGATGAAAGCAACTGTCTGCAGAATCCATGGCAAAGCATGGATTGTCAGCCTGAAAGCGTCGGGAAGTGTCGCAATGCCAGTGCATGGCGCATGTGACAGCTGCATTTCTAGTTTATTCCATCTGATTTCTACTGTAATCCTGCTCAGTAATCCCAGTTTTTATCGAGCATACCTGTAACGAGATTACACATTTTTTTATGTACTGTAACAGATTACAGTTATATGTTTTTTGTATCCTAATTATGTAACACTGTTACATGTATTCCATGACTACCCAACCCTGGTTGCACCTAAACATGTGATACACACTCAGACCTTACTGAGACTTACTAAACTAAAGTTTTCTAGCTGTGCAATGACTTGAAGTAAAGCTCTGGTAAACAAGCTGCATGTAATGATGTTCATGTAGGTACAAACAGCCAGAAGAGTCTTTAGAGCCAGAAGTGGACAGACGAAATCACCTTGTACTGCAGGTGACAGGAGGAGCAGCAAGGTGGGCGAGATACAGGTTCTGGGAGATTCCCACAACACACTGTAGACAAAAGAAAAGTGTTCAATGCACAGGTTCCACAAGTTGAGAGACTCTTAAGATCAACACCAGGAGACACCAGATCACTTTGATTGATTGTGAGGACAACACACACGGAGTGAGGTGGTATTGAAAGGCTAATTGCAGGAGGAAAGGTTTGTTTTGTAGAATGGGTCTCTTGTATTAAATTCAATGTAATTTGGATCAAATGTCTTTGTTATTTTAAAAGCATGTTTTGTTGTGAGATGTAATTTAATTTAATCACAATAACCAGCCAAAGTATTTTCTATGTTTACTACGTTTAAAACTAAATGATCAACCATCTCAACAGTCATTGGTGGACATTTAATGTATATTTCATCACCTGAAGAGTCCAACTTTGCTTTACATCTTTAACTTATATACAAGTGAAATCACAGCTCTAAGTTCTTGTTACTGAATAGTCCCTAAACGGCTCACCTGTCTCTGGCTGTGAGGCCCTGTCCGGAGGGATGGATGAGCCCGATGAAACGTGGGCTCAGCCGTTGGTGGAGATTTCCACTCAACCCTTTGAAGCGCTGCTCCCACGTTCCTCCACTTGGACCATGGTTTAATCGAGGAAAATCATGTCACACTGAAAAAACAATTCTGTCATTTCATTTTTGAGTGTACTTTTTTAAGATAGAGCTTCTCAGGCTGGTTTAATCAAGTAAAATCATGTTACTGTCTTAAAGGTGTACAGGAGGATTTTCTTTTTCCGGGTGGATCATCAAGACTATTGGTACTCCCAACTGTCAATCATTCTGGTGATATATTACGCAAGGCCGTCGTATGTGCTCGTCCCCAGGTAGCGTGGATCTATTAGTTTTCACTTTCTGCGCATGCGCGCTTTCAGGTGTATATGGTGAGCTACGCCTTCAGCGAGCTCGCAGTTCTCACCGGGTACTTTGAAAATGGCAGAGGGTCGCAAAAGAGAAAAAGTGTCTTCGAAGTGTATGAGAAGAAGAGAAAGGCTTCGGAAGAGAGAAACAAGACCAGAGTGTTTTTGGGAGATTCTTTCACACGATGGCGTGCGCTGAAAGCCCAGGTTGGGCTTCCCACTGATGCTTCAGTCGCGAAGTTTCTACTCGACAGGTAAAGTTTGGCATTCTATTTGGAGAAATCCATTTCAAATCACTTCCAGTAAAAGTTATCTATGTCTATATTGTAACTTTCCAGGGTTGATTAGTGGAAAAAGTTCAAATCTTCTTGTAAAGTGAGCTTGTGTAAGCGATGCTGACTTGTGACTTGTAAACAGTGCGTGCACGAGGAGAACTGGGCTCGTTCATGTCTCTCGCACACGTTTTAGTAGGCGTTCCATCTCGGGAGCAGGTAGAGCTTTGCGTGCATTTTTCAAAAGGTGGAGAGGGCGGTTCTTTCCTAAAATTCGGGAAAATCCTACTGTACTCCTTTAAGATAGAGCTGCTCAGGCTGGTTTAATCTAGACAAATTGTGTTACTGCCTTTAGATAGAGCTGATCAGGCTGGTTTGATCTAGAAAATCACATTACTGTCTTTAGATAGAGCTGATCAGGCTGGTTTGATTTAGAAAATCACGTTACTGTCTCTAGATGGTGCTGCTCAGGCTGGTTTGATTTAGAAAATCACGTTACTGTCTCTAGATGGAGCTGCTCAGGCTGGTTTAATAAAAAAAAAAAAAACTGACTTTAGGTAGAGATGCTTAGTGTTGGAATTCGTTCCTGTGTTCCCCTGAATTCCTGCTTGTTCGTTTGATCCGGGAGAGGCAGGAACAGAGTTAATTTCTTCAATAGTGAATTTAATAATCACACAAACAAGAGATTACAAAAATACATATATCAGATTACATAATACGAGCTCAGACCGTTCTTCCTTGCAGACCCAAGTGTGCAGGCCAGGTTTACAATGAAGAAGGGCACAACTGCAACACGTGGTTCATATTTATACATTTGCATACACCACCTCAACCTCACATTGGTCGGTTCCTCGTGATGTATGCGTTGCTATAGTGAATTTGCTATTCCTTTGTTCCCAAAACTGCTTCAAACTGGTTCTTCTCAGAGCTTGACGTTCTGTGGGACAAAGTGACCTCTTATCTGTTGATCCAATCTTACCTTGACCATGTTTTTGCAAGTAGAGCACTGAGGAGACATCGCCAACCAACTTGGAATGTCCCTGAACATGGATTTATAGCTGTGTTTTCCCAACTTGGGCAGTGGGAGAAACCCCAGTAGTGTAGAAACACAACTGAATACAATATGTCCAGTTGTCACACAGAAAACAAATGTTCAACCACTATATTCCTTCAATTCCCCTTTTGACCTCTGACCCCAGAGGTCAATAATTAGTGTCAATACAGTATGAGGCACTCTTCGTATAATAGAGGTCATATGTAAGCAAAATCAACAATCATATACTCAAATAGCAACATACAAAACTTTTAAACGGTGGTGACTCCCCCTTGAACTGCAACCTTGTCGTGGTGGGGGAGTTTGAGCACCCGAATGACCCTCGGAGCTATGTTGTCGGGGGACTTGCCCCTCCTGTGGGCCCACCACCTACAGAGGCTGCCGTAGGGGTTGGGTGCATTGTGGATTGGGGGGCAGTCGACGGCAGAGGCCTCGACGACCCGATCCCCAGCCACAGAATCTGGCTATTGGGACATGGAATGTGACCTCGCTGGGGGGGAAGGAGCCCGAGCTTGTGAGGGAGGCTGAGAGATACCGTCTAGATATAGTCGGGCTCGCCTCCACTTACAGCTTGGACTCCGGAACCCAGCTCCTTGACGGGGGCTGGATACTCCACTGCTCTGGAGTTACCCTCTCTCTCTGGAGTTGCCCTGTCTCTCGGCTGGCCTGGGAACGCCTTGGGGTGCCACCGGAAGAGCTGGAGGCAGTGTCTGGGGTGAGGGAAGTCTGAGCAGAGTTGCCTCCGCGACGCGGCCCCGGATAAGCGGCAGAAAATGGATGGATGGATGGATGGACTTGGCACGTCACATGAACAGAGAGGAGCGCTATTTCACCTCCTCCCTTGCTGTCATCTACTTCTGTGTTCTTCTTACTTCGGTGGATTATTCCGCCCTTTATCGTGTGGAGCTGTCTCCTGGATCAGCCAATCCAGGGGCAACTTGCTTCAGATGGATGGAGGTCTCCTGAAGAGTGCGATGTGGTTCTCCCGCCAGAGTACACTGCGACAGATGGCACCGCATTGTTCCTCTTTTATCCAGGGTTCGACTAACGGCCGGACCCTCCTCTCCAGTACCCTGGAATAGACTTTCCTGGGGAGCCTTTGTCACTCAGCCGAACAGCGTGAGACGTCCTCTCGACGACCTTAAATCGACCCGTTCACCTGGGCTCGGACCACTTCCTCTTTATCACCCTGAGAAGTACCCAGGGGCTGGTGTTGAGGATCTCAGCCGAGTCCCCCCTGGCTGCCGGTCCCGGCAACATGTGCAGAGAAACGAGATTCCAGACATCTCAAAACTGCGTTGTCACATCTCTCACCTGAACATAGATTTTTCTCTTGTATAGATTTGGCTAATGCTTTTTTCTGTCTGCCACTGGCGGATCAGGTGAAACCACTGCAAACAGGTCCGACTTATTGCCGCCAATGCAAACCAAACTCCTGTTCCGGGAATACAAAGACCGAACAGCGCTTAACAAAGGGCCCCGGACTCCATGCTCCCGGAGCACCCCCCCACAGGATGTCTCAGGGGACGCGGTCGAACGCCTTCTCAAGATCCAGAAAACACATGTGGACTGGTTGGGCAAACTCCCATGAACCCTCAAGCAGCTGGTGGAGGGTATAGAGCTGGTCCAGTGTTCCACGACCAGAATGAAAACCGCATTATTCCTCTTGGATCCAAGGTTTGACTAACGGCCGGACCCTCCACTCCAGTACACTGGAATAGACTTTCATTTCATTAGGAGTGGCCGAAATGATGCTCCACACGGGATATAGAGTAATTTTGGAAGAAAGTTTTTATTTCATTAGAACAAACTAGTACTTTCTCAATTCAAGTTAAAATGATGTGTTTATCAGGTTCAAGCAGTTTCAACCAGTTTTATTTAGTGGAGTAACTGCTATTTTCATTTCATCAGTAGTGACCGAAATGATGCTCCTCACGGGATATAGAGTGATTTTGGAATAAAGTTTGTATTTCCTTAGAACAAACTAGTACTTTCTCAATTCAAGTTTAAACATGATGGACTTAGCAGTTGCAAGTACTTTCAACCAATTATATTTAGTGGAGTAACTGCTATTTTCATTTCATCAGTAGTGGCCGAAATGATGCTCCACACGGGATATAGAGTAATTTTGGAAGAAAGTTTTTATTTCATTAGAACAAACTAGTACTTTCTCAATTCAAGTTAAAATGATGTGTTTATCAGGTTCAAGCAGTTTCAATCAGTTTTATTTAGTGGAGTAACTGCTATTTTCATTTCATCAGGAGTGGCCGAAATGATGCTCCACACGGGATATAGAGTAATTTTGGAATAAAGTTTGTATTTCCTTAGAACAAACTAGTACTTTCTCAATTCAAGTTTAAACATGATGGACTTAGCAGTTGCAAGTACTTTCAACCAATTATATTTAGTGGAGTAACTGCTATTTTCATTTCATCAGGAGTGGCCGAAATGATGCTCCACACGGGATATAGAGTAATTTTGGAAGAAAGTTTTTATTTCATTAGAACAAACTAGTACTTTCTCAGTTCAAGTTTAAATGATTTGTTTATCAGGTTCAAGCAGTTTCAACCATTTTTATTTAGTGGAGTAACTGCTATTTTCATTTCATCAGGAGTGGCCGAAATGATGCTCCACACGGGATATAGAGTAATTTTGGAATAAAGTTTTTATTTCATTAGAACAAACTAGTACTTTCTCAGTTCAAGTTTAAATGATTTGTTTATCAGGTTCAAGCAGTTTCAACCATTTTTATTTAGTGGAGTAACTGTTATTTTCATTTCATCAGGAGTGGCCGAAATGATGCTCCACACGGGATATAGAGTAATTTTGGAATAAAGTTTTTGTTTCCTTAGAGCAAACTGGTACTTTTCAATTCAAGTTTAAACATGAAGTGTTTATAAGGTTAAAGCAGTTTCAACCTCTTTTATTATGCTGGATTTGACTGTTATGGTCTTTTCATCAGTTGTGGCCGAAAAGATGCTTCAGACGAGATACTGAGTATGTTTTTCGAATAAAGTTTTAATTTTATTAGGACAAACTCGTACTTTCACTATTCAAGTATCTACCCAGATAAATGTACACTAACACAACTATTGCTCACCCAAGGTGCTAAAAACACTGTGTTGCAGCTGCGAGGTTACAATTTGTATAGACTACAGAAGTGAAAGCCACAGGTGCATTAACAACATTTTCGCACTTTTCGAAACACAGCTTTTGCGTGACTCCTACCATGAGTCGTCAGAGACACTGCGTGCTCAGAGCAAAGATACCTCGGGAGCCACATGACCCAGTTGAAGACTGTTGTCGCCGGTCTTCTATGCCTGTCTACACAGGAGAGAAGAAACCTCAACAGCGAGTTGCTATGACACACATCCATCAGTGCTCTCAGCCGCACCACCACGTGGTCTCGCAGCTCTTTCACTCCTTTTCAGGAGAAGGAACATTGTCATTTTCCAGCACCTGACAGTGCTATCAGCTCCCTCACTCTCTCCACCGGAGAGAACCAGGATGTTCTAGCTCAGATGACTCTGAACATTCCGATATCCCAAGGGTACCTGGTCTTTGGACCAGCCAGCTTGAGTCCCTTGCAGAGGACATAGAGCAGTTCGAACCAAACAACCCGGAGATTCGTGTAGCGGACAACCTGGTGGAGGTTGAACGCTGCCTCTTCAACCTGCCTCATCCTTCGTCCCGAGAGAAGCTTACGCTTCTCTGGAAGATGACATCCAGGAGTGTCCATGTTTACATAGAGTCCCTCCCATCTGCCATCAGAGACCATTACTCAGCCCTCTGTCATGCGCTTAGGGAAGCAGGATCATCTGCACAATGATCCTGCCTCTGCAAACTTTGGTGCATTTACAATCACTCAAAAGGGGGCGGAGACTCCCAGATAGTATTTATAGGTGCCTAAGGGCTGCCTACTTCCAAGGCCACAATGCACCAGGATTGGACAAAGACCAGACTTTTAAGTCCCTCTTCGTTAACAACCTCCACAACAGTGTGTGGATCGATGTCGCCCTTTTCTGCAGGACCAAAAACCCCACCATGAAAGACCTCCGCAAACATGCGCAGATGGTGTGGGAGCTGCACCACCGTTCAGGTGAAAACTATGATGGTGATGCAGGTGTCCTGAGGTCTCAGGTGAGGAGAGGTAAGTCTAAAAACCGAGGCTGAGGTCAGACTCAAAACAACTGGGATGCAGATGTCCCACAGTGGATTAAAACCTGCATCAGAGTGGTGAAGCAGCACCTGAACCCGCCTGGTAAGAAGGGACCTGGCTCCCCCTGACCGCATGACTTGGCCCCTCCCCTCCGCACACAAAGTTCATTTTGGCAGGAGGAGGAGATCCAGGAGGTGAAAGAGGCCCATTTGACATTCTTGGGTAATCTTGGCTATGCCAACCACAGATACACTTCAGTGGTGGTAGGGGTTGTTGACACTCTCTCACTGCTTGGTACTGGGTCAGAAATCCCCCTCATGTGTTCAGACACCTTCGCACGGGTTGCTAGAACCACGCTTGCGCATGCCACTTAAGGAAAGCCACTTCAGGTGGAAGAGTGTAGCATAAACAACCGAGGCTTCACTCAGGACTTGCACCACATCACTCAATGTGTCTGGGTCAACAGCTTTCCAGGACATGTCAGCGACGCATCCCATCCACGTCACTGATCTGGACACAGAAGAACTGCTTATTGGTCAGGACATCCTAAACCGACTCGCTGCCACCAAACGGCGCCTTTGGTCCCAAGTCGTCAGCCCGACTCCCATTGGCTAAGAACTAGGCCACCCAGCTTCTAACAGCAATCGTTCAGCCAACCCACGGGTCCAAAATCTGACACCTGGTCAGATTAAAGTGACCGCATTTCCACCTTTAGAGATGTTAACTGACAGTTCATTCCACAATCTTGAACTAATTCTCATCTCATTGACAATCTGCCTTCGTCCCTCACCAGCGACGACACGCATGACACAACTCTCCTCATTTCCACAACCAAAACCATCACCAGCGCTCACCATGTTAACCTTGAACAGGTTCTTCAGGGTACAAAACCGAGCACCGAAGGTGACATGGTTGTGCACGCTCCAATGACTCAACCAGAGAATACAGACATTTCAGGTAAACAGACCATGTCTGTACCAGAAGAACCTTATTCAGGCTTCGAGTCAAAGACCGAGCAACGCTCTGCTGAGGCTCGCACTTTACCACAATAGAAACAAGGAGATGCATTTGTATGAGGAGGTCTCCCTCCTCACACGATCTTCGCAAGGGACTCGCACAAAAGGGGGGGGGGGGGAGTCACAGACATCCACCCAGTGCGCGTCCCCACTGACTTCGAGGCACTGCCATCTTCTGAAACCCAGTACATACCCTTTCTAGCTGACGGGGTCAAGCGGTCCTGGTTCACTGGTTTGAAACAGCCTGCGCTCCAATCTCACACCTTCCCTGTTATTCAAGATTGTTATATCTAAAGAGAAACATAAATCAATTTAAATAACACTTTTTTTGGCATTAACTATTTCCAGCTTAGCTGGTGGTGGCCCAATGTCATTATTATTTGATAAATAACCAATTTATTCTAATGAATAATTTTTCATAAATAAATTATTTTTGATAAAATGTTGCTCCGTGCTCTTGTTTATCTTCCAACATGTGAGATGTTGTTGATGAATACACAGCACAGTTCCACAGTAACCAATGTGTTTTACACAGCCACTGTTCTTTGTGTCAACATGTAGGTCCAGAACACAACTAAAGACGATGTCTCTAGACATCCAGAAGACTTCCTCAGAAGAGCCTGAATGAAAGTTTTTTGAGACGTCTTTCCTGAACATTATATTGACGTCTGGTCTGGCCGTCACTGAAAACACGTTTCAAAAGAAACAGAACACGTCATCAGTCTACCACGGGACATACACAGAGAGTCAGTTTAGTATTACCATTAACATGCATTTAATTGGACTATGGAAGAAAACCAGAGAACCCTGAGGAAACACATGCACACACAAGTTAATTCCACAAACACCTCCAGGTGGATTTAAATCCACGATTTTCTGTCTGTAGCCATTGAGACAATTTGACCATTGTAATTGATAGAGCTGATAAAACCTTTATTTGGTATATAGTTGTAATCTCAATATGAAAGGTTGTAGAAATTAATCATGCCCAAAAACTCCTGCAGGGCCTTAACCGAGGCTGGACGAGGGAAATCTGTCACCGCTTGCACCTTAGAAGGCAATGGAATGGCACCCTGAGTTGAAATACGATGACCCAAAAAGTCAATCACAGGCAGACCAAACTGGCACTTAGCAGGGTTGACAATTAGGCCATGTTCCTCAAGGCCAGACCTGGGCATTTTAAGGCCCGCGGGCCAAATGCGGCCCGTGACCCGATTCTGACCGGCCCGCGAAAGGTTGCTTAGAATTAAGAAAACAAAAGCTTCTTTCGAATTTTAATGTGTGGACTAAAACCATCGGCTCTATAAATTAAAATGGAAATGCTTTTACTTTGAAGCCTGTTTATTTATGTACAGTGTACGTAACCTACGTACGTCGTATACGTAACCCGTAAAACAAGTCAAACAGTGCATGCAAGAGATGTCGGTGGAGAATCAAAAATGGCGGTGTTGCGGGCGCCGCCATACTTATTTACCGGTCGCCGCCATTTTGAAAATATGCGTACCGGAAGTGACGTTTACTGTAGCGAGATACAGGAAGTGACGTATCAGACCCCGCGGAACGTCGGGAATTACGTTTTCGGAGGCCCACCCACCGGAAGTGACGTTGGAGGACCCACTCGCCGGAAAAAAAACTGTGCGCCGCGCTTCAAACGCACATTTGTTCCCATTGCATTGTTTTCTTCACACGTGTACTCGAAGCTCAACAGAGTAAAGGATTGTCTTCTGCTAAGGTAAATAATTGCATTTTTTTCTATGTGTAAAGTATCAGCCTGCACTAATAAGAACGAAATAGTAGGTGGAGTTATACCAGTATTTAGAGACTATGTTTATACTCGCACTGGAAGACCGGAGCCAGATCAGCTTCACAACCTTCCATGAGGGAACAGATATGTTCATCTCTCCCCAACTGTGTCAGTCTGTCCACATATCTGCTGCTTTATTTCTCCGTCCAGACAACTCACAGTTTACTGTGTGCCTTCACTTATCACTCCTGCTAACTGCAGTTTCATCACAACATTTAGTTGCGTTTACGTCCTAAATGGCTGAATTTTGTCACGTGGGTGAAAAGCCTCAAAACGGTGTGCATCAGCCTGCACTAATAAGTAGGACATGGTTGATAGGTGTCATTATATCAGTATTAGTGAGAGGAAGAGTCGTTGTATAGTTATGTTGGGAGCAATTCAAGTAAGATCAGCTCAAAGTTTATGTTGCTCTTTTTTTATCTTTGTTCCATGTGTTGGTTTATTTAGACCCGTACTGGTATTTTTTATCATACTGCATTACTGGATTTTTACAACCTGACTGGGATTTCTGTGTTATTATCAGAGCATCCAAATTAGAGAAAGTTTAATGGTTGTGAGGGAGATTGAATATCTTATATATAACATACTGCAATGAATCACTTGGATGCTTGTCAGTTTGCAATCATCAATGAGAGATCAGTACATTTGAACAAATACTAATGATTCTGATTTAAATATTTTTTCAGACGCAGTGTTCAATCAGAATGTCACGTCATCGTAGCAGCGAATGCGTGGGCATGGAGCATTCATATGCACACCCAACAATGCACACAGCATCTGTGCTGACCACGGATCCAGAGACCGTAAAGGAATTGAGTGTCGCATGTCTGCATGCAGAACACTCCTATGACTCATCAATCAAGTTTGAGATTTTTTATGTAACATAAGCTCAGTTTGTTTATTTTTATTCGTCTGTATTGCAACAGATCTTCGAGATGCTGAAAGAGATGGAGGAGGTCATGGAAATCAAGAAGGGGGACCTGAGACTCATCGATTACATTTTTGATGTTATGCTTCCAGAATTAAGATGATCAATCAATGGAGGACATCATAGAAGTAGTGGTCAATATTTTGTGTCTTTTGAAACCTATCTGCATGCACCTTGTCCATCTTTTTCAGATCATCATCAACATCCTGATGGCTGAAGGTCACACAAGGCTTCAAGCACAGGTCATCATAGCCAGTGGGAGAAAGTTCTAGCAAGCTCCTGTCGTCTGTGCTCTCATCCTCCCTGCCGGATGTCTATCAATATAGTGGTTTGAAGTCTCCTGTCCCAATTTTCAGAGTGTATCTTTTATCTATCTGTCTGTCCTCTCCTCTATCCTCTCACCCCAACCGGCCAAGCAGAATGCCTCCACCTCTGAGTCTGGTTTCTGCAAAGATTTCTTCCTGTTAGAGGGACTTTTTCCCTTTCCACAGTCGCTCACGCTTGCTCATGTGGATTTGTTTGGTTTTGTCTTTAAAAGTGCTTTTAATATATAATAAAGAACAATGACGTGATTCATGGATGGTTTTATTCTTTTAAAGTTGTCAGAGGTACTTTTTGAAGGTTTGTCATGGACATTTACTCTGAAGTAACTACAGTTACTCTCCATTTTTGTAGTTAGTTTTGCTTAATGCACCACACATTGTCACTGCATGAATGAAGAAGGCAGATCAGTTTAGTAGTTGAACTCTACAGATGTGGTTCCAGCTGCAGTGTCTTGTTGAAATAGGTTCAGAGAGATATTGAATATGGAATATGATGGGGGGGGGGGATTCTCCCTCTTCAATCCACTTGGCTCTGGACCTTATAAACACTCTGAGCTCTATTCACATAATATCTACCTGGATGTTTCTCCAGTGTTCTTGTGCTTCTTCAAACTGAACATGATCCATGAAACCGTGACGTAACTGAAGCAGTGACATCAGTTGTCCTTTTAAATATGGCGGCGACCACAAACACGCATGGCGGCGGCCAAAAACAAGTATGTCGGTGCCCATAAGCCACCATTGTGATACCGCACTGGCGAGGTTTGCGTTTTGAGAGTAGTATGGCGCTGACCGTGAGTAATAATGGCGGCGTCCACAAACAAGCATGTCAGCGGCCGTACACCGCCATTTTTATACCGCACTGGCGAGGTTTCAAGTCTGGAGGAGCACGGTTGCATTGCGGATCATGTTCTCTTGCCTCCCACCGACAGTGACGCTGTAATTGTGCGTCGGAACAAAACATATTGCATGTAGTACTGCCTCCCACCAACAGTGGCGCTGGGGTGGTGATTCGGATCAAAATGGCCGAACAAGATGGCGGCGGTGGATTCCCCACCGACGGCTTCTCAGTGCATGTGATTGTCGCCCCTCAATGATGTACGGGCACGTCAAGAAAAGAAAGGTGGATGCTGAAGGCCGAAATTTCAAGAAGATTTGGAGCACTAAATATTTGTTTACTGAAGTCGGTGGTAAACCCGTCTGTTTAGTTTGTGGAGAGCACGTCGCCGTGTTTAAGGAGTACAATGTGAGTCGGCCTTATGAGACAAAACACGCGGAGAAATACAGACACTTGGCGGAGGCTGAGAGAGCGCGAATATCAGAAGACTTGCTAGCAAAGCTAGCAAAACAACAAGGCTGTTTTAGCAAACTACACACAGCCCGGGATGCAGCGACCAAGACCAGCTTCGTTATATCCCACAAAATCGCTAAAAACAGCAAGCCGTTCTCGGATTGGCGAGTTTGTGAAAGAGTGCTTGGTGGGCTCTGCCGCGCTAATATGCCCTGAGAATAAAGAAGCATTTGAAAAAGTCCCGCTGTCCAGGCGAACCGTCACCAGAAGGGTGAAAGGAATCGCGGAGAATCTCGAATGTCAGCTCAAAAGTGGAGTTGAAAGTTTTGACTTTTTCTCTTTGGCTTTGGATGAGAGCTGTGGTGTCCGTGACACTGCCCAGTTACTGGTGTTTCTCCGGGGAATAAGGCAGGACTTCAAGATTACGGAGGAGCTGGCAGCATTGAGGTCAATAAAAGGAACGACAACGGGAAACGATCTGTTCAAGGAGGTCGATGCATGCATGGTCAAGCTTGGACTGAAATGGGACAAACTGGTAGGCGTCACTACTGATGGTTGTCCGAATATGACAGGAAAACATGTCGGACTTTTGAAACAGATCCAAGATAAAGTGACTGAACTCGGCACAGAGCATCATTTAGTGTTGATACATTGTATTATACATCAGCATGTACTGTGCAGGTCTGTGCTAAAACTTAACCATGTTATTGATGTTGTAACAAAAACGGTTAACTTTATCAGGGCACGAGCATTAAATCACAGGCAGTTTGTTGCACTTTTAGAGGAGCATGAGAATGAACATGGTGACATCATGTACCACACAGCTGTCAGATGGCTCAGTCTGGGCAAAGTGCTCAAAAGATTTTGGGACCTGAAAACAGAGATTCAAGAGTTTTGTGAGATGAAAGGCAAAAACATCCCCGAGCTTTCAGATATGAACTGGATGGCAGATTTTGCATTTGCTGTTGATGTGACGGCACTGATGAATGAACTGAGCACTAAACTGCAAGGCAAGGGCCTTTTCGTTCATGACATGCATAACCTGGTGAAGGCTTTTATGAGAAAGTTGCTGTTTCTTTCAAGTCAACTACAGAACAACACTCTCACTCACATGCAAACCCTTAAATAAGTCAGACCATCAGCCAATCATCTCTGCAGGTACTCATCCATGTTAGGAGATTTGCATGGTGAGTTTTTAAGGCGATTTGATGATTGTAAAAACATTGAGGATGAAATGCACCTGGTTTCCTCTCCCTTTGCCTGCAGAGTAGATGATGCACCCAGTGATGTTCAGCTGGAGCTCATTGACCTGCAGTCTGACACAGTACTGGCAGAGCACTTTAAGTCAGCATCACTGCTGGAGTTCTACTCATCTCTTAAGGAGGAGAACTTTCCAAACATGAGGAGACATGCTCAGAAGATGTTGGTTCTGTTTGGATCTACCTACATATGTGAACAAACATTCTCAGTAATGAAGTTTACCAAATCCAGGTTCAGATCCTCTCTTACTGATGATCATCTGTCAGCTGTGCTTCGCATCTCCACCTCAGACATTCAACCTGACTTTGATGCACTCGTTAAAGGGCAGCAAAGGCTAGATTTCTCTCACTGAACAAGAAAATACCCAAATGTGTGTTCACTATTACTTTTTGTCTGCACAGCTTGGCAGTTTGACAATCATAATGTGACATATCTTGTTAATGATATTTGGCATACAAAGACATTGTGATGTCTTAATAGAAAAAAGTGTTTTTGGTTAATGTAATTAAAAAAAGAGTTACAAATGTTTCATGTTTACAATTGTTTTGAATAACTGCACTGAATAAAAACATTTTTTGTTAAAATAACCCTCACTTTCTCTTTACCTAATAATAACACAGACACTTACCAGCATGTGTAAACAATGCCATTTACTGCTTTCAATTTAGAAATAAAATTCATATGCAGAATAGAGTTTAAACTTTTGGCAAGGCCCTCCACAATATTTTCTGCTTCTCATTTGGCCCCTTCGGAAAAATAATTGCCCACCCCTGCTCAAGGCGCTGAAAAACTTGCTTTAGGTGTGAAAAATGCTCCTCAACTGAAGAACTAGCCACCAAGATGTCGTCCAGGTAAACAGAAACGAAAGCGAGGTCGCGCAGCACAGAGTCCATCAACCTCTGAAAAGCCGTGCCTCTACTCTTGCCTGGCCATAATAAAACATAAATAAATGACAAGAAAGAATAGAAAGTGTCATCTGCTCAGTGTATTGACACATCTTATACACAGCAGACACAAATTGCACTTAACAAGTTTTGAACTATCAAAACTCAGTAACCAATCAGGTGTCTAACATTGATTTTTTTTTTTTAGAGAATCAAAACCACAATACAAATAAAGCTTTCAATTTCTATTCAAGAAAATGTGCCCATCTTTTCTAAAACTCTCTCTCTCTCTCTCTCTCTCTCTCTCTCTCTCTCTCTCTCTCTCGCCCCGTTTCCTCATTAGTTTTAATGTTGGTTTTTTTCCGGAATAAATGTGAATGTTTGATGAGAGGCTGTATCTGGCAGCATGAATCACTCATTGAGTAAAAAGAAAAAAGTGATGGCACGTGTCGCCCCAATTAATCCCTAAAACACAAGAGCCTCTAAACGTATTGAGAACAGGTAGGAAGCATATTACGAGCTAATAAAACTAGTAAACAGAGTCCATGTGTGTATCAGTGAAAGTGAGCAGGTTTTATGTTTCTATGTTTCTTCAGGTGAGATGTCCAGTTCCTGGACGTTCACAGCACTTTCACGGTTGGGAGACATAGTTTGCATTGTACAGAGAGGTTAAGAGATTTCTCCGACTTTAAAACATAGTGATGAAAGCAACTGTCTGCAGAATCCATGGCAAAGCATGGATTGTCAGCCTGAAAGCGTCGGGAAGTGTCGCAATGCCAGTGCATGGCGCATGTGACAGCTGCATTTCTAGTTTATTCCATCTGATTTCTACTGTAATCCTGCTCAGTAATCCCAGTTTTTATCGAGCATACCTGTAACGAGATTACACATTTTTTTATGTACTGTAACAGATTACAGTTATATGTTTTTTGTATCCTAATTATGTAACACTGTTACATGTATTCCATGACTACCCAACCCTGGTTGCACCTAAACATGTGATACACACTCAGACCTTACTGAGACTTACTAAACTAAAGTTTTCTAGCTGTGCAATGACTTGAAGTAAAGCTCTGGTAAACAAGCTGCATGTAATGATGTTCATGTAGGTACAAACAGCCAGAAGAGTCTTTAGAGCCAGAAGTGGACAGACGAAATCACCTTGTACTGCAGGTGACAGGAGGAGCAGCAAGGTGGGCGAGATACAGGTTCTGGGAGATTCCCACAACACACTGTAGACAAAAGAAAAGTGTTAAATGCACAGGCTCCACAAGTTGAGAGACTCTTAAGATCAACACCAGGAGACACCAGATCACTTTGATTGATTGTGAGGACAACACACACGGAGTGAGGTGGTATTGAAAGGCTAATTGCAGGAGGAAAGGTTTGTTTTGTAGAATGGGTCTCTTGTATTAAATTCAATGTAATTTGGATCAAATGTCTTTGTTATTTTAAAAGCATGCTTTGTTGTGAGATGTAATTTAATTTAATCACAATAACCAGCCAAAGTATTTTCTATGTTTACTACGTTTAAAACTAAATGATCAACCATCTCAACAGTCATTGGTGGACATTTAATGTATATTTCATCACCTGAAGAGTCCAACTTTGCTTTACATCTTTAACTTATATACAAGTGAAATCACAGCTCTAAGTTCTTGTTACTGAATAGTCCCTAAACGGCTCACCTGTCTCTGGCTGTGAGGCCCTGTCCGGAGGGATGGATGAGCCCGATGAAACGTGGGCTCACCCGTTGGTGGAGATTTCCACTCAACCCTTTGAAGCGCTGCTCCCACGTTCCTCCACTTGGACCATGGTTTAATCGAGGAAAATCATGTCACACTGAAAAAACAATTCTGTCATTTCATTTTTGAGTGTACTTTTTTAAGATAGAGCTTCTCAGGCTGGTTTAATCAAGTAAAATCATGTTACTGTCTTAAAGGTGTACAGGAGGATTTTCTTTTTCCGGGTGGATCATCAAGACTATTGGTACTCCCAACTGTCAATCATTCTGGTGATATATTACGCAAGGCCGTCGTATGTGATCGTCCCCAGGTAGCGTGGATCTATTAGTTTTCACTTTCTGCGCATGCGCGCTTTCAGGTGTATATGGTGAGCTACGCCTTCAGCGAGCTCGCAGTTCTCACCGGGTACTTTGAAAATGGCAGAGGGTCGCAAAAGAGAAAAAGTGTCTTCGAAGTGTATGAGAAGAAGAGAAAGGCTTCGGAAGAGAGAAACAAGACCAGAGTGTTTTTGGGAGATTCTTTCACACGATGGCGTGCGCTGAAAGCCCAGGTTGGGCTTCCCACTGATGCTTCAGTCGCGAAGTTTCTACTCGACAGGTAAAGTTTGGCATTCTATTTGGAGAAATCCATTTCAAATCACTTCCAGTAAAAGTTATCTATGTCTATATTGTAACTTTCCAGGGTTGATTAGTGGAAAAAGTTCAAATCTTCTTGTAAAGTGAGCTTGTGTAAGCGATGCTGACTTGTGACTTGTAAACAGTGCGTGCACGAGGAGAACTGGGCTCGTTCATGTCTCTCGCACACGTTTTAGTAGGCGTTCCATCTCGGGAGCAGGTAGAGCTTTGCGTGCATTTTTCAAAAGGTGGAGAGGGCGGTTCTTTCCTAAAATTCGGGAAAATCCTACTGTACTCCTTTAAGATAGAGCTGCTCAGGCTGGTTTAATCTAGACAAATTGTGTTACTGCCTTTAGATAGAGCTGATCAGGCTGGTTTGATCTAGAAAATCACATTACTGTCTTTAGATAGAGCTGATCAGGCTGGTTTGATTTAGAAAATCACGTTACTGTCTCTAGATGGAGCTGCTCAGGCTGGTTTAATAAAAAAAAAAAAAACTGACTTTAGGTAGAGATGCTTAGTGTTGGAATTCGTTCCTGTGTTCCCCTGAATTCCTGCTTGTTCGTTTGATCCGGGAGAGGCAGGAACAGAGTTAATTTCTTCAATAGTGAATTTAATAATCACACAAACAAGAGATTACAAAAATACATATATCAGATTACATAATACGAGCTCAGACCATTCTTCCTTGCAGACCCAAGTGTGCAGGCCAGGTTTACAATGAAGAAGGGCACAACTGCAACACGTGGTTCATATTTATACATTTGCATACACCACCTCAACCTCACATTGGTCGGTTCCTCGTGATGTATGCGTTGCTATAGTGAATTTGCTATTCCTTTGTTCCCAAAACTGCTTCAAACTGGTTCTTCTCAGAGCTTGACGTTCTGTGGGACAAAGTGACCTCTTATCTGTTGATCCAATCTTACCTTGACCATGTTTTTGCAAGTAGAGCACTGAGGAGACATCGCCAACCAACTTGGAATGTCCCTGAACATGGATTTATAGCTGTGTTTTCCCAACTTGGGCAGTGGGAGAAACCCCAGTAGTGTAGAAACACAACTGAATACAATATGTCCAGTTGTCACACAGAAAACAAATGTTCAACCACTATATTCCTTCAATTCCCCTTTTGACCTCTGACCCCACAGGTCAATAATTAGTGTCAATACAGTATGAGGCACTCTTCGTATAATAGAGGTCATATGTAAGCAAAATCAACAATCATATACTCAAATAGCAACATACAAAACTTTTAAACGGTGGTGACTCCCCCTTGAACTGCAACCTTGTCGTGGTGGGGGAGTTTGAGCACCCGAATGACCCTCGGAGCTATGTTGTCGGGGGACTTGCCCCTCCTGTGGGCCCACCACCTACAGAGGCTGCCGTAGGGGTTGGGTGCATTGTGGATTGGGGGGCAGTCGACGGCAGAGGCCTCGACGACCCGATCCCCGGCCACAGAATCTGGCTATTGGGACATGGAATGTGACCTCGCTGGGGGGGAAGGAGCCCGAGCTTGTGAGGGAGGCTGAGAGATACCGTCTAGATATAGTCGGGCTCGCCTCCACTTACAGCTTGGACTCCGGAACCCAGCTCCTCGACGGGGGCTGGATACTCCACTGCTCTGGAGTTGCCCTCTCTCTCTGGAGTTGCCCTGTCTCTCGGCTGGCCTGGGAACGCCTTGGGGTGCCACCGGAAGAGCTGGAGGAAGTGTCTGGGGTGAGGGAAGTCTGAGCAGAGTTGCCTCCGCGACGCGGCCCCGGATAAGCGGCAGAAAATGGATGGATGGATGGATGGACTTGGCACGTCACATGAACAGAGAGGAGCGCTATTTCACCTCCTCCCTTGCTGTCGTCTACTTCTCTGTGTTCTTCTTACTTCGGTGTACAGGGATTATTCCGCCCTTTGACGTGTGGAGCTGTCTCCTGGATCAGCCAATCCAGGGGCAACTTGCTTCAGATGGATGGAGGTCTCCTGAAGAGTGCGATGTGGTTCTCCCGCCAGAGTACACTGCGACAGATGGCACCGCATTGTTCCTCTTTTATCCAGGGTTCGACTAACGGCCGGACCCTCCTCTCCAGTACCCTGGAATAGACTTTCCTGGGGAGCCTTTGTCACTCAGCCGAACAGCGTGAGACGTCCTCTCGACGACCTTAAATTGACCCGTTCACCTGGGCTCGGACCACTTCCTCTTTATCACGCTGAGAAGTACCCAGGGGCTGGTGTTGAGGATCTCAGCCGAGTCCCCCCTGGCTGCCGGTCCCAGCAACATGTGCAGAGAAACGAGATTCCAGACATCTCAAAACTGCATTGTCACATCTCTCCCCTGAACATAGATTTTTCTCTTGTATAGATTTGGCTAATGCTTTTTTCTGTCTGCCACTGGCGGATCAGGTGAAACCACTGCAAACAGGTCCGACTTATTGCCGCCAATGCAAACCAAACTCCTGTTCCGGGAATACAAAGACCGAACAGCGCTTAACAAAGGGCCCCGGACTCCATGCTCCCGGAGCACCCCCCCACAGGATGTCTCAGGGTACGCGGTCGAACGCCTTCTCAAGATCCAGAAAACACATGTGGACTGGTTGGGCAAACTCCCATGAACCCTCAAGCAGCTGGTGGAGGGTATAGAGCTGGTCCAGTGTTCCACGACCAGAATGAAAACCGCATTATTCCTCTTGGATCCAAGGTTTGACTAACGGCCGGACCCTCCACTCCAGTACACTGGAATAGACTTTCCTGGGGAGGCTGAGGAGTGTGATCCCTCTGTAGTTGGAACACACCCTCCGATCCCCCTCCTTGAAGAGAGGGACCACGACCCCATTCTGCCTGTCCAGAGGTACCGTCCCCGCGTCACGCGATGTTGCAGGGATGAAGGGCCCCGGACTCCATGCTCCTGGAGCATGGAGTCGGTTTGCCAGAATTTCCTCGGGGCAGACCGAAAGTCCTCTTCCATGGCCTCTCCAAACTCCTCCCAGACCCGAGTTATTGCCTCCACCACAGCCATGAACGATGGGTCATGACCGAAAGAACGAGATCCCGGATACAAGCGGTTGAAGTGAGCTTCCTGCGTAGGGTGGCTGAGCGCACCCTTAGAGATAGGATGAGGAGCTTGAGAGTTGGTTTTTAGAATAAAGTTTGTATTTTACTAGACCATAGTCGTACTTTCACTATTCAAGTTTAAACATGAAGTGTTTATCAGGTTTAAGCAGTTTCATTATGCTGGATTTGACTGCTTATGGTCTTCTCATCAGTTGTGGCCGAAAAAATGCTTCAGACGAGATACTGAGTGTGTTTTTAGAATAAAGTTTGTATTTCACGAAACATACTAAACTCTCACTATTCAACTTTTAAATTATGTGTTTATCAGGTTCAAGCAGTTTCAACCAGTTTTATTTAGTGGAGTAACTGCTATTTTCATTTCATCAGTAGTGGCCGAAATGGTGCTCCTCACGGGATATAGAGTGATTTGGGAATAAAGTTTTTATTTCATTAGAACAAACTAGTAGTTTCTCAATTCAAGTTTAAACATGATGGAGTTAGCAGTCGCAAGTACTTTCAACCAATTATATTTAGTGGAGTAACTGCTATTTTCATTTCATAAGGAGTGGCCGAAATGATGCTCCACACGGGATATAGAGTAATTTTGGAATAAAGTTTTTATTTCATTAGAACAAACTAGTACTTTCTCAATTCAAGGTTAAATGATGTGTTTATCAGGTTCAACCAGTTTCAACCAGTTTTATTTAGTGGAGTAACTGCTATTTTCATTTCATCAGTAGTGGCCGAAATGATGCTCCTCACGGGATATAGAGTGATTTTGGAATAAAGTTTTTATTTCATTAGAACAAACTAGTACTTTCTCAATTCAAGGTTAAATGATGTGTTTATCAGGTTCAAGCAGTTTCAACCAGTTTTATTTAGTGGAGTAACTGCTATTTTCATTTCATCAGTAGTGGCCGAAATGATGCTCCTCACGGGATATAGAGTGATTTTGGAATAAAGTTTTTATTTCATTAGAACAAACTAGTGCTTTCTCAATTCAAGGTTAAATGATGTGTTTATCAGGTTCAAGCAGTTTCAACCAGTTTTATTTAGTGGAGTAACTGCTATTTTCATTTCATCAGTAGTGGCCGAAATGATGCTCCACACGGGATATAGAGTGATTTTGGAATAAAGTTTTTATTTCATTAGAACAAACTAGTACTTTCTCAATTCAAGGTTAAATGATGTGTTTATCAGGTTCAAGCAGTTTCAACCAGTTTTATTTAGTGGAGTAACTGCTATTTTCATTTCATCAGTAGTGGCCGAAATGATGCTCCTCACGGGATATAGAGTGATTTTGGAATAAAGTTTTTATTTCAATAGAATAAACTAGTACTTTCTCAATTCAAGGTTAAATGATGTGTTTATCAGGTTCAAGCAGTTTAAACCAGTTTTATTTAGTGGAGTAACTGCTATTTTCATTTCATCAGGAGTGGCCGAAATGATGCTCCACACGGGATATAGAGTAATTTTGGAAGAAAGTTTTTATTTCATTAGAACGAACTAGTACTTTCTCAATTCAAGGTTAAATGATGTGTTTATCAGGTTCAAGCAGTTTCAACCAGTTTTATTTAGTGGAGTAACTGCTATTTTCATTTCATCAGTAGTGGCCGAAATGATGCTCCACACGGGATATAGAGTAATTTTGGAAGAAAGTTTTTATTTCCTTAGAACAAACTAGTACTTTCTCAATTCAAGTTTAAACATGATGGACTTAGCAGTTGCAAGTACTTTCAACCAATTATATTTAGTGGAGTAACTGCTATTTTCATTTCATCAGGAGTGGCCGAAATGATGCTCCACACGGGATATTGAGTAATTTTGGAATAAAGTTTTTATTTCCTTAGAACAAACTAGTACTTTCTCAATTCAAGGTTAAATGATGTGTTTATCAGGTTCAAGCAGTTTCAACCAGTTTTATTTAGTGGAGTAACTGCTATTTTCATTTCATCAGTAGTGGCCGAAATGATGCTCCTCACGGGATATAGAGTGATTTTGGAATAAAGTTTTTATTTCATTAGAACAAACTAGTACTTTCTCAATTCAAGGTTAAATGATGTGTTTATCAGGTTCAAGCAGTTTCAACCAGTTTTATTTAGTGGAGTAACTGCTATTTTCATTTCATCAGTAGTGGCCGAAATGATGCTCCTCACGGGATATAGAGTGATTTTGGAATAAAGTTTTTATTTCCTTAGAACAAACTAGTACTTTCTCAATTCAAGTTTAAAATTGATGGACTTAGCAGTTGCAAGTACTTTCAACCAATTATATTTAGTGGAGTAACTGCTATTTTCATTTCATCAGGAGTGGCCGAAATGATGCTCCACACGGGATATAGAGTAATTTTGGAAGAAAGTTTTTATTTCATTAGAACAAACTAGTACTTTCTCAATTCAAGTTAAAATGATGTGTTTATCAGGTTCAAGCAGTTTCAACCAGTTTTATTGGTGGAGCAACTGCTATTTTCATTTCATCAGTAGTGGCCGAAATGATGCTCCACACGAGATATAGAGTGATTTTGGAATAAAGTTTTTATTTCATTAGAACAAACTAGTACTTTCTCAATTCAAGGTTAAATGATGTGTTTATCAGGTTCAAGCAGTTTCAACCAGTTCTATTTAGTGGAGTAACTGCTATTTTCATTTCATCAGTAGTGGCCGAAATGATGCTCCTCACGGGATATAGAGTGATTTTGGAATAAAGTTTTTATTTCATTAGAACAAACTAGTACTTTCTCAATTCAAGGTTAAACATGATGGACATAGCAGTTGCAAGCACTTTCAAACAATTATATTTAGTGGAGTAACTGCTATTTTCATTTCATTAGTAGTGGCCGAAATGATGCTCCTCACGGGATATAGAGTGATTTTGGAATAAAGTTTTTATTTCATTAGAACAAACTAGTACTTTCTCAATTCAAGGTTAAATGATGTGTTTATCAGGTTCAAGCAGTTTCAACCAGTTTTATTTAGTGGAGTAACTGCTATTTTCATTTCATCAGTAGTGGCCGAAATGATGCTCCTCACGGGATATAGAGTGATTTTGGAATAAAGTTTGTATTTCCTTAGAACAAACTAGTACTTTCTCAATTCAAGTTTAAACATGATGGACTTAGCAGTTGCAAGTACTTTCAACCAATTATATTTAGTGGAGTAACTGCTATTTTCATTTCATCAGGAGTGGCCGAAATGATGCTCCTCACGGGATATAGAGTGATTTTGGAATAAAGTTTTTATTTCATTAGAACAAACTAGTACTTTCTCAATTCAAGTTAAAATGATGTGTTTATCAGGTTCAAGCAGTTTCAACCAGTTGTATTGGTGGAGCAACTGCTATTTTCATTTCATCAGTAGTGGCCGAAATGATGCTCCACACGAGATATAGAGTGATTTTGGAATAAAGTTTTTATTTCATTAGAACAAACTAGTACTTTCTCAATTCAAGGTTAAATTATGTGTTTATCAGGTTCAAGCAGTTTAAACCAGTTTTATTTAGTGGAGTAACTGCTATTTTCATTTCATCAGGAGTGGCCGAAATGATGCTCCACACGGGATATAGAGTAATTTTGGAAGAAAGTTTTTATTTCATTAGAACGAACTAGTACTTTCTCAATTCAAGGTTAAATGATGTGTTTATCAGGTTCAAGCAGTTTCAACCAGTTTTATTTAGTGGAGTAACTGCTATTTTCATTTCATCAGTAGTGGCCGAAATGATGCTCCACACGGGATATAGAGTAATTTTGGAAGAAAGTTTTTATTTCCTTAGAACAAACTAGTACTTTCTCAATTCAAGTTTAAACATGATGGACTTAGCAGTTGCAAGTACTTTCAACCAATTATATTTAGTGGAGTAACTGCTATTTTCATTTCATCAGGAGTGGCCGAAATGATGCTCCACACGGGATATTGAGTAATTTTGGAATAAAGTTTTTATTTCCTTAGAACAAACTAGTACTTTCTCAATTCAAGGTTAAATGATGTGTTTATCAGGTTCAAGCAGTTTCAACCAGTTTTATTTAGTGGAGTAACTGCTATTTTCATTTCATCAGTAGTGGCCGAAATGATGCTCCTCACGGGATATAGAGTGATTTTGGAATAAAGTTTTTATTTCATTAGAACAAACTAGTACTTTCTCAATTCAAGGTTAAATGATGTGTTTATCAGGTTCAAGCAGTTTCAACCAGTTTTATTTAGTGGAGTAACTGCTATTTTCATTTCATCAGTAGTGGCCGAAATGATGCTCCTCACGGGATATAGAGTGATTTTGGAATAAAGTTTTTATTTCCTTAGAACAAACTAGTACTTTCTCAATTCAAGTTTAAAATTGATGGACTTAGCAGTTGCAAGTACTTTCAACCAATTATATTTAGTGGAGTAACTGCTATTTTCATTTCATCAGGAGTGGCCGAAATGATGCTCCACACGGGATATAGAGTAATTTTGGAAGAAAGTTTTTATTTCATTAGAACAAACTAGTACTTTCTCAATTCAAGTTAAAATGATGTGTTTATCAGGTTCAAGCAGTTTCAACCAGTTTTATTGGTGGAGCAACTGCTATTTTCATTTCATCAGTAGTGGCCGAAATGATGCTCCACACGAGATATAGAGTGATTTTGGAATAAAGTTTTTATTTCATTAGAACAAACTAGTACTTTCTCAATTCAAGGTTAAATGATGTGTTTATCAGGTTCAAGCAGTTTCAACCAGTTCTATTTAGTGGAGTAACTGCTATTTTCATTTCATCAGTAGTGGCCGAAATGATGCTCCTCACGGGATATAGAGTGATTTTGGAATAAAGTTTTTATTTCCTTAGAACAAACTAGTACTTTCTCAATTCAAGGTTAAACATGATGGACATAGCAGTTGCAAGCACTTTCAAACAATTATATTTAGTGGAGTAACTGCTATTTTCATTTCATTAGTAGTGGCCGAAATGATGCTCCTCACGGGATATAGAGTGATTTTGGAATAAAGTTTTTATTTCATTAGAACAAACTAGTACTTTCTCAATTCAAGGTTAAATGATGTGTTTATCAGGTTCAAGCAGTTTCAACCAGTTTTATTTAGTGGAGTAACTGCTATTTTCATTTCATCAGTAGTGGCCGAAATGGTGCTCCTCACGGGATATAGAGTGATTTGGGAATAAAGTTTTTATTTCATTAGAACAAACTAGTAGTTTCTCAATTCAAGTTTAAACATGATGGAGTTAGCAGTCGCAAGTACTTTCAACCAATTATATTTAGTGGAGTAACTGCTATTTTCATTTCATAAGGAGTGGCCGAAATGATGCTCCACACGGGATATAGAGTAATTTTGGAATAAAGTTTTTATTTCATTAGAACAAACTAGTACTTTCTCAATTCAAGGTTAAATGATGTGTTTATCAGGTTCAACCAGTTTCAACCAGTTTTATTTAGTGGAGTAACTGCTATTTTCATTTCATCAGTAGTGGCCGAAATGATGCTCCTCACGGGATATAGAGTGATTTTGGAATAAAGTTTGTATTTCCTTAGAACAAACTAGTACTTTCTCAATTCAAGTTTAAACATGATGGACTTAGCAGTTGCAAGTACTTTCAACCAATTATATTTAGTGGAGTAACTGCTATTTTCATTTCATCAGGAGTGGCCGAAATGATGCTCCTCACGGGATATAGAGTGATTTTGGAATAAAGTTTTTATTTCATTAGAACAAACTAGTACTTTCTCAATTCAAGTTAAAATGATGTGTTTATCAGGTTCAAGCAGTTTCAACCAGTTGTATTGGTGGAGCAACTGCTATTTTCATTTCATCAGTAGTGGCCGAAATGATGCTCCACACGAGATATAGAGTGATTTTGGAATAAAGTTTTTATTTCATTAGAACAAACTAGTACTTTCTCAATTCAAGGTTAAATTATGTGTTTATCAGGTTCAAGCAGTTTCAACCAGTTCTATTTAGTGGAGTAACTGCTATTTTCATTTCATCAGTAGTGGCCGAAATGATGCTCCTCACGGGATATAGAGTGATTTTGGAATAAAGTTTTTATTTCATTAGAACAAACTAGTACTTTCTCAATTCAAGGTTAAACATGATGGACATAGCAGTTGCAAGCACTTTCAAACAATTATATTTAGTGGAGTAACTGTTATTTTCATTTCACCAGGAGTGGCCGAAATGATGCTCCACACGGGATATAGAGTAATTTTGGAAGAAAGTTTTTATTTCCTTAGAACAAACTAGTACTTTCTCAATTCAAGGTTAAATGATGTGTTTATCAGGTTCAAGCAGTTTCAACCAGTTTTATTTAGTGGAGTAACTGCTATTTTCATTTCATCAGGAGTGGCCGAAATGATGCTCCACACGGGATATAGAGTAATTTTGGAAGAAAGTTTTTATTTCATTAGAACAAACTAGTACTTTCTCAGTTCAAGTTTAAATGATTTGTTTATCAGGTTCAAGCAGATTCAACCATTTTTATTTAGTGGAGTAACTGCTATTTTCATTTCATCAGGAGTGGCCGAAATGATGCTCCACACGGGATATAGAGTAATTTTGGAATAAAGTTTTTGTTTCCTTAGAGCAAACTAGTACTTTTCAATTCAAGTTTAAACATGAAGTGTTTATAAGGTTAAAGCAGTTTCAACCTCTTTTATTATGCTGGATTTGACTGTGATGGTCTTTTCATCAGTTGTGGCCGAAAAGATGCTTCAGACGAGATACTGAGTATGTTTTTAGAATAAAGTTTTAATTTCATTAGGACAAACTCGTACTTTCACTATTCAAGTATCTACCCAGATAAATGTACACTAACACAACTATTGCTCACCCAAGGTGCTAAAAACACTGTGTTGCAGTTGCGAGGTTACAATTTGTATAGACTACAGAAGTGAAAGCCACAGGTGCATTAACAACATTTTCGCACTTTTCGAAACACAGCTTTTGCGTGACTCCTACCATGAGTCGTCAGAGACACTGCGTGCTCAGAGCAAAGATACCTCGGGAGCCACATGACCCAGTTGAAGACTGTTGTCGCCGGTCTTCTATGCCTGTCTACACAGGAGAGAAGAAACCTCAACAGCGAGTTGCTATGACACACTGATGGATATCAGTGCTCTCAGCCACACCACCACGTGGTCTCGCAGCTCTTTCACTCCTTTTCAGGAGAAGGAACATTGTCATTTTCCAGCACCTGACAGTGCTATCAGCTCCCTCACTCTCTCCACCGGAGAGAACCAGGATGTTCTAGCTCAGATGACTCTGACCATTCCGATATCCCAAGGGTACCTGGTCTTTGGACCAGCCAGCTTGAGTCCCTTGCAGAGGACATAGAGCAGTTCGAACCAAACAACCCGGAGATTCGTGTAGCGGACAACCTGGTGGAGGTTGAACGCTGCCTCTTCAACCTGCCTCATCCTTCGTCCCGAGAGAAGCTTACGCTTCTCTGGAAGATGACATCCAGGAGTGTCCATGTTTACATAGAGTCCCTCCCATCTGCCATCAGAGACCATTACTCAGCCCTCTGTCATGCACTTAGGGAAGCAGGATCATCTGCACAATGATCCTGCCTCTGCAAACTTTGGTGCATTTACAATCACTCAAAAGGGGGCGGAGACTCCCAGATAGTATTTATAGGTGCCTAAGGGCTGCCTACTTCCAAGGCCACAATGCACCAGGATTGGACAAAGACCAGACTTTTAAGTCCCTCTTCGTTAACAACCTCCACAACAGTGTGTGGATCGATGTCGCCCTTTTCTGCAGGACCAAAACCCCACCATGAAAGACCTCCGCAAACATGCGCAGATGGTGTGGGAGCTGCACCACCGTTCAGGTGAAAACTATGATGGTGATGCAGGTGTCCTGAGGTCTCAGGTGAGGAGAGGTAAGTCTAAAAACCGAGGCTGAGGTCAGACTCAAAACAACTGGAATGCAGATGACCCACAGTGGATTAAAACCTGCATCAGAGTGGTGAAGCAGCACCTGAACCCGCCTGGTAAGAAGGGACCTGGCTCCCCCTGACCGCATGACTTGGCCCCTCCCCTCCGCACACAAAGTTCATTTTGGCAGGAGGAGGAGATCCAGGAGGTGAAAGAGGCCCATTTGACATTCTTGGGTAATCTTGGCTATGCCAACCACAGATACACTTCAGTGGTGGTAGGGGTTGTTGACACTCTCTCACTGCTTGGTACTGGGTCAGAAATCCCCCTCATGTGTTCAGACACCTTCGCACGGGTTGCTAGAACCACGCTTGCGCATGCCACTTTAAGGAAAGCCACTTCAGGTGGAAGAGTGTAGCATAAACAACCGAGGCTTCACTCAGGACTTGCACCACATCACTCAATGTGTCTGGGTCAACAGCTTTCCAGGACATGTCAGCGACGCATCCCATCCACGTCACTGATCTGGACACAGAAGAACTGCTTATTGGTCAGGACATCCTAAACCGACTCGCTGCCACCAAACGGCGCCTTTGGTCCCAAGTCGTCAGCCCGACTCCCATTGGCTAAGAACTAGGCCACCCAGCTTCTAACAGCAATCGTTCAGCCAACCCACGGGTCCAAAATCTGACACCTGGTCAGATTAACGTGACCGCATTTCCACCTTTAGAGATGTTAACTGACAGTTCATTCCACAATCTTGAACTAATTCTCATCTCATTGACAATCTGCCTTCGTCCCTCACCAGCGACGACACGCATGACACAACTCTCCTCATTTCCACAACATAAACCATCACCAGCGCTCACCATGTTAACCTTGAACAGGTTCTTCAGGGTACAAAACCGAGCACCGAAGGTGACATGGTTGTGCACGCTCCAATGACTCAACCAGAGAATACAGACATTTCAGGTAAACAGACCATGTCTGTACCAGAAGAACCTTATTCAGGCTTCGAGTCAAAGACCGAGCAACGCTCTGCTGAGGCTCGCACTTTACCACAACAGAAACAAGGAGATGCATTTGTATGAGGAGGTCTCCCGCGATTATCACACGATCTTCGCAAGGGACTCGCACAAAAAGGGGGGGGGGGAGTCACAGACATCCACCCAGTGCGCGTCCCCACTGACTTCGAGGCACTGCCATCTTCTGAAACCCAGTACATACCCTTTCTAGCTGACGGGGTCAAGCGGTCCTGGTTCACTGGTTTGAAACAGCCTGCGCTCCAATCTCACACCTTCCCTGTTATTCAAGATTGTTATATCTAAAGAGAAACATAAATCAATTTAAATAACACTTTTTTTGGCATTAACTATTTCCAGTTTAGCTGGTGGTGGCCCAATGTCATTATTATTTGATAAATAACCAATTTATTCTAATGAATAATTTTTCATAAATAAATTATTTTTGATAAAATGTTGCTCCGTGCTCTTGTTTATCTTCCAACATGTGAGATGTTGTTGATGAATACACAGCACAGTTCCACAGTAACCAATGTGTTTTACACAGCCACTGTTCTTTGTGTCAACATGTAGGTCCAGAACACAACTAAAGACGATGTCTCTAGACATCCAGAAGACTTCCTCAGAAGAGCCTGAATGAAAGTTTTTTGAGACGTCTTTCCTGAACATTATATTGACGTCTGGTCTGGCCGTCACTGAAAACACGTTTCAAAAGAAACAGAACACGTCATCAGTCTACCACGGGACATACACAGAGAGTCAGTTTAGTATTACCATTAACATGCATTTAATTGGACTATGGAAGAAAACCAGAGAACCCTGAGGAAACACATGCACACACAAGTTAATTCCACAAACACCTCCAGGTGGATTTAAATCCACGATTTTCTGTCTGTAGCCATTGAGACAATTTGACCATTGTAATTGATAGAGCTGATAAAACCTTTATTTGGTATATAGTTGTAATCTCAATATGAAAGGTTGTAGAAATTAATCATGCCCAAAAACTCCTGCAGGGCCTTAACCGAGGCTGGACGAGGGAAATCTGTCACCGCTTGCACCTTAGAAGGCAATGGAATGGCACCCTGAGTTGAAATACGATGACCCAAAAAGTCAATCACAGGCAGACCAAACTGGCACTTAGCAGGGTTGACAATTAGGCCATGTTCCTCAAGGCCAGACCTGGGCATTTTAAGGCCCGCGGGCCAAATGCGGCCCGTGACCCGATTCTGACCGGCCCGCGAAAGGTTGCTTAGAATTAAGAAAACAAAAGCTTCTTTCGAATTTTAATGTGTGGACTAAAACCATCGGCTCTATAAATTAAAATGGAAATGCTTTTACTTTGAAGCCTGTTTATTTATGTACAGTGTACGTAACCTACGTACGTCGTATACGTAACCCGTAAAACAAGTCAAACAGTGCATGCAAGAGATGTCGGTGGAGAATCAAAAATGGCGGTGTTGCGGGCGCCGCCATACTTATTTACCGGTCGCCGCCATTTTGAAAATATGCGTACCGGAAGTGACGTTTACTGTAGCGAGATACAGGAAGTGACGTATCAGACCCCGCGGAACGTCGGGAATTACGTTTTCGGAGGCCCACCCACCGGAAGTGACGTTGGAGGACCCACTCGCCGGAAAAAAAACTGTGCGCCGCGCTTCAAACGCACATTTGTTCCCATTGCATTGTTTTCTTCACACGTGTACTCGAAGCTCAACAGAGTAAAGGATTGTCTTCTGCTAAGGTAAATAATTGCATTTTTTTCTATGTGTAAAGTATCAGCCTGCACTAATAAGAACGAAATAGTAGGTGGAGTTATACCAGTATTTAGAGACTATGTTTATACTCGCACTGGAAGACCGGAGCCAGATCAGCTTCACAACCTTCCATGAGGGAACAGATATGTTCATCTCTCCCCAACTGTGTCAGTCTGTCCACATATCTGCTGCTTTATTTCTCCGTCCAGACAACTCACAGTTTACTGTGTGCCTTCACTTATCACTCCTGCTAACTGCAGTTTCATCACAACATTTAGTTGCGTTTACGTCCTAAATGGCTGAATTTTGTCACGTGGGTGAAAAGCCTCAAAACGGTGTGCATCAGCCTGCACTAATAAGTAGGACATGGTTGATAGGTGTCATTATATCAGTATTAGTGAGAGGAAGAGTCGTTGTATAGTTATGTTGGGAGCAATTCAAGTAAGATCAGCTCAAAGTTTATGTTGCTCTTTTTTTATCTTTGTTCCATGTGTTGGTTTATTTAGACCCGTACTGGTATTTTTTATCATACTGCATTACTGGATTTTTACAACCTGACTGGGATTTCTGTGTTATTATCAGAGCATCCAAATTAGAGAAAGTTTAATGGTTGTGAGGGAGATTGAATATCTTATATATAACATACTGCAATGAATCACTTGGATGCTTGTCAGTTTGCAATCATCAATGAGAGATCAGTACATTTGAACAAATACTAATGATTCTGATTTAAATATTTTTTCAGACGCAGTGTTCAATCAGAATGTCACGTCATCGTAGCAGCGAATGCGTGGGCATGGAGCATTCATATGCACACCCAACAATGCACACAGCATCTGTGCTGACCACGGATCCAGAGACCGTAAAGGAATTGAGTGTCGCATGTCTGCATGCAGAACACTCCTATGACTCATCAATCAAGTTTGAGATTTTTTATGTAACATAAGCTCAGTTTGTTTATTTTTATTCGTCTGTATTGCAACAGATCTTCGAGATGCTGAAAGAGATGGAGGAGGTCATGGAAATCAAGAAGGGGGACCTGAGACTCATCAATTACATTTTTGATGTTATGCTTCCAGAATTAAGATGATCAATCAATGGAGGACATCATAGAAGTAGTGGTCAATATTTTGTGTCTTTTGAAACCTATCTGCATGCACCTTGTCCATCTTTTTCAGATCATCATCAACATCCTGATGGCTGAAGGTCACACAAGGCTTCAAGCACAGGTCATCATAGCCAGTGGGAGAAAGTTCTAGCAAGCTCCTGTCGTCTGTGCTCTCATCCTCCCTGCCGGATGTCTATCAATATAGTGGTTTGAAGTCTCCTGTCCCAATTTTCAGAGTGTATCTTTTATCTATCTGTCTGTCCTCTCCTCTATCCTCTCACCCCAACCGGCCAGCAGAATGCCTCCACCTCTGAGTCTGGTTTCTGCAAAGATTTCTTCCTGTTAGAGGGACTTTTTCCCTTTCCACAGTCGCTCACGCTTGCTCATGTGGATTTGTTTGGTTTTGTCTTTAAAAGTGCTTTTAATATATAATAAAGAACAATGACGTGATTCATGGATGGTTTTATTCTTTTAAAGTTGTCAGAGGTACTTTTTGAAGGTTTGTCATGGACATTTACTCTGAAGTAACTACAGTTACTCTCCATTTTTGTAGTTAGTTTTGCTTAATGCACCACACATTGTCACTGCATGAATGAAGAAGGCAGATCAGTTTAGTAGCTGAACTCTACAGATGTGGTTCCAGCTGCAGTGTCTTGTTGAAATAGGTTCAGAGAGATATTGAATATGGAATATGATGGGGGGGGGGGGGATTCTCCCTCTTCAATCCACTTGGCTCTGGACCTTATAAACACTCTGAGCTCTATTCACATAATATCTACCTGGATGTTTCTCCAGTGTTCTTGTGCTTCTTCAAACTGAACATGATCCATGAAACCGTAACGTAACTGAAGCAGTGACATCAGTTGTCCTTTTAAATATGGCGGCGACCACAAACACGCATGGCGGCGGCCAAAAACAAGTATGTCGGTGCCCATAAGCCACCATTGTGATACCGCACTGGCGAGGTTTGCGTTTTGAGAGTAGTATGGCGCTGACCGTGAGTAATAATGGCGGCGTCCACAAACAAGCATGTCAGCGGCCGTACACCGCCATTTTTATACCGCACTGGCGAGGTTTCAAGTCTGGAGGAGCATGGTTGCATTGCGGATCATGTTCTCTTGCCTCCCACCGACAGTGACGCTGTAATTGTGCGTCGGAACAAAACATATTGCATGTAGTACTGCCTCCCACCAACAGTGGCGCTGGGGTGGTGATTCGGATCAAAATGGCCGAACAAGATGGCGGCGGTGGATTCCCCACCGACGGCTTCTCAGTGCATGTGATTGTCGCCCCTCAATGATGTACGGGCACGTCAAGAAAAGAAAGGTGGATGCTGAAGGCCGAAATTTCAAGAAGATTTGGAGCACTAAATATTTGTTTACTGAAGTCGGTGGTAAACCCGTCTGTTTAGTTTGTGGAGAGCACGTCGCCGTGTTTAAGGAGTACAATGTGAGTCGGCCTTATGAGACAAAACACGCGGAGAAATACAGACACTTGGCGGAGGCTGAGAGAGCGCGAATATCAGAAGACTTGCTAGCAAAGCTAGCAAAACAACAAGGCTGTTTTAGCAAACTACACACAGCCCGGGATGCAGCGACCAAGACCAGCTTCGTTATATCCCACAAAATCGCTAAAAACAGCAAGCCGTTCTCGGATTGGCGAGTTTGTGAAAGAGTGCTTGGTGGGCTCTGCCGCGCTAATATGCCCTGAGAATAAAGAAGCATTTGAAAAAGTCCCGCTGTCCAGGCGAACCGTCACCAGAAGGGTGAAAGGAATCGCGGAGAATCTCGAATGTCAGCTCAAAAGTGGAGTTGAAAGTTTTGACTTTTTCTCTTTGGCTTTGGATGAGAGCTGTGGTGTCCGTGACACTGCCCAGTTACTGGTGTTTCTCCGGGGAATAAGGCAGGACTTCAAGATTACGGAGGAGCTGGCAGCATTGAGGTCAATAAAAGGAACGACAACGGGAAACGATCTGTTCAAGGAGGTCGATGCATGCATGGTCAAGCTTGGACTGAAATGGGACAAACTGGTAGGCATCACTACTGATGGTTGTCCGAATATGACAGGAAAATATGTCGGACTTTTGAAACAGATCCAAGATAAAGTGACTGAACTCGGCACAGAGCATCATTTAGTGTTGATACATTGTATTATACATCAGCATGTACTGTGCAGGTCTGTGCTAAAACTTAACCATGTTATTGATGTTGTAACAAAAACGGTTAACTTTATCAGGGCACGAGCATTAAATCACAGGCAGTTTGTTGCACTTTTAGAGGAGCATGAGAATGAACATGGTGACATCATGTACCACACAGCTGTCAGATGGCTCAGTCCGGGCAAAGTGCTCAAAAGATTTTGGGACCTGAAAACAGAGATTCAAGAGTTTTGTGAGATGAAAGGCAAAAACATCCCCGAGCTTTCAGATATGAACTGGATGGCAGATTTTGCATTTGCTGTTGATGTGACGGCACTGATGAATGAACTGAGCACTAAACTGCAAGGCAAGGGCCTTTTCGTTCATGACATGCATAACCTGGTGAAGGCTTTTATGAGAAAGTTGCTGTTTCTTTCAAGTCAACTACAAAACAACACTCTCACTCACATGCAAACCCTTAAATAAGTCAGACCATCAGCCAATCATCTCTGCAGGTACTCATCCATGTTAGGAGATTTGCATGGTGAGTTTTTAAGGCGATTTGATGATTGTAAAAACATTGAGGATGAAATGCACCTGGTTTCCTCTCCCTTTGCCTGCAGAGTAGATGATGCACCCAGTGATGTTCAGCTGGAGCTCATTGACCTGCAGTCTGACACAGTACTGGCAGAGCACTTTAAGTCAGCATCACTGCTGGAGTTCTACTCATCTCTTAAGGAGGAGAACTTTCCAAACATGAGGAGACATGCTCAGAAGATGTTGGTTCTGTTTGGATCTACCTACATATGTGAACAAACATTCTCAGTAATGAAGTTTACCAAATCCAGGTTCAGATCCTCTCTTACTGATGATCATCTGTCAGCTGTGCTTCGCATCTCCACCTCAGACATTCAACCTGACTTTGATGCACTCGTTAAAGGGCAGCAAAGGCTAGATTTCTCTCACTGAACAAGAAAATACCCAAATGTGTGTTCACTATTACTTTTTGTCTGCACAGCTTGGCAGTTTGACAATCATAATGTGACATATCTTGTTAATGATATTTGGCATACAAAGACATTGTGATGTCTTAATAGAAAAAAGTGTTTTTGGTTAATGTAATTAAAAAAAGAGTTACAAATGTTTCATGTTTACAATTGTTTTGAATAACTGCACTGAATAAAAACATTTTTTGTTAAAATAACCCTCACTTTCTCTTTACCTAATAATAACACAGACACTTACCAGCATGTGTAAACAATGCCATTTACTGCTTTCAATTTAGAAATAAAATTCATATGCAGAATAGAGTTTAAACTTTTGGCAAGGCCCTCCACAATATTTTCTGCTTCTCATTTGGCCCCTTCGGAAAAATAATTGCCCACCCCTGCTCAAGGCGCTGAAAAACTTGCTTTAGGTGTGAAAAATGCTCCTCAACTGAAGAACTAGCCACCAAGATGTCGTCCAGGTAAACAGAAACGAAAGCGAGGTCGCGCAGCACAGAGTCCATCAACCTCTGAAAAGCCGTGCCTCTACTCTTGCCTGGCCATAATAAAACATAAAAAAATGACAAGAAAGAATAGAAAGTGTCATCTGCTCAGTGTATTGACACATCTTATACACAGCAGACACAAATTGCACTTAACAAGTTTTGAACTATCAAAACTCAGTAACCAATCAGGTGTCTAACATTGATTTTTTTTTTTTAGAGAATCAAAACCACAATACAAATAAAGCTTTCAATTTCTATTCAAGAAAATGTGCCCATCTTTTCTAAAACTCTCTCTCTCTCTCTCTCTCTCTCTCTCTCTCTCGCCCCGTTTCCTCATTAGTTTTAATGTTGGTTTTTTTCCGGAATAAATGTGAATGTTTGATGAGAGGCTGTATCTGGCAGCATGAATCACTCATTGAGTAAAAAGAAAAAAGTGATGGCACGTGTCGCCCCAATTAATCCCTAAAACACAAGAGCCTCTAAACGTATTGAGAACAGGTAGGAAGCATATTACGAGCTAATAAAACTAGTAAACAGAGTCCATGTGTGTATCAGTGAAAGTGAGCAGGTTTTATGTTTCTATGTTTCTTCAGGTGAGATGTCCAGTTCCTGGACGTTCACAGCACTTTCACGGCTGGGAGACATAGTTTGCATTGTACAGAGAGGTTAAGAGATTTCTCCGACTTTAAAACATAGTGATGAAAGCAACTGTCTGCAGAATCCATGGCAAAGCATGGATTGTCAGCCTGAAAGCGTCGGGAAGTGTCGCAATGCCAGTGCATGGCGCATGTGACAGCTGCATTTCTAGTTTATTCCATCTGATTTCTACTGTAATCCTGCTCAGTAATCCCAGTTTTTATCGAGCATACCTGTAACGAGATTACACATTTTTTTATGTACTGTAACAGATTACAGTTATATGTTTTTTGTATCCTAATTATGTAACACTGTTACATGTATTCCATGACTACCCAACCCTGGTTGCACCTAAACATGTGATACACACTCAGACCTTACTGAGACTTACTAAACTAAAGTTTTCTAGCTGTGCAATGACTTGAAGTAAAGCTCTGGTAAACAAGCTGCATGTAATGATGTTCATGTAGGTACAAACAGCCAGAAGAGTCTTTAGAGCCAGAAGTGGACAGACGAAATCACCTTGTACTGCAGGTGACAGGAGGAGCAGCAAGGTGGGCGAGATACAGGTTCTGGGAGATTCCAACAACACACTGTAGACAAAAGAAAAGTGTTAAATGCACAGGCTCCACAAGTTGAGAGACTCTTAAGATCAACACCAGGAGACACCAGATCACTTTGATTGATTGTGAGGACAACACACACGGAGTGAGGTGGTATTGAAAGGCTAATTGCAGGAGGAAAGGTTTGTTTTGTAGAATGGGTCTCTTGTATTAAATTCAATGTAATTTGGATCAAATGTCTTTGTTATTTTATTTTAAAAGCATGTTTTGTTGTGAGATGTAATTTAATTTAATCACAATAACCAGCCAAAGTATTTTCTATGTTTACTACGTTTAAAACTAAATGATCAACCATCTCAACAGTCATTGGTGGACATTTAATGTATATTTCATCACCTGAAGAGTCCAACTTTGCTTTACATCTTTAACTTATATACAAGTGAAATCACAGCTCTAAGTTCTTGTTACTGAATAGTCCCTAAACGGCTCACCTGTCTCTGGCTGTGAGGCCCTGTCCGGAGGGATGGATGAGCCCGATGAAACGTGGGCTCAGCCGTTGGTGGAGATTTCCACTCAACCCTTTGAAGCGCTGCTCCCACGTTCCTCCACTTGGACCATGGTTTAATCGAGGAAAATCATGTCACACTGAAAAAACAATTCTGTCATTTCATTTTTGAGTGTACTTTTTTAAGATAGAGCTTCTCAGGCTGGTTTAATCAAGTAAAATCATGTTACTGTCTTAAAGGTGCACAGGAGGATTTTCTTTTTCCGGGTGGATCATCAAGACTATTGGTACTCCCAACTGTCAATCATTCTGGTGATATATTACGCAAGGCCGTCGTATGTGCTCGTCCCCAGGTAGCGTGGATCTATTAGTTTTCACTTTCTGCGCATGCGCGCTTTCAGGTGTATATGGTGAGCTACGCCTTCAGCGAGCTCGCAGTTCTCACCGGGTACTTTGAAAATGGCAGAGGGTCGCAAAAGAGAAAAAGTGTCTTCGAAGTGTATGAGAAGAAGAGAAAGGCTTCGGAAGAGAGAAACAAGACCAGAGTGTTTTTGGGAGATTCTTTCACACGATGGCGTGCGCTGAAAGCCCAGGTTGGGCTTCCCACTGATGCTTCAGTCGCGAAGTTTCTACTCGACAGGTAAAGTTTGGCATTCTATTTGGAGAAATCCATTTCAAATCACTTCCAGTAAAAGTTATCTATGTCTATATTGTAACTTTCCAGGGTTGATTAGTGGAAAAAGTTCAAATCTTCTTGTAAAGTGAGCTTGTGTAAGCGATGCTGACTTGTGACTTGTAAACAGTGCGTGCACGAGGAGAACTGGGCTCGTTCATGTCTCTCGCACACGTTTTAGTAGGCGTTCCATCTCGGGAGCAGGTAGAGCTTTGCGTGCATTTTTCAAAAGGTGGAGAGGGCGGTTCTTTCCTAAAATTCGGGAAAATCCTACTGTACTCCTTTAAGATAGAGCTGCTCAGGCTGGTTTAATTGAGAAAAAAATCATGTTATTTTCTTAAGATAGAGCTGCTCAGGCTGGTTTAATCCAGACAAATTGTGTTACTGCCTTTAGATAGAGCTGATCAGGCTGGTTTGATCTAGAAAATCACATTACTGTCTTTAGATAGAGCTGATCAGGCTGGTTTGATTTAGAAAATCACGTTACTGTCTCTAGATGGTGCTGCTCAGGCTGGTTTGATTTAGAAAATCACGTTACTGTCTCTAGATGGTGCTGCTCAGGCTGGTTTGATTTAGAAAATCACGTTACTGTCTCTAGATGGTGCTGCTCAGGCTGGTTTGATTTAGAAAATCACTTTACTGTCTCTAGATGGAGCTGCTCAGGCTGGTTTAATAAAAAAAACAAAAAACTGACTTTAGGTAGAGATGCTTAGTGTTGGAATTCGTTCCTGTGTTCCCCTGAATTCCTGCTTGTTCGTTTGATCCGGGAGAGGCAGGAACAGAGTTAATTTCTTCAATAGTGAATTTAATAATCACACAAACAAGAGATTACAAAAATACATATATCAGATTACATAATACGAGCTCAGACCATTCTTCCTTGCAGACCCAAGTGTGCAGGCCAGGTTTACAATGAAGAAGGGCACAACTGCAACACGTGGTTCATATATATACATTTGCATACACCACCTCAACCTCACATTGGTCGGTTCCTCGTGATGTATGCGTTGCTATAGTGAATTTGCTATTCCTTTGTTCCCAAAACTGCTTCAAACTGGTTCTTCTCAGAGCTTGACGTTCTGTGGGACAAAGTGACCTCTTATCTGTTGATCCAATCTTACCTTGACCATGTTTTTGCAAGTAGAGCACTGAGGAGACATCGCCAACCAACTTGGAATGTCCCTGAACATGGATTTATAGCTGTGTTTTCCCAACTTGGGCAGTGGGAGAAACCCCAGTAGTGTAGAAACACAACTGAATACAATATGTCCAGTTGTCACACAGAAAACAAATGTTCAACCACTATATTCCTTCAATTCCCCTTTTGACCTCTGACCCCAGAGGTCAATAATTAGTGTCAATACAGTATGAGGCACTCTTCGTATAATAGAGGTCATATGTAAGCAAAATCAACAATCATATACTCAAATAGCAACATACAAATCTTTTAAACGGTGGTGACTCCCCCTTGAACTGCAACCTTGTCGTGGTGGGGGAGTTTGAGCACCCGAATGACCCTCGGAGCTATGTTGTCGGGGGACTTGCCCCTCCTGTGGGCCCACCACCTACAGAGGCTGCCGTAGGGGTTGGGTGCATTGTGGATTGGGGGGCAGTCGACGGCAGAGGCCTCGACGACCCGATCCCCGGCCACAGAATCTGGCTATTGGGACATGGAATGTGACCTCGCTGGGGGGGAAGGAGCCCGAGCTTGTGAGGGAGGCTGAGAGATACCGTCTAGATATAGTCGGGCTCGCCTCCACTTACAGCTTGGACTCCGGAACCCAGCTCCTCGACGGGGGCTGGATACTCCACTGCTCTGGAGTTGCCCTCTCTCTCTGGAGTTGCCCTGTCTCTCGGCTGGCCTGGGAACGCCTTGGGGTGCCACCGGAAGAGCTGGAGGAAGTGTCTGGGGTGAGGGAAGTCTGAGCAGAGTTGCCTCCGCGACGCGGCCCCGGATAAGCGGCAGAAAATGGATGGATGGATGGATGGACTTGGCACGTCACATGAACAGAGAGGAGCGCTATTTCACCTCCTCCCTTGCTGTCGTCTACTTCTCTGTGTTCTTCTTACTTCGGTGTACAGGGATTATTCCGCCCTTTGACGTGTGGAGCTGTCTCCTGGATCAGCCAATCCAGGGGCAACTTGCTTCAGATGGATGGAGGTCTCCTGAAGAGTGCGATGTGGTTCTCCCGCCAGAGTACACTGCGACAGATGGCACTGCATTGTTCCTCTTTTATCCAGGGTTCGACTAACGGCCGGACCCTCCTCTCCAGTACCCTGGAATAGACTTTCCTGGGGAGCCTTTGTCACTCAGCCGAACAGCGTGAGACGTCCTCTCGACGACCTTAAATCGACCCGTTCACCTGGGCTCGGACCACTTCCTCTTTATCACGCTGAGAAGTACCCAGGGGCTGGTGTTGAGGATCTCAGCCGAGTCCCCCCTGGCTGCCGGTCCCAGCAACATGTGCAGAGAAACGAGATTCCAGACATCTCAAAACTGCATTGTCACATCTCTCCCCTGAACATAGATTTTTCTCTTGTATAGATTTGGCTAATGCTTTTTTCTGTCTGCCACTGGCGGATCAGGTGAAACCACTGCAAACAGGTCCGACTTATTGCCGCCAATGCAAACCAAACTCCTGTTCCGGGAATACAAAGACCGAACAGCGCTTAACAAAGGGCCCCGGACTCCATGCTCCCGGAGCACCCCCCCACAGGATGTCTCAGGGTACGCGGTCGAACGCCTTCTCAAGATCCAGAAAACACATGTGGACTGGTTGGGCAAACTCCCATGAACCCTCAAGCAGCTGGTGGAGGGTATAGAGCTGGTCCAGTGTTCCACGACCAGAATGAAAACCGCATTATTCCTCTTGGATCCAAGGTTTGACTAACGGCCGGACCCTCCACTCCAGTACACTGGAATAGACTTTCCTGGGGAGGCTGAGGAGTGTGATCCCTCTGTAGTTGGAACACACCCTCCGATCCCCCTCCTTGAAGAGAGGGACCACGACCCCATTCTGCCTGTCCAGAGGTACCGTCCCCGCGTCACGCGATGTTGCAGGGATGAAGGGCCCCGGACTCCATGCTCCTGGAGCATGGAGTCGGTTTGCCAGAATTTCCTCGGGGCAGACCGAAAGTCCTCTTCCATGGCCTCTCCAAACTCCTCCCAGACCCGAGTTATTGCCTCCACCACAGCCATGAACTATGGGTCATGACCGAAAGAACGAGATCCCGGATACAAGCGGTTGAAGTGAGCTTCCTGCGTAGGGTGGCTGAGCGCACCCTTAGAGATAGGATGAGGAGCTTGAGAGTTGGTTTTTAGAATAAAGTTTGTATTTTACTAGACCATAGTCGTACTTTCACTATTCAAGTTTAAACATGAAGTGTTTATCAGGTTTAAGCAGTTTCATTATGCTGGATTTGACTGCTTATGGTCTTCTCATCAGTTGTGGCCGAAAAAATGCTTCAGACGAGATACTGAGTGTGTTTTTAGAATAAAGTTTGTATTTCACGAAACATACTAAACTCTCACTATTCAACTTTTAAATGATGTGTTTATCAGGTTCAAGCAGTTTCAACCAGTTTTATTTAGTGGAGTAACTGCTATTTTCATTTCATCAGTAGTGGCCGAAATGATGCTCCTCACGGGATATAGAGTGATTTTGGAATAAAGTTTGTATTTCCTTAGAACAAACTAGTACTTTCTCAATTCAAGTTTAAACATGATGGACTTAGCAGTTGCAAGTACTTTCAACCATTTATATTTAGTGGAGTAACTGCTATTTTCATTTCATCAGGAGTGGCCGAAATGATGCTCCTCACGGGATATAGAGTGATTTTGGAATAAAGTTTTTATTTCATTAGAACAAACTAGTACTTTCTCAATTCAAGTTAAAATGATGTGTTTATCAGGTTCAAGCAGTTTCAACCAGTTGTATTGGTGGAGCAACTGCTATTTTCATTTCATCAGTAGTGGCCGAAATGATGCTCCACACGAGATATAGAGTGATTTTGGAATAAAGTTTTTATTTCATTAGAACAAACTAGTACTTTCTCAATTCAAGGTTAAATTATGTGTTTATCAGGTTCAAGCAGTTTCAACCAGTTCTATTTAGTGGAGTAACTGCTATTTTCATTTCATCAGTAGTGGCCGAAATGATGCTCCTCACGGGATATAGAGTGATTTTGGAATAAAGTTTTTATTTCATTAGAACAAACTAGTACTTTCTCAATTCAAGGTTAAACATGATGGACATAGCAGTTGCAAGCACTTTCAAACAATTATATTTAGTGGAGTAACTGTTATTTTCATTTCACCAGGAGTGGCCGAAATGATGCTCCACACGGGATATAGAGTAATTTTGGAAGAAAGTTTTTATTTCCTTAGAACAAACTAGTACTTTCTCAATTCAAGGTTAAATGATGTGTTTATCAGGTTCAAGCAGTTTCAACCAGTTTTATTTAGTGGAGTAACTGCTATTTTCATTTCATCAGGAGTGGCCGAAATGATGCTCCACACGGGATATAGAGTAATTTTGGAAGAAAGTTTTTATTTCATTAGAACAAACTAGTACTTTCTCAGTTCAAGTTTAAATGATTTGTTTATCAGGTTCAAGCAGTTTCAACCATTTTTATTTAGTGGAGTAACTGCTATTTTCATTTCATCAGGAGTGGCCGAAATGATGCTCCACACGGGATATAGAGTAATTTTGGAATAAAGTTTTTGTTTCCTTAGAGCAAACTAGTACTTTTCAATTCAAGTTTAAACATGAAGTGTTTATAAGGTTAAAGCAGTTTCAACCTCTTTTATTATGCTGGATTTGACTGTGATGGTCTTTTCATCAGTTGTGGCCGAAAAGATGCTTCAGACGAGATACTGAGTATGTTTTTAGAATAAAGTTTTAATTTCATTAGGACAAACTCGTACTTTCACTATTCAAGTATCTACCCAGATAAATGTACACTAACACAACTATTGCTCACCCAAGGTGCTAAAAACACTGTGTTGCAGTTGCGAGGTTACAATTTGTATAGACTACAGAAGTGAAAGCCACAGGTGCATTAACAACATTTTCGCACTTTTCGAAACACAGCTTTTGCGTGACTCCTACCATGAGTCGTCAGAGACACTGCGTGCTCAGAGCAAAGATACCTCGGGAGCCACATGACCCAGTTGAAGACTGTTGTCGCCGGTCTTCTATGCCTGTCTACACAGGAGAGAAGAAACCTCAACAGCGAGTTGCTATGACACACTGATGGATATCAGTGCTCTCAGCCACACCACCACGTGGTCTCGCAGCTCTTTCACTCCTTTTCAGGAGAAGGAACATTGTCATTTTCCAGCACCTGACAGTGCTATCAGCTCCCTCACTCTCTCCACCGGAGAGAACCAGGATGTTCTAGCTCAGATGACTCTGACCATTCCGATATCCCAAGGGTACCTGGTCTTTGGACCAGCCAGCTTGAGTCCCTTGCAGAGGACATAGAGCAGTTCGAACCAAACAACCCGGAGATTCGTGTAGCGGACAACCTGGTGGAGGTTGAACGCTGCCTCTTCAACCTGCCTCATCCTTCGTCCCGAGAGAAGCTTACGCTTCTCTGGAAGATGACATCCAGGAGTGTCCATGTTTACATAGAGTCCCTCCCATCTGCCATCAGAGACCATTACTCAGCCCTCTGTCATGCACTTAGGGAAGCAGGATCATCTGCACAATGATCCTGCCTCTGCAAACTTTGGTGCATTTACAATCACTCAAAAGGGGGCGGAGACTCCCAGATAGTATTTATAGGTGCCTAAGGGCTGCCTACTTCCAAGGCCACAATGCACCAGGATTGGACAAAGACCAGACTTTTAAGTCCCTCTTCGTTAACAACCTCCACAACAGTGTGTGGATCGATGTCGCCCTTTTCTGCAGGACCAAAACCCCACCATGAAAGACCTCCGCAAACATGCGCAGATGGTGTGGGAGCTGCACCACCGTTCAGGTGAAAACTATGATGGTGATGCAGGTGTCCTGAGGTCTCAGGTGAGGAGAGGTAAGTCTAAAAACCGAGGCTGAGGTCAGACTCAAAACAACTGGAATGCAGATGACCCACAGTGGATTAAAACCTGCATCAGAGTGGTGAAGCAGCACCTGAACCCGCCTGGTAAGAAGGGACCTGGCTCCCCCTGACCGCATGACTTGGCCCCTCCCCTCCGCACACAAAGTTCATTTTGGCAGGAGGAGGAGATCCAGGAGGTGAAAGAGGCCCATTTGACATTCTTGGGTAATCTTGGCTATGCCAACCACAGATACACTTCAGTGGTGGTAGGGGTTGTTGACACTCTCTCACTGCTTGGTACTGGGTCAGAAATCCCCCTCATGTGTTCAGACACCTTCGCACGGGTTGCTAGAACCACGCTTGCGCATGCCACTTTAAGGAAAGCCACTTCAGGTGGAAGAGTGTAGCATAAACAACCGAGGCTTCACTCAGGACTTGCACCACATCACTCAATGTGTCTGGGTCAACAGCTTTCCAGGACATGTCAGCGACGCATCCCATCCACGTCACTGATCTGGACACAGAAGAACTGCTTATTGGTCAGGACATCCTAAACCGACTCGCTGCCACCAAACGGCGCCTTTGGTCCCAAGTCGTCAGCCCGACTCCCATTGGCTAAGAACTAGGCCACCCAGCTTCTAACAGCAATCGTTCAGCCAACCCACGGGTCCAAAATCTGACACCTGGTCAGATTAACGTGACCGCATTTCCACCTTTAGAGATGTTAACTGACAGTTCATTCCACAATCTTGAACTAATTCTCATCTCATTGACAATCTGCCTTCGTCCCTCACCAGCGACGACACGCATGACACAACTCTCCTCATTTCCACAACATAAACCATCACCAGCGCTCACCATGTTAACCTTGAACAGGTTCTTCAGGGTACAAAACCGAGCACCGAAGGTGACATGGTTGTGCACGCTCCAATGACTCAACCAGAGAATACAGACATTTCAGGTAAACAGACCATGTCTGTACCAGAAGAACCTTATTCAGGCTTCGAGTCAAAGACCGAGCAACGCTCTGCTGAGGCTCGCACTTTACCACAACAGAAACAAGGAGATGCATTTGTATGAGGAGGTCTCCCGCGATTATCACACGATCTTCGCAAGGGACTCGCACAAAAAGGGGGGGGGGGGAGTCACAGACATCCACCCAGTGCGCGTCCCCACTGACTTCGAGGCACTGCCATCTTCTGAAACCCAGTACATACCCTTTCTAGCTGACGGGGTCAAGCGGTCCTGGTTCACTGGTTTGAAACAGCCTGCGCTCCAATCTCACACCTTCCCTGTTATTCAAGATTGTTATATCTAAAGAGAAACATAAATCAATTTAAATAACACTTTTTTTGGCATTAACTATTTCCAGTTTAGCTGGTGGTGGCCCAATGTCATTATTATTTGATAAATAACCAATTTATTCTAATGAATAATTTTTCATAAATAAATTATTTTTGATAAAATGTTGCTCCGTGCTCTTGTTTATCTTCCAACATGTGAGATGTTGTTGATGAATACACAGCACAGTTCCACAGCAACCAATGTGTTTTACACAGCCACTGTTCTTTGTGTCAACATGTAGGTCCAGAACACAACTAAAGACGATGTCTCTAGACATCCAGAAGACTTCCTCAGAAGAGCCTGAATGAACGTTTTTTGAGACGTCTTTCCTGAACATTATATTAACGTCTGGTCTGGCCGTCACTGAAAACACGTTTCAAAAGAAACAGAACACGTCATCAGTCTACCACGGGACATACACAGAGAGTCAGTTTAGTATTACCATTAACATGCATTTAATTGGACTATGGAAGAAAACCAGAGAACCCTGAGGAAACACATGCACACATCGCCGCCATTTTGAAAATATGCGTACCGGAAGTGACGTTTACTGTAGCGAGATACAGGAAGTGACGTATCAGACCCCACGGAACGTCGGGAATTACGTTTTCGGAGGCCCACCCACCGGAAGTGACGTTGGAGGACCCACTCGCCGGAAAAAAAACTGTGCGCCGCGCTTCAAACGCACATTTGTTCCCATTGCATTGTTTTCTTCACACGTGTACTCGAAGCTCAACAGAGTAAAGGATTGTCTTCTGCTAAGGTAAATAATTGCATTTTTTTCTATGTGTAAAGTATCAGCCTGCACTAATAAGAACGAAATAGTAGGTGGAGTTATACCAGTATTTAGAGACTATGTTTATACTCGCACTGGAAGACCGGAGCCAGATCAGCTTCACAACCTTCCATGAGGGAACAGATATGTTCATCTCTCCCCAACTGTGTCAGTCTGTCCACATATCTGCTACTTTATTTCTCCGTCCAGACAACTCACAGTTTACTGTGTGCCTTCACTTATCACTCCTGCTAACTGCAGTTTCATCACAACATTTAGTTGCGTTTACGTCCTAAATGGCTGAATTTTGTCACGTGGGTGAAAAGCCTCAAAACGGTGTGCATCAGCCTGCACTAATAAGTAGGACATGGTTGATAGGTGTCATTATATCAGTATTAGTGAGAGGAAGAGTCGTTGTATAGTTATGTTGGGAGCAATTCAAGTAAGATCAGCTCAAAGTTTATGTTGCTCTTTTTTTTATCTTTGTTCCATGTGTTGGTTTATTTAGACCCGTACTGGTATTTTTTATCATACTGCATTATTGGATTTTTACAACCTGACTGGGATTTCTGTGTTATTATCAGAGCATCCAAATTAGAGAAAGTTTAATGGTTGTGAGGGAGATTGAATATCTTATATATAACATACTGCAATGAATCACTTGGATGCTTGTCAGTTTGCAATCATCAATGAGAGATCAGTACATTTGAACAAATACTAATGATTCTGATTTAAATATTTTTTCAGACGCAGTGTTCAATCAGAATGTCACGTCATCGTAGCAGCGAATGCGTGGGCATGGAGCATTCATATGCACACCCAACAATGCACACAGCATCTGTGCTGACCACGGATCCAGAGACCGTAAAGGAATTGAGTGTCGCATGTCTGCATGCAGAACACTCCTATGACTCATCAATCAAGTTTGAGATTTTTTATGTAACATAAGCTCAGTTTGTTTATTTTTATTCGTCTGTATTGCAACAGATCTTCGAGATGCTGAAAGAGATGGAGGAGGTCATGGAAATCAAGAAGGGGGACCTGAGACTCATCGATTACATTTTTGATGTTATGCTTCCAGAATTAAGATGATCAATCAATGGAGGACATCATAGAAGTAGTGGTCAATATTTTGTGTCTTTTGAAACCTATCTGCATGCACCTTGTCCATCTTTTTCAGATCATCATCAACATCCTGATGGCTGAAGGTCACACAAGGCTTCAAGCACAGGTCATCATAGCCAGTGGGAGAAAGTTCTAGCAAGCTCCTGTCGTCTGTGCTCTCATCCTCCCTGCCGGATGTCTATCAATATAGTGGTTTGAAGTCTCCTGTCCCAATTTTCAGAGTGTATCTTTTATCTATCTGTCTGTCCTCTCCTCTATCCTCTCACCCCAACCGGCCAGCAGAATGCCTCCACCTCTGAGTCTGGTTTCTGCAAAGATTTCTTCCTGTTAGAGGGACTTTTTCCCTTTCCACAGTCGCTCACGCTTGCTCATGTGGATTTGTTTGGTTTTGTCTTTAAAAGTGCTTTTAATATATAATAAAGAACAATGACGTGATTCATGGATGGTTTTATTCTTTTAAAGTTGTCAGAGGTACTTTTTGAAGGTTTGTCATGGACATTTACTCTGAAGTAACTACAGTTACTCTCCATTTTTGTAGTTAGTTTTGCTTAATGCACCACACATTGTCACTGCATGAATGAAGAAGGCAGATCAGTTTAGTAGCTGAACTCTACAGATGTGGTTCCAGCTGCAGTGTCTTGTTGAAATAGGTTCAGAGAGATATTGAATATGGAATATGATGGGGGGGGGATTCTCCCTCTTCAATCCACTTGGCTCTGGACCTTATAAACACTCTGAGCTCTATTCACATAATATCTACCTGGATGTTTCTCCAGTGTTCTTGTGCTTCTTCAAACTGAACATGATCCATGAAACCGTGACGTAACTGAAGCAGTGACATCAGTTGTCCTTTTAAATATGGCGGCGACCACAAACACGCATGGCGGCGGCCAAAAACAAGTATGTCGGTGCCCATAAGCCACCATTGTGATACCGCACTGGCGAGGTTTGCGTTTTGAGAGTAGTATGGCGCTGACCGTGAGTAATAATGGCGGCGTCCACAAACAAGCATGTCAGCGGCCGTACACCGCCATTTTTATACCGCACTGGCGAGGTTTCAAGTCTGGAGGAGCACGGTTGCATTGCGGATCATGTTCTCTGGCCTCCCACCGACAGTGACGCTGTAATTGTGCGTCGGAACAAAACATATTGCATGTAGTACTGCCTCCCACCAACAGTGGCGCTGGGGTGGTGATTCGGATCAAAATGGCCGAACAAGATGGCGGCGGTGGATTCCCCACCGACGGCTTCTCAGTGCATGTGATTGTCGCCCCTCAATGATGTACGGGCACGTCAAGAAAAGAAAGGTGGATGCTGAAGGCCGAAATTTCAAGAAGATTTGGAGCACTAAATATTTGTTTACTGAAGTCGGTGGTAAACCCGTCTGTTTAGTTTGTGGAGAGCACGTCGCCGTGTTTAAGGAGTACAATGTGAGTCGGCATTATGAGACAAAACACGCGGAGAAATACAGACACTTGGCGGAGGCTGAGAGAGCGCGAATATCAGAAGACTTGCTAGCAAAGCTAGCAAAACAACAAGGCTGTTTTAGCAAACTACACACAGCCCGGGATGCAGCGACCAAGACCAGCTTCGTTATATCCCACAAAATCGCTAAAAACAGCAAGCCGTTCTCGGATTGGCGAGTTTGTGAAAGAGTGCTTGGTGGGCTCTGCCGCGCTAATATGCCCTGAGAATAAAGAAGCATTTGAAAAAGTCCCGCTGTCCAGGCGAACCGTCACCAGAAGGGTGAAAGGAATCGCGGAGAATCTCGAATGTCAGCTCAAAAGTGGAGTTGAAAGTTTTGACTTTTTCTCTTTGGCTTTGGATGAGAGCTGTGGTGTCCGTGACACTGCCCAGTTACTGGTATTTCTCCGGGGAATAAGGCAGGACTTCAAGATTACGGAGGAGCTGGCAGCATTGAGGTCAATAAAAGGAACGACAACGGGAAACGATCTGTTCAAGGAGGTCGATGCATGCATGGTCAAGCTTGGACTGAAATGGGACAAACTGGTAGGCGTCACTACTGATGGTTGTCCGAATATGACAGGAAAACATGTCGGACTTTTGAAACAGATCCAAGATAAAGTGACTGAACTCGGCACAGAGCATCATTTAGTGTTGATACATTGTATTATACATCAGCATGTACTGTGCAGGTCTGTGCTAAAACTTAACCATGTTATTGATGTTGTAACAAAAACGGTTAACTTTATCAGGGCACGAGCATTAAATCACAGGCAGTTTGTTGCACTTTTAGAGGAGCATGAGAATGAACATGGTGACATCAGTACCACACAGCTGTCAGATGGCTCAGTCTGGGCAAAGTGCTCAAAAGATTTTGGGACCTGAAAACAGAGATTCAAGAGTTTTGTGAGATGAAAGGCAAAAACATCCCCGAGCTTTCAGATATGAACTGGATGGCAGATTTTGCATTTGCTGTTGATGTGACGGCACTGATGAATGAACTGAGCACTAAACTGCAAGGCAAGGGCCTTTTCGTTCATGACATGCATAACCTGGTGAAGGCTTTTATGAGAAAGTTGCTGTTTCTTTCAAGTCAACTACAGAACAACACTCTCACTCACATGCAAACCCTTAAATAAGTCAGACCATCAGCCAATCATCTCTGCAGGTACTCATCCATGTTAGGAGATTTGCATGGTGAGTTTTTAAGGCGATTTGATGATTGTAAAAACATTGAGGATGAAATGCACCTGGTTTCCTCTCCCTTTGCCTGCAGAGTAGATGATGCACCCAGTGATGTTCAGCTGGAGCTCATTGACCTGCAGTCTGACACAGTACTGGCAGAGCACTTTAAGTCAGCATCACTGCTGGAGTTCTACTCATCTCTTAAGGAGGAGAACTTTCCAAACATGAGGAGACATGCTCAGAAGATGTTGGTTCTGTTTGGATCTACCTACATATGTGAACAAACATTCTCAGTAATGAAGTTTACCAAATCCAGGTTCAGATCCTCTCTTACTGATGATCATCTGTCAGCTGTGCTTCGCATCTCCACCTCAGACATTCAACCTGACTTTGATGCACTCGTTAAAGGGCAGCAAAGGCTAGATTTCTCTCACTGAACAAGAAAATACCCAAATGTGTGTTCACTATTACTTTTTATCTGCACAGCTTGGCAGTTTGACAGTCATAATGTGACATATCTTGTTAATGATATTTGGCATACAAAGACATTGTGATGTCTTAATAGAAAAAAGTGTTTTTGGTTAATGTAATTAAAAAAAGAGTTACAAATGTTTCATGTTTACAATTGTTTTGAATAGCTGCACTGAATAAAAACATTTTTTGTTAAAATAACCCTCACTTTCTCTTTACCTAATAATAACACAGACACTTACCAGCATGTGTAAACAATGCCATTTACTGCTTTCAATTTAGAAATAAAATTCATATGCAGAATAGAGTATAAACTTTTGGCAAGTTTCCGGAATAAATGTGAATGTTTGATGAGAGGCTGTATCTGGCAGCATGAATCACTCATTGAGTAAAAAGAAAAAAGTGATGGCACGTGTCGCCCCAATTAATCCCTAAAACACAAGAGCCTCTAAACGTATTGAGAACAGGTAGGAAGCATATTACGAGCTAATAAAACTAGTAAACAGAGTCCATGTGTGTATCAGTGAAAGTGAGCAGGTTTTATGTTTCTATGTTTCTTCAGGTGAGATGTCCAGTTCCTGGACGTTCACAGCACTTTCACGGCTGGGAGACATAGTTTGCATTGTACAGAGAGGTTAAGAGATTTCTCCGACTTTAAAACATAGTGATGAAAGCAACTGTCTGCAGAATCCATGGCAAAGCATGGATTGTCAGCCTGAAAGCGTCGGGAAGTGTCGCAATGCCAGTGCATGGCGCATGTGACAGCTGCATTTCTAGTTTATTCCATCTGATTTCTACTGTAATCCTGCTCAGTAATCCCAGTTTTTATCGAGCATACCTGTAACGAGATTACACATTTTTTTATGTACTGTAACAGATTACAGTTATATGTTTTTTGTATCCTAATTATGTAACACTGTTACATGTATTCCATGACTACCCAACCCTGGTTGCACCTAAACATGTGATACACACTCAGACCTTACTGAGACTTACTAAACTAAAGTTTTCTAGCTGTGCAATGACTTGAAGTAAAGCTCTGGTAAACAAGCTGCATGTAATGATGTTCATGTAGGTACAAACAGCCAGAAGAGTCTTTAGAGCCAGAAGTGGACAGACGAAATCACCTTGTACTGCAGGTGACAGGAGGAGCAGCAAGGTGGGCGAGATACAGGTTCTGGGAGATTCCCACAACACACTGTAGACAAAAGAAAAGTGTTCAATGCACAGGTTCCACAAGTTGAGAGACTCTTAAGATCAACACCAGGAGACACCAGATCACTTTGATTGATTGTGAGGACAACACACACGGAGTGAGGTGGTATTGAAAGGCTAATTGCAGGAGGAAAGGTTTGTTTTGTAGAATGGGTCTCTTGTATTAAATTCAATGTAATTTGGATCAAATGTCTTTGTTATTTTAAAAGCATGTTTTGTTGTGAGATGTAATTTAATTTAATCACAATAACCAGCCAAAGTATTTTCTATGTTTACTACGTTTAAAACTAAATGATCAACCATCTCAACAGTCATTGGTGGACATTTAATGTATATTTCATCACCTGAAGAGTCCAACTTTGCTTTACATCTTTAACTTATATACAAGTGAAATCACAGCTCTAAGTTCTTGTTACTGAATAGTCCCTAAACGGCTCACCTGTCTCTGGCTGTGAGGCCCTGTCCGGAGGGATGGATGAGCCCGATGAAACGTGGGATCAGCCGTTGGTGGAGATTTCCACTCAACCCTTTGAAGCGCTGCTCCCACGTTCCTCCACTTGGACCATGGTTTAATCGAGGAAAATCGTGTCGATGCTGACTTGTGACTTGTAAACAGTGCGTGCACGAGGAGAACTGGGCTCGTTCATGTCTCTCGCACACGTTTTAGTAGGCGTTCCATCTCGGGAGCAGGTAGAGCTTTGCGTGCATTTTTCAAAAGGTGGAGAGGGCGGTTCTTTCCTAAAATTCGGGAAAATCCTACTGTACTCCTTTAAGATAGAGCTGCTCAGGCTGGTTTAATTGAGAAAAAAATCATGTTATTTTCTTAAGATAGAGGTGATCAGGCTGGTTTGATCTAGAAAATCACATTACTGTCTTTAGATAGAGCTGATCAGGCTGGTTTGATTTAGAAAATCACGTTACTGTCTCTAGATGGTGCTGCTCAGGCTGGTTTGATTTAGAAAATCACGTTACTGTCTCTAGATGGAGCTGCTCAGGCTGGTTTAATAAAAAAAAAAAAAACTGACTTTAGGTAGAGATGCTTAGTGTTGGAATTCGTTCCTGTGTTCCCCTGAATTCCTGCTTGTTCGTTTGATCCGGGAGAGGCAGGAACAGAGTTAATTTCTTCAATAGTGAATTTAATAATCACACAAACAAGAGATTACAAAAATACATATATCAGATTACATAATACGAGCTCAGACCGTTCTTCCTTGCAGACCCAAGTGTGCAGGCCAGGTTTACAATGAAGAAGGGCACAACTGCAACACGTGGTTCATATTTATACATTTGCATACACCACCTCAACCTCACATTGGTCGGTTCCTCGTGATGTATGCGTTGCTATAGTGAATTTGCTATTCCTTTGTTCCCAAAACTGCTTCAAACTGGTTCTTCTCAGAGCTTGACGTTCTGTGGGACAAAGTGACCTCTTATCTGTTGATCCAATCTTACCTTGACCATGTTTTTGCAAGTAGAGCACTGAGGAGACATCGCCAACCAACTTGGAATGTCCCTGAACATGGATTTATAGCTGTGTTTTCCCAACTTGGGCAGTGGGAGAAACCCCAGTAGTGTAGAAACACAACTGAATACAATATGTCCAGTTGTCACACAGAAAACAAATGTTCAACCACTATATTCCTTCAATTCCCCTTTTGACCTCTGACCCCAGAGGTCAATAATTAGTGTCAATACAGTATGAGGCACTCTTCGTATAATAGAGGTCATATGTAAGCAAAATCAACAATCATATACTCAAATAGCAACATACAAAACTTTTAAACGGTGGTGACTCCCCCTTGAACTGCAACCTTGTCGTGGTGGGGGAGTTTGAGCACCCGAATGACCCTCGGAGCTATGTTGTCGGGGGACTTGCCCCTCCTGTGGGCCCACCACCTACAGAGGCTGCCGTAGGGGTTGGGTGCATTGTGGATTGGGGGGCAGTCGACGGCAGAGGCCTCGACGACCCGATCCCCAGCCACAGAATCTGGCTATTGGGACATGGAATGTGACCTCGCTGGGGGGGAAGGAGCCCGAGCTTGTGAGGGAGGCTGAGAGATACCGTCTAGATATAGTCGGGCTCGCCTCCACTTACAGCTTGGACTCCGGAACCCAGCTCCTCGACGGGGGCTGGATACTCCACTGCTCTGGAGTTACCCTCTCTCTCTGGAGTTGCCCTGTCTCTCGGCTGGCCTGGGAACGCCTTGGGGTGCCACCGGAAGAGCTGGAGGAAGTGTCTGGGGTGAGGGAAGTCTGAGCAGAGTTGCCTCCGCGACGCGGCCCCGGATAAGCGGCAGAAAATGGATGGATGGATGGATGGACTTGGCACGTCACATGAACAGAGAGGAGCGCTATTTCACCTCCTCCCTTGCTGTCGTCTACTTCTCTGTGTTCTTCTTACTTCGGTGGATTATTCCGCCCTTTATCGTGTGGAGCTGTCTCCTGGATCAGCCAATCCAGGGGCAACTTGCTTCAGATGGATGGAGGTCTCCTGAAGAGTGCGATGTGGTTCTCCCGCCAGAGTACACTGCGACAGATGGCACCGCATTGTTCCTCTTTTATCCAGGGTTCGACTAACGGCCGGACCCTCCTCTCCAGTACCCTGGAATAGACTTTCCTGGGGAGCCTTTGTCACTCAGCCGAACAGCGTGAGACGTCCTCTCGACGACCTTAAATCGACCCGTTCACCTGGGCTCGGACCACTTCCTCTTTATCACCCTGAGAAGTACCCAGGGGCTGGTGTTGAGGATCTCAGCCGAGTCCCCCCTGGCTGCCGGTCCCGGCAACATGTGCAGAGAAACGAGATTCCAGACATCTCAAAACTGCGTTGTCACATCTCTCACCTGAACATAGATTTTTCTCTTGTATAGATTTGGCTAATGCTTTTTTCTGTCTGCCACTGGCGGATCAGGTGAAACCACTGCAAACAGGTCCGACTTATTGCCGCCAATGCAAACCAAACTCCTGTTCCGGGAATACAAAGACCGAACAGCGCTTAACAAAGGGCCCCGGACTCCATGCTCCCGGAGCACCCCCCCACAGGATGTCTCAGGGGACGCGGTCGAACGCCTTCTCAAGATCCAGAAAACACATGTGGACTGGTTGGGCAAACTCCCATGAACCCTCAAGCAGCTGGTGGAGGGTATAGAGCTGGTCCAGTGTTCCACGACCAGAATGAAAACCGCATTATTCCTCTTGGATCCAAGGTTTGACTAACGGCCGGACCCTCCACTCCAGTACACTGGAATAGACTTTCCTGGGGAGGCTGAGTTTGAGTGTGTAGTTGGAACACACCCTCCGATCCCCCTCCTTGAAGAGAGGGACCACGACCCCATTCTGCCTGTCCAGAGGTACCGTCCCCGCGTCACGCGATGTTGCAGGGATGAAGGGCCCAGGACTCCATGCTCCTGGAGCATGGAGTCGGTTTGCCAGAATTTCCTCGGGGCAGACCGAAAGTCCTTTTCCATGGCCTCTCCAAACTCCTCCCAGACCCGAGTTATTGCCTCCACCACAGCCATGAACTATGGGTCATGACCGAAAGAACGAGATCCCGGATACAAGCGGTTGAAGTGAGCTTCCTGCGTAGGGTGGCTGAGCGCACCCTTAGAGATAGGATAAGGAGCTTGAGAGTTGGTTTTTAGAATAAAGTTTGTATTTTACTAGACCATAGTCGTACTTTCACTATTCAAGTTTAAACATGAAGTGTTTATCAGGTTGAAGCAGTTTCATTATGCTGGATTTGACTGCTTATGGTCTTCTCATCAGTTGTGGCCGAAAAAATGCTTCAGACGAGATACTGAGTGTGTTTTTAGAATAAAGTTTGTATTTCACGAAACATACTAAACTCTCACTATTCAACTTTTAAATGATGTGTTTATCAGGTTCAAGCAGTTTCAACCAGTTTTATTTAGTGGAGTAACTGCTATTTTCATTTCATCAGTAGTGGCCGAAATGGTGCTCCTCACGGGATATAGAGTGATTTGGGAATAAAGTTTTTATTTCATTAGAACAAACTAGTAGTTTCTCAATTCAAGTTTAAACATGATGGAGTTAGCAGTCGCAAGTACTTTCAAACAATTATATTTAGTGGAGTAACTGCTATTTTCATTTCATAAGGAGTGGCCGAAATGATGCTCCTCACGGGATATAGAGTAATTTTGGAAGAAAGTTTTTATTTCATTAGAACAAACTAGTACTTTCTCAATTCAAGGTTAAATGATGTGTTTATCAGGTTCAAGCAGTTTCAACCAGTTTTATTTAGTGGAGTAACTGCTATTTTCATTTCATCAGTAGTGGCCGAAATGATGCTCCTCACGGGATATAGAGTGATTTTGGAATAAAGTTTTTATTTCATTAGAACAAACTAGTACTTTCTCAATTCAAGGTTAAATAATGTGTTTATCAGGTTCAAGCAGTTTCAACCAGTTTTATTTAGTGGAGTAACTGCTATTTTCATTTCATCAGTAGTGGCCGAAATGATGCTCCTCACGGGATATAGAGTGATTTTGGAATAAAGTTTTTATTTCATTAGAACAAACTAGTACTTTCTCAATTCAAGGTTAAATGATGTGTTTATCAGGTTCAAGCAGTTTCAACCAGTTTTATTTAGTGGAGTAACTGCTATTTTCATTTCATCAGTAGTGGCCGAAATGATGCTCCTCACGGGATATAGAGTGATTTTGGAATAAAGTTTTTATTTCATTAGAACAAAGTAGTACTTTCTCAATTCAAGTTAAAATGATGTGTTTATCAGGTTCAAGCAGTTTCAACCAGTTTTATTTAGTGGAGTAACTGCTATTTTCATTTCATCAGTAGTGGCCGAAATGATGCTCCTCACGGGATATAGAGTGATTTTGGAATAAAGTTTTTATTTCATTAGAACAAACTAGTACTTTCTCAATTCAAGGTTAAATGATGTGTTTATCAGGTTCAAGCAGTTTCAATCAGTTTTATTTAGTGGAGTAACTGCTATTTTCATTTCATCAGGAGTGGCCGAAATGATGCTCCACACGGGATATAGAGTAATTTTGGAATAAAGTTTTTATTTCATTAGAACAAACTAGTACTTTCTCAATTCAAGGTTAAATGATGTGTTTATCAGGTTCAAGCAGTTTCAACCAGTTTTATTTAGTGGAGTAACTGCTCTTTTCATTTCATCAGTAGTGGCCGAAATGATGCTCCTCACGGGATATAGAGTGATTTTGGAATAAAGTTTTTATTTTATTAGAACAAAGTAGTACTTTCTCAATTCAAGTTAAAATGATGTGTTTATCAGGTTCAAGCAGTTTCAACCAGTTTTATTTAGTGGAGTAACTGCTATTTTCATTTCATCAGGAGTGGTCGAAATGATGCTCCTCACGGGATATAGAGTAATTTTGGAATAAAGTTTTTATTTCATTAGAACAAACTAGTACTTTCTCAATTCAAGGTTAAATGATGTGTTTATCAGGTTCAAGCAGTTTCAACCAGTTTTATTTAGTGGAGTAACTGCTATTTTCATTTCATCAGTAGTGGCCGAAATGATGCTCCTCACGGGATATAGAGTGATTTTGGAATAAAGTTTTTATTTCCTTAGAACAAACTAGTACTTTTTCAATTCAAGTTTAAACATGAAGTGTTTATAAGGTTAAAGCAGTTTCAACCTCTTTTATTATGCTGGATTTGACTGTTATGGTCTTTTCATCAGTTGTGGCCGAAAAGATGCTTCAGACGAGATACTGAGTATGTTTTTCGAATAAAGTTTTAATTTTATTAGGACAAACTCGTACTTTCACTATTCAAGTATCTACCCAGATAAATGTACACTAACACAACTATTGCTCACCCAAGGTGCTAAAAACACTGTGTTGCAGCTGCGAGGTTACAATTTGTATAGACTACAGAAGTGAAAGCCACAGGTGCATTAACAACATTTTCGCACTTTTCGAAACACAGCTTTTGCGTGACTCCTACCATGAGTCGTCAGAGACACTGCGTGCTCAGAGCAAAGATACCTCGGGAGCCACATGACCCAGTTGAAGACTGTTGTCGCCGGTCTTCTATGCCTGTCTACACAGGAGAGAAGAAACCTCAACAGCGAGTTGCTATGACACACTGATGGATATCAGTGCTCTCAGCCACACCACCACGTGGTCTCGCAGCTCTTTCACTCCTTTTCAGGAGAAGGAACATTGTCATTTTCCAGCACCTGACAGTGCTATCAGCTCCCTCACTCTCTCCACCGGAGAGAACCAGGATGTTCTAGCTCAGATGACTCTGAACATTCCGATATCCCAAGGGTACCTGGTCTTTGGACCAGCCAGCTTGAGTCCCTTGCAGAGGACATAGAGCAGTTCGAACCAAACAACCCGGAGATTCGTGTAGCGGACAACCTGGTGGAGGTTGAACGCTGCCTCTTCAACCTGCCTCATCCTTCGTCCCGAGAGAAGCTTACGCTTCTCTGGAAGATGACATCCAGGAGTGTCCATGTTTACATAGAGTCCCTCCCATCTGCCATCAGAGACCATTACTCAGCCCTCTGTCATGCGCTTAGGGAAGCAGGATCATCTGCACAATGATCCTGCCTCTGCAAACTTTGGTGCATTTACAATCACTCAAAAGGGGGCGGAGACTCCCAGATAGTATTTATAGGTGCCTAAGGGCTGCCTACTTCCAAGGCCACAATGCACCAGGATTGGACAAAGACCAGACTTTTAAGTCCCTCTTCGTTAACAACCTCCACAACAGTGTGTGGATCGATGTCGCCCTTTTCTGCAGGACCAAAAACCCCACCATGAAAGACCTCCGCAAACATGCGCAGATGGTGTGGGAGCTGCACCACCGTTCAGGTGAAAACTATGATGGTGATGCAGGTGTCCTGAGGTCTCAGGTGAGGAGAGGTAAGTCTAAAAACCGAGGCTGAGGTCAGACTCAAAACAACTGGGATGCAGATGTCCCACAGTGGATTAAAACCTGCATCAGAGTGGTGAAGCAGCACCTGAACCCGCCTGGTAAGAAGGGACCTGGCTCCCCCTGACCGCATGACTTGGCCCCTCCCCTCCGCACACAAAGTTCATTTTGGCAGGAGGAGGAGATCCAGGAGGTGAAAGAGGCCCATTTGACATTCTTGGGTAATCTTGGCTATGCCAACCACAGATACACTTCAGTGGTGGTAGGGGTTGTTGACACTCTCTCACTGCTTGGTACTGGGTCAGAAATCCCCCTCATGTGTTCAGACACCTTCGCACGGGTTGCTAGAACCACGCTTGCGCATGCCACTTAAGGAAAGCCACTTCAGGTGGAAGAGTGTAGCATAAACAACCGAGGCTTCACTCAGGACTTGCACCACATCACTCAATGTGTCTGGGTCAACAGCTTTCCAGGACATGTCAGCGACGCATCCCATCCACGTCACTGATCTGGACACAGAAGAACTGCTTATTGGTCAGGACATCCTAAACCGACTCGCTGCCACCAAACGGCGCCTTTGGTCCCAAGTCGTCAGCCCGACTCCCATTGGCTAAGAACTAGGCCACCCAGCTTCTAACAGCAATCGTTCAGCCAACCCACGGGTCCAAAATCTGACACCTGGTCAGATTAAAGTGACCGCATTTCCACCTTTAGAGATGTTAACTGACAGTTCATTCCACAATCTTGAACTAATTCTCATCTCATTGACAATCTGCCTTCGTCCCTCACCAGCGACGACACGCATGACACAACTCTCCTCATTTCCACAACCAAAACCATCACCAGCGCTCACCATGTTAACCTTGAACAGGTTCTTCAGGGTACAAAACCGAGCACCGAAGGTGACATGGTTGTGCACGCTCCAATGACTCAACCAGAGAATACAGACATTTCAGGTAAACAGACCATGTCTGAAACCAGAAGAACCTTATTCAGGCTTCGAGTCAAAGACCGAGCAACGCTCTGCTGAGGCTCGCACTTTACCACAACAGAAACAAGGAGATGCATTTGTATGAGGAGGTCTCCCGCGATTATCACACGATCTTCGCAAGGGACTCGCACAAAAAGGGGGGGGGGGAGTCACAGACATCCACCCAGTGCGCGTCCCCACTGACTTCGAGGCACTGCCATCTTCTGAAACCCAGTACATACCCTTTCTAGCTGACGGGGTCAAGCGGTCCTGGTTCACTGGTTTGAAACAGCCTGCGCTCCAATCTCACACCTTCCCTGTTATTCAAGATTGTTATATCTAAAGAGAAACATAAATCAATTTAAATAACACTTTTTTTGGCATTAACTATTTCCAGTTTAGCTGGTGGTGGCCCAATGTCATTATTATTTGATAAATAACCAATTTATTCTAATGAATAATTTTTCATAAATAAATTATTTTTGATAAAATGTTGCTCCGTGCTCTTGTTCATCTTCCAACATGTGAGATGTTGTTGATGAATACACAGCACAGTTCCACAGTAACCAATGTGTTTTACACAGCCACTGTTCTTTGTGTCAACATGTAGGTCCAGAACACAACTAAAGACGATGTCTCTAGACATCCAGAAGACTTCCTCAGAAGAGCCTGAATGAAAGTTTTTTGAGACGTCTTTCCTGAACATTATATTGACGTCTGGTCTGGCCGTCACTGAAAACACGTTTCAAAAGAAACAGAACACGTCATCAGTCTACCACGGGACATACACAGAGAGTCAGTTTAGTATTACCATTAACATGCATTTAATTGGACTATGGAAGAAAACCAGAGAACCCTGAGGAAACACATGCACACACAAGTTAATTCCACAAACACCTCCAGGTGGATTTAAATCCACGATTTTCTGTCTGTAGCCATTGAGACAATTTGACCATTGTAATTGATAGAGCTGATAAAACCTTTATTTGGTATATAGTTGTAATCTCAATATGAAAGGTTGTAGAAATTAATCATGCCCAAAAACTCCTGCAGGGCCTTAACCGAGGCTGGACGAGGGAAATCTGTCACCGCTTGCACCTTAGAAGGCAATGGAATGGCACCCTGAGTTGAAATACGATGACCCAAAAAGTCAATCACAGGCAGACCAAACTGGCACTTAGCAGGGTTGACAATTAGGCCATGTTCCTCAAGGCCAGACCTGGGCATTTTAAGGCCCGCGGGCCAAATGCGGCCCGTGACCCGATTCTGACCGGCCCGCGAAAGGTTGCTTAGAATTAAGAAAACAAAAGCTTCTTTCGAATTTTAATGTGTGGACTAAAACCATCGGCTCTATAAATTAAAATGGAAATGCTTTTACTTTGAAGCCTGTTTATTTATGTACAGTGTACGTAACCTACGTACGTCGTATACGTAACCCGTAAAACAAGTCAATCAGTGCATGCAAGAGATGTCGGTGGAGAATCAAAAATGGCGGTGTTGCGGGCGCCGCCATACTTATTTACCGGTCGCCGCCATTTTGAAAATATGCGTACCGGAAGTGACGTTTACTGTAGCGAGATACAGGAAGTGACGTATCAGACCCCGCGGAACGTCGGGAATTACGTTTTCGGAGGCCCACCCACCGGAAGTGACGTTGGAGGACCCACTCGCCGGAAAAAAAACTGTGCGCCGCGCTTCAAACGCACATTTGTTCCCATTGCATTGTTTTCTTCACACGTGTACTCGAAGCTCAACAGAGTAAAGGATTGTCTTCTGCTAAGGTAAATAATTGCATTTTTTTCTATGTGTAAAGTATCAGCCTGCACTAATAAGAACGAAATAGTAGGTGGAGTTATACCAGTATTTAGAGACTATGTTTATACTCGCACTGGAAGACCGGAGCCAGATCAGCTTCACAACCTTCCATGAGGGAACAGATATGTTCATCTCTCCCCAACTGTGTCAGTCTGTCCACATATCTGCTGCTTTATTTCTCCGTCCAGACAACTCACAGTTTACTGTGTGCCTTCACTTATCACTCCTGCTAACTGCAGTTTCATCACAACATTTAGTTGCGTTTACGTCCTAAATGGCTGAATTTTGTCACGTGGGTGAAAAGCCTCAAAACGGTGTGCATCAGCCTGCACTAATAAGTAGGACATGGTTGATAGGTGTCATTATATCAGTATTAGTGAGAGGAAGAGTCGTTGTATAGTTATGTTGGGAGCAATTCAAGTAAGATCAGCTCAAAGTTTATGTTGCTCTTTTTTTATCTTTGTTCCATGTGTTGGTTTATTTAGACCCGTACTGGTATTTTTTATCATACTGCATTACTGGATTTTTACAACCTGACTGGGATTTCTGTGTTATTATCAGAGCATCCAAATTAGAGAAAGTTTAATGGTTGTGAGGGAGATTGAATATCTTATATATAACATACTGCAATGAATCACTTGGATGCTTGTCAGTTTGCAATCATCAATGAGAGATCAGTACATTTGAACAAATACTAATGATTCTGATTTAAATATTTTTTCAGACGCAGTGTTCAATCAGAATGTCACGTCATCGTAGCAGCGAATGCGTGGGCATGGAGCATTCATATGCACACCCAACAATGCACACAGCATCTGTGCTGACCACGGATCCAGAGACCGTAAAGGAATTGAGTGTCGCATGTCTGCATGCAGAACACTCCTATGACTCATCAATCAAGTTTGAGATTTTTTATGTAACATAAGCTCAGTTTGTTTATTTTTATTCGTCTGTATTGCAACAGATCTTCGAGATGCTGAAAGAGATGGAGGAGGTCATGGAAATCAAGAAGGGGGACCTGAGACTCATCAATTACATTTTTTATGTTATGCTTCCAGAATTAAGATGATCAATCAATGGAGGACATCATAGAAGTAGTGGTCAATATTTTGTGTCTTTTGAAACCTATCTGCATGCACCTTGTCCATCTTTTTCAGATCATCATCAACATCCTGATGGCTGAAGGTCACACAAGGCTTCAAGCACAGGTCATCATAGCCAGTGGGAGAAAGTTCTAGCAAGCTCCTGTCGTCTGTGCTCTCATCCTCCCTGCCGGATGTCTATCAATATAGTGGTTTGAAGTCTCCTGTCCCAATTTTCAGAGTGTATCTTTTATCTATCTGTCTGTCCTCTCCTCTATCCTCTCACCCCAACCGGCCAGCAGAATGCCTCCACCTCTGAGTCTGGTTTCTGCAAAGATTTCTTCCTGTTAGAGGGACTTTTTCCCTTTCCACAGTCGCTCACGCTTGCTCATGTGGATTTGTTTGGTTTTGTCTTTAAAAGTGCTTTTAATATATAATAAAGAACAATGACGTGATTCATGGATGGTTTTATTCTTTTAAAGTTGTCAGAGGTACTTTTTGAAGGTTTGTCATGGACATTTACTCTGAAGTAACTACAGTTACTCTCCATTTTTGTAGTTAGTTTTGCTTAATGCACCACACATTGTCACTGCATGAATGAAGAAGGCAGATCAGTTTAGTAGCTGAACTCTACAGATGTGGTTCCAGCTGCAGTGTCTTGTTGAAATAGGTTCAGAGAGATATTGAATATGGAATATGATGGGGGGGGGGGGATTCTCCCTCTTCAATCCACTTGGCTCTGGACCTTATAAACACTCTGAGCTCTATTCACATAATATCTACCTGGATGTTTCTCCAGTGTTCTTGTGCTTCTTCAAACTGAACATGATCCATGAAACCGTGACGTAACTGAAGCAGTGACATCAGTTGTCCTTTTAAATATGGCGGCGACCACAAACACGCATGGCGGCGGCCAAAAACAAGTATGTCGGTGCCCATAAGCCACCATTGTGATACCGCACTGGCGAGGTTTGCGTTTTGAGAGTAGTATGGCGCTGACCGTGAGTAATAATGGCGGCGTCCACAAACAAGCATGTCAGCGGCCGTACACCGCCATTTTTATACCGCACTGGCGAGGTTTCAAGTCTGGAGGAGCATGGTTGCATTGCAGATCATGTTCTCTTGCCTCCCACCGACAGTGACGCTGTAATTGTGCGTCGGAACAAAACATATTGCATGTAGTACTGCCTCCCACCAACAGTGGCGCTGGGGTGGTGATTCGGATCAAAATGGCCGAACAAGATGGCGGCGGTGGATTCCCCAACGACGGCTTCTCAGTGCATGTGATTGTCGCCCCTCAATGATGTACGGGCACGTCAAGAAAAGAAAGGTGGATGCTGAAGGCCGAAATTTCAAGAAGATTTGGAGCACTAAATATTTGTTTACTGAAGTCGGTGGTAAACCCGTCTGTTTAGTTTGTGGAGAGCACGTCGCCGTGTTTAAGGAGTACAATGTGAGTCGGCCTTATGAGACAAAACACGCGGAGAAATACAGACACTTGGCGGAGGCTGAGAGAGCGCGAATATCAGAAGACTTGCTAGCAAAGCTAGCAAAACAACAAGGCTGTTTTAGCAAACTACACACAGCCCGGGATGCAGCGACCAAGACCAGCTTCGTTATATCCCACAAAATCGCTAAAAACAGCAAGCCGTTCTCGGATTGGCGAGTTTGTGAAAGAGTGCTTGGTGGGCTCTGCCGCGCTAATATGCCCTGAGAATAAAGAAGCATTTTGAAAAAGTCCCGCTGTCCAGGCGAACCGTCACCAGAAGGGTGAAAGGAATCGCGGAGAATCTCGAATGTCAGCTCAAAAGTGGAGTTGAAAGTTTTGACTTTTTCTCTTTGGCTTTGGATGAGAGCTGTGGTGTCCGTGACACTGCCCAGTTACTGGTGTTTCTCCGGGGAATAAGGCAGGACTTCAAGATTACGGAGGAGCTGGCAGCATTGAGGTCAATAAAAGGAACGACAACGGGAAACGATCTGTTCAAGGAGGTCGATGCATGCATGGTCAAGCTTGGACTGAAATGGGACAAACTGGTAGGCATCACTACTGATGGTTGTCCGAATATGACAGGAAAATATGTCGGACTTTTGAAACAGATCCAAGATAAAGTGACTGAACTCGGCACAGAGCATCATTTAGTGTTGATACATTGTATTATACATCAGCATGTACTGTGCAGGTCTGTGCTAAAACTTAACCATGTTATTGATGTTGTAACAAAAACGGTTAACTTTATCAGGGCACGAGCATTAAATCACAGGCAGTTTGTTGCACTTTTAGAGGAGCATGAGAATGAACATGGTGACATCATGTACCACACAGCTGTCAGATGGCTCAGTCCGGGCAAAGTGCTCAAAAGATTTTGGGACCTGAAAACAGAGATTCAAGAGTTTTGTGAGATGAAAGGCAAAAACATCCCCGAGCTTTCAGATATGAACTGGATGGCAGATTTTGCATTTGCTGTTGATGTGACGGCACTGATGAATGAACTGAGCACTAAACTGCAAGGCAAGGGCCTTTTCGTTCATGACATGCATAACCTGGTGAAGGCTTTTATGAGAAAGTTGCTGTTTCTTTCAAGTCAACTACAAAACAACACTCTCACTCACATGCAAACCCTTAAATAAGTCAGACCATCAGCCAATCATCTCTGCAGGTACTCATCCATGTTAGGAGATTTGCATGGTGAGTTTTTAAGGCGATTTGATGATTGTAAAAACATTGAGGATGAAATGCACCTGGTTTCCTCTCCCTTTGCCTGCAGAGTAGATGATGCACCCAGTGATGTTCAGCTGGAGCTCATTGACCTGCAGTCTGACACAGTACTGGCAGAGCACTTTAAGTCAGCATCACTGCTGGAGTTCTACTCATCTCTTAAGGAGGAGAACTTTCCAAACATGAGGAGACATGCTCAGAAGATGTTGGTTCTGTTTGGATCTACCTACATATGTGAACAAACATTCTCAGTAATGAAGTTTACCAAATCCAGGTTCAGATCCTCTCTTACTGATGATCATCTGTCAGCTGTGCTTCGCATCTCCACCTCAGACATTCAACCTGACTTTGATGCACTCGTTAAAGGGCAGCAAAGGCTAGATTTCTCTCACTGAACAAGAAAATACCCAAATGTGTGTTCACTATTACTTTTTGTCTGCACAGCTTGGCAGTTTGACAATCATAATGTGACATATCTTGTCAATGATATTTGGCATACAAAGACATTGTGATGTCTTAATAGAAAAAAGTGTTTTTGGTTAATGTAATTAAAAAAAGAGTTACAAATGTTTCATGTTTACAATTGTTTTGAATAACTGCACTGAATAAAAACATTTTTTGTTAAAATAACCCTCACTTTCTCTTTACCTAATAATAACACAGACACTTACCAGCATGTGTAAACAATGCCATTTACTGCTTTCAATTTAGAAATAAAATTCATATGCAGAATAGAGTTTAAACTTTTGGCAAGGCCCTCCACAATATTTTCTGCTTCTCATTTGGCCCCTTCGGAAAAATAATTGCCCACCCCTGCTCAAGGCGCTGAAAAACTTGCTTTAGGTGTGAAAAATGCTCCTCAACTGAAGAACTAGCCACCAAGATGTCGTCCAGGTAAACAGAAACGAAAGCGAGGTCGCGCAGCACAGAGTCCATCAACCTCTGAAAAGCCGTGCCTCTACTCTTGCCTGGCCATAATAAAACATAAAAAAATGACAAGAAAGAATAGAAAGTGTCATCTGCTCAGTGTATTGACACATCTTATACACAGCAGACACAAATTGCACTTAACAAGTTTTGAACTATCAAAACTCAGTAACCAATCAGGTGTCTAACATTGATTTTTTTTTTTTAGAGAATCAAAACCACAATACAAATAAAGCTTTCAATTTCTATTCAAGAAAATGTGCCCATCTTTTCTAAAACTCTCTCTCTCTCTCTCTCTCTCTCTCTCTCTCTCTCTCTCTCTCTCTCTCTCTCTCTCGCCCCGTTTCCTCATTAGTTTTAATGTTGGTTTTTTTCCGGAATAAATGTGAATGTTTGATGAGAGGCTGTATCTGGCAGCATGAATCACTCATTGAGTAAAAAGAAAAAAGTGATGGCACGTGTCGCCCCAATTAATCCCTAAAACACAAGAGCCTCTAAACGTATTGAGAACAGGTAGGAAGCATATTACGAGCTAATAAAACTAGTAAACAGAGTCCATGTGTGTATCAGTGAAAGTGAGCAGGTTTTATGTTTCTATGTTTCTTCAGGTGAGATGTCCAGTTCCTGGACGTTCACAGCACTTTCACGGCTGGGAGACATAGTTTGCATTGTACAGAGAGGTTAAGAGATTTCTCCGACTTTAAAACATAGTGATGAAAGCAACTGTCTGCAGAATCCATGGCAAAGCATGGATTGTCAGCCTGAAAGCGTCGGGAAGTGTCGCAATGCCAGTGCATGGCGCATGTGACAGCTGCATTTCTAGTTTATTCCATCTGATTTCTACTGTAATCCTGCTCAGTAATCCCAGTTTTTATCGAGCATACCTGTAACGAGATTACACATTTTTTTATGTACTGTAACAGATTACAGTTATATGTTTTTTGTATCCTAATTATGTAACACTGTTACATGTATTCCATGACTACCCAACCCTGGTTGCACCTAAACATGTGATACACACTCAGACCTTACTGAGACTTACTAAACTAAAGTTTTCTAGCTGTGCAATGACTTGAAGTAAAGCTCTGGTAAACAAGCTGCATGTAATGATGTTCATGTAGGTACAAACAGCCAGAAGAGTCTTTAGAGCCAGAAGTGGACAGACGAAATCACCTTGTACTGCAGGTGACAGGAGGAGCAGCAAGGTGGGCGAGATACAGGTTCTGGGAGATTCCAACAACACACTGTAGACAAAAGAAAAGTGTTAAATGCACAGGCTCCACAAGTTGAGAGACTCTTAAGATCAACACCAGGAGACACCAGATCACTTTGATTGATTGTGAGGACAACACACACGGAGTGAGGTGGTATTGAAAGGCTAATTGCAGGAGGAAAGGTTTGTTTTGTAGAATGGGTCTCTTGTATTAAATTCAATGTAATTTGGATCAAATGTCTTTGTTATTTTAAAAGCATGTTTTGTTGTGAGATGTAATTTAATTTAATCACAATAACCAGCCAAAGTATTTTCTATGTTTACTACGTTTAAAACTAAATGATCAACCATCTCAACAGTCATTGGTGGACATTTAATGTATATTTCATCACCTGAAGAGTCCAACTTTGCTTTACATCTTTAACTTATATACAAGTGAAATCACAGCTCTAAGTTCTTGTTACTGAATAGTCCCTAAACGGCTCACCTGTCTCTGGCTGTGAGGCCCTGTCCGGAGGGATGGATGAGCCCGATGAAACGTGGGCTCAGCCGTTGGTGGAGATTTCCACTCAACCCTTTGAAGCGCTGCTCCCACGTTCCTCCACTTGGACCATGGTTTAATCGAGGAAAATCATGTCACACTGAAAAAACAATTCTGTCATTTCATTTTTGAGTGTACTTTTTTAAGATAGAGCTTCTCAGGCTGGTTTAATCAAGTAAAATCATGTTACTGTCTTAAAGGTGTACAGGAGGATTTTCTTTTTCCGGGTGGATCATCAAGACTATTGGTACTCCCAACTGTCAATCATTCTGGTGATATATTACGCAAGGCCGTCGTATGTGCTCGTCCCCAGGTAGCGTGGATCTATTAGTTTTCACTTTCTGCGCATGCGCGCTTTCAGGTGTATATGGTGAGCTACGCCTTCAGCGAGCTCGCAGTTCTCACCGGGTACTTTGAAAATGGCAGAGGGTCGCAAAAGAGAAAAAGTGTCTTCGAAGTGTATGAGAAGAAGAGAAAGGCTTCGGAAGAGAGAAACAAGACCAGAGTGTTTTTGGGAGATTCTTTCACACGATGGCGTGCGCTGAAAGCCCAGGTTGGGCTTCCCACTGATGCTTCAGTCGCGAAGTTTCTACTCGACAGGTAAAGTTTGGCATTCTATTTGGAGAAATCCATTTCAAATCACTTCCAGTAAAAGTTATCTATGTCTATATTGTAACTTTCCAGGGTTGATTAGTGGAAAAAGTTCAAATCTTCTTGTAAAGTGAGCTTGTGTAAGCGATGCTGACTTGTGACTTGTAAACAGTGCGTGCACGAGGAGAACTGGGCTCGTTCATGTCTCTCGCACACGTTTTAGTAGGCGTTCCATCTCGGGAGCAGGTAGAGCTTTGCGTGCATTTTTCAAAAGGTGGAGAGGGCGGTTCTTTCCTAAAATTCGGGAAAATCCTACTGTACTCCTTTAAGATAGAGCTGCTCAGGCTGGTTTAATTGAGAAAAAAATCATGTTATTTTCTTAAGATAGAGCTGCTCAGGCTGGTTTAATCCAGACAAATTGTGTTACTGCCTTTAGATAGAGCTGATCAGGCTGGTTTGATCTAGAAAATCACATTACTGTCTTTAGATAGAGCTGATCAGGCTGGTTTGATTTAGAAAATCACGTTACTGTCTCTAGATGGTGCTGCTCAGGCTGGTTTGATTTAGAAAATCACGTTACTGTCTCTAGATGGTGCTGCTCAGGCTGGTTTGATTTAGAAAATCACGTTACTGTCTCTAGATGGTGCTGCTCAGGCTGGTTTGATTTAGAAAATCACTTTACTGTCTCTAGATGGAGCTGCTCAGGCTGGTTTAATAAAAAAAACAAAAAACTGACTTTAGGTAGAGATGCTTAGTGTTGGAATTCGTTCCTGTGTTCCCCTGAATTCCTGCTTGTTCGTTTGATCCGGGAGAGGCAGGAACAGAGTTAATTTCTTCAATAGTGAATTTAATAATCACACAAACAAGAGATTACAAAAATACATATATCAGATTACATAATACGAGCTCAGACCATTCTTCCTTGCAGACCCAAGTGTGCAGGCCAGGTTTACAATGAAGAAGGGCACAACTGCAACACGTGGTTCATATATATACATTTGCATACACCACCTCAACCTCACATTGGTCGGTTCCTCGTGATGTATGCGTTGCTATAGTGAATTTGCTATTCCTTTGTTCCCAAAACTGCTTCAAACTGGTTCTTCTCAGAGCTTGACGTTCTGTGGGACAAAGTGACCTCTTATCTGTTGATCCAATCTTACCTTGACCATGTTTTTGCAAGTAGAGCACTGAGGAGACATCGCCAACCAACTTGGAATGTCCCTGAACATGGATTTATAGCTGTGTTTTCCCAACTTGGGCAGTGGGAGAAACCCCAGTAGTGTAGAAACACAACTGAATACAATATGTCCAGTTGTCACACAGAAAACAAATGTTCAACCACTATATTCCTTCAATTCCCCTTTTGACCTCTGACCCCAGAGGTCAATAATTAGTGTCAATACAGTATGAGGCACTCTTCGTATAATAGAGGTCATATGTAAGCAAAATCAACAATCATATACTCAAATAGCAACATACAAATCTTTTAAACGGTGGTGACTCCCCCTTGAACTGCAACCTTGTCGTGGTGGGGGAGTTTGAGCACCCGAATGACCCTCGGAGCTATGTTGTCGGGGGACTTGCCCCTCCTGTGGGCCCACCACCTACAGAGGCTGCCGTAGGGGTTGGGTGCATTGTGGATTGGGGGGCAGTCGACGGCAGAGGCCTCGACGACCCGATCCCCGGCCACAGAATCTGGCTATTGGGACATGGAATGTGACCTCGCTGGGGGGGAAGGAGCCCGAGCTTGTGAGGGAGGCTGAGAGATACCGTCTAGATATAGTCGGGCTCGCCTCCACTTACAGCTTGGACTCCGGAACCCAGCTCCTCGACGGGGGCTGGATACTCCACTGCTCTGGAGTTGCCCTCTCTCTCTGGAGTTGCCCTGTCTCTCGGCTGGCCTGGGAACGCCTTGGGGTGCCACCGGAAGAGCTGGAGGAAGTGTCTGGGGTGAGGGAAGTCTGAGCAGAGTTGCCTCCGCGACGCGGCCCCGGATAAGCGGCAGAAAATGGATGGATGGATGGATGGACTTGGCACGTCACATGAACAGAGAGGAGCGCTATTTCACCTCCTCCCTTGCTGTCGTCTACTTCTCTGTGTTCTTCTTACTTCGGTGTACAGGGATTATTCCGCCCTTTGACGTGTGGAGCTGTCTCCTGGATCAGCCAATCCAGGGGCAACTTGCTTCAGATGGATGGAGGTCTCCTGAAGAGTGCGATGTGGTTCTCCCGCCAGAGTACACTGCGACAGATGGCACTGCATTGTTCCTCTTTTATCCAGGGTTCGACTAACGGCCGGACCCTCCTCTCCAGTACCCTGGAATAGACTTTCCTGGGGAGCCTTTGTCACTCAGCCGAACAGCGTGAGACGTCCTCTCGACGACCTTAAATCGACCCGTTCACCTGGGCTCGGACCACTTCCTCTTTATCACGCTGAGAAGTACCCAGGGGCTGGTGTTGAGGATCTCAGCCGAGTCCCCCCTGGCTGCCGGTCCCAGCAACATGTGCAGAGAAACGAGATTCCAGACATCTCAAAACTGCATTGTCACATCTCTCCCCTGAACATAGATTTTTCTCTTGTATAGATTTGGCTAATGCTTTTTTCTGTCTGCCACTGGCGGATCAGGTGAAACCACTGCAAACAGGTCCGACTTATTGCCGCCAATGCAAACCAAACTCCTGTTCCGGGAATACAAAGACCGAACAGCGCTTAACAAAGGGCCCCGGACTCCATGCTCCCGGAGCACCCCCCCACAGGATGTCTCAGGGGACGCGGTCGAACGCCTTCTCAAGATCCAGAAAACACATGTGGACTGGTTGGGCAAACTCCCATGAACCCTCAAGCAGCTGGTGGAGGGTATAGAGCTGGTCCAGTGTTCCACGACCAGAATGAAAACCGCATTATTCCTCTTGGATCCAAGGTTTGACTAACGGCCGGACCCTCCACTCCAGTACACTGGAATAGACTTTCCTGGGGAGGCTGAGGAGTGTGATCCCTCAGTAGTTGGAACACACCCTCCGATCCCGCTCCTTGAAGAGAGGGACCACGACCCCATTCTGCCTGTCCAGAGGTACCGTCCCCGCGTCACGCGATGTTGCAGGGATGAAGGGCCCCGGACTCCATGCTCCTGGAGCATGGAGTCGGTTTGCCAGAATTTCCTCGGGGCAGACCGAAAGTCCTCTTCCATGGCCTCTCCAAACTCCTCCCAGACCCCAGTTATTGCCTCCACCACAGCCATGAACTATGGGTCATGACCGAAAGAACGAGATCCCGGATACAAGCGGTTGAAGTGAGCTTCCTGCGTAGGGTGGCTGAGCGCACCCTTAGAGATAGGATGAGGAGCTTGAGAGTTGGTTTTTAGAATAAAGTTTGTATTTTACTAGACCATAGTCGTACTTTCACTATTCAAGTTTAAACATGAAGTGTTTATCAGGTTTAAGCAGTTTCATTATGCTGGATTTGACTGCTATGGTCTTCTCATCAGTTGTGGCCGAAAAAATGCTTCAGACGAGATACTGAGTGTGTTTTTAGAATAAAGTTTGTATTTCACGAAACATACTAAACTCTCACTATTCAACTTTTAAATGATGTGTTTATCAGGTTCAAGCAGTTTCAACCAGTTTTATTTAGTGGAGTAACTGCTATTTTCATTTCATCAGTAGTGGCCGAAATGTTGCTCCTCACGGGATATAGAGTGATTTTGGAATAAAGTTTGTATTTCCTTAGAACAAACTAGTACTTTCTCAATTCAAGTTAAAATGATGTGTTTATCAGGTTCAAGCAGTTTCAACCAGTTTTATTTAGTGGAGTAACTGCTATTTTCATTTCATCAGTAGTGGCCGAAATGATGCTCCTCACGGGATATAGAGTGATTTTGGAATAAAGTTTGTATTTCCTTAGAACAAACTAGTACTTTCTCAATTCAAGGTTAAACATGATGGACTTAGCAGTTGCAAGTACTTTCAACCAATTATATTTAGTGGAGTAACTGCTATTTTCATTTCATTAGGAGTGGCCGAAATGATGCTCCACACGGGATATAGAGTAATTTTGGAAGAAAGTTTTTATTTCATTAGAACAAACTAGTACTTTCTCAATTCAAGTTAAAATGATGTGTTTATCAGGTTCAAGCAGTTTCAACCAGTTTTATTTAGTGGAGTAAAAACTATTTTCATTTCATCAGTAGTGGCCGAAATGATGCTCCTCACGGGATATAGAGTGATTTTGGAATAAAGTTTGTATTTCCTTAGAACAAACTAGTACTTTCTCAATTCAAGTTTAAACATGATGGACTTAGCAGTTGCAAGTACTTTCAACCAATTATATTTAGTGGAGTAACTGCTATTTTCATTTCATTAGGAGTGGCCGAAATGATGCTCCTCACGGGATATAGAGTAATTTTGGAATAAAGTTTTTATTTCATTAGAACAAACTAGTACTTTCTCAATTCAAGTTAAAATGATGTGTTTATCAGGTTCAAGCAGTTTCAACCAGTTCTATTTAGTGGAGTAACTGCTATTTTCATTTCATCAGTAGTGGCCGAAATGATGCTCCTCACGGGATATAGAGTGATTTTGGAATAAAGTTTTTATTTCATTAGAACAAACTAGTACTTTCTCAATTCAAGGTTAAACATGATGGACATAGCAGTTGCAAGCACTTTCAAACAATTATATTTAGTGGAGTAACTGTTATTTTCATTTCACCAGGAGTGGCCGAAATGATGCTCCACACGGGATATAGAGTAATTTTGGAAGAAAGTTTTTATTTCCTTAGAACAAACTAGTACTTTCTCAGTTCAAGTTTAAATGATTTGTTTATCAGGTTCAAGCAGTTTCAACCATTTTTATTTAGTGGAGTAACTGCTATTTTCATTTCATCAGGAGTGGCCGAAATGATGCTCCACACGGGATATAGAGTAATTTTGGAAGAAAGTTTTTATTTCATTAGAACAAACTAGTACTTTCTCAGTTCAAGTTTAAATGATTTGTTTATCAGGTTCAAGCAGTTTCAACCAGTTTTATTTAGTGGAGTAACTGCTATTTTCATTTCATCAGTAGTGGCCGAAATGATGCTCCACACGGGATATAGAGTAATTTTGGAATAAAGTTTTTGTTTCCTTAGAGCAAACTGGTACTTTTCAATTCAAGTTTAAACATGAAGTGTTTATAAGGTTAAAGCAGTTTCAACCTCTTTTATTATGCTGGATTTGACTGTGATGGTCTTTTCATCAGTTGTGGCCGAAAAGATGCTTCAGACGAGATACTGAGTATGTTTTTAGAATAAAGTTTCAATTTCATTAGGACAAACTCGTACTTTCACTATTCAAGTATCTACCCAGATAAATGTACACTAACACAACTATTGCTCACCCAAGGTGCTAAAAACACTGTGTTGCAGTTGCGAGGTTACAATTTGTATAGACTACAGAAGTGAAAGCCACAGGTGCATTAACAACATTTTCGCACTTTTCGAAACACAGCTTTTGCGTGACTCCTACCATGAGTCGTCAGAGACACTGCGTGCTCAGAGCAAAGATACCTCGGGAGCCACATGACCCAGTTGAAGACTGTTGTCGCCGGTCTTCTATGCCTGTCTACACAGGAGAGAAGAAACCTCAACAGCGAGTTGCTATGACACACTGATGGATATCAGTGCTCTCAGCCACACCACCACGTGGTCTCGCAGCTCTTTCACTCCTTTTCAGGAGAAGGAACATTGTCATTTTCCAGCACCTGACAGTGCTATCAGCTCCCTCACTCTCTCCACCGGAGAGAACCAGGATGTTGTAGCTCAGATGACTCTGACCATTCCGATATCCCAAGGGTACCTGGTCTTTGGACCAGCCAGCTTGAGTCCCTTGCAGAGGACATAGAGCAGTTCGAACCAAACAACCCGGAGATTCGTGTAGCGGACAACCTGGTGGAGGTTGAACGCTGCCTCTTCAACCTGCCTCATCCTTCGTCCCGAGAGAAGCTTACGCTTCTCTGGAAGATGACATCCAGGAGTGTCCATGTTTACATAGAGTCCCTCCCATCTGCCATCAGAGACCATTACTCAGCCCTCTGTCATGCACTTAGGGAAGCAGGATCATCTGCACAATGATCCTGCCTCTGCAAACTTTGGTGCATTTACAATCACTCAAAAGGGGGCGGAGACTCCCAGATAGTATTTATAGGTGCCTAAGGGCTGCCTACTTCCAAGGCCACAATGCACCAGGATTGGACAAAGACCAGACTTTTAAGTCCCTCTTCGTGAACAACCTCCACAACAGTGTGTGGATCGATGTCGCCCTTTTCTGCAGGACCAAAACCCCACCATGAAAGACCTCCGCAAACATGCGCAGATGGTGTGGGAGCTGCACCACCGTTCAGGTGAAAACTATGATGGTGATGCAGGTGTCCTGAGGTCTCAGGTGAGGAGAGGTAAGTCTAAAAACCGAGGCTGAGGTCAGACTCAAAACAACTGGGATGCAGATGTCCCACAGTGGATTAAAACCTGCATCAGAGTGGTGAAGCAGCACCTGAACCCGCCTGGTAAGAAGGGACCTGGCTCCCCCTGACCACATGACTTGGCCCCTCCCCTCCGCACACAAAGTTCATTTTGGCAGGAGGAGGAGATCCAGGAGGTGAAAGAGGCCCATTTGACATTCTTGGGTAATCTTGGCTATGCCAACCACAGATACACTTCAGTGGTGGTAGGGGTTGTTGACACTCTCTCACTGCTTGGTACTGGGTCAGAAATCCCCCTCATGTGTTCAGACACCTTCGCACGGGTTGCTAGAACCACGCTTGCGCATGCCACTTAAGGAAAGCCACTTCAGGTGGAAGAGTGTAGCATAAACAACCGAGGCTTCACTCAGGACTTGCACCACATCACTCAATGTGTCTGGGTCAACAGCTTTCCAGGACATGTCAGCGACGCATCCCATCCACGTCACTGATCTGGACACAGAAGAACTGCTTATTGGTCAGGACATCCTAAACCGACTCGCTGCCACCAAACGGCGCCTTTGGTCCCAAGTCGTCAGCCCGACTCCCATTGGCTAAGAACTAGGCCACCCAGCTTCTAACAGCAATCGTTCAGCCAACCCACGGGTCCAAAATCTGACACCTGGTCAGATTAAAGTGACCGCATTTCCACCTTTAGAGATGTTAACTGACAGTTCATTCCACAATCTTGAACTAATTCTCATCTCATTGACAATCTGCCTTCGTCCCTCACCAGCGACGACACGCATGACACAACTCTCCTCATTTCCACAACCAAAACCATCACCAGCGCTCACCATGTTAACCTTGAACAGGTTCTTCAGGGTACAAAACCGAGCACCGAAGGTGACATGGTTGTGCACGCTCCAATGACTCAACCAGAGAATACAGACATTTCAGGTAAACAGACCATGTCTGTACCAGAAGAACCTTATTCAGGCTTCGAGTCAAAGACCGAGCAACGCTCTGCTGAGGCTCGCACTTTACCACAACAGAAACAAGGAGATGCATTTGTATGAGGAGGTCTCCCGCGATTATCACACGATCTTCGCAAGGGACTCGCACAAAAAGGGGGGGGGGGGAGTCACAGACATCCACCCAGTGCGCGTCCCCACTGACTTCGAGGCACTGCCATCTTCTGAAACCCAGTACATACCCTTTCTAGCTGACGGGGTCAAGCGGTCCTGGTTCACTGGTTTGAAACAGCCTGCGCTCCAATCTCACACCTTCCCTGTTATTCAAGATTGTTATATCTAAAGAGAAACATAAATCAATTTAAATAACACTTTTTTTGGCATTAACTATTTCCAGTTTAGCTGGTGGTGGCCCAATGTCATTATTATTTGATAAATAACCAATTTATTCTAATGAATAATTTTTCATAAATAAATTATTTTTGATAAAATGTTGCTCCGTGCTCTTGTTTATCTTCCAACATGTGAGATGTTGTTGATGAATACACAGCACAGTTCCACAGTAACCAATGTGTTTTACACAGCCACTGTTCTTTGTGTCAACATGTAGGTCCAGAACACAACTAAAGACGATGTCTCTAGACATCCAGAAGACTTCCTCAGAAGAGCCTGAATGAAAGTTTTTTGAGACGTCTTTCCTGAACATTATATTGACGTCTGGTCTGGCCGTCACTGAAAACACGTTTCAAAAGAAACAGAACACGTCATCAGTCTACCACGGGACATACACAGAGAGTCAGTTTAGTATTACCATTAACATGCATTTAATTGGACTATGGAAGAAAACCAGAGAACCCTGAGGAAACACATGCACACACAAGTTAATTCCACAAACACCTCCAGGTGGATTTAAATCCACGATTTTCTGTCTGTAGCCATTGAGACAATTTGACCATTGTAATTGATAGAGCTGATAAAACCTTTATTTGGTATATAGTTGTAATCTCAATATGAAAGGTTGTAGAAATTAATCATGCCCAAAAACTCCTGCAGGGCCTTAACCGAGGCTGGACGAGGGAAATCTGTCACCGCTTGCACCTTAGAAGGCAATGGAATGGCACCCTGAGTTGAAATACGATGACCCAAAAAGTCAATCACAGGCAGACCAAACTGGCACTTAGCAGGGTTGACAATTAGGCCATGTTCCTCAAGGCCAGACCTGGGCATTTTAAGGCCCGCGGGCCAAATGCGGCCCGTGACCCGATTCTGACCGGCCCGCGAAAGGTTGCTTAGAATTAAGAAAACAAAAGCTTCTTTCGAATTTTAATGTGTGGACTAAAACCATCGGCTCTATAAATTAAAATGGAAATGCTTTTACTTTGAAGCCTGTTTATTTATGTACAGTGTACGTAACCTACGTACGTCGTATACGTAACCCGTAAAACAAGTCAATCAGTGCATGCAAGAGATGTCGGTGGAGAATCAAAAATGGCGGTGTTGCGGGCGCCGCCATACTTATTTACCGGTCGCCGCCATTTTGAAAATATGCGTACCGGAAGTGACGTTTACTGTAGCGAGATACAGGAAGTGACGTATCAGACCCCGCGGAACGTCGGGAATTACGTTTTCGGAGGCCCACCCACCGGAAGTGATGTTGGAGGACCCACTCGCCGGAAAAAAAACTGTGCGCCGCGCTTCAAACGCACATTTGTTCCCATTGCATTGTTTTCTTCACACGTGTACTCGAAGCTCAACAGAGTAAAGGATTGTCTTCTGCTAAGGTAAATAATTGCATTTTTTTCTATGTGTAAAGTATCAGCCTGCACTAATAAGAACGAAATAGTAGGTGGAGTATACCAGTATTTAGAGACTATGTTTATACTCGCACTGGAAGACCGGAGCCAGATCAGCTTCACAACCTTCCATGAGGGAACAGATATGTTCATCTCTCCCCAACTGTGTCAGTCTGTCCACATATCTGCTGCTTTATTTCTCCGTCCAGACAACTCACAGTTTACTGTGTGCCTTCACTTATCACTCCTGCTAACTGCAGTTTCATCACAACATTTAGTTGCGTTTACGTCCTAAATGGCTGAATTTTGTCACGTGGGTGAAAAGCCTCAAAACGGTGTGCATCAGCCTGCACTAATAAGTAGGACATGGTTGATAGGTGTCATTATATCAGTATTAGTGAGAGGAAGAGTCGTTGTATAGTTATGTTGGGAGCAATTCAAGTAAGATCAGCTCAAAGTTTATGTTGCTCTTTTTTTATCTTTGTTCCATGTGTTGGTTTATTTAGACCCGTACTGGTATTTTTTATCATACTGCATTACTGGATTTTTACAACCTGACTGGGATTTCTGTGTTATTATCAGAGCATCCAAATTAGAGAAAGTTTAATGGTTGTGAGGGAGATTGAATATCTTATATATAACATACTGCAATGAATCACTTGGATGCTTGTCAGTTTGCAATCATCAATGAGAGATCAGTACATTTGAACAAATACTAATGATTCTGATTTAAATATTTTTTCAGACGCAGTGTTCAATCAGAATGTCACGTCATCGTAGCAGCGGATGCGTGGGCATGGAGCATTCATATGCACACCCAACAATGCACACAGCATCTGTGCTGACCACGGATCCAGAGACCGTAAAGGAATTGAGTGTCGCATGTCTGCATGCAGAACGCTCCTATGACTCATCAATCAAGTTTGAGATTTTTTATGTAACATAAGCTCAGTTTGTTTATTTTTATTCGTCTGTATTGCAACAGATCTTCGAGATGCTGAAAGAGATGGAGGAGGTCATGGAAATCAAGAAGGGGGACCTGAGACTCATCGATTACATTTTTGATGTTATGCTTCCAGAATTAAGATGATCAATCAATGGAGGACATCATAGAAGTAGTGGTCAATATTTTGTGTCTTTTGAAACCTATCTGCATGCACCTTGTCCATCTTTTTCAGATCATCATCAACATCCTGATGGCTGAAGGTCACACAAGGCTTCAAGCACAGGTCATCATAGCCAGTGGGAGAAAGTTCTAGCAAGCTCCTGTCGTCTGTGCTCTCATCCTCCCTGCCGGATGTCTATCAATATAGTGGTTTGAAGTCTCCTGTCCCAATTTTCAGAGTGTATCTTTTATCTATCTGTCTGTCCTCTCCTCTATCCTCTCACCCCAACCGGCCAGCAGAATGCCTCCACCTCTGAGTCTGGTTTCTGCAAAGATTTCTTCCTGTTAGAGGGACTTTTTCCCTTTCCACAGTCGCTCACGCTTGCTCATGTGGATTTGTTTGGTTTTGTCTTTAAAAGTGCTTTTAATATATAATAAAGAACAATGACGTGATTCATGGATGGTTTTATTCTTTTAAAGTTGTCAGAGGTACTTTTTGAAGGTTTGTCATGGACATTTACTCTGAAGTAACTACAGTTACTCTCCATTTTTGTAGTTAGTTTTGCTTAATGCACCACACATTGTCACTGCATGAATGAAGAAGGCAGATCAGTTTAGTAGCTGAACTCTACAGATGTGGTTCCAGCTGCAGTGTCTTGTTGAAATAGGTTCAGAGAGATATTGAATATGGAATATGATGGGGGGGGGATTCTCCCTCTTCAATCCACTTGGCTCTGGACCTTATAAACACTCTGAGCTCTATTCACATAATATCTACCTGGATGTTTCTCCAGTGTTCTTGTGCTTCTTCAAACTGAACATGATCCATGAAACCGTGACGTAACTGAAGCAGTGACATCAGTTGTCCTTTTAAATATGGCGGCGACCACAAACACGCATGGCGGCGGCCAAAAACAAGTATGTCGGTGCCCATAAGCCACCATTGTGATACCGCACTGGCGAGGTTTGCGTTTTGAGAGTAGTATGGCGCTGACCGTGAGTAATAATGGCGGCGTCCACAAACAAGCATGTCAGCGGCCGTACACCGCCATTTTTATACCGCACTGGCGAGGTTTCAAGTCTGGAGGAGCACGGTTGCATTGCGGATCATGTTCTCTTGCCTCCCACCGACAGTGACGCTGTAATTGTGCGTCGGAACAAAACATATTGCATGTAGTACTGCCTCCCACCAACAGTGGCGCTGGGGTGGTGATTCGGATCAAAATGGCCGAACAAGATGGCGGCGGTGGATTCCCCACCGACGGCTTCTCAGTGCATGTGATTGTCGCCCCTCAATGATGTACGGGCACGTCAAGAAAAGAAAGGTGGATGCTGAAGGCCGAAATTTCAAGAAGATTTGGAGCACTAAATATTTGTTTACTGAAGTCGGTGGTAAACCCGTCTGTTTAGTTTGTGGAGAGCACGTCGCCGTGTTAAAGGAGTACAATGTGAGTCGGCATTATGAGACAAAACACGCGGAGAAATACAGACACTTGGCGGAGGCTGAGAGAGCGCGAATATCAGAAGACTTGCTAGCAAAGCTAGCAAAACAACAAGGCTGTTTTAGCAAACTACACACAGCCCGGGATGCAGCGACCAAGACCAGCTTCGTTATATCCCACAAAATCGCTAAAAACAGCAAGCCGTTCTCGGATTGGCGAGTTTGTGAAAGAGTGCTTGGTGGGCTCTGCCGCGCTAATATGCCCTGAGAATAAAGAAGCATTTGAAAAAGTCCCGCTGTCCAGGCGAACCGTCACCAGAAGGGTGAAAGGAATCGCGGAGAATCTCGAATGTCAGCTCAAAAGTGGAGTTGAAAGTTTTGACTTTTTCTCTTTGGCTTTGGATGAGAGCTGTGGTGTCCGTGACACTGCCCAGTTACTGGTGTTTCTCCGGGGAATAAGGCAGGACTTCAAGATTACGGAGGAGCTGGCAGCATTGAGGTCAATAAAAGGAACGACAACGGGAAACGATCTGTTCAAGGAGGTCGATGCATGCATGGTCAAGCTTGGACTGAAATGGGACAAACTGGTAGGCGTTACTACTGATGGTTGTCCGAATATGACAGGAAAACATGTCGGACTTTTGAAACAGATCCAAGATAAAGTGACTGAACTCGGCACAGAGCATCATTTAGTGTTGATACATTGTATTATACATCAGCATGTACTGTGCAGGTCTGTGCTAAAACTTAACCATGTTATTGATGTTGTAACAAAAACGGTTAACTTTATCAGGGCACGAGCATTAAATCACAGGCAGTTTGTTGCACTTTTAGAGGAGCATGAGAATGAACATGGTGACATCAGTACCACACAGCTGTCAGATGGCTCAGTCTGGGCAAAGTGCTCAAAAAATTTTGGGACCTGAAAACAGAGATTCAAGAGTTTTGTGAGATGAAAGGCAAAAACATCCCCGAGCTTTCAGATATGAACTGGATGGCAGATTTTGCATTTGCTGTTGATGTGACGGCACTGATGAATGAACTGAGCACTAAACTGCAAGGCAAGGGCCTTTTCGTTCATGACATGCATAACCTGGTGAAGGCTTTTATGAGAAAGTTGCTGTTTCTTTCAAGTCAACTACAGAACAACACTCTCACTCACATGCAAACCCTTAAATAAGTCAGACCATCAGCCAATCATCTCTGCAGGTACTCATCCATGTTAGGAGATTTGCATGGTGAGTTTTTAAGGCGATTTGATGATTGTAAAAACATTGAGGATGAAATGCACCTGGTTTCCTCTCCCTTTGCCTGCAGAGTAGATGATGCACCCAGTGATGTTCAGCTGGAGCTCATTGACCTGCAGTCTGACACAGTACTGGCAGAGCACTTTAAGTCAGCATCACTGCTGGAGTTCTACTCATCTCTTAAGGAGGAGAACTTTCCAAACATGAGGAGACATGCTCAGAAGATGTTGGTTCTGTTTGGATCTACCTACATATGTGAACAAACATTCTCAGTAATGAAGTTTACCAAATCCAAGTTCAGATCCTCTCTTACTGATGATCATCTGTCAGCTGTGCTTCGCATCTCCACCTCAGACATTCAACCTGACTTTGATGCACTCGTTAAAGGGCAGCAAAGGCTAGATTTCTCTCACTGAACAAGAAAATACCCAAATGTGTGTTCACTATTACTTTTTATCTGCACAGCTTGGCAGTTTGACAGTCATAATGTGACATATCTTGTTAATGATATTTGGCATACAAAGACATTGTGATGTCTTAATAGAAAAAAGTGTTTTTGGTTAATGTAATTAAAAAAAGAGTTACAAATGTTTCATGTTTACAATTGTTTTGAATAGCTGCACTGAATAAAAACATTTTTTGTTAAAATAACCCTCACTTTCTCTTTACCTAATAATAACACAGACACTTACCAGCATGTGTAAACAATGCCATTTACTGCTTTCAATTTAGAAATAAAATTCATATGCAGAATAGAGTATAAACTTTTGGCAAGTTTCCGGAATAAATGTGAATGTTTGATGAGAGGCTGTATCTGGCAGCATGAATCACTCATTGAGTAAAAAGAAAAAAGTGATGGCACGTGTCGCCCCAATTAATCCCTAAAACACAAGAGCCTCTAAACGTATTGAGAAAAGGTAGGAAGCATATTACGAGCTAATAAAACTAGTAAACAGAGTCCATGTGTGTATCAGTGAAAGTGAGCAGGTTTTATGTTTCTATGTTTCTTCAGGTGAGATGTCCAGTTCCTGGACGTTCACAGCACTTTCACGGCTGGGAGACATAGTTTGCATTGTACAGAGAGGTTAAGAGATTTCTCCGACTTTAAAACATAGTGATGAAAGCAACTGTCTGCAGAATCCATGGCAAAGCATGGATTGTCAGCCTGAAAGCGTCGGGAAGTGTCGCAATGCCAGTGCATGGCGCATGTGACAGCTGCATTTCTAGTTTATTCCATCTGATTTCTACTGTAATCCTGCTCAGTAATCCCAGTTTTTATCGAGCATACCTGTAACGAGATTACACATTTTTTTATGTACTGTAACAGATTACAGTTATATGTTTTTTGTATCCTAATTATGTAACACTGTTACATGTATTCCATGACTACCCAACCCTGGTTGCACCTAAACATGTGATACACACTCAGACCTTACTGAGACTTACTAAACTAAAGTTTTCTAGCTGTGCAATGACTTGAAGTAAAGCTCTGGTAAACAAGCTGCATGTAATGATGTTCATGTAGGTACAAACAGCCAGAAGAGTCTTTAGAGCCAGAAGTGGACAGACGAAATCACCTTGTACTGCAGGTGACAGGAGGAGCAGCAAGGTGGGCGAGATACAGGTTCTGGGAGATTCCCACAACACACTGTAGACAAAAGAAAAGTGTTCAATGCACAGGTTCCACAAGTTGAGAGACTCTTAAGATCAACACCAGGAGACACCAGATCACTTTGATTGATTGTGAGGACAACACACACGGAGTGAGGTGGTATTGAAAGGCTAATTGCAGGAGGAAAGGTTTGTTTTGTAGAATGGGTCTCTTGTATTAAATTCAATGTAATTTGGATCAAATGTCTTTGTTATTTTAAAAGCATGTTTTGTTGTGAGATGTAATTTAATTTAATCACAATAACCAGCCAAAGTATTTTCTATGTTTACTACGTTTAAAACTAAATGATCAACCATCTCAACAGTCATTGGTGGACATTTAATGTATATTTCATCACCTGAAGAGTCCAACTTTGCTTTACATCTTTAACTTATATACAAGTGAAATCACAGCTCTAAGTTCTTGTTACTGAATAGTCCCTAAACGGCTCACCTGTCTCTGGCTGTGAGGCCCTGTCCGGAGGGATGGATGAGACCGATGAAACGTGGGCTCAGCCGTTGGTGGAGATTTCCACTCAACCCTTTGAAGCGCTGCTCCCACGTTCCTCCACTTGGACCATGGTTTAATCGAGGAAAATCATGTCACACTGAAAAAACAATTCTGTCATTTCATTTTTGAGTGTACTTTTTTAAGATAGAGCTTCTCAGGCTGGTTTAATCAAGTAAAATCATGTTACTGTCTTAAAGGTGTACAGGAGGATTTTCTTTTTCCGGGTGGATCATCAAGACTATTGGTACTCCCAACTGTCAATCATTCTGGTGATATATTACGCAAGGCCGTCGTATGTGCTCGTCCCCAGGTAGCGTGGATCTATTAGTTTTCACTTTCTGCGCATGCGCGCTTTCAGGTGTATATGGTGAGCTACGCCTTCAGCGAGCTCGCAGTTCTCACCGGGTACTTTGAAAATGGCAGAGGGTCGCAAAAGAGAAAAAGTGTCTTCGAAGTGTATGAGAAGAAGAGAAAGGCTTCGGAAGAGAGAAACAAGACCAGAGTGTTTTTGGGAGATTCTTTCACACGATGGCGTGCGCTGAAAGCCCAGGTTGGGCTTCCCACTGATGCTTCAGTCGCGAAGTTTCTACTCGACAGGTAAAGTTTGGCATTCTATTTGGAGAAATCCATTTCAAATCACTTCCAGTAAAAGTTATCTATGTCTATATTGTAACTTTCCAGGGTTGATTAGTGGAAAAAGTTCAAATCTTCTTGTAAAGTGAGCTTGTGTAAGCGATGCTGACTTGTGACTTGTAAACAGTGCGTGCACGAGGAGAACTGGGCTCGTTCATGTCTCTCGCACACGTTTTAGTAGGCGTTCCATCTCGGGAGCAGGTAGAGCTTTGCGTGCATTTTTCAAAAGGTGGAGAGGGCGGTTCTTTCCTAAAATTCGGGAAAATCCTACTGTACTCCTTTAAGATAGAGCTGCTCAGGCTGGTTTAATCTAGACAAATTGTGTTACTGCCTTTAGATAGAGCTGATCAGGCTGGTTTGATCTAGAAAATCACATTACTGTCTTTAGATAGAGCTGATCAGGCTGGTTTGATTTAGAAAATCACGTTACTGTCTCTAGATGGTGCTGCTCAGGCTGGTTTGATTTAGAAAATCACGTTACTGTCTCTAGATGGAGCTGCTCAGGCTGGTTTAATAAAAAAAACAAAAAACTGACTTTAGGTAGAGATGCTTAGTGTTGGAATTCGTTCCTGTGTTCCCCTGAATTCCTGCTTGTTCGTTTGATCCGGGAGAGGCAGGAACAGAGTTAATTTCTTCAATAGTGAATTTAATAATCACACAAACAAGAGATTACAAAAATACATATATCAGATTACATAATACGAGCTCAGACCGTTCTTCCTTGCAGACCCAAGTGTGCAGGCCAGGTTTACAATGAAGAAGGGCACAACTGCAACACGTGGTTCATATTTATACATTTGCATACACCACCTCAACCTCACATTGGTCGGTTCCTCGTGATGTATGCGTTGCTATAGTGAATTTGCTATTCCTTTGTTCCCAAAACTGCTTCAAACTGGTTCTTCTCAGAGCTTGACGTTCTGTGGGACAAAGTGACCTCTTATCTGTTGATCCAATCTTACCTTGACCATGTTTTTGCAAGTAGAGCACTGAGGAGACATCGCCAACCAACTTGGAATGTCCCTGAACATGGATTTATAGCTGTGTTTTCCCAACTTGGGCAGTGGGAGAAACCCCAGTAGTGTAGAAACACAACTGAATACAATATGTCCAGTTGTCACACAGAAAACAAATGTTCAACCACTATATTCCTTCAATTCCCCTTTTGACCTCTGACCCCAGAGGTCAATAATTAGTGTCAATACAGTATGAGGCACTCTTCGTATAATAGAGGTCATATGTAAGCAAAATCAACAATCATATACTCAAATAGCAACATACAAAACTTTTAAACGGTGGTGACTCCCCCTTGAACTGCAACCTTGTCGTGGTGGGGGAGTTTGAGCACCCGAATGACCCTCGGAGCTATGTTGTCGGGGGACTTGCCCCTCCTGTGGGCCCACCACCTACAGAGGCTGCCGTAGGGGTTGGGTGCATTGTGGATTGGGGGGCAGTCGACGGCAGAGGCCTCGACGACCCGATCCCCAGCCACAGAATCTGGCTATTGGGACATGGAATGTGACCTCGCTGGGGGGGAAGGAGCCCGAGCTTGTGAGGGAGGCTGAGAGATACCGTCTAGATATAGTCGGGCTCGCCTCCACTTACAGCTTGGACTCCGGAACCCAGCTCCTCGACGGGGGCTGGATACTCCACTGCTCTGGAGTTACCCTCTCTCTCTGGAGTTGCCCTGTCTCTCGGCTGGCCTGGGAACGCCTTGGGGTGCCACCGGAAGAGCTGGAGGAAGTGTCTGGGGTGAGGGAAGTCTGAGCAGAGTTGCCTCCGCGACGCGGCCCCGGATAAGCGGCAGAAAATGGATGGATGGATGGATGGACTTGGCACGTCACATGAACAGAGAGGAGCGCTATTTCACCTCCTCCCTTGCTGTCGTCTACTTCTCTGTGTTCTTCTTACTTCGGTGGATTATTCCGCCCTTTATCGTGTGGAGCTGTCTCCTGGATCAGCCAATCCAGGGGCAACTTGCTTCAGATGGATGGAGGTCTCCTGAAGAGTGCGATGTGGTTCTCCCGCCAGAGTACACTGCGACAGATGGCACCGCATTGTTCCTCTTTTATCCAGGGTTCGACTAACGGCCGGACCCTCCTCTCCAGTACCCTGGAATAGACTTTCCTGGGGAGCCTTTGTCACTCAGCCAAACAGCGTGAGACGTCCTCTCGACGACCTTAAATCGACCCGTTCACCTGGGCTCGGACCACTTCCTCTTTATCACCCTGAGAAGTACCTAGGGGCTGGTGTTGAGGATCTCAGCCGAGTCCCCCCTGGCTGCCGGTCCCGGCAACATGTGCAGAGAAACGAGATTCCAGACATCTCAAAACTGCGTTGTCACATCTCTCACCTGAACATAGATTTTTCTCTTGTATAGATTTGGCTAATGCTTTTTTCTGTCTGCCACTGGCGGATCAGGTGAAACCACTGCAAACAGGTCCGACTTATTGCCGCCAATGCAAACCAAACTCCTGTTCCGGGAATACAAAGACCGAACAGCGCTTAACAAAGGGCCCCGGACTCCATGCTCCCGGAGCACCCCCCCACAGGATGTCTCAGGGGACGCGGTCGAACGCCTTCTCAAGATCCAGAAAACACATGTGGACTGGTTGGGCAAACTCCCATGAACCCTCAAGCAGCTGGTGGAGGGTATAGAGCTGGTCCAGTGTTCCACGACCAGAATGAAAACCGCATTATTCCTCTTGGATCCAAGGTTTGACTAACGGCCGGACCCTCCACTCCAGTACACTGGAATAGACTTTCATTTCATTAGGAGTGGCCGAAATGATGCTCCACACGGGATATAGAGTAATTTTGGAATAAAGTTTGTATTTCATTAGAACAAACTAGTACTTTCTCAATTCAAGTTTAAACATGATGGACTTAGCAGTTGCAAGTACTTTCAACCAATTATATTTAGTGGAGTAACTGCTATTTTCATTTCATCAGTAGTGGCCGAAATGATGCTCCACACGGGATATAGAGTAATTTTGGAAGAAAGTTTTTATTTCATTAGAACAAACTAGTACTTTCTCAATTCAAGTTAAAATGATGTGTTTATCAGGTTCAAGCAGTTTCAATCAGTTTTATTTAGTGGAGTAACTGCTATTTTCATTTCATCAGGAGTGGCCGAAATGATGCTCCACACGGGATATAGAGTAATTTTGGAATAAAGTTTGTATTTCCTTAGAACAAACTAGTACTTTCTCAATTCAAGTTTAAACATGATGGACTTAGCAGTTGCAAGTACTTTCAACCAATTATATTTAGTGGAGTAACTGCTATTTTCATTTCATTAGGAGTGGCCGAAATGATGCTCCACACGGGATATAGAGTAATTTTGGAAGAAAGTTTTTATTTCATTAGAACAAACTAGTACTTTCTCAATTCAAGTTAAAATGATGTGTTTATCAGGTTCAAGCAGTTTCAATCAGTTTTATTTAGTGGAGTAACTGCTATTTTCATTTCATCAGGAGTGGCCGAAATGATGCTCCACACGGGATATAGAGTAATTTTGGAATAAAGTTTGTATTTCCTTAGAACAAACTAGTACTTTCTCAATTCAAGTTTAAACATGATGGACTTAGCAGTTGCAAGTACTTTCAACCAATTATATTTAGTGGAGTAACTGCTATTTTCATTTCATCAGGAGTGGCCGAAATGATGCTCCACACGGGATATAGAGTAATTTTGGAAGAAAGTTTTTATTTCATTAGAACAAACTAGTACTTTCTTAGTTCAAGTTTAAAAGATGTGTTTATCAGGTTCAAGCAGTTTCAACCAGTTTTATTTAGTGGAGTAACTGCTATTTTCATTTCATCAGTAGTGGCCGAAATGATGCTCCACACGGGATATTGAGTAATTTTGGAATAAAGTTTTTATTTCCTTAGAACAAACTAGTACTTTCTCAATTCAAGGTTAAATGATGTGTTTATCAGGTTCAAGCAGTTTCAACCAGTTTTATTTAGTGGAGTAACTGTTATTTTCATTTCATCAGTAGTGGCCGAAATGATGCTCCTCACGGGATATAGAGTGATTTTGGAATAAAGTTTTTATTTCCTTAGAACAAACTAGTACTTTCTCAATTCAAGTTTAAACATGATGGACTTAGCAGTTGCAAGTACTTTCAACCAATTATATTTAGTGGAGTAACTGCTATTTTCATTTCATTAGGAGTGGCCGAAATGATACTCCACACGGGATATAGAGTAATTTTGGAAGAAAGTTTTTATTTCATTAGAACAAACTAGTACTTTCTCAATTCAAGTTAAAATGATGTGTTTATCAGGTTCAAGCAGTTTCAACCAGTTTTATTTAGTGGAGTAACTGCTATTTTCATTTCATCAGTAGTGGCCGAAATGATGCTCCTCACGGGATATAGAGTGATTTTGGAATAAAGTTTGTATTTCCTTAGAACAAACTAGTACTTTCTCAATTCAAGTTTAAACATGATGGACTTAGCAGTTGCAAGTACTTTCAACCAATTATATTTAGTGGAGTAACTGCTATTTTCATTTCATCAGGAGTGGCCGAAATGATGCTCCACACGGGATATAGAGTAATTTTGGAAGAAAGTTTTTATTTCATTAGAACAAACTAGTACTTTCTTAGTTCAAGTTTAAAAGATGTGTTTATCAGGTTCAAGCAGTTTCAACCAGTTTTATTTAGTGGAGTAACTGCTATTTTCATTTCATCAGTAGTGGCCGAAATGATGCTCCACACGGGATATTGAGTAATTTTGGAATAAAGTTTTTATTTCCTTAGAACAAACTAGTACTTTCTCAATTCAAGGTTAAATGATGTGTTTATCAGGTTCAAGCAGTTTCAACCAGTTTTATTTAGTGGAGTAACTGTTATTTTCATTTCATCAGTAGTGGCCGAAATGATGCTCCTCACGGGATATAGAGTGATTTTGGAATAAAGTTTTTATTTCCTTAGAACAAACTAGTACTTTCTCAATTCAAGTTTAAACATGATGGACTTAGCAGTTGCAAGTACTTTCAACCAATTATATTTAGTGGAGTAACTGCTATTTTCATTTCATTAGGAGTGGCCGAAATGATGCTCCACACGGGATATAGAGTAATTTTGGAAGAAAGTTTTTATTTCATTAGAACAAACTAGTACTTTCTCAATTCAAGTTAAAATGATGTGTTTATCAGGTTCAAGCAGTTTCAACCAGTTTTATTTAGTGGAGTAACTGCTATTTTCATTTCATCAGTAGTGGCCGAAATGATGCTCCTCACGGGATATAGAGTGATTTTGGAATAAAGTTTGTATTTCCTTAGAACAAACTAGTACTTTCTCAATTCAAGTTTAAACATGATGGACTTAGCAGTTGCAAGTACTTTCAACCAATTATATTTAGTGGAGTAACTGCTATTTTCATTTCATCAGGAGTGGCCGAAATGATGCTCCTCACGGGATATAGAGTAATTTTGGAATAAAGTTTTTGTTTCCTTAGAGCAAACTAGTACTTTTCAATTCAAGTTTAAACATGAAGTGTTTATAAGGTTAAAGCAGTTTCAACCTCTTTTATTATGCTGGATTTGACTGTGATGGTCTTTTCATCAGTTGTGGCCGAAAAGATGCTTCAGACGAGATACTGAGTATGTTTTTAGAATAAAGTTTTAATTTCATTAGGACAAACTCGTACTTTCACTATTCAAGTATCTACCCAGATAAATGTACACTAACACAACTATTGCTCACCCAAGGTGCTAAAGACACTGTGTTGCAGTTGCGAGGTTACAATTTGTATAGACTACAGAAGTGAAAGCCACAGGTGCATTAACAACATTTTCGCACTTTTCGAAACACAGCTTTTGCGTGACTCCTACCATGAGTCGTCAGAGACACTGCGTGCTCAGAGCAAAGATACCTCGGGAGCCACATGACCCAGTTGAAGACTGTTGTCGCCGGTCTTCTATGCCTGTCTACACAGGAGAGAAGAAACCTCAACAGCGAGTTGCTATGACACACATCCATCAGTGCTCTCAGCCGCACCACCACGTGGTCTCGCAGCTCTTTCACTCCTTTTCAGGAGAAGGAACATTGTCATTTTCCAGCACCTGACAGTGCTATCAGCTCCCTCACTCTCTCCACCGGAGAACCAGGATGTTCTAGCTCAGATGACTCTGAACATTCCGATATCCCAAGGGTACCTGGTCTTTGGACCAGCCAGCTTGAGTCCCTTGCAGAGGACATAGAGCAGTTCGAACCAAACAACCCGGAGATTCGTGTAGCGGACAACCTGGTGGAGGTTGAACGCTGCCTCTTCAACCTGCCTCATCCTTCGTCCCGAGAGAAGCTTACGCTTCTCTGGAAGATGACATCCAGGAGTGTCCATGTTTACATAGAGTCCCTCCCATCTGCCATCAGAGATCATTACTCAGCCCTCTGTCATGCGCTTAGGGAAGCAGGATCATCTGCACAATGATCCTGCCTCTGCAAACTTTGGTGCATTTACAATCACTCAAAAGGGGGCGGAGACTCCCAGATAGTATTTATAGGTGCCTAAGGGCTGCCTACTTCCAAGGCCACAATGCACCAGGATTGGACAAAGACCAGACTTTTAAGTCCCTCTTCGTTAACAACCTCCACAACAGTGTGTGGATCGATGTCGCCCTTTTCTGCAGGACCAAAAACCCCACCATGAAAGACCTCCGCAAACATGCGCAGATGGTGTGGGAGCTGCACCACCGTTCAGGTGAAATCTATGATGGTGATGCAGGTGTCCTGAGGTCTCAGGTGAGGAGAGGTACGTCTAAAAACCGAGGCTGAGGTCAGACTCAAAACAACTGGGATGCAGATGTCCCACAGTGGATTAAAACCTGCATCAGAGTGGTGAAGCAGCACCTGAACCCGCCTGGTAAGAAGGGACCTGGCTCCCCCTGACCGCATGACTTAGCCCCTCCCCTCCGCACACAAAGTTCATTTTGGCAGGAGGAGGAGATCCAGGAGGTGAAAGAGGCCCATTTGACATTCTTGGGTAATCTTGGCTATGCCAACCACAGATACACTTCAGTGGTGGTAGGGGTTGTTGACACTCTCTCACTGCTTGGTACTGGGTCAGAAATCCCCCTCATGTGTTCAGACACCTTCGCACGGGTTGCTAGAACCACGCTTGCGCATGCCACTTAAGGAAAGCCACTTCAGGTGGAAGAGTGTAGCATAAACAACCGAGGCTTCACTCAGGACTTGCACCACATCACTCAATGTGTCTGGGTCAACAGCTTTCCAGGACATGTCAGCGACGCATCCCATCCACGTCACTGATCTGGACACAGAAGAACTGCTTATTGGTCAGGACATCCTAAACCGACTCGCTGCCACCAAACGGCGCCTTTGGTCCCAAGTCGTCAGCCCGACTCCCATTGGCTAAGAACTAGGCCACCCAGCTTCTAACAGCAATCGTTCAGCCAACCCACGGGTCCAAAATCTGACACCTGGTCAGATTAAAGTGACCGCATTTCCACCTTTAGAGATGTTAACTGACAGTTCATTCCACAATCTTGAACTAATTCTCATCTCATTGGACAATCTGCCTTCGTCCCTCACCAGCGACGACACGCATGACACAACTCTCCTCATTTCCACAACCAAAACCATCACCAGCGCTCACCATGTTAACCTTGAACAGGTTCTTCAGGGTACAAAACCGAGCACCGAAGGTGACATGGTTGTGCACGCTCCAATGACTCAACCAGAGAATACAGACATTTCAGGTAAACAGACCATGTCTGTACCAGAAGAACCTTATTCAGGCTTCGAGTCAAAGACCGAGCAACGCTCTGCTGAGGCTCGCACTTTACCACAACAGAAACAAGGAGATGCATTTGTATGAGGAGGTCTCCCTCCTCACACGATCTTCGCAAGGGACTCGCACAAAAGGGGGGGGGGGGGGGGGAGTCACAGACATCCACCCAGTGCGCGTCCCCACTGACTTCGAGGCACTGCCATCTTCTGAAACCCAGTACATACCCTTTCTAGCTGACGGGGTCAAGCGGTCCTGGTTCACTGGTTTGAAACAGCCTGCGCTCCAATCTCACACCTTCCCTGTTATTCAAGATTGTTATATCTAAAGAGAAACATAAATCAATTTAAATAACACTTTTTTTGGCATTAACTATTTCCAGTTTAGCTGGTGGTGGCCCAATGTCATTATTATTTGATAAATAACCAATTTATTCTAATGAATAATTTTTCATAAATAAATTATTTTTGATAAAATGTTGCTCCGTGCTCTTGTTTATCTTCCAACATGTGAGATGTTGTTGATGAATACACAGCACAGTTCCACAGCAACCAATGTGTTTTACACAGCCACTGTTCTTTGTGTCAACATGTAGGTCCAGAACACAACTAAAGACGATGTCTCTAGACATCCAGAAGACTTCCTCAGAAGAGCCTGAATGAAAGTTTTTTGAGACGTCTTTCCTGAACATTATATTGACGTCTGGTCTGGCCGTCACTGAAAACACGTTTCAAAAGAAACAGAACACGTCATCAGTCTACCACGGGACATACACAGAGAGTCAGTTTAGTATTACCATTAACATGCATTTAATTGGACTATGGAAGAAAACCAGAGAACCCTGAGGAAACACATGCACACACAAGTTAATTCCACAAACACCTCCAGGTGGATTTAAATCCACGATTTTCTGTCTGTAGCCATTGAGACAATTTGACCATTGTAATTGATAGAGCTGATAAAACCTTTATTTGGTATATAGTTGTAATCTCAATATGAAAGGTTGTAGAAATTAATCATGCCCAAAAACTCCTGCAGGGCCTTAACCGAGGCTGGACGAGGGAAATCTGTCACCGCTTGCACCTTAGAAGGCAATGGAATGGCACCCTGAGTTGAAATACGATGACCCAAAAAGTCAATCACAGGCAGACCAAACTGGCACTTAGCAGGGTTGACAATTAGGCCATGTTCCTCAAGGCCAGACCTGGGCATTTTAAGGCCCGCGGGCCAAATGCGGCCCGTGACCCGATTCTGACCGGCCCGCGAAAGGTTGCTTAGAATTAAGAAAACAAAAGCTTCTTTCGAATTTTAATGTGTGGACTAAAACCATCGGCTCTATAAATTAAAATGGAAATGCTTTTACTTTGAAGCCTGTTTATTTATGTACAGTGTACGTAACCTACGTACGTCGTATACGTAACCCGTAAAACAAGTCAAACAGTGCATGCAAGAGATGTCGGTGGAGAATCAAAAATGGCGGTGTTGCGGGCGCCGCCATACTTATTTACCGGTCGCCGCCATTTTGAAAATATGCGTACCGGAAGTGACGTTTACTGTAGCGAGATACAGGAAGTGACGTATCAGACCCCGCGGAACGTCGGGAATTACGTTTTCGGAGGCCCACCCACCGGAAGTGACGTTGGAGGACCCACTCGCCGGAAAAAAAACTGTGCGCCGCGCTTCAAACGCACATTTGTTCCCATTGCATTGTTTTCTTCACACGTGTACTCGAAGCTCAACAGAGTAAAGGATTGTCTTCTGCTAAGGTAAATAATTGCATTTTTTTCTATGTGTAAAGTATCAGCCTGCACTAATAAGAACGAAATAGTAGGTGGAGTTATACCAGTATTTAGAGACTATGTTTATACTCGCACTGGAAGACCGGAGCCAGATCAGCTTCACAACCTTCCATGAGGGAACAGATATGTTCATCTCTCCCCAACTGTGTCAGTCTGTCCACATATCTGCTGCTTTATTTCTCCGTCCAGACAACTCACAGTTTACTGTGTGCCTTCACTTATCACTCCTGCTAACTGCAGTTTCATCACAACATTTAGTTGCGTTTACGTCCTAAATGGCTGAATTTTGTCACGTGGGTGAAAAGCCTCAAAACGGTGTGCATCAGCCTGCACTAATAAGTAGGACATGGTTGATAGGTGTCATTATATCAGTATTAGTGAGAGGAAGAGTCGTTGTATAGTTATGTTGGGAGCAATTCAAGTAAGATCAGCTCAAAGTTTATGTTGCTCTTTTTTTATCTTTGTTCCATGTGTTGGTTTATTTAGACCCGTACTGGTATTTTTTATCATACTGCATTACTGGATTTTTACAACCTGACTGGGATTTCTGTGTTATTATCAGAGCATCCAAATTAGAGAAAGTTTAATGGTTGTGAGGGAGATTGAATATCTTATATATAACATACTGCAATGAATCACTTGGATGCTTGTCAGTTTGCAATCATCAATGAGAGATCAGTACATTTGAACAAATACTAATGATTCTGATTTAAATATTTTTTCAGACGCAGTGTTCAATCAGAATGTCACGTCATCGTAGCAGCGAATGCGTGGGCATGGAGCATTCATATGCACACCCAACAATGCACACAGCATCTGTGCTGACCACGGATCCAGAGACCGTAAAGGAATTGAGTGTCGCATGTCTGCATGCAGAACACTCCTATGACTCATCAATCAAGTTTGAGATTTTTTATGTAACATAAGCTCAGTTTGTTTATTTTTATTCGTCTGTATTGCAACAGATCTTCGAGATGCTGAAAGAGATGGAGGAGGTCATGGAAATCAAGAAGGGGGACCTGAGACTCATCAATTACATTTTTGATGTTATGCTTCCAGAATTAAGATGATCAATCAATGGAGGACATCATAGAAGTAGTGGTCAATATTTTGTGTCTTTTGAAACCTATCTGCATGCACCTTGTCCATCTTTTTCAGATCATCATCAACATCCTGATGGCTGAAGGTCACACAAGGCTTCAAGCACAGGTCATCATAGCCAGTGGGAGAAAGTTCTAGCAAGCTCCTGTCGTCTGTGCTCTCATCCTCCCTGCCGGATGTCTATCAATATAGTGGTTTGAAGTCTCCTGTCCCAATTTTCAGAGTGTATCTTTTATCTATCTGTCTGTCCTCTCCTCTATCCTCTCACCCCAACCGGCCAGCAGAATGCCTCCACCTCTGAGTCTGGTTTCTGCAAAGATTTCTTCCTGTTAGAGGGACTTTTTCCCTTTCCACAGTCGCTCACGCTTGCTCATGTGGATTTGTTTGGTTTTGTCTTTAAAAGTGCTTTTAATATATAATAAAGAACAATGACGTGAGTCATGGATGGTTTTATTCTTTTAAAGTTGTCAGAGGTACTTTTTGAAGGTTTGTCATGGACATTTACTCTGAAGTAACTACAGTTACTCTCCATTTTTGTAGTTAGTTTTGCTTAATGCACCACACATTGTCACTGCATGAATGAAGAAGGCAGATCAGTTTAGTAGCTGAACTCTACAGATGTGGTTCCAGCTGCAGTGTCTTGTTGAAATAGGTTCAGAGAGATATTGAATATGGAATATGATGGGGGGGGGGGATTCTCCCTCTTCAATCCACTTGGCTCTGGACCTTATAAACACTCTGAGCTCTATTCACATAATATCTACCTGGATGTTTCTCCAGTGTTCTTGTGCTTCTTCAAACTGAACATGATCCATGAAACCGTGACGTAACTGAAGCAGTGACATCAGTTGTCCTTTTAAATATGGCGGCGACCACAAACACGCATGGCGGCGGCCAAAAACAAGTATGTCGGTGCCCATAAGCCACCATTGTGATACCGCACTGGCGAGGTTTGCGTTTTGAGAGTAGTATGGCGCTGACCGTGAGTAATAATGGCGGCGTCCACAAACAAGCATGTCAGCGGCCGTACACCGCCATTTTTATACCGCACTGGCGAGGTTTCAAGTCTGGAGGAGCACGGTTGCATTGCGGATCATGTTCTCTTGCCTCCCACCGACAGTGACGCTGTAATTGTGCGTCGGAACAAAACATATTGCATGTAGTACTGCCTCCCACCAACAGTGGCGCTGGGGTGGTGATTCGGATCAAAATGGCCGAACAAGATGGCGGCGGTGGATTCCCCACCGACGGCTTCTCAGTGCATGTGATTGTCGCCCCTCAATGATGTACGGGCACGTCAAGAAAAGAAAGGTGGATGCTGAAGGCCGAAATTTCAAGAAGATTTGGAGCACTAAATATTTGTTTACTGAAGTCGGTGGTAAACCCGTCTGTTTAGTTTGTGGAGAGCACGTCGCCGTGTTTAAGGAGTACAATGTGAGTCGGCCTTATGAGACAAAACACGCGGAGAAATACAGACACTTGGCGGAGGCTGAGAGAGCGCGAATATCAGAAGACTTGCTAGCAAAGCTAGCAAAACAACAAGGCTGTTTTAGCAAACTACACACAGCCCGGGATGCAGCGACCAAGACCAGCTTCGTTATATCCCACAAAATCGCTAAAAACAGCAAGCCGTTCTCGGATTGGCGAGTTTGTGAAAGAGTGCTTGGTGGGCTCTGCCGCGCTAATATGCCCTGAGAATAAAGAAGCATTTGAAAAAGTCCCGCTGTCCAGGCGAACCGTCACCAGAAGGGTGAAAGGAATCGCGGAGAATCTCGAATGTCAGCTCAAAAGTGGAGTTGAAAGTTTTGACTTTTTCTCTTTGGCTTTGGATGAGAGCTGTGGTGTCCGTGACACTGCCCAGTTACTGGTGTTTCTCCGGGGAATAAGGCAGGACTTCAAGATTACGGAGGAGCTGGCAGCATTGAGGTCAATAAAAGGAACGACAACGGGAAACGATCTGTTCAAGGAGGTCGATGCATGCATGGTCAAGCTTGGACTGAAATGGGACAAACTGGTAGGCGTCACTACTGATGGTTGTCCGAATATGACAGGAAAATATGTCGGACTTTTGAAACAGATCCAAGATAAAGTGACTGAACTCGGCACAGAGCATCATTTAGTGTTGATACATTGTATTATACATCAGCATGTACTGTGCAGGTCTGTGCTAAAACTTAACCATGTTATTGATGTTGTAACAAAAACGGTTAACTTTATCAGGGCACGAGCATTAAATCACAGGCAGTTTGTTGCACTTTTAGAGGAGCATGAGAATGAACATGGTGACATCATGTACCACACAGCTGTCAGATGGCTCAGTCCGGGCAAAGTGCTCAAAAGATTTTGGGACCTGAAAACAGAGATTCAAGAGTTTTGTGAGATGAAAGGCAAAAACATCCCCGAGCTTTCAGATATGAACTGGATGGCAGATTTTGCGTTTGCTGTTGATGTGACGGCACTGATGAATGAACTGAGCACTAAACTGCAAGGCAAGGGCCTTTTCGTTCATGACATGCATAACCTGGTGAAGGCTTTTATGAGAAAGTTGCTGTTTCTTTCAAGTCAACTACAAAACAACACTCTCACTCACATGCAAACCCTTAAATAAGTCAGACCATCAGCCAATCATCTCTGCAGGTACTCATCCATGTTAGGAGATTTGCATGGTGAGTTTTTAAGGCGATTTGATGATTGTAAAAACATTGAGGATGAAATGCACCTGGTTTCCTCTCCCTTTGCCTGCAGAGTAGATGATGCACCCAGTGATGTTCAGCTGGAGCTCATTGACCTGCAGTCTGACACAGTACTGGCAGAGCACTTTAAGTCAGCATCACTGCTGGAGTTCTACTCATCTCTTAAGGAGGAGAACTTTCCAAACATGAGGAGACATGCTCAGAAGATGTTGGTTCTGTTTGGATCTACCTACATATGTGAACAAACATTCTCAGTAATGAAGTTTACCAAATCCAGGTTCAGATCCTCTCTTACTGATGATCATCTGTCAGCTGTGCTTCGCATCTCCACCTCAGACATTCAACCTGACTTTGATGCACTCGTTAAAGGGCAGCAAAGGCTAGATTTCTCTCACTGAACAAGAAAATACCCAAATGTGTGTTCACTATTACTTTTTGTCTGCACAGCTTGGCAGTTTGACAATCATAATGTGACATATCTTGTTAATGATATTTGGCATACAAAGACATTGTGATGTCTTAATAGAAAAAAGTGTTTTTGGTTAATGTAATTAAAAAAAGAGTTACAAATGTTTCATGTTTACAATTGTTTTGAATAACTGCACTGAATAAAAACATTTTTTGTTAAAATAACCCTCACTTTCTCTTTACCTAATAATAACACAGACACTTACCAGCATGTGTAAACAATGCCATTTACTGCTTTCAATTTAGAAATAAAATTCATATGCAGAATAGAGTTTAAACTTTTGGCAAGGCCCTCCACAATATTTTCTGCTTCTCATTTGGCCCCTTCGGAAAAATAATTGCCCACCCCTGCTCAAGGCGCTGAAAAACTTGCTTTAGGTGTGAAAAATGCTCCTCAACTGAAGAACTAGCCACCAAGATGTCGTCCAGGTAAACAGAAACGAAAGCGAGGTCGCGCAGCACAGAGTCCATCAACCTCTGAAAAGCCGTGCCTCTACTCTTGCCTGGCCATAATAAAACATAAAAAAATGACAAGAAAGAATAGAAAGTGTCATCTGCTCAGTGTATTGACACATCTTATACACAGCAGACACAAATTGCACTTAACAAGTTTTGAACTATCAAAACTCAGTAACCAATCAGGTGTCTAACATTGATTTTTTTTTTTTAGAGAATCAAAACCACAATACAAATAAAGCTTTCAATTTCTATTCAAGAAAATGTGCCCATCTTTTCTAAAACTCTCTCTCTCTCTCTCTCTCTCTCTCTCTCTCTCTCTCTCTCTCTCTCGCCCCGTTTCCTCATTAGTTTTAATGTTGGTTTTTTTCCGGAATAAATGTGAATGTTTGATGAGAGGCTGTATCTGGCAGCATGAATCACTCATTGAGTAAAAAGAAAAAAGTGATGGCACGTGTCGCCCCAATTAATCCCTAAAACACAAGAGCCTCTAAACGTATTGAGAACAGGTAGGAAGCATATTACGAGCTAATAAAACTAGTAAACAGAGTCCATGTGTGTATCAGTGAAAGTGAGCAGGTTTTATGTTTCTATGTTTCTTCAGGTGAGATGTCCAGTTCCTGGACGTTCACAGCACTTTCACGGCTGGGAGACATAGTTTGCATTGTACAGAGAGGTTAAGAGATTTCTCCGACTTTAAAACATAGTGATGAAAGCAACTGTCTGCAGAATCCATGGCAAAGCATGGATTGTCAGCCTGAAAGCGTCGGGAAGTGTCGCAATGCCAGTGCATGGCGCATGTGACAGCTGCATTTCTAGTTTATTCCATCTGATTTCTACTGTAATCCTGCTCAGTAATCCCAGTTTTTATCGAGCATACCTGTAACGAGATTACACATTTTTTTATGTACTGTAACAGATTACAGTTATATGTTTTTTGTATCCTAATTATGTAACACTGTTACATGTATTCCATGACTACCCAACCCTGGTTGCACCTAAACATGTGATACACACTCAGACCTTACTGAGACTTACTAAACTAAAGTTTTCTAGCTGTGCAATGACTTGAAGTAAAGCTCTGGTAAACAAGCTGCATGTAATGATGTTCATGTAGGTACAAACAGCCAGAAGAGTCTTTAGAGCCAGAAGTGGACAGACGAAATCACCTTGTACTGCAGGTGACAGGAGGAGCAGCAAGGTGGGCGAGATACAGGTTCTGGGAGATTCCAACAACACACTGTAGACAAAAGAAAAGTGTTAAATGCACAGGCTCCACAAGTTGAGAGACTCTTAAGATCAACACCAGGAGACACCAGATCACTTTGATTGATTGTGAGGACAACACACACGGAGTGAGGTGGTATTGAAAGGCTAATTGCAGGAGGAAAGGTTTGTTTTGTAGAATGGGTCTCTTGTATTAAATTCAATGTAATTTGGATCAAATGTCTTTGTTATTTTAAAAGCATGTTTTGTTGTGAGATGTAATTTAATTTAATCACAATAACCAGCCAAAGTATTTTCTATGTTTACTACGTTTAAAACTAAATGATCAACCATCTCAACAGTCATTGGTGGACATTTAATGTATATTTCATCACCTGAAGAGTCCAACTTTGCTTTACATCTTTAACTTATATACAAGTGAAATCACAGCTCTAAGTTCTTGTTACTGAATAGTCCCTAAACGGCTCACCTGTCTCTGGCTGTGAGGCCCTGTCCGGAGGGATGGATGAGCCCGATGAAACGTGGGCTCAGCCGTTGGTGGAGATTTCCACTCAACCCTTTGAAGCGCTGCTCCCACGTTCCTCCACTTGGACCATGGTTTAATCGAGGAAAATCATGTCACACTGAAAAAACAATTCTGTCATTTCATTTTTGAGTGTACTTTTTTAAGATAGAGCTTCTCAGGCTGGTTTAATCAAGTAAAATCATGTTACTGTCTTAAAGGTGTACAGGAGGATTTTCTTTTTCCGGGTGGATCATCAAGACTATTGGTACTCCCAACTGTCAATCATTCTGGTGATATATTACGCAAGGCCGTCGTATGTGCTCGTCCCCAGGTAGCGTGGATCTATTAGTTTTCACTTTCTGCGCATGCGCGCTTTCAGGTGTATATGGTGAGCTACGCCTTCAGCGAGCTCGCAGTTCTCACCGGGTACTTTGAAAATGGCAGAGGGTCGCAAAAGAGAAAAAGTGTCTTCGAAGTGTATGAGAAGAAGAGAAAGGCTTCGGAAGAGAGAAACAAGACCAGAGTGTTTTTGGGAGATTCTTTCACACGATGGCGTGCGCTGAAAGCCCAGGTTGGGCTTCCCACTGATGCTTCAGTCGCGAAGTTTCTACTCGACAGGTAAAGTTTGGCATTCTATTTGGAGAAATCCATTTCAAATCACTTCCAGTAAAAGTTATCTATGTCTATATTGTAACTTTCCAGGGTTGATTAGTGGAAAAAGTTCAAATCTTCTTGTAAAGTGAGCTTGTGTAAGCGATGCTGACTTGTGACTTGTAAACAGTGCGTGCACGAGGAGAACTGGGCTCGTTCATGTCTCTCGCACACGTTTTAGTAGGCGTTCCATCTCGGGAGCAGGTAGAGCTTTGCGTGCATTTTTCAAAAGGTGGAGAGGGCGGTTCTTTCCTAAAATTCGGGAAAATCCTACTGTACTCCTTTAAGATAGAGCTGCTCAGGCTGGTTTAATCCAGACAAATTGTGTTACTGCCTTTAGATAGAGCTGATCAGGCTGGTTTGATCTAGAAAATCACATTACTGTCTTTAGATAGAGCTGATCAGGCTGGTTTGATTTAGAAAATCACGTTACTGTCTCTAGATGGTGCTGCTCAGGCTGGTTTGATTTAGAAAATCACGTTACTGTCTCTAGATGGTGCTGCTCAGGCTGGTTTGATTTAGAAAATCACGTTACTGTCTCTAGATGGTGCTGCTCAGGCTGGTTTGATTTAGAAAATCACTTTACTGTCTCTAGATGGAGCTGCTCAGGCTGGTTTAATAAAAAAAACAAAAAACTGACTTTAGGTAGAGATGCTTAGTGTTGGAATTCGTTCCTGTGTTCCCCTGAATTCCTGCTTGTTCGTTTGATCCGGGAGAGGCAGGAACAGAGTTAATTTCTTCAATAGTGAATTTAATAATCACACAAACAAGAGATTACAAAAATACATATATCAGATTACATAATACGAGCTCAGACCATTCTTCCTTGCAGACCCAAGTGTGCAGGCCAGGTTTACAATGAAGAAGGGCACAACTGCAACACGTATTTATACATTTGCATACACCACCTCAACCTCACATTGGTCGGTTCCTCGTGATGTATGCGTTGCTATAGTGAATTTGCTATTCCTTTGTTCCCAAAACTGCTTCAAACTGGTTCTTCTCAGAGCTTGACGTTCTGTGGGACAAAGTGACCTCTTATCTGTTGATCCAATCTTACCTTGACCATGTTTTTGCAAGTAGAGCACTGAGGAGACATCGCCAACCAACTTGGAATGTCCCTGAACATGGATTTATAGCTGTGTTTTCCCAACTTGGGCAGTGGGAGAAACCCCAGTAGTGTAGAAACACAACTGAATACAATATGTCCAGTTGTCACACAGAAAACAAATGTTCAACCACTATATTCCTTCAATTCCCCTTTTGACCTCTGACCCCAGAGGTCAATAATTAGTGTCAATACAGTATGAGGCACTCTTCGTATAATAGAGGTCATATGTAAGCAAAATCAACAATCATATACTCAAATAGCAACATACAAATCTTTTAAACGGTGGTGACTCCCCCTTGAACTGCAACCTTGTCGTGGTGGGGGAGTTTGAGCACCCGAATGACCCTCGGAGCTATGTTGTCGGGGGACTTGCCCCTCCTGTGGGCCCACCACCTACAGAGGCTGCCGTAGGGGTTGGGTGCATTGTGGATTGGGGGGCAGTCGACGGCAGAGGCCTCGACGACCCGATCCCCGGCCACAGAATCTGGCTATTGGGACATGGAATGTGACCTCGCTGGGGGGGAAGGAGCCCGAGCTTGTGAGGGAGGCTGAGAGGTACCGTCTAGATATAGTCGGGCTCGCCTCCACTTACAGCTTGGACTCCGGAACCCAGCTCCTCGACGGGGGCTGGATACTCCACTGCTCTGGAGTTGCCCTCTCTCTCTGGAGTTGCCCTGTCTCTCGGCTGGCCTGGGAACGCCTTGGGGTGCCACCGGAAGAGCTGGAGGAAGTGTCTGGGGTGAGGGAAGTCTGAGCAGAGTTGCCTCCGCGACGCGGCCCCGGATAAGCGGCAGAAAATGGATGGATGGATGGATGGACTTGGCACGTCACATGAACAGAGAGGAGCGCTATTTCACCTCCTCCCTTGCTGTCGTCTACTTCTCTGTGTTCTTCTTACTTCGGTGTACAGGGATTATTCCGCCCTTTGACGTGTGGAGCTGTCTCCTGGATCAGCCAATCCAGGGGCAACTTGCTTCAGATGGATGGAGGTCTCCTGAAGAGTGCGATGTGGTTCTCCCGCCAGAGTACACTGCGACAGATGGCACTGCATTGTTCCTCTTTTATCCAGGGTTCGACTAACGGCCGGACCCTCCTCTCCAGTACCCTGGAATAGACTTTCCTGGGGAGCCTTTGTCACTCAGCCGAACAGCGTGAGACGTCCTCTCGACGACCTTAAATCGACCCGTTCACCTGGGCTCGGACCACTTCCTCTTTATCACGCTGAGAAGTACCCAGGGGCTGGTGTTGAGGATCTCAGCCGAGTCCCCCCTGGCTGCCGGTCCCAGCAACATGTGCAGAGAAACGAGATTCCAGACATCTCAAAACTGCATTGTCACATCTCTCCCCTGAACATAGATTTTTCTCTTGTATAGATTTGGCTAATGCTTTTTTCTGTCTGCCACTGGCGGATCAGGTGAAACCACTGCAAACAGGTCCGACTTATTGCCGCCAATGCAAACCAAACTCCTGTTCCGGGAATACAAAGACCGAACAGCGCTTAACAAAGGGCCCCGGACTCCATGCTCCCGGAGCACCCCCCCACAGGATGTCTCAGGGGACGCGGTCGAACGCCTTCTCAAGATCCAGAAAACACATGTGGACTGGTTGGGCAAACTCCCATGAACCCTCAAGCAGCTGGTGGAGGGTATAGAGCTGGTCCAGTGTTCCACGACCAGAATGAAAACCGCATTATTCCTCTTGGATCCAAGGTTTGACTAACGGCCGGACCCTCCACTCCAGTACACTGGAATAGACTTTCCTGGGGAGGCTGAGGAGTGTGATCCCTCAGTAGTTGGAACACACCCTCCGATCCCGCTCCTTGAAGAGAGGGACCACGACCCCATTCTGCCTGTCCAGAGGTACCGTCCCCGCGTCACGCGATGTTGCAGGGATGAAGGGCCCCGGACTCCATGCTCCTGGAGCATGGAGTCGGTTTGCCAGAATTTCCTCGGGGCAGACCGAAAGTCCTCTTCCATGGCCTCTCCAAACTCCTCCCAGACCCGAGTTATTGCCTCCACCACAGCCATGAACTATGGGTCATGACCGAAAGAACGAGATCCCGGATACAAGCGGTTGAAGTGAGCTTCCTGCGTAGGGTGGCTGAGCGCACCCTTAGAGATAGGATGAGGAGCTTGAGAGTTGGTTTTTAGAATAAAGTTTGTATTTTACTAGACCATAGTCGTACTTTCACTATTCAAGTTTAAACATGAAGTGTTTATCAGGTTTAAGCAGTTTCATTATGCTGGATTTGACTGCTATGGTCTTCTCATCAGTTGTGGCCGAAAAAATGCTTCAGACGAGATACTGAGTGTGTTTTTAGAATAAAGTTTGTATTTCACGAAACATACTAAACTCTCACTATTCAACTTTTAAATGATGTGTTTATCAGGTTCAAGCAGTTTCAACCAGTTTTATTTAGTGGAGTAACTGCTATTTTCATTTCATCAGTAGTGGCCGAAATGTTGCTCCTCACGGGATATAGAGTGATTTTGGAATAAAGTTTGTATTTCCTTAGAACAAACTAGTACTTTCTCAATTCAAGTTAAAATGATGTGTTTATCAGGTTCAAGCAGTTTCAACCAGTTTTATTTAGTGGAGTAACTGCTATTTTCATTTCATCAGTAGTGGCCGAAATGATGCTCCTCACGGGATATAGAGTGATTTTGGAATAAAGTTTGTATTTCCTTAGAACAAACTAGTACTTTCTCAATTCAAGGTTAAACATGATGGACTTAGCAGTTGCAAGTACTTTCAACCAATTATATTTAGTGGAGTAACTGCTATTTTCATTTCATTAGGAGTGGCCGAAATGATGCTCCACACGGGATATAGAGTAATTTTGGAAGAAAGTTTTTATTTCATTAGAACAAACTAGTACTTTCTCAATTCAAGTTAAAATGATGTGTTTATCAGGTTCAAGCAGTTTCAACCAGTTTTATTTAGTGGAGTAAAAACTATTTTCATTTCATCAGTAGTGGCCGAAATGATGCTCCTCACGGGATATAGAGTGATTTTGGAATAAAGTTTGTATTTCCTTAGAACAAACTAGTACTTTCTCAATTCAAGTTTAAACATGATGGACTTAGCAGTTGCAAGTACTTTCAACCAATTATATTTAGTGGAGTAACTGCTATTTTCATTTCATTAGGAGTGGCCGAAATGATGCTCCTCACGGGATATAGAGTAATTTTGGAATAAAGTTTTTATTTCATTAGAACAAACTAGTACTTTCTCAATTCAAGTTAAAATGATGTGTTTATCAGGTTCAAGCAGTTTCAACCAGTTCTATTTAGTGGAGTAACTGCTATTTTCATTTCATCAGTAGTGGCCGAAATGATGCTCCTCACGGGATATAGAGTGATTTTGGAATAAAGTTTTTATTTCATTAGAACAAACTAGTACTTTCTCAATTCAAGGTTAAACATGATGGACATAGCAGTTGCAAGCACTTTCAAACAATTATATTTAGTGGAGTAACTGTTATTTTCATTTCACCAGGAGTGGCCGAAATGATGCTCCACACGGGATATAGAGTAATTTTGGAAGAAAGTTTTTATTTCCTTAGAACAAACTAGTACTTTCTCAGTTCAAGTTTAAATGATTTGTTTATCAGGTTCAAGCAGTTTCAACCATTTTTATTTAGTGGAGTAACTGCTATTTTCATTTCATCAGGAGTGGCCGAAATGATGCTCCACACGGGATATAGAGTAATTTTGGAAGAAAGTTTTTATTTCATTAGAACAAACTAGTACTTTCTCAGTTCAAGTTTAAATGATTTGTTTATCAGGTTCAAGCAGTTTCAACCAGTTTTATTTAGTGGAGTAACTGCTATTTTCATTTCATCAGTAGTGGCCGAAATGATGCTCCACACGGGATATAGAGTAATTTTGGAATAAAGTTTTTGTTTCCTTAGAGCAAACTGGTACTTTTCAATTCAAGTTTAAACATGAAGTGTTTATAAGGTTAAAGCAGTTTCAACCTCTTTTATTATGCTGGATTTGACTGTGATGGTCTTTTCATCAGTTGTGGCCGAAAAGATGCTTCAGACGAGATACTGAGTATGTTTTTAGAATAAAGTTTCAATTTCATTAGGACAAACTCGTACTTTCACTATTCAAGTATCTACCCAGATAAATGTACACTAACACAACTATTGCTCACCCAAGGTGCTAAAAACACTGTGTTGCAGTTGCGAGGTTACAATTTGTATAGACTACAGAAGTGAAAGCCACAGGTGCATTAACAACATTTTCGCACTTTTCGAAACACAGCTTTTGCGTGACTCCTACCATGAGTCGTCAGAGACACTGCGTGCTCAGAGCAAAGATACCTCGGGAGCCACATGACCCAGTTGAAGACTGTTGTCGCCGGTCTTCTATGCCTGTCTACACAGGAGAGAAGAAACCTCAACAGCGAGTTGCTATGACACACTGATGGATATCAGTGCTCTCAGCCACACCACCACGTGGTCTCGCAGCTCTTTCACTCCTTTTCAGGAGAAGGAACATTGTCATTTTCCAGCACCTGACAGTGCTATCAGCTCCCTCACTCTCTCCACCGGAGAGAACCAGGATGTTGTAGCTCAGATGACTCTGACCATTCCGATATCCCAAGGGTACCTGGTCTTTGGACCAGCCAGCTTGAGTCCCTTGCAGAGGACATAGAGCAGTTCGAACCAAACAACCCGGAGATTCGTGTAGCGGACAACCTGGTGGAGGTTGAACGCTGCCTCTTCAACCTGCCTCATCCTTCGTCCCGAGAGAAGCTTACGCTTCTCTGGAAGATGACATCCAGGAGTGTCCATGTTTACATAGAGTCCCTCCCATCTGCCATCAGAGACCATTACTCAGCCCTCTGTCATGCACTTAGGGAAGCAGGATCATCTGCACAATGATCCTGCCTCTGCAAACTTTGGTGCATTTACAATCACTCAAAAGGGGGCGGAGACTCCCAGATAGTATTTATAGGTGCCTAAGGGCTGCCTACTTCCAAGGCCACAATGCACCAGGATTGGACAAAGACCAGACTTTTAAGTCCCTCTTCGTGAACAACCTCCACAACAGTGTGTGGATCGATGTCGCCCTTTTCTGCAGGACCAAAACCCCACCATGAAAGACCTCCGCAAACATGCGCAGATGGTGTGGGAGCTGCACCACCGTTCAGGTGAAAACTATGATGGTGATGCAGGTGTCCTGAGGTCTCAGGTGAGGAGAGGTAAGTCTAAAAACCGAGGCTGAGGTCAGACTCAAAACAACTGGGATGCAGATGTCCCACAGTGGATTAAAACCTGCATCAGAGTGGTGAAGCAGCACCTGAACCCGCCTGGTAAGAAGGGACCTGGCTCCCCCTGACCACATGACTTGGCCCCTCCCCTCCGCACACAAAGTTCATTTTGGCAGGAGGAGGAGATCCAGGAGGTGAAAGAGGCCCATTTGACATTCTTGGGTAATCTTGGCTATGCCAACCACAGATACACTTCAGTGGTGGTAGGGGTTGTTGACACTCTCTCACTGCTTGGTACTGGGTCAGAAATCCCCCTCATGTGTTCAGACACCTTCGCACGGGTTGCTAGAACCACGCTTGCGCATGCCACTTAAGGAAAGCCACTTCAGGTGGAAGAGTGTAGCATAAACAACCGAGGCTTCACTCAGGACTTGCACCACATCACTCAATGTGTCTGGGTCAACAGCTTTCCAGGACATGTCAGCGACGCATCCCATCCACGTCACTGATCTGGACACAGAAGAACTGCTTATTGGTCAGGACATCCTAAACCGACTCGCTGCCACCAAACGGCGCCTTTGGTCCCAAGTCGTCAGCCCGACTCCCATTGGCTAAGAACTAGGCCACCCAGCTTCTAACAGCAATCGTTCAGCCAACCCACGGGTCCAAAATCTGACACCTGGTCAGATTAAAGTGACCGCATTTCCACCTTTAGAGATGTTAACTGACAGTTCATTCCACAATCTTGAACTAATTCTCATCTCATTGACAATCTGCCTTCGTCCCTCACCAGCGACGACACGCATGACACAACTCTCCTCATTTCCACAACCAAAACCATCACCAGCGCTCACCATGTTAACCTTGAACAGGTTCTTCAGGGTACAAAACCGAGCACCGAAGGTGACATGGTTGTGCACGCTCCAATGACTCAACCAGAGAATACAGACATTTCAGGTAAACAGACCATGTCTGTACCAGAAGAACCTTATTCAGGCTTCGAGTCAAAGACCGAGCAACGCTCTGCTGAGGCTCGCACTTTACCACAACAGAAACAAGGAGATGCATTTGTATGAGGAGGTCTCCCGCGATTATCACACGATCTTCGCAAGGGACTCGCACAAAAAGGGGGGGGGGGGAGTCACAGACATCCACCCAGTGCGCGTCCCCACTGACTTCGAGGCACTGCCATCTTCTGAAACCCAGTACATACCCTTTCTAGCTGACGGGGTCAAGCGGTCCTGGTTCACTGGTTTGAAACAGCCTGCGCTCCAATCTCACACCTTCCCTGTTATTCAAGATTGTTATATCTAAAGAGAAACATAAATCAATTTAAATAACACTTTTTTTGGCATTAACTATTTCCAGTTTAGCTGGTGGTGGCCCAATGTCATTATTATTTGATAAATAACCAATTTATTCTAATGAATAATTTTTCATAAATAAATTATTTTTGATAAAATGTTGCTCCGTGCTCTTGTTTATCTTCCAACATGTGAGATGTTGTTGATGAATACACAGCACAGTTCCACAGTAACCAATGTGTTTTACACAGCCACTGTTCTTTGTGTCAACATGTAGGTCCAGAACACAACTAAAGACGATGTCTCTAGACATCCAGAAGACTTCCTCAGAAGAGCCTGAATGAAAGTTTTTTGAGACGTCTTTCCTGAACATTATATTGACGTCTGGTCTGGCCGTCACTGAAAACACGTTTCAAAAGAAACAGAACACGTCATCAGTCTACCACGGGACATACACAGAGAGTCAGTTTAGTATTACCATTAACATGCATTTAATTGGACTATGGAAGAAAACCAGAGAACCCTGAGGAAACACATGCACACACAAGTTAATTCCACAAACACCTCCAGGTGGATTTAAATCCACGATTTTCTGTCTGTAGCCATTGAGACAATTTGACCATTGTAATTGATAGAGCTGATAAAACCTTTATTTGGTATATAGTTGTAATCTCAATATGAAAGGTTGTAGAAATTAATCATGCCCAAAAACTCCTGCAGGGCCTTAACCGAGGCTGGACGAGGGAAATCTGTCACCGCTTGCACCTTAGAAGGCAATGGAATGGCACCCTGAGTTGAAATACGATGACCCAAAAAGTCAATCACAGGCAGACCAAACTGGCACTTAGCAGGGTTGACAATTAGGCCATGTTCCTCAAGGCCAGACCTGGGCATTTTAAGGCCCGCGGGCCAAATGCGGCCCGTGACCCGATTCTGACCGGCCCGCGAAAGGTTGCTTAGAATTAAGAAAACAAAAGCTTCTTTCGAATTTTAATGTGTGGACTAAAACCATCGGCTCTATAAATTAAAATGGAAATGCTTTTACTTTGAAGCCTGTTTATTTATGTACAGTGTACGTAACCTACGTACGTCGTATACGTAACCCGTAAAACAAGTCAATCAGTGCATGCAAGAGATGTCGGTGGAGAATCAAAAATGGCGGTGTTGCGGGCGCCGCCATACTTATTTACCGGTCGCCGCCATTTTGAAAATATGCGTACCGGAAGTGACGTTTACTGTAGCGAGATACAGGAAGTGACGTATCAGACCCCGCGGAACGTCGGGAATTACGTTTTCGGAGGCCCACCCACCGGAAGTGATGTTGGAGGACCCACTCGCCGGAAAAAAAACTGTGCGCCGCGCTTCAAACGCACATTTGTTCCCATTGCATTGTTTTCTTCACACGTGTACTCGAAGCTCAACAGAGTAAAGGATTGTCTTCTGCTAAGGTAAATAATTGCATTTTTTTCTATGTGTAAAGTATCAGCCTGCACTAATAAGAACGAAATAGTAGGTGGAGTATACCAGTATTTAGAGACTATGTTTATACTCGCACTGGAAGACCGGAGCCAGATCAGCTTCACAACCTTCCATGAGGGAACAGATATGTTCATCTCTCCCCAACTGTGTCAGTCTGTCCACATATCTGCTGCTTTATTTCTCCGTCCAGACAACTCACAGTTTACTGTGTGCCTTCACTTATCACTCCTGCTAACTGCAGTTTCATCACAACATTTAGTTGCGTTTACGTCCTAAATGGCTGAATTTTGTCACGTGGGTGAAAAGCCTCAAAACGGTGTGCATCAGCCTGCACTAATAAGTAGGACATGGTTGATAGGTGTCATTATATCAGTATTAGTGAGAGGAAGAGTCGTTGTATAGTTATGTTGGGAGCAATTCAAGTAAGATCAGCTCAAAGTTTATGTTGCTCTTTTTTTATCTTTGTTCCATGTGTTGGTTTATTTAGACCCGTACTGGTATTTTTTATCATACTGCATTACTGGATTTTTACAACCTGACTGGGATTTCTGTGTTATTATCAGAGCATCCAAATTAGAGAAAGTTTAATGGTTGTGAGGGAGATTGAATATCTTATATATAACATACTGCAATGAATCACTTGGATGCTTGTCAGTTTGCAATCATCAATGAGAGATCAGTACATTTGAACAAATACTAATGATTCTGATTTAAATATTTTTTCAGACGCAGTGTTCAATCAGAATGTCACGTCATCGTAGCAGCGAATGCGTGGGCATGGAGCATTCATATGCACACCCAACAATGCACACAGCATCTGTGCTGACCACGGATCCAGAGACCGTAAAGGAATTGAGTGTCGCATGTCTGCATGCAGAACGCTCCTATGACTCATCAATCAAGTTTGAGATTTTTTATGTAACATAAGCTCAGTTTGTTTATTTTTATTCGTCTGTATTGCAACAGATCTTCGAGATGCTGAAAGAGATGGAGGAGGTCATGGAAATCAAGAAGGGGGACCTGAGACTCATCGATTACATTTTTGATGTTATGCTTCCAGAATTAAGATGATCAATCAATGGAGGACATCATAGAAGTAGTGGTCAATATTTTGTGTCTTTTGAAACCTATCTGCATGCACCTTGTCCATCTTTTTCAGATCATCATCAACATCCTGATGGCTGAAGGTCACACAAGGCTTCAAGCACAGGTCATCATAGCCAGTGGGAGAAAGTTCTAGCAAGCTCCTGTCGTCTGTGCTCTCATCCTCCCTGCCGGATGTCTATCAATATAGTGGTTTGAAGTCTCCTGTCCCAATTTTCAGAGTGTATCTTTTATCTATCTGTCTGTCCTCTCCTCTATCCTCTCACCCCAACCGGCCAGCAGAATGCCTCCACCTCTGAGTCTGGTTTCTGCAAAGATTTCTTCCTGTTAGAGGGACTTTTTCCCTTTCCACAGTCGCTCACGCTTGCTCATGTGGATTTGTTTGGTTTTGTCTTTAAAAGTGCTTTTAATATATAATAAAGAACAATGACGTGATTCATGGATGGTTTTATTCTTTTAAAGTTGTCAGAGGTACTTTTTGAAGGTTTGTCATGGACATTTACTCTGAAGTAACTACAGTTACTCTCCATTTTTGTAGTTAGTTTTGCTTAATGCACCACACATTGTCACTGCATGAATGAAGAAGGCAGATCAGTTTAGTAGCTGAACTCTACAGATGTGGTTCCAGCTGCAGTGTCTTGTTGAAATAGGTTCAGAGAGATATTGAATATGGAATATGATGGGGGGGGGATTCTCCCTCTTCAATCCACTTGGCTCTGGACCTTATAAACACTCTGAGCTCTATTCACATAATATCTACCTGGATGTTTCTCCAGTGTTCTTGTGCTTCTTCAAACTGAACATGATCCATGAAACCGTGACGTAACTGAAGCAGTGACATCAGTTGTCCTTTTAAATATGGCGGCGACCACAAACACGCATGGCGGCGGCCAAAAACAAGTATGTCGGTGCCCATAAGCCACCATTGTGATACCGCACTGGCGAGGTTTGCGTTTTGAGAGTAGTATGGCGCTGACCGTGAGTAATAATGGCGGCGTCCACAAACAAGCATGTCAGCGGCCGTACACCGCCATTTTTATACCGCACTGGCGAGGTTTCAAGTCTGGAGGAGCACGGTTGCATTGCGGATCATGTTCTCTTGCCTCCCACCGACAGTGACGCTGTAATTGTGCGTCGGAACAAAACATATTGCATGTAGTACTGCCTCCCACCAACAGTGGCGCTGGGGTGGTGATTCGGATCAAAATGGCCGAACAAGATGGCGGCGGTGGATTCCCCACCGACGGCTTCTCAGTGCATGTGATTGTCGCCCCTCAATGATGTACGGGCACGTCAAGAAAAGAAAGGTGGATGCTGAAGGCCGAAATTTCAAGAAGATTTGGAGCACTAAATATTTGTTTACTGAAGTCGGTGGTAAACCCGTCTGTTTAGTTTGTGGAGAGCACGTCGCCGTGTTAAAGGAGTACAATGTGAGTCGGCATTATGAGACAAAACACGCGGAGAAATACAGACACTTGGCGGAGGCTGAGAGAGCGCGAATATCAGAAGACTTGCTAGCAAAGCTAGCAAAACAACAAGGCTGTTTTAGCAAACTACACACAGCCCGGGATGCAGCGACCAAGACCAGCTTCGTTATATCCCACAAAATCGCTAAAAACAGCAAGCCGTTCTCGGATTGGCGAGTTTGTGAAAGAGTGCTTGGTGGGCTCTGCCGCGCTAATATGCCCTGAGAATAAAGAAGCATTTGAAAAAGTCCCGCTGTCCAGGCGAACCGTCACCAGAAGGGTGAAAGGAATCGCGGAGAATCTCGAATGTCAGCTCAAAAGTGGAGTTGAAAGTTTTGACTTTTTCTCTTTGGCTTTGGATGAGAGCTGTGGTGTCCGTGACACTGCCCAGTTACTGGTGTTTCTCCGGGGAATAAGGCAGGACTTCAAGATTACGGAGGAGCTGGCAGCATTGAGGTCAATAAAAGGAACGACAACGGGAAACGATCTGTTCAAGGAGGTCGATGCATGCATGGTCAAGCTTGGACTGAAATGGGACAAACTGGTAGGCGTTACTACTGATGGTTGTCCGAATATGACAGGAAAACATGTCGGACTTTTGAAACAGATCCAAGATAAAGTGACTGAACTCGGCACAGAGCATCATTTAGTGTTGATACATTGTATTATACATCAGCATGTACTGTGCAGGTCTGTGCTAAAACTTAACCATGTTATTGATGTTGTAACAAAAACGGTTAACTTTATCAGGGCACGAGCATTAAATCACAGGCAGTTTGTTGCACTTTTAGAGGAGCATGAGAATGAACATGGTGACATCAGTACCACACAGCTGTCAGATGGCTCAGTCTGGGCAAAGTGCTCAAAAAATTTTGGGACCTGAAAACAGAGATTCAAGAGTTTTGTGAGATGAAAGGCAAAAACATCCCCGAGCTTTCAGATATGAACTGGATGGCAGATTTTGCATTTGCTGTTGATGTGACGGCACTGATGAATGAACTGAGCACTAAACTGCAAGGCAAGGGCCTTTTCGTTCATGACATGCATAACCTGGTGAAGGCTTTTATGAGAAAGTTGCTGTTTCTTTCAAGTCAACTACAGAACAACACTCTCACTCACATGCAAACCCTTAAATAAGTCAGACCATCAGCCAATCATCTCTGCAGGTACTCATCCATGTTAGGAGATTTGCATGGTGAGTTTTTAAGGCGATTTGATGATTGTAAAAACATTGAGGATGAAATGCACCTGGTTTCCTCTCCCTTTGCCTGCAGAGTAGATGATGCACCCAGTGATGTTCAGCTGGAGCTCATTGACCTGCAGTCTGACACAGTACTGGCAGAGCACTTTAAGTCAGCATCACTGCTGGAGTTCTACTCATCTCTTAAGGAGGAGAACTTTCCAAACATGAGGAGACATGCTCAGAAGATGTTGGTTCTGTTTGGATCTACCTACATATGTGAACAAACATTCTCAGTAATGAAGTTTACCAAATCCAAGTTCAGATCCTCTCTTACTGATGATCATCTGTCAGCTGTGCTTCGCATCTCCACCTCAGACATTCAACCTGACTTTGATGCACTCGTTAAAGGGCAGCAAAGGCTAGATTTCTCTCACTGAACAAGAAAATACCCAAATGTGTGTTCACTATTACTTTTTATCTGCACAGCTTGGCAGTTTGACAGTCATAATGTGACATATCTTGTTAATGATATTTGGCATACAAAGACATTGTGATGTCTTAATAGAAAAAAGTGTTTTTGGTTAATGTAATTAAAAAAAGAGTTACAAATGTTTCATGTTTACAATTGTTTTGAATAGCTGCACTGAATAAAAACATTTTTTGTTAAAATAACCCTCACTTTCTCTTTACCTAATAATAACACAGACACTTACCAGCATGTGTAAACAATGCCATTTACTGCTTTCAATTTAGAAATAAAATTCATATGCAGAATAGAGTATAAACTTTTGGCAAGTTTCCGGAATAAATGTGAATGTTTGATGAGAGGCTGTATCTGGCAGCATGAATCACTCATTGAGTAAAAAGAAAAAAGTGATGGCACGTGTCGCCCCAATTAATCCCTAAAACACAAGAGCCTCTAAACGTATTGAGAAAAGGTAGGAAGCATATTACGAGCTAATAAAACTAGTAAACAGAGTCCATGTGTGTATCAGTGAAAGTGAGCAGGTTTTATGTTTCTATGTTTCTTCAGGTGAGATGTCCAGTTCCTGGACGTTCACAGCACTTTCACGGCTGGGAGACATAGTTTGCATTGTACAGAGAGGTTAAGAGATTTCTCCGACTTTAAAACATAGTGATGAAAGCAACTGTCTGCAGAATCCATGGCAAAGCATGGATTGTCAGCCTGAAAGCGTCGGGAAGTGTCGCAATGCCAGTGCATGGCGCATGTGACAGCTGCATTTCTAGTTTATTCCATCTGATTTCTACTGTAATCCTGCTCAGTAATCCCAGTTTTTATCGAGCATACCTGTAACGAGATTACACATTTTTTTATGTACTGTAACAGATTACAGTTATATGTTTTTTGTATCCTAATTATGTAACACTGTTACATGTATTCCATGACTACCCAACCCTGGTTGCACCTAAACATGTGATACACACTCAGACCTTACTGAGACTTACTAAACTAAAGTTTTCTAGCTGTGCAATGACTTGAAGTAAAGCTCTGGTAAACAAGCTGCATGTAATGATGTTCATGTAGGTACAAACAGCCAGAAGAGTCTTTAGAGCCAGAAGTGGACAGACGAAATCACCTTGTACTGCAGGTGACAGGAGGAGCAGCAAGGTGGGCGAGATACAGGTTCTGGGAGATTCCCACAACACACTGTAGACAAAAGAAAAGTGTTCAATGCACAGGTTCCACAAGTTGAGAGACTCTTAAGATCAACACCAGGAGACACCAGATCACTTTGATTGATTGTGAGGACAACACACACGGAGTGAGGTGGTATTGAAAGGCTAATTGCAGGAGGAAAGGTTTGTTTTGTAGAATGGGTCTCTTGTATTAAATTCAATGTAATTTGGATCAAATGTCTTTGTTATTTTAAAAGCATGTTTTGTTGTGAGATGTAATTTAATTTAATCACAATAACCAGCCAAAGTATTTTCTATGTTTACTACGTTTAAAACTAAATGATCAACCATCTCAACAGTCATTGGTGGACATTTAATGTATATTTCATCACCTGAAGAGTCCAACTTTGCTTTACATCTTTAACTTATATACAAGTGAAATCACAGCTCTAAGTTCTTGTTACTGAATAGTCCCTAAACGGCTCACCTGTCTCTGGCTGTGAGGCCCTGTCCGGAGGGATGGATGAGACCGATGAAACGTGGGCTCAGCCGTTGGTGGAGATTTCCACTCAACCCTTTGAAGCGCTGCTCCCACGTTCCTCCACTTGGACCATGGTTTAATCGAGGAAAATCATGTCACACTGAAAAAACAATTCTGTCATTTCATTTTTGAGTGTACTTTTTTAAGATAGAGCTTCTCAGGCTGGTTTAATCAAGTAAAATCATGTTACTGTCTTAAAGGTGTACAGGAGGATTTTCTTTTTCCGGGTGGATCATCAAGACTATTGGTACTCCCAACTGTCAATCATTCTGGTGATATATTACGCAAGGCCGTCGTATGTGCTCGTCCCCAGGTAGCGTGGATCTATTAGTTTTCACTTTCTGCGCATGCGCGCTTTCAGGTGTATATGGTGAGCTACGCCTTCAGCGAGCTCGCAGTTCTCACCGGGTACTTTGAAAATGGCAGAGGGTCGCAAAAGAGAAAAAGTGTCTTCGAAGTGTATGAGAAGAAGAGAAAGGCTTCGGAAGAGAGAAACAAGACCAGAGTGTTTTTGGGAGATTCTTTCACACGATGGCGTGCGCTGAAAGCCCAGGTTGGGCTTCCCACTGATGCTTCAGTCGCGAAGTTTCTACTCGACAGGTAAAGTTTGGCATTCTATTTGGAGAAATCCATTTCAAATCACTTCCAGTAAAAGTTATCTATGTCTATATTGTAACTTTCCAGGGTTGATTAGTGGAAAAAGTTCAAATCTTCTTGTAAAGTGAGCTTGTGTAAGCGATGCTGACTTGTGACTTGTAAACAGTGCGTGCACGAGGAGAACTGGGCTCGTTCATGTCTCTCGCACACGTTTTAGTAGGCGTTCCATCTCGGGAGCAGGTAGAGCTTTGCGTGCATTTTTCAAAAGGTGGAGAGGGCGGTTCTTTCCTAAAATTCGGGAAAATCCTACTGTACTCCTTTAAGATAGAGCTGCTCAGGCTGGTTTAATCTAGACAAATTGTGTTACTGCCTTTAGATAGAGCTGATCAGGCTGGTTTGATCTAGAAAATCACATTACTGTCTTTAGATAGAGCTGATCAGGCTGGTTTGATTTAGAAAATCACGTTACTGTCTCTAGATGGTGCTGCTCAGGCTGGTTTGATTTAGAAAATCACGTTACTGTCTCTAGATGGAGCTGCTCAGGCTGGTTTAATAAAAAAAACAAAAAACTGACTTTAGGTAGAGATGCTTAGTGTTGGAATTCGTTCCTGTGTTCCCCTGAATTCCTGCTTGTTCGTTTGATCCGGGAGAGGCAGGAACAGAGTTAATTTCTTCAATAGTGAATTTAATAATCACACAAACAAGAGATTACAAAAATACATATATCAGATTACATAATACGAGCTCAGACCGTTCTTCCTTGCAGACCCAAGTGTGCAGGCCAGGTTTACAATGAAGAAGGGCACAACTGCAACACGTGGTTCATATTTATACATTTGCATACACCACCTCAACCTCACATTGGTCGGTTCCTCGTGATGTATGCGTTGCTATAGTGAATTTGCTATTCCTTTGTTCCCAAAACTGCTTCAAACTGGTTCTTCTCAGAGCTTGACGTTCTGTGGGACAAAGTGACCTCTTATCTGTTGATCCAATCTTACCTTGACCATGTTTTTGCAAGTAGAGCACTGAGGAGACATCGCCAACCAACTTGGAATGTCCCTGAACATGGATTTATAGCTGTGTTTTCCCAACTTGGGCAGTGGGAGAAACCCCAGTAGTGTAGAAACACAACTGAATACAATATGTCCAGTTGTCACACAGAAAACAAATGTTCAACCACTATATTCCTTCAATTCCCCTTTTGACCTCTGACCCCAGAGGTCAATAATTAGTGTCAATACAGTATGAGGCACTCTTCGTATAATAGAGGTCATATGTAAGCAAAATCAACAATCATATACTCAAATAGCAACATACAAAACTTTTAAACGGTGGTGACTCCCCCTTGAACTGCAACCTTGTCGTGGTGGGGGAGTTTGAGCACCCGAATGACCCTCGGAGCTATGTTGTCGGGGGACTTGCCCCTCCTGTGGGCCCACCACCTACAGAGGCTGCCGTAGGGGTTGGGTGCATTGTGGATTGGGGGGCAGTCGACGGCAGAGGCCTCGACGACCCGATCCCCAGCCACAGAATCTGGCTATTGGGACATGGAATGTGACCTCGCTGGGGGGGAAGGAGCCCGAGCTTGTGAGGGAGGCTGAGAGATACCGTCTAGATATAGTCGGGCTCGCCTCCACTTACAGCTTGGACTCCGGAACCCAGCTCCTCGACGGGGGCTGGATACTCCACTGCTCTGGAGTTACCCTCTCTCTCTGGAGTTGCCCTGTCTCTCGGCTGGCCTGGGAACGCCTTGGGGTGCCACCGGAAGAGCTGGAGGAAGTGTCTGGGGTGAGGGAAGTCTGAGCAGAGTTGCCTCCGCGACGCGGCCCCGGATAAGCGGCAGAAAATGGATGGATGGATGGATGGACTTGGCACGTCACATGAACAGAGAGGAGCGCTATTTCACCTCCTCCCTTGCTGTCGTCTACTTCTCTGTGTTCTTCTTACTTCGGTGGATTATTCCGCCCTTTATCGTGTGGAGCTGTCTCCTGGATCAGCCAATCCAGGGGCAACTTGCTTCAGATGGATGGAGGTCTCCTGAAGAGTGCGATGTGGTTCTCCCGCCAGAGTACACTGCGACAGATGGCACCGCATTGTTCCTCTTTTATCCAGGGTTCGACTAACGGCCGGACCCTCCTCTCCAGTACCCTGGAATAGACTTTCCTGGGGAGCCTTTGTCACTCAGCCAAACAGCGTGAGACGTCCTCTCGACGACCTTAAATCGACCCGTTCACCTGGGCTCGGACCACTTCCTCTTTATCACCCTGAGAAGTACCTAGGGGCTGGTGTTGAGGATCTCAGCCGAGTCCCCCCTGGCTGCCGGTCCCGGCAACATGTGCAGAGAAACGAGATTCCAGACATCTCAAAACTGCGTTGTCACATCTCTCACCTGAACATAGATTTTTCTCTTGTATAGATTTGGCTAATGCTTTTTTCTGTCTGCCACTGGCGGATCAGGTGAAACCACTGCAAACAGGTCCGACTTATTGCCGCCAATGCAAACCAAACTCCTGTTCCGGGAATACAAAGACCGAACAGCGCTTAACAAAGGGCCCCGGACTCCATGCTCCCGGAGCACCCCCCCACAGGATGTCTCAGGGGACGCGGTCGAACGCCTTCTCAAGATCCAGAAAACACATGTGGACTGGTTGGGCAAACTCCCATGAACCCTCAAGCAGCTGGTGGAGGGTATAGAGCTGGTCCAGTGTTCCACGACCAGAATGAAAACCGCATTATTCCTCTTGGATCCAAGGTTTGACTAACGGCCGGACCCTCCACTCCAGTACACTGGAATAGACTTTCATTTCATTAGGAGTGGCCGAAATGATGCTCCACACGGGATATAGAGTAATTTTGGAATAAAGTTTGTATTTCATTAGAACAAACTAGTACTTTCTCAATTCAAGTTTAAACATGATGGACTTAGCAGTTGCAAGTACTTTCAACCAATTATATTTAGTGGAGTAACTGCTATTTTCATTTCATCAGTAGTGGCCGAAATGATGCTCCACACGGGATATAGAGTAATTTTGGAAGAAAGTTTTTATTTCATTAGAACAAACTAGTACTTTCTCAATTCAAGTTAAAATGATGTGTTTATCAGGTTCAAGCAGTTTCAATCAGTTTTATTTAGTGGAGTAACTGCTATTTTCATTTCATCAGGAGTGGCCGAAATGATGCTCCACACGGGATATAGAGTAATTTTGGAATAAAGTTTGTATTTCCTTAGAACAAACTAGTACTTTCTCAATTCAAGTTTAAACATGATGGACTTAGCAGTTGCAAGTACTTTCAACCAATTATATTTAGTGGAGTAACTGCTATTTTCATTTCATTAGGAGTGGCCGAAATGATGCTCCACACGGGATATAGAGTAATTTTGGAAGAAAGTTTTTATTTCATTAGAACAAACTAGTACTTTCTCAATTCAAGTTAAAATGATGTGTTTATCAGGTTCAAGCAGTTTCAATCAGTTTTATTTAGTGGAGTAACTGCTATTTTCATTTCATCAGGAGTGGCCGAAATGATGCTCCACACGGGATATAGAGTAATTTTGGAATAAAGTTTGTATTTCCTTAGAACAAACTAGTACTTTCTCAATTCAAGTTTAAACATGATGGACTTAGCAGTTGCAAGTACTTTCAACCAATTATATTTAGTGGAGTAACTGCTATTTTCATTTCATCAGGAGTGGCCGAAATGATGCTCCACACGGGATATAGAGTAATTTTGGAAGAAAGTTTTTATTTCATTAGAACAAACTAGTACTTTCTTAGTTCAAGTTTAAAAGATGTGTTTATCAGGTTCAAGCAGTTTCAACCAGTTTTATTTAGTGGAGTAACTGCTATTTTCATTTCATCAGTAGTGGCCGAAATGATGCTCCACACGGGATATTGAGTAATTTTGGAATAAAGTTTTTATTTCCTTAGAACAAACTAGTACTTTCTCAATTCAAGGTTAAATGATGTGTTTATCAGGTTCAAGCAGTTTCAACCAGTTTTATTTAGTGGAGTAACTGTTATTTTCATTTCATCAGTAGTGGCCGAAATGATGCTCCTCACGGGATATAGAGTGATTTTGGAATAAAGTTTTTATTTCCTTAGAACAAACTAGTACTTTCTCAATTCAAGTTTAAACATGATGGACTTAGCAGTTGCAAGTACTTTCAACCAATTATATTTAGTGGAGTAACTGCTATTTTCATTTCATTAGGAGTGGCCGAAATGATACTCCACACGGGATATAGAGTAATTTTGGAAGAAAGTTTTTATTTCATTAGAACAAACTAGTACTTTCTCAATTCAAGTTAAAATGATGTGTTTATCAGGTTCAAGCAGTTTCAACCAGTTTTATTTAGTGGAGTAACTGCTATTTTCATTTCATCAGTAGTGGCCGAAATGATGCTCCTCACGGGATATAGAGTGATTTTGGAATAAAGTTTGTATTTCCTTAGAACAAACTAGTACTTTCTCAATTCAAGTTTAAACATGATGGACTTAGCAGTTGCAAGTACTTTCAACCAATTATATTTAGTGGAGTAACTGCTATTTTCATTTCATCAGGAGTGGCCGAAATGATGCTCCACACGGGATATAGAGTAATTTTGGAAGAAAGTTTTTATTTCATTAGAACAAACTAGTACTTTCTTAGTTCAAGTTTAAAAGATGTGTTTATCAGGTTCAAGCAGTTTCAACCAGTTTTATTTAGTGGAGTAACTGCTATTTTCATTTCATCAGTAGTGGCCGAAATGATGCTCCACACGGGATATTGAGTAATTTTGGAATAAAGTTTTTATTTCCTTAGAACAAACTAGTACTTTCTCAATTCAAGGTTAAATGATGTGTTTATCAGGTTCAAGCAGTTTCAACCAGTTTTATTTAGTGGAGTAACTGTTATTTTCATTTCATCAGTAGTGGCCGAAATGATGCTCCTCACGGGATATAGAGTGATTTTGGAATAAAGTTTTTATTTCCTTAGAACAAACTAGTACTTTCTCAATTCAAGTTTAAACATGATGGACTTAGCAGTTGCAAGTACTTTCAACCAATTATATTTAGTGGAGTAACTGCTATTTTCATTTCATTAGGAGTGGCCGAAATGATGCTCCACACGGGATATAGAGTAATTTTGGAAGAAAGTTTTTATTTCATTAGAACAAACTAGTACTTTCTCAATTCAAGTTAAAATGATGTGTTTATCAGGTTCAAGCAGTTTCAACCAGTTTTATTTAGTGGAGTAACTGCTATTTTCATTTCATCAGTAGTGGCCGAAATGATGCTCCTCACGGGATATAGAGTGATTTTGGAATAAAGTTTGTATTTCCTTAGAACAAACTAGTACTTTCTCAATTCAAGTTTAAACATGATGGACTTAGCAGTTGCAAGTACTTTCAACCAATTATATTTAGTGGAGTAACTGCTATTTTCATTTCATCAGGAGTGGCCGAAATGATGCTCCTCACGGGATATAGAGTAATTTTGGAATAAAGTTTTTGTTTCCTTAGAGCAAACTAGTACTTTTCAATTCAAGTTTAAACATGAAGTGTTTATAAGGTTAAAGCAGTTTCAACCTCTTTTATTATGCTGGATTTGACTGTGATGGTCTTTTCATCAGTTGTGGCCGAAAAGATGCTTCAGACGAGATACTGAGTATGTTTTTAGAATAAAGTTTTAATTTCATTAGGACAAACTCGTACTTTCACTATTCAAGTATCTACCCAGATAAATGTACACTAACACAACTATTGCTCACCCAAGGTGCTAAAGACACTGTGTTGCAGTTGCGAGGTTACAATTTGTATAGACTACAGAAGTGAAAGCCACAGGTGCATTAACAACATTTTCGCACTTTTCGAAACACAGCTTTTGCGTGACTCCTACCATGAGTCGTCAGAGACACTGCGTGCTCAGAGCAAAGATACCTCGGGAGCCACATGACCCAGTTGAAGACTGTTGTCGCCGGTCTTCTATGCCTGTCTACACAGGAGAGAAGAAACCTCAACAGCGAGTTGCTATGACACACATCCATCAGTGCTCTCAGCCGCACCACCACGTGGTCTCGCAGCTCTTTCACTCCTTTTCAGGAGAAGGAACATTGTCATTTTCCAGCACCTGACAGTGCTATCAGCTCCCTCACTCTCTCCACCGGAGAACCAGGATGTTCTAGCTCAGATGACTCTGAACATTCCGATATCCCAAGGGTACCTGGTCTTTGGACCAGCCAGCTTGAGTCCCTTGCAGAGGACATAGAGCAGTTCGAACCAAACAACCCGGAGATTCGTGTAGCGGACAACCTGGTGGAGGTTGAACGCTGCCTCTTCAACCTGCCTCATCCTTCGTCCCGAGAGAAGCTTACGCTTCTCTGGAAGATGACATCCAGGAGTGTCCATGTTTACATAGAGTCCCTCCCATCTGCCATCAGAGATCATTACTCAGCCCTCTGTCATGCGCTTAGGGAAGCAGGATCATCTGCACAATGATCCTGCCTCTGCAAACTTTGGTGCATTTACAATCACTCAAAAGGGGGCGGAGACTCCCAGATAGTATTTATAGGTGCCTAAGGGCTGCCTACTTCCAAGGCCACAATGCACCAGGATTGGACAAAGACCAGACTTTTAAGTCCCTCTTCGTTAACAACCTCCACAACAGTGTGTGGATCGATGTCGCCCTTTTCTGCAGGACCAAAAACCCCACCATGAAAGACCTCCGCAAACATGCGCAGATGGTGTGGGAGCTGCACCACCGTTCAGGTGAAATCTATGATGGTGATGCAGGTGTCCTGAGGTCTCAGGTGAGGAGAGGTACGTCTAAAAACCGAGGCTGAGGTCAGACTCAAAACAACTGGGATGCAGATGTCCCACAGTGGATTAAAACCTGCATCAGAGTGGTGAAGCAGCACCTGAACCCGCCTGGTAAGAAGGGACCTGGCTCCCCCTGACCGCATGACTTAGCCCCTCCCCTCCGCACACAAAGTTCATTTTGGCAGGAGGAGGAGATCCAGGAGGTGAAAGAGGCCCATTTGACATTCTTGGGTAATCTTGGCTATGCCAACCACAGATACACTTCAGTGGTGGTAGGGGTTGTTGACACTCTCTCACTGCTTGGTACTGGGTCAGAAATCCCCCTCATGTGTTCAGACACCTTCGCACGGGTTGCTAGAACCACGCTTGCGCATGCCACTTAAGGAAAGCCACTTCAGGTGGAAGAGTGTAGCATAAACAACCGAGGCTTCACTCAGGACTTGCACCACATCACTCAATGTGTCTGGGTCAACAGCTTTCCAGGACATGTCAGCGACGCATCCCATCCACGTCACTGATCTGGACACAGAAGAACTGCTTATTGGTCAGGACATCCTAAACCGACTCGCTGCCACCAAACGGCGCCTTTGGTCCCAAGTCGTCAGCCCGACTCCCATTGGCTAAGAACTAGGCCACCCAGCTTCTAACAGCAATCGTTCAGCCAACCCACGGGTCCAAAATCTGACACCTGGTCAGATTAAAGTGACCGCATTTCCACCTTTAGAGATGTTAACTGACAGTTCATTCCACAATCTTGAACTAATTCTCATCTCATTGGACAATCTGCCTTCGTCCCTCACCAGCGACGACACGCATGACACAACTCTCCTCATTTCCACAACCAAAACCATCACCAGCGCTCACCATGTTAACCTTGAACAGGTTCTTCAGGGTACAAAACCGAGCACCGAAGGTGACATGGTTGTGCACGCTCCAATGACTCAACCAGAGAATACAGACATTTCAGGTAAACAGACCATGTCTGTACCAGAAGAACCTTATTCAGGCTTCGAGTCAAAGACCGAGCAACGCTCTGCTGAGGCTCGCACTTTACCACAACAGAAACAAGGAGATGCATTTGTATGAGGAGGTCTCCCTCCTCACACGATCTTCGCAAGGGACTCGCACAAAAGGGGGGGGGGGGGGGGGAGTCACAGACATCCACCCAGTGCGCGTCCCCACTGACTTCGAGGCACTGCCATCTTCTGAAACCCAGTACATACCCTTTCTAGCTGACGGGGTCAAGCGGTCCTGGTTCACTGGTTTGAAACAGCCTGCGCTCCAATCTCACACCTTCCCTGTTATTCAAGATTGTTATATCTAAAGAGAAACATAAATCAATTTAAATAACACTTTTTTTGGCATTAACTATTTCCAGTTTAGCTGGTGGTGGCCCAATGTCATTATTATTTGATAAATAACCAATTTATTCTAATGAATAATTTTTCATAAATAAATTATTTTTGATAAAATGTTGCTCCGTGCTCTTGTTTATCTTCCAACATGTGAGATGTTGTTGATGAATACACAGCACAGTTCCACAGCAACCAATGTGTTTTACACAGCCACTGTTCTTTGTGTCAACATGTAGGTCCAGAACACAACTAAAGACGATGTCTCTAGACATCCAGAAGACTTCCTCAGAAGAGCCTGAATGAAAGTTTTTTGAGACGTCTTTCCTGAACATTATATTGACGTCTGGTCTGGCCGTCACTGAAAACACGTTTCAAAAGAAACAGAACACGTCATCAGTCTACCACGGGACATACACAGAGAGTCAGTTTAGTATTACCATTAACATGCATTTAATTGGACTATGGAAGAAAACCAGAGAACCCTGAGGAAACACATGCACACACAAGTTAATTCCACAAACACCTCCAGGTGGATTTAAATCCACGATTTTCTGTCTGTAGCCATTGAGACAATTTGACCATTGTAATTGATAGAGCTGATAAAACCTTTATTTGGTATATAGTTGTAATCTCAATATGAAAGGTTGTAGAAATTAATCATGCCCAAAAACTCCTGCAGGGCCTTAACCGAGGCTGGACGAGGGAAATCTGTCACCGCTTGCACCTTAGAAGGCAATGGAATGGCACCCTGAGTTGAAATACGATGACCCAAAAAGTCAATCACAGGCAGACCAAACTGGCACTTAGCAGGGTTGACAATTAGGCCATGTTCCTCAAGGCCAGACCTGGGCATTTTAAGGCCCGCGGGCCAAATGCGGCCCGTGACCCGATTCTGACCGGCCCGCGAAAGGTTGCTTAGAATTAAGAAAACAAAAGCTTCTTTCGAATTTTAATGTGTGGACTAAAACCATCGGCTCTATAAATTAAAATGGAAATGCTTTTACTTTGAAGCCTGTTTATTTATGTACAGTGTACGTAACCTACGTACGTCGTATACGTAACCCGTAAAACAAGTCAAACAGTGCATGCAAGAGATGTCGGTGGAGAATCAAAAATGGCGGTGTTGCGGGCGCCGCCATACTTATTTACCGGTCGCCGCCATTTTGAAAATATGCGTACCGGAAGTGACGTTTACTGTAGCGAGATACAGGAAGTGACGTATCAGACCCCGCGGAACGTCGGGAATTACGTTTTCGGAGGCCCACCCACCGGAAGTGACGTTGGAGGACCCACTCGCCGGAAAAAAAACTGTGCGCCGCGCTTCAAACGCACATTTGTTCCCATTGCATTGTTTTCTTCACACGTGTACTCGAAGCTCAACAGAGTAAAGGATTGTCTTCTGCTAAGGTAAATAATTGCATTTTTTTCTATGTGTAAAGTATCAGCCTGCACTAATAAGAACGAAATAGTAGGTGGAGTTATACCAGTATTTAGAGACTATGTTTATACTCGCACTGGAAGACCGGAGCCAGATCAGCTTCACAACCTTCCATGAGGGAACAGATATGTTCATCTCTCCCCAACTGTGTCAGTCTGTCCACATATCTGCTGCTTTATTTCTCCGTCCAGACAACTCACAGTTTACTGTGTGCCTTCACTTATCACTCCTGCTAACTGCAGTTTCATCACAACATTTAGTTGCGTTTACGTCCTAAATGGCTGAATTTTGTCACGTGGGTGAAAAGCCTCAAAACGGTGTGCATCAGCCTGCACTAATAAGTAGGACATGGTTGATAGGTGTCATTATATCAGTATTAGTGAGAGGAAGAGTCGTTGTATAGTTATGTTGGGAGCAATTCAAGTAAGATCAGCTCAAAGTTTATGTTGCTCTTTTTTTATCTTTGTTCCATGTGTTGGTTTATTTAGACCCGTACTGGTATTTTTTATCATACTGCATTACTGGATTTTTACAACCTGACTGGGATTTCTGTGTTATTATCAGAGCATCCAAATTAGAGAAAGTTTAATGGTTGTGAGGGAGATTGAATATCTTATATATAACATACTGCAATGAATCACTTGGATGCTTGTCAGTTTGCAATCATCAATGAGAGATCAGTACATTTGAACAAATACTAATGATTCTGATTTAAATATTTTTTCAGACGCAGTGTTCAATCAGAATGTCACGTCATCGTAGCAGCGAATGCGTGGGCATGGAGCATTCATATGCACACCCAACAATGCACACAGCATCTGTGCTGACCACGGATCCAGAGACCGTAAAGGAATTGAGTGTCGCATGTCTGCATGCAGAACACTCCTATGACTCATCAATCAAGTTTGAGATTTTTTATGTAACATAAGCTCAGTTTGTTTATTTTTATTCGTCTGTATTGCAACAGATCTTCGAGATGCTGAAAGAGATGGAGGAGGTCATGGAAATCAAGAAGGGGGACCTGAGACTCATCAATTACATTTTTGATGTTATGCTTCCAGAATTAAGATGATCAATCAATGGAGGACATCATAGAAGTAGTGGTCAATATTTTGTGTCTTTTGAAACCTATCTGCATGCACCTTGTCCATCTTTTTCAGATCATCATCAACATCCTGATGGCTGAAGGTCACACAAGGCTTCAAGCACAGGTCATCATAGCCAGTGGGAGAAAGTTCTAGCAAGCTCCTGTCGTCTGTGCTCTCATCCTCCCTGCCGGATGTCTATCAATATAGTGGTTTGAAGTCTCCTGTCCCAATTTTCAGAGTGTATCTTTTATCTATCTGTCTGTCCTCTCCTCTATCCTCTCACCCCAACCGGCCAGCAGAATGCCTCCACCTCTGAGTCTGGTTTCTGCAAAGATTTCTTCCTGTTAGAGGGACTTTTTCCCTTTCCACAGTCGCTCACGCTTGCTCATGTGGATTTGTTTGGTTTTGTCTTTAAAAGTGCTTTTAATATATAATAAAGAACAATGACGTGAGTCATGGATGGTTTTATTCTTTTAAAGTTGTCAGAGGTACTTTTTGAAGGTTTGTCATGGACATTTACTCTGAAGTAACTACAGTTACTCTCCATTTTTGTAGTTAGTTTTGCTTAATGCACCACACATTGTCACTGCATGAATGAAGAAGGCAGATCAGTTTAGTAGCTGAACTCTACAGATGTGGTTCCAGCTGCAGTGTCTTGTTGAAATAGGTTCAGAGAGATATTGAATATGGAATATGATGGGGGGGGGGGATTCTCCCTCTTCAATCCACTTGGCTCTGGACCTTATAAACACTCTGAGCTCTATTCACATAATATCTACCTGGATGTTTCTCCAGTGTTCTTGTGCTTCTTCAAACTGAACATGATCCATGAAACCGTGACGTAACTGAAGCAGTGACATCAGTTGTCCTTTTAAATATGGCGGCGACCACAAACACGCATGGCGGCGGCCAAAAACAAGTATGTCGGTGCCCATAAGCCACCATTGTGATACCGCACTGGCGAGGTTTGCGTTTTGAGAGTAGTATGGCGCTGACCGTGAGTAATAATGGCGGCGTCCACAAACAAGCATGTCAGCGGCCGTACACCGCCATTTTTATACCGCACTGGCGAGGTTTCAAGTCTGGAGGAGCACGGTTGCATTGCGGATCATGTTCTCTTGCCTCCCACCGACAGTGACGCTGTAATTGTGCGTCGGAACAAAACATATTGCATGTAGTACTGCCTCCCACCAACAGTGGCGCTGGGGTGGTGATTCGGATCAAAATGGCCGAACAAGATGGCGGCGGTGGATTCCCCACCGACGGCTTCTCAGTGCATGTGATTGTCGCCCCTCAATGATGTACGGGCACGTCAAGAAAAGAAAGGTGGATGCTGAAGGCCGAAATTTCAAGAAGATTTGGAGCACTAAATATTTGTTTACTGAAGTCGGTGGTAAACCCGTCTGTTTAGTTTGTGGAGAGCACGTCGCCGTGTTTAAGGAGTACAATGTGAGTCGGCCTTATGAGACAAAACACGCGGAGAAATACAGACACTTGGCGGAGGCTGAGAGAGCGCGAATATCAGAAGACTTGCTAGCAAAGCTAGCAAAACAACAAGGCTGTTTTAGCAAACTACACACAGCCCGGGATGCAGCGACCAAGACCAGCTTCGTTATATCCCACAAAATCGCTAAAAACAGCAAGCCGTTCTCGGATTGGCGAGTTTGTGAAAGAGTGCTTGGTGGGCTCTGCCGCGCTAATATGCCCTGAGAATAAAGAAGCATTTGAAAAAGTCCCGCTGTCCAGGCGAACCGTCACCAGAAGGGTGAAAGGAATCGCGGAGAATCTCGAATGTCAGCTCAAAAGTGGAGTTGAAAGTTTTGACTTTTTCTCTTTGGCTTTGGATGAGAGCTGTGGTGTCCGTGACACTGCCCAGTTACTGGTGTTTCTCCGGGGAATAAGGCAGGACTTCAAGATTACGGAGGAGCTGGCAGCATTGAGGTCAATAAAAGGAACGACAACGGGAAACGATCTGTTCAAGGAGGTCGATGCATGCATGGTCAAGCTTGGACTGAAATGGGACAAACTGGTAGGCGTCACTACTGATGGTTGTCCGAATATGACAGGAAAATATGTCGGACTTTTGAAACAGATCCAAGATAAAGTGACTGAACTCGGCACAGAGCATCATTTAGTGTTGATACATTGTATTATACATCAGCATGTACTGTGCAGGTCTGTGCTAAAACTTAACCATGTTATTGATGTTGTAACAAAAACGGTTAACTTTATCAGGGCACGAGCATTAAATCACAGGCAGTTTGTTGCACTTTTAGAGGAGCATGAGAATGAACATGGTGACATCATGTACCACACAGCTGTCAGATGGCTCAGTCCGGGCAAAGTGCTCAAAAGATTTTGGGACCTGAAAACAGAGATTCAAGAGTTTTGTGAGATGAAAGGCAAAAACATCCCCGAGCTTTCAGATATGAACTGGATGGCAGATTTTGCGTTTGCTGTTGATGTGACGGCACTGATGAATGAACTGAGCACTAAACTGCAAGGCAAGGGCCTTTTCGTTCATGACATGCATAACCTGGTGAAGGCTTTTATGAGAAAGTTGCTGTTTCTTTCAAGTCAACTACAAAACAACACTCTCACTCACATGCAAACCCTTAAATAAGTCAGACCATCAGCCAATCATCTCTGCAGGTACTCATCCATGTTAGGAGATTTGCATGGTGAGTTTTTAAGGCGATTTGATGATTGTAAAAACATTGAGGATGAAATGCACCTGGTTTCCTCTCCCTTTGCCTGCAGAGTAGATGATGCACCCAGTGATGTTCAGCTGGAGCTCATTGACCTGCAGTCTGACACAGTACTGGCAGAGCACTTTAAGTCAGCATCACTGCTGGAGTTCTACTCATCTCTTAAGGAGGAGAACTTTCCAAACATGAGGAGACATGCTCAGAAGATGTTGGTTCTGTTTGGATCTACCTACATATGTGAACAAACATTCTCAGTAATGAAGTTGACCAAATCCAGGTTCAGATCCTCTCTTACTGATGATCATCTGTCAGCTGTGCTTCGCATCTCCACCTCAGACATTCAACCTGACTTTGATGCACTCGTTAAAGGGCAGCAAAGGCTAGATTTCTCTCACTGAACAAGAAAATACCCAAATGTGTGTTCACTATTACTTTTTGTCTGCACAGCTTGGCAGTTTGACAATCATAATGTGACATATCTTGTTAATGATATTTGGCATACAAAGACATTGTGATGTCTTAATAGAAAAAAGTGTTTTTGGTTAATGTAATTAAAAAAAGAGTTACAAATGTTTCATGTTTACAATTGTTTTGAATAACTGCACTGAATAAAAACATTTTTTGTTAAAATAACCCTCACTTTCTCTTTACCTAATAATAACACAGACACTTACCAGCATGTGTAAACAATGCCATTTACTGCTTTCAATTTAGAAATAAAATTCATATGCAGAATAGAGTTTAAACTTTTGGCAAGGCCCTCCACAATATTTTCTGCTTCTCATTTGGCCCCTTCGGAAAAATAATTGCCCACCCCTGCTCAAGGCGCTGAAAAACTTGCTTTAGGTGTGAAAAATGCTCCTCAACTGAAGAACTAGCCACCAAGATGTCGTCCAGGTAAACAGAAACGAAAGCGAGGTCGCGCAGCACAGAGTCCATCAACCTCTGAAAAGCCGTGCCTCTACTCTTGCCTGGCCATAATAAAACATAAAAAAATGACAAGAAAGAATAGAAAGTGTCATCTGCTCAGTGTATTGACACATCTTATACACAGCAGACACAAATTGCACTTAACAAGTTTTGAACTATCAAAACTCAGTAACCAATCAGGTGTCTAACATTGATTTTTTTTTTTTAGAGAATCAAAACCACAATACAAATAAAGCTTTCAATTTCTATTCAAGAAAATGTGCCCATCTTTTCTAAAACTCTCTCTCTCTCTCTCTCTCTCTCTCTCTCTCTCTCTCTCTCTCTCTCGCCCCGTTTCCTCATTAGTTTTAATGTTGGTTTTTTTCCGGAATAAATGTGAATGTTTGATGAGAGGCTGTATCTGGCAGCATGAATCACTCATTGAGTAAAAAGAAAAAAGTGATGGCACGTGTCGCCCCAATTAATCCCTAAAACACAAGAGCCTCTAAACGTATTGAGAACAGGTAGGAAGCATATTACGAGCTAATAAAACTAGTAAACAGAGTCCATGTGTGTATCAGTGAAAGTGAGCAGGTTTTATGTTTCTATGTTTCTTCAGGTGAGATGTCCAGTTCCTGGACGTTCACAGCACTTTCACGGCTGGGAGACATAGTTTGCATTGTACAGAGAGGTTAAGAGATTTCTCCGACTTTAAAACATAGTGATGAAAGCAACTGTCTGCAGAATCCATGGCAAAGCATGGATTGTCAGCCTGAAAGCGTCGGGAAGTGTCGCAATGCCAGTGCATGGCGCATGTGACAGCTGCATTTCTAGTTTATTCCATCTGATTTCTACTGTAATCCTGCTCAGTAATCCCAGTTTTTATCGAGCATACCTGTAACGAGATTACACATTTTTTTATGTACTGTAACAGATTACAGTTATATGTTTTTTGTATCCTAATTATGTAACACTGTTACATGTATTCCATGACTACCCAACCCTGGTTGCACCTAAACATGTGATACACACTCAGACCTTACTGAGACTTACTAAACTAAAGTTTTCTAGCTGTGCAATGACTTGAAGTAAAGCTCTGGTAAACAAGCTGCATGTAATGATGTTCATGTAGGTACAAACAGCCAGAAGAGTCTTTAGAGCCAGAAGTGGACAGACGAAATCACCTTGTACTGCAGGTGACAGGAGGAGCAGCAAGGTGGGCGAGATACAGGTTCTGGGAGATTCCAACAACACACTGTAGACAAAAGAAAAGTGTTAAATGCACAGGCTCCACAAGTTGAGAGACTCTTAAGATCAACACCAGGAGACACCAGATCACTTTGATTGATTGTGAGGACAACACACACGGAGTGAGGTGGTATTGAAAGGCTAATTGCAGGAGGAAAGGTTTGTTTTGTAGAATGGGTCTCTTGTATTAAATTCAATGTAATTTGGATCAAATGTCTTTGTTATTTTAAAAGCATGTTTTGTTGTGAGATGTAATTTAATTTAATCACAATAACCAGCCAAAGTATTTTCTATGTTTACTACGTTTAAAACTAAATGATCAACCATCTCAACAGTCATTGGTGGACATTTAATGTATATTTCATCACCTGAAGAGTCCAACTTTGCTTTACATCTTTAACTTATATACAAGTGAAATCACAGCTCTAAGTTCTTGTTACTGAATAGTCCCTAAACGGCTCACCTGTCTCTGGCTGTGAGGCCCTGTCCGGAGGGATGGATGAGCCCGATGAAACGTGGGCTCAGCCGTTGGTGGAGATTTCCACTCAACCCTTTGAAGCGCTGCTCCCACGTTCCTCCACTTGGACCATGGTTTAATCGAGGAAAATCATGTCACACTGAAAAAACAATTCTGTCATTTCATTTTTGAGTGTACTTTTTTAAGATAGAGCTTCTCAGGCTGGTTTAATCAAGTAAAATCATGTTACTGTCTTAAAGGTGTACAGGAGGATTTTCTTTTTCCGGGTGGATCATCAAGACTATTGGTACTCCCAACTGTCAATCATTCTGGTGATATATTACGCAAGGCCGTCGTATGTGCTCGTCCCCAGGTAGCGTGGATCTATTAGTTTTCACTTTCTGCGCATGCGCGCTTTCAGGTGTATATGGTGAGCTACGCCTTCAGCGAGCTCGCAGTTCTCACCGGGTACTTTGAAAATGGCAGAGGGTCGCAAAAGAGAAAAAGTGTCTTCGAAGTGTATGAGAAGAAGAGAAAGGCTTCGGAAGAGAGAAACAAGACCAGAGTGTTTTTGGGAGATTCTTTCACACGATGGCGTGCGCTGAAAGCCCAGGTTGGGCTTCCCACTGATGCTTCAGTCGCGAAGTTTCTACTCGACAGGTAAAGTTTGGCATTCTATTTGGAGAAATCCATTTCAAATCACTTCCAGTAAAAGTTATCTATGTCTATATTGTAACTTTCCAGGGTTGATTAGTGGAAAAAGTTCAAATCTTCTTGTAAAGTGAGCTTGTGTAAGCGATGCTGACTTGTGACTTGTAAACAGTGCGTGCACGAGGAGAACTGGGCTCGTTCATGTCTCTCGCACACGTTTTAGTAGGCGTTCCATCTCGGGAGCAGGTAGAGCTTTGCGTGCATTTTTCAAAAGGTGGAGAGGGCGGTTCTTTCCTAAAATTCGGGAAAATCCTACTGTACTCCTTTAAGATAGAGCTGCTCAGGCTGGTTTAATCCAGACAAATTGTGTTACTGCCTTTAGATAGAGCTGATCAGGCTGGTTTGATCTAGAAAATCACATTACTGTCTTTAGATAGAGCTGATCAGGCTGGTTTGATTTAGAAAATCACGTTACTGTCTCTAGATGGTGCTGCTCAGGCTGGTTTGATTTAGAAAATCACGTTACTGTCTCTAGATGGTGCTGCTCAGGCTGGTTTGATTTAGAAAATCACGTTACTGTCTCTAGATGGTGCTGCTCAGGCTGGTTTGATTTAGAAAATCACTTTACTGTCTCTAGATGGAGCTGCTCAGGCTGGTTTAATAAAAAAAACAAAAAACTGACTTTAGGTAGAGATGCTTAGTGTTGGAATTCGTTCCTGTGTTCCCCTGAATTCCTGCTTGTTCGTTTGATCCGGGAGAGGCAGGAACAGAGTTAATTTCTTCAATAGTGAATTTAATAATCACACAAACAAGAGATTACAAAAATACATATATCAGATTACATAATACGAGCTCAGACCATTCTTCCTTGCAGACCCAAGTGTGCAGGCCAGGTTTACAATGAAGAAGGGCACAACTGCAACACGTATTTATACATTTGCATACACCACCTCAACCTCACATTGGTCGGTTCCTCGTGATGTATGCGTTGCTATAGTGAATTTGCTATTCCTTTGTTCCCAAAACTGCTTCAAACTGGTTCTTCTCAGAGCTTGACGTTCTGTGGGACAAAGTGACCTCTTATCTGTTGATCCAATCTTACCTTGACCATGTTTTTGCAAGTAGAGCACTGAGGAGACATCGCCAACCAACTTGGAATGTCCCTGAACATGGATTTATAGCTGTGTTTTCCCAACTTGGGCAGTGGGAGAAACCCCAGTAGTGTAGAAACACAACTGAATACAATATGTCCAGTTGTCACACAGAAAACAAATGTTCAACCACTATATTCCTTCAATTCCCCTTTTGACCTCTGACCCCAGAGGTCAATAATTAGTGTCAATACAGTATGAGGCACTCTTCGTATAATAGAGGTCATATGTAAGCAAAATCAACAATCATATACTCAAATAGCAACATACAAATCTTTTAAACGGTGGTGACTCCCCCTTGAACTGCAACCTTGTCGTGGTGGGGGAGTTTGAGCACCCGAATGACCCTCGGAGCTATGTTGTCGGGGGACTTGCCCCTCCTGTGGGCCCACCACCTACAGAGGCTGCCGTAGGGGTTGGGTGCATTGTGGATTGGGGGGCAGTCGACGGCAGAGGCCTCGACGACCCGATCCCCGGCCACAGAATCTGGCTATTGGGACATGGAATGTGACCTCGCTGGGGGGGAAGGAGCCCGAGCTTGTGAGGGAGGCTGAGAGGTACCGTCTAGATATAGTCGGGCTCGCCTCCACTTACAGCTTGGACTCCGGAACCCAGCTCCTCGACGGGGGCTGGATACTCCACTGCTCTGGAGTTGCCCTCTCTCTCTGGAGTTGCCCTGTCTCTCGGCTGGCCTGGGAACGCCTTGGGGTGCCACCGGAAGAGCTGGAGGAAGTGTCTGGGGTGAGGGAAGTCTGAGCAGAGTTGCCTCCGCGACGCGGCCCCGGATAAGCGGCAGAAAATGGATGGATGGATGGATGGACTTGGCACGTCACATGAACAGAGAGGAGCGCTATTTCACCTCCTCCCTTGCTGTCGTCTACTTCTCTGTGTTCTTCTTACTTCGGTGTACAGGGATTATTCCGCCCTTTGACGTGTGGAGCTGTCTCCTGGATCAGCCAATCCAGGGGCAACTTGCTTCAGATGGATGGAGGTCTCCTGAAGAGTGCGATGTGGTTCTCCCGCCAGAGTACACTGCGACAGATGGCACTGCATTGTTCCTCTTTTATCCAGGGTTCGACTAACGGCCGGACCCTCCTCTCCAGTACCCTGGAATAGACTTTCCTGGGGAGCCTTTGTCACTCAGCCGAACAGCGTGAGACGTCCTCTCGACGACCTTAAATCGACCCGTTCACCTGGGCTCGGACCACTTCCTCTTTATCACGCTGAGAAGTACCCAGGGGCTGGTGTTGAGGATCTCAGCCGAGTCCCCCCTGGCTGCCGGTCCCAGCAACATGTGCAGAGAAACGAGATTCCAGACATCTCAAAACTGCATTGTCACATCTCTCCCCTGAACATAGATTTTTCTCTTGTATAGATTTGGCTAATGCTTTTTTCTGTCTGCCACTGGCGGATCAGGTGAAACCACTGCAAACAGGTCCGACTTATTGCCGCCAATGCAAACCAAACTCCTGTTCCGGGAATACAAAGACCGAACAGCGCTTAACAAAGGGCCCCGGACTCCATGCTCCCGGAGCACCCCCCCACAGGATGTCTCAGGGGACGCGGTCGAACGCCTTCTCAAGATCCAGAAAACACATGTGGACTGGTTGGGCAAACTCCCATGAACCCTCAAGCAGCTGGTGGAGGGTATAGAGCTGGTCCAGTGTTCCACGACCAGAATGAAAACCGCATTATTCCTCTTGGATCCAAGGTTTGACTAACGGCCGGACCCTCCACTCCAGTACACTGGAATAGACTTTCCTGGGGAGGCTGAGGAGTGTGATCCCTCAGTAGTTGGAACACACCCTCCGATCCCGCTCCTTGAAGAGAGGGACCACGACCCCATTCTGCCTGTCCAGAGGTACCGTCCCCGCGTCACGCGATGTTGCAGGGATGAAGGGCCCCGGACTCCATGCTCCTGGAGCATGGAGTCGGTTTGCCAGAATTTCCTCGGGGCAGACCGAAAGTCCTCTTCCATGGCCTCTCCAAACTCCTCCCAGACCCGAGTTATTGCCTCCACCACAGCCATGAACTATGGGTCATGACCGAAAGAACGAGATCCCGGATACAAGCGGTTGAAGTGAGCTTCCTGCGTAGGGTGGCTGAGCGCACCCTTAGAGATAGGATGAGGAGCTTGAGAGTTGGTTTTTAGAATAAAGTTTGTATTTTACTAGACCATAGTCGTACTTTCACTATTCAAGTTTAAACATGAAGTGTTTATCAGGTTTAAGCAGTTTCATTATGCTGGATTTGACTGCTATGGTCTTCTCATCAGTTGTGGCCGAAAAAATGCTTCAGACGAGATACTGAGTGTGTTTTTAGAATAAAGTTTGTATTTCACGAAACATACTAAACTCTCACTATTCAACTTTTAAATGATGTGTTTATCAGGTTCAAGCAGTTTCAACCAGTTTTATTTAGTGGAGTAACTGCTATTTTCATTTCATCAGTAGTGGCCGAAATGGTGCTCCTCACGGGATATAGAGTGATTTTGGAATAAAGTTTTTATTTCATTAGAACAAACTAGTACTTTCTCAATTCAAGTTTAAACATGATGGACTTAGCAGTTGCAAGTACTTTCAACCAATTATATTTAGTGGAGTAACTGCTATTTTCATTTCATTAGGAGTGGCCGAAATGATGCTCCACACGGGATATAGAGTAATTTTGGAATAAAGTTTTTATTTCATTAGAACAAACTAGTACTTTCTCAATTCAAGTTAAAATGATGTGTTTATCAGGTTCAAGCAGTTTCAACCAGTTTTATTTAGTGGAGTAACTGCTATTTTCATTTCATCAGGAGTGGCCGAAATGATGCTCCTCACGGGATATAGAGTGATTTTGGAATAAAGTTTGTATTTCCTTAGAACAAACTAGTACTTTCTCAATTCAAGGTTAAACATGATGGACATAGCAGTTGCAAGCACTTTCAAACAATTATATTTAGTGGAGTAACTGCTATTTTCATTTCATCAGGAGTGGCCGAAATGATGCTCCACACGGGATATAGAGTAATTTTGGAAGAAAGTTTTTATTTCCTTGGAACAAACTAGTACTTTCTCAATTCAAGTTTAAACATGATGGATTTAGCAGTTGCAAGTACTTTCAACCAATTATATTTAGTGGAGTAACTGCTATTTTCATTTCATTAGGAGTGGCCGAAATGATGCTCCACACGGGATATAGAGTAATTTTGGAAGAAAGTTTTTATTTCATTAGAACAAACTAGTACTTTCTCAATTCAAGTTAAAATGATGTGTTTATCAGGTTCAAGCAGTTTCAACCAGTTTTATTTAGTGGAGTAACTGCTATTTTCATTTCATCAGTAGTGGCCGAAATGATGCTCCTCACGGGATATAGAGTGATTTTGGAATAAAGTTTGTATTTCCTTAGAACAAACTAGTACTTTCTCAATTCAAGGTTAAACATGATGGACATAGCAGTTGCAAGCACTTTCAAACAATTATATTTAGTGGAGTAACTGCTATTTTCATTTCATCAGGAGTGGCCGAAATGATGCTCCACACGGGATATAGAGTAATTTTGGAAGAAAGTTTTTATTTCATTAGAACAAACTAGTACTTTCTCAATTCAAGTTAAAATGATGTGTTTATCAGGTTCAAGCAGTTTCAACCAGTTTTATTTAGTGGAGTAACTGCTATTTTCATTTCATCAGGAGTGGCCGAAATGATGCTCCACACGGGATATTGAGTAATTTTGGAATAAAGTTTTTATTTCCTTAGAACAAACTAGTACTTTCTCAATTCAAGGTTAAATGATGTGTTTATCAGGTTCAAGCAGTTTCAACCAGTTTTATTTAGTGTAGTAACTGCTATTTTCATTTCATCAGGAGTGGCCGAAATGATGCTCCACACGGGATATTGAGTAATTTTGGAATAAAGTTTTTATTTCCTTAGAACAAACTAGTACTTTCTCAATTCAAGGTTAAATGATGTGTTTATCAGGTTCAAGCAGTTTCAACCAGTTTTATTTAGTGGAGTAACTGCTATTTTCATTTCATCAGTAGTGGCCGAAATGATGCTCCTCACGGGATATAGAGTGATTTTGGAATAAAGTTTGTATTTCCTTAGAACAAACTAGTACTTTCTCAATTCAAGTTTAAACATGATGGACTTAGCAGTTGCAAGTACTTTCAACCAATTATATTTAGTGGAGTAACTGCTATTTTCATTTCATTAGGAGTGGCCGAAATGATGCTCCTCACGGGATATAGAGTAATTTTGGAATAAAGTTTTTATTTCATTAGAACAAACTAGTACTTTCTCAATTCAAGTTAAAATGATGTGTTTATCAGGTTCAAGCAGTTTCAACCAGTTGTATTGGTGGAGCAACTGCTATTTTCATTTCATCAGTAGTGGCCGAAATGATGCTCCACACGAGATATAGAGTGATTTTGGAATAAAGTTTTTATTTCATTAGAACAAACTAGTACTTTCTCAATTAAAGGTTAAATGATGTGTTTATCAGGTTCAAGCACTTTCAAACAATTATATTTAGTGGAGTAACTGTTATTTTCATTTCACCAGGAGTGGCCGAAATGATGCTCCACACGGGATATAGAGTAATTTTGGAAGAAAGTTTTTATTTCCTTAGAACAAACTAGTACTTTCTCAATTCAAGGTTAAATGATGTGTTTATCAGGTTCAAGCAGTTTCAACCAGTTTTATTTAGTGGAGTAACTGCTATTTTCATTTCATCAGGAGTGGCCGAAATGATGCTCCACACGGGATATAGAGTAATTTTGGAAGAAAGTTTTTATTTCATTAGAACAAACTAGTACTTTCTCAATTCAAGGTTAAATGATGTGTTTATCAGGTTCAAGCAGTTTCAACCAGTTTTATTTAGTGGAGTAACTGCTATTTTCATTTCATCAGTAGTGGCCGAAATGATGCTCTTCACGGGATATAGAGTGATTTTGGAATAAAGTTTTTATTTCCTTAGAACAAACTAGTACTTTCTCAATTCAAGTTTAAACATGATGGACTTAGCAGTTGCAAGTACTTTCAACCAATTATATTTAGTGGAGTAACTGCTATTTTCATTTCATTAGGAGTGGCCGAAATGATGCTCCACACGGGATATAGAGTAATTTTGGAAGAAAGTTTTTATTTCATTAGAACAAACTAGTACTTTCTCAATTCAAGTTAAAATGATGTGTTTATCAGGTTCAAGCAGTTTCAACCAGTTTTATTTAGTGGAGTAAAAACTATTTTCATTTCATCAGTAGTGGCCGAAATGATGCTCCTCACGGGATATAGAGTGATTTTGGAATAAAGTTTGTATTTCCTTAGAACAAACTAGTACTTTCTCAATTCAAGTTTAAACATGATGGACTTAGCAGTTGCAAGTACTTTCAACCAATTATATTTAGTGGAGTAACTGCTATTTTCATTTCATTAGGAGTGGCCGAAATGATGCTCCTCACGGGATATAGAGTAATTTTGGAATAAAGTTTTTATTTCATTAGAACAAACTAGTACTTTCTCAATTCAAGTTAAAATGATGTGTTTATCAGGTTCAAGCAGTTTCAACCAGTTGTATTGGTGGAGCAACTGCTATTTTCATTTCATCAGTAGTGGCCGAAATGATGCTCCACACGAGATATAGAGTGATTTTGGAATAAAGTTTTTATTTCATTAGAACAAACTAGTACTTTCTCAATTAAAGGTTAAATGATGTGTTTATCAGGTTCAAGCACTTTCAAACAATTATATTTAGTGGAGTAACTGTTATTTTCATTTCACCAGGAGTGGCCGAAATGATGCTCCACACGGGATATAGAGTAATTTTGGAAGAAAGTTTTTATTTCCTTAGAACAAACTAGTACTTTCTCAATTCAAGGTTAAATGATGTGTTTATCAGGTTCAAGCAGTTTCAACCAGTTTTATTTAGTGGAGTAACTGCTATTTTCATTTCATCAGGAGTGGCCGAAATGATGCTCCACACGGGATATAGAGTAATTTTGGAAGAAAGTTTTTATTTCATTAGAACAAACTAGTACTTTCTCAGTTCAAGTTTAAATGATTTGTTTATCAGGTTCAAGCAGTTTCAACCATTTTTATTTAGTGGAGTAACTGCTATTTTCATTTCATCAGTAGTGGCCGAAATGATGCTCCACACGGGATATAGAGTAATTTTGGAATAAAGTTTTTGTTTCCTTAGAGCAAACTGGTACTTTTCAATTCAAGTTTAAACATGAAGTGTTTATAAGGTTAAAGCAGTTTCAACCTCTTTTATTATGCTGGATTTGACTGTGATGGTCTTTTCATCAGTTGTGGCCGAAAAGATGCTTCAGACGAGATACTGAGTATGTTTTTAGAATAAAGTTTTAATTTCATTAGGACAAACTCGTACTTTCACTATTCAAGTATCTACCCAGATAAATGTACACTAACACAACTATTGCTCACCCAAGGTGCTAAAAACACTGTGTTGCAGCTGCGAGGTTACAATTTGTATAGACTACAGAAGTGAAAGCCACAGGTGCATTAACAACATTTTCGCACTTTTCGAAACACAGCTTTTGCGTGACTCCTACCATGAGTCGTCAGAGACACTGCGTGCTCAGAGCAAAGATACCTCGGGAGCCACATGACCCAGTTGAAGACTGTTGTCGCCGGTCTTCTATGCCTGTCTACACAGGAGAGAAGAAACCTCAACAGCGAGTTGCTATGACACACATCCATCAGTGCTCTCAGCCGCACCACCACGTGGTCTCGCAGCTCTTTCACTCCTTTTCAGGAGAAGGAACATTGTCATTTTCCAGCACCTGACAGTGCTATCAGCTCCCTCACTCTCTCCACCGGAGAGAACCAGGATGTTCTAGCTCAGATGACTCTGAACATTCCGATATCCCAAGGGTACCTGGTCTTTGGACCAGCCAGCTTGAGTCCCTTGCAGAGGACATAGAGCAGTTCGAACCAAACAACCCGGAGATTCGTGTAGCGGACAACCTGGTGGAGGTTGAACGCTGCCTCTTCAACCTGCCTCATCCTTCGTCCCGAGAGAAGCTTACGCTTCTCTGGAAGATGACATCCAGGAGTGTCCATGTTTACATAGAGTCCCTCCCATCTGCCATCAGAGACCATTACTCAGCCCTCTGTCATGCACTTAGGGAAGCAGGATCATCTGCACAATGATCCTGCCTCTGCAAACTTTGGTGCATTTACAATCACTCAAAAGGGGGCGGAGACTCCCAGATAGTATTTATAGGTGCCTAAGGGCTGCCTACTTCCAAGGCCACAATGCACCAGGATTGGACAAAGACCAGACTTTTAAGTCCCTCTTCGTTAACAACCTCCACAACAGTGTGTGGATCGATGTCGCCCTTTTCTGCAGGACCAAAACCCCACCATGAAAGACCTCCGCAAACATGCGCAGATGGTGTGGGAGCTGCACCACCGTTCAGGTGAAAACTATGATGGTGATGCAGGTGTCCTGAGGTCTCAGGTGAGGAGAGGTAAGTCTAAAAACCGAGGCTGAGGTCAGACTCAAAACAACTGGGATGCAGATGTCCCACAGTGGATTAAAACCTGCATCAGAGTGGTGAAGCAGCACCTGAACCCGCCTGGTAAGAAGGGACCTGGCTCCCCCTGACCGCATGACTTGGCCCCTCCCCTCCGCACACAAAGTTCATTTTGGCAGGAGGAGGAGATCCAGGAGGTGAAAGAGGCCCATTTGACATTCTTGGGTAATCTTGGCTATGCCAACCACAGATACACTTCAGTGGTGGTAGGGGTTGTTGACACTCTCTCACTGCTTGGTACTGGGTCAGAAATCCCCCTCATGTGTTCAGACACCTTTGCACGGGTTGCTAGAACCACGCTTGCGCATGCCACTTAAGGAAAGCCACTTCAGGTGGAAGAGTGTAGCATAAACAACCGAGGCTTCACTCAGGACTTGCACCACATCACTCAATGTGTCTGGGTCAACAGCTTTCCAGGACATGTCAGCGACGCATCCCATCCACGTCACTGATCTGGACACAGAAGAACTGCTTATTGGTCAGGACATCCTAAACCGACTCGCTGCCACCAAACGGCGCCTTTGGTCCCAAGTCGTCAGCCCGACTCCCATTGGCTAAGAACTAGGCCACCCAGCTTCTAACAGCAATCGTTCAGCCAACCCACGGGTCCAAAATCTGACACCTGGTCAGATTAAAGTGACCGCATTTCCACCTTTAGAGATGTTAACTGACAGTTCATTCCACAATCTTGAACTAATTCTCATCTCATTGACAATCTGCCTTCGTCCCTCACCAGCGACGACACGCATGACACAACTCTCCTCATTTCCACAACCAAAACCATCACCAGCGCTCACCATGTTAACCTTGAACAGGTTCTTCAGGGTACAAAACCGAGCACCGAAGGTGACATGGTTGTGCACGCTCCAATGACTCAACCAGAGAATACAGACATTTCAGGTAAACAGACCATGTCTGTACCAGAAGAACCTTATTCAGGCTTCGAGTCAAAGACCGAGCAACGCTCTGCTGAGGCTTGCACTTTACCACAACAGAAACAAGGAGATGCATTTGTATGAGGAGGTCTCCCGCGATTATCACACGATCTTCGCAAGGGACTCGCACAAAAAGGGGGGGGGGGGAGTCACAGACATCCACCCAGTGCGCGTCCCCACTGACTTCGAGGCACTGCCATCTTCTGAAACCCAGTACATACCCTTTCTAGCTGACGGGGTCAAGCGGTCCTGGTTCACTGGTTTGAAACAGCCTGCGCTCCAATCTCACACCTTCCCTGTTATTCAAGATTGTTATATCTAAAGAGAAACATAAATCAATTTAAATAACACTTTTTTTGGCATTAACTATTTCCAGTTTAGCTGGTGGTGGCCCAATGTCATTATTATTTGATAAATAACCAATTTATTCTAATGAATAATTTTTCATAAATAAATTATTTTTGATAAAATGTTGCTCCGTGCTCTTGTTTATCTTCCAACATGTGAGATGTTGTTGATGAATACACAGCACAGTTCCACAGTAACCAATGTGTTTTACACAGCCACTGTTCTTTGTGTCAACATGTAGGTCCAGAACACAACTAAAGACGATGTCTCTAGACATCCAGAAGACTTCCTCAGAAGAGCCTGAATGAAAGTTTTTTGAGACGTCTTTCCTGAACATTATATTGACGTCTTGTCTGGACGTCACTGAAAATATGTTTCAAAAGAAACAGAACACGTCATCAGTCTACCACGGGACATACACAGAGAGTCAGTTTAGTATTACCATTAACATGCATTTAATTGGACTATGGAAGAAAACCAGAGAACCCTGAGGAAACACATGCACACACAAGTTAATTCCACAAACACCTCCAGGTGGATTTAAATCCACGATTTTCTGTCTGTAGCCATTGAGACAATTTGACCATTGTAATTGATAGAGCTGATAAAACCTTTATTTGGTATATAGTTGTAATCTCAATATGAAAGGTTGTAGAAATTAATCATGCCCAAAAACTCCTGCAGGGCCTTAACCGAGGCTGGACGAGGGAAATCTGTCACCGCTTGCACCTTAGAAGGCAATGGAATGGCACCCTGAGTTGAAATACGATGACCCAAAAAGTCAATCACAGGCAGACCAAACTGGCACTTAGCAGGGTTGACAATTAGGCCATGTTCCTCAAGGCCAGACCTGGGCATTTTAAGGCCCGCGGGCCAAATGCGGCCCGTGACCCGATTCTGACCGGCCCGCGAAAGGTTGCTTAGAATTAAGAAAACAAAAGCTTCTTTCGAATTTTAATGTGTGGACTAAAACCATCGGCTCTATAAATTAAAATGGAAATGCTTTTACTTTGAAGCCTGTTTATTTATGTACAGTGTACGTAACCTACGTACGTCGTATACGTAACCCGTAAAACAAGTCAATCAGTGCATGCAAGAGATGTCGGTGGAGAATCAAAAATGGCGGTGTTGCGGGCGCCGCCATACTTATTTACCGGTCGCCGCCATTTTGAAAATATGCGTACCGGAAGTGACGTTTACTGTAGCGAGATACAGGAAGTGACGTATCAGACCCCGCGGAACGTCGGGAATTACGTTTTCGGAGGCCCACCCACCGGAAGTGACGTTGGAGGACCCACTCGCCGGAAAAAAAACTGTGCGCCGCGCTTCAAACGCACATTTGTTCCCATTGCATTGTTTTCTTCACACGTGTACTCGAAGCTCAACAGAGTAAAGGATTGTCTTCTGCTAAGGTAAATAATTGCATTTTTTTCTATGTGTAAAGTATCAGCCTGCACTAATAAGAACGAAATAGTAGGTGGAGTTATACCAGTATTTAGAGACTATGTTTATACTCGCACTGGAAGACCGGAGCCAGATCAGCTTCACAACCTTCCATGAGGGAACAGATATGTTCATCTCTCCCCAACTGTGTCAGTCTGTCCACATATCTGCTGCTTTATTTCTCCGTCCAGACAACTCACAGTTTACTGTGTGCCTTCACTTATCACTCCTGCTAACTGCAGTTTCATCACAACATTTAGTTGCGTTTACGTCCTAAATGGCTGAATTTTGTCACGTGGGTGAAAAGCCTCAAAACGGTGTGCATCAGCCTGCACTAATAAGTAGGACATGGTTGATAGGTGTCATTATATCAGTATTAGTGAGAGGAAGAGTCGTTGTATAGTTATGTTGGGAGCAATTCAAGTAAGATCAGCTCAAAGTTTATGTTGCTCTTTTTTTATCTTTGTTCCATGTGTTGGTTTATTTAGACCCGTACTGGTATTTTTTATCATACTGCATTACTGGATTTTTACAACCTGACTGGGATTTCTGTGTTATTATCAGAGCATCCAAATTAGAGAAAGTTTAATGGTTGTGAGGGAGATTGAATATCTTATATATAACATACTGCAATGAATCACTTGGATGCTTGTCAGTTTGCAATCATCAATGAGAGATCAGTACATTTGAACAAATACTAATGATTCTGATTTAAATATTTTTTCAGACGCAGTGTTCAATCAGAATGTCACGTCATCGTAGCAGCGAATGCGTGGGCATGGAGCATTCATATGCACACCCAACAATGCACACAGCATCTGTGCTGACCACGGATCCAGAGACCGTAAAGGAATTGAGTGTCGCATGTCTGCATGCAGAACACTCCTATGACTCATCAATCAAGTTTGAGATTTTTTATGTAACATAAGCTCAGTTTGTTTATTTTTATTCGTCTGTATTGCAACAGATCTTCGAGATGCTGAAAGAGATGGAGGAGGTCATGGAAATCAAGAAGGGGGACCTGAGACTCATCGATTACATTTTTGATGTTATGCTTCCAGAATTAAGATGATCAATCAATGGAGGACATCATAGAAGTAGTGGTCAATATTTTGTGTCTTTTGAAACCTATCTGCATGCACCTTGTCCATCTTTTTCAGATCATCATCAACATCCTGATGGCTGAAGGTCACACAAGGCTTCAAGCACAGGTCATCATAGCCAGTGGGAGAAAGTTCTAGCAAGCTCCTGTCGTCTGTGCTCTCATCCTCCCTGCCGGATGTCTATCAATATAGTGGTTTGAAGTCTCCTGTCCCAATTTTCAGAGTGTATCTTTTATCTATCTGTCTGTCCTCTCCTCTATCCTCTCACCCCAACCGGCCAGCAGAATGCCTCCACCTCTGAGTCTGGTTTCTGCAAAGATTTCTTCCTGTTAGAGGGACTTTTTCCCTTTCCACAGTCGCTCACGCTTGCTCATGTGGATTTGTTTGGTTTTGTCTTTAAAAGTGCTTTTAATATATAATAAAGAACAATGACGTGATTCATGGATGGTTTTATTCTTTTAAAGTTGTCAGAGGTACTTTTTGAAGGTTTGTCATGGACATTTACTCTGAAGTAACTACAGTTACTCTCCATTTTTGTAGTTAGTTTTGCTTAATGCACCACACATTGTCACTGCATGAATGAAGAAGGCAGATCAGTTTAGTAGCTGAACTCTACAGATGTGGTTCCAGCTGCAGTGTCTTGTTGAAATAGGTTCATAGAGATATTGAATATGGAATATGATGGGGGGGGATTCTCCCTCTTCAATCCACTTGGCTCTGGACCTTATAAACACTCTGAGCTCTATTCACATAATATCTACCTGGATGTTTCTCCAGTGTTCTTGTGCTTCTTCAAACTGAACATGATCCATGAAACCGTGACGTAACTGAAGCAGTGACATCAGTTGTCCTTTTAAATATGGCGGCGACCACAAACACGCATGGCGGCGGCCAAAAACAAGTATGTCGGTGCCCATAAGCCACCATTGTGATACCGCACTGGCGAGGTTTGCGTTTTGAGAGTAGTATGGCGCTGACCGTGAGTAATAATGGCGGCGTCCACAAACAAGCATGTCAGCGGCCGTACACCGCCATTTTTATACCGCACTGGCGAGGTTTCAAGTCTGGAGGAGCACGGTTGCATTGCGGATCATGTTCTCTTGCCTCCCACCGACAGTGACGCTGTAATTGTGCGTCGGAACAAAACATATTGCATGTAGTACTGCCTCCCACCAACAGTGGCGCTGGGGTGGTGATTCGGATCAAAATGGCCGAACAAGATGGCGGCGGTGGATTCCCCACCGACGGCTTCTCAGTGCATGTGATTGTCGCCCCTCAATGATGTACGGGCACGTCAAGAAAAGAAAGGTGGATGCTGAAGGCCGAAATTTCAAGAAGATTTGGAGCACTAAATATTTGTTTACTGAAGTCGGTGGTAAACCCGTCTGTTTAGTTTGTGGAGAGCACGTCGCCGTGTTTAAGGAGTACAATGTGAGTCGGCCTTATGAGACAAAACACGCGGAGAAATACAGACACTTGGCGGAGGCTGAGAGAGCGCGAATATCAGAAGACTTGCTAGCAAAGCTAGCAAAACAACAAGGCTGTTTTAGCAAACTACACACAGCCCGGGATGCAGCGACCAAGACCAGCTTCGTTATATCCCACAAAATCGCTAAAAACAGCAAGCCGTTCTCGGATTGGCGAGTTTGTGAAAGAGTGCTTGGTGGGCTCTGCCGCGCTAATATGCCCTGAGAATAAAGAAGCATTTGAAAAAGTCCCGCTGTCCAGGCGAACCGTCACCAGAAGGGTGAAAGGAATCGCGGAGAATCTCGAATGTCAGCTCAAAAGTGGAGTTGAAAGTTTTGACTTTTTCTCTTTGGCTTTGGATGAGAGCTGTGGTGTCCGTGACACTGCCCAGTTACTGGTGTTTCTCCGGGGAATAAGGCAGGACTTCAAGATTACGGAGGAGCTGGCAGCATTGAGGTCAATAAAAGGAACGACAACGGGAAACGATCTGTTCAAGGAGGTCGATGCATGCATGGTCAAGCTTGGACTGAAATGGGACAAACTGGTAGGCGTCACTACTGATGGTTGTCCGAATATGACAGGAAAACATGTCGGACTTTTGAAACAGATCCAAGATAAAGTGACTGAACTCGGCACAGAGCATCATTTAGTGTTGATACATTGTATTATACATCAGCATGTACTGTGCAGGTCTGTGCTAAAACTTAACCATGTTATTGATGTTGTAACAAAAACGGTTAACTTTATCAGGGCACGAGCATTAAATCACAGGCAGTTTGTTGCACTTTTAGAGGAGCATGAGAATGAACATGGTGACATCATGTACCACACAGCTGTCAGATGGCTCAGTCCGGGCAAAGTGCTCAAAAGATTTTGGGACCTGAAAACAGAGATTCAAGAGTTTTGTGAGATGAAAGGCAAAAACATCCCCGAGCTTTCAGATATGAACTGGATGGCAGATTTTGCATTTGCTGTTGATGTGACGGCACTGATGAATGAACTGAGCACTAAACTGCAAGGCAAGGGCCTTTTCGTTCATGACATGCATAACCTGGTGAAGGCTTTTATGAGAAAGTTGCTGTTTCTTTCAAGTCAACTACAGAACAACACTCTCACTCACATGCAAACCCTTAAATAAGTCAGACCATCAGCCAATCATCTCTGCAGGTACTCATCCATGTTAGGAGATTTGCATGGTGAGTTTTTAAGGCGATTTGATGATTGTAAAAACATTGAGGATGAAATGCACCTGGTTTCCTCTCCCTTTGCCTGCAGAGTAGATGATGCACCCAGTGATGTTCAGCTGGAGCTCATTGACCTGCAGTCTGACACAGTACTGGCAGAGCACTTTAAGTCAGCATCACTGCTGGAGTTCTACTCATCTCTTAAGGAGGAGAACTTTCCAAACATGAGGAGACATGCTCAGAAGATGTTGGTTCTGTTTGGATCTACCTACATATGTGAACAAACATTCTCAGTAATGAAGTTTACCAAATCCAGGTTCAGATCCTCTCTTACTGATGATCATCTGTCAGCTGTGCTTCGCATCTCCACCTCAGACATTCAGCCTGACTTTGATGCACTCGTTAAATGGCAGCAAAGGCTAGATTTCTCTCACTGAACAAGAAAATACCCAAATGTGTGTTCACTATTACTTTTTGTCTGCACAGCTTGGCAGTTTGACAATCATAATGTGACATATCTTGTTAATGATATTTGGCATACAAAGACATTGTGATGTCTTAATAGAAAAAAGTGTTTTTGGTTAATGTAATTAAAAAAAGAGTTACAAATGTTTCATGTTTACAATTGTTTTGAATAACTGCACTGAATAAAAACATTTTTTGTTAAAATAACCCTCACTTTCTCTTTACCTAATAATAACACAGACACTTACCAGCATGTGTAAACAATGCCATTTACTGCTTTCAATTTAGAAATAAAATTCATATGCAGAATAGAGTTTAAACTTTTGGCAAGGCCCTCCACAATATTTTCTGCTTCTCATTTGGCCCCTTCGGAAAAATAATTGCCCACCCCTGCTCAAGGCGCTGAAAAACTTGCTTTAGGTGTGAAAAATGCTCCTCAACTGAAGAACTAGCCACCAAGATGTCGTCCAGGTAAACAGAAACGAAAGCGAGGTCGCGCAGCACAGAGTCCATCAACCTCTGAAAAGCCGTGCCTCTACTCTTGCCTGGCCATAATAAAACATAAAAAAATGACAAGAAAGAATAGAAAGTGTCATCTGCTCAGTGTATTGACACATCTTATACACAGCAGACACAAATTGCACTTAACAAGTTTTGAACTATCAAAACTCAGTAACCAATCAGGTGTCTAACATTGATTTTTTTTTTTTAGAGAATCAAAACCACAATACAAATAAAGCTTTCAATTTCTATTCAAGAAAATGTGCCCATCTTTTCTAAAACTCTCTCTCTCTCTCTCTCTCACTCTCTCTCTCTCTCTCTCTCTCTCTCTCTCTCTCTCTCTCTCTCTCTCTCTCTCTCGCCCCGTTTCCTCATTAGTTTTAATGTTGGTTTTTTTCCGGAATAAATGTGAATGTTTGATGAGAGGCTGTATCTGGCAGCATGAATCACTCATTGAGTAAAAAGAAAAAAGTGATGGCACGTGTCGCCCCAATTAATCCCTAAAACACAAGAGCCTCTAAACGTATTGAGAACAGGTAGGAAGCATATTACGAGCTAATAAAACTAGTAAACAGAGTCCATGTGTGTATCAGTGAAAGTGAGCAGGTTTTATGTTTCTATGTTTCTTCAGGTGAGATGTCCAGTTCCTGGACGTTCACAGCACTTTCACGGCTGGGAGACATAGTTTGCATTGTACAGAGAGGTTAAGAGATTTCTCCGACTTTAAAACATAGTGATGAAAGCAACTGTCTGCAGAATCCATGGCAAAGCATGGATTGTCAGCCTGAAAGCGTCGGGAAGTGTCGCAATGCCAGTGCATGGCGCATGTGACAGCTGCATTTCTAGTTTATTCCATCTGATTTCTACTGTAATCCTGCTCAGTAATCCCAGTTTTTATCGAGCATACCTGTAACGAGATTACACATTTTTTTATGTACTGTAACAGATTACAGTTATATGTTTTTTGTATCCTAATTATGTAACACTGTTACATGTATTCCATGACTACCCAACCCTGGTTGCACCTAAACATGTGATACACACTCAGACCTTACTGAGACTTACTAAACTAAAGTTTTCTAGCTGTGCAATGACTTGAAGTAAAGCTCTGGTAAACAAGCTGCATGTAATGATGTTCATGTAGGTACAAACAGCCAGAAGAGTCTTTAGAGCCAGAAGTGGACAGACGAAATCACCTTGTACTGCAGGTGACAGGAGGAGCAGCAAGGTGGGCGAGATACAGGTTCTGGGAGATTCCCACAACACACTGTAGACAAAAGAAAAGTGTTAAATGCACAGGCTCCACAAGTTGAGAGACTCTTAAGATCAACACCAGGAGACACCAGATCACTTTGATTGATTGTGAGGACAACACACACGGAGTGAGGTGGTATTGGAAGGCTAATTGCAGGAGGAAAGGTTTGTTTTGTAGAATGGGTCTCTTGTATTAAATTCAATGTAATTTGGATCAAATGTCTTTGTTATTTTAAAAGCATGTTTTGTTGTGAGATGTAATTTAATTTAATCACAATAACCAGCCAAAGTATTTTCTATGTTTACTACGTTTAAAACTAAATGATCAACCATCTCAACAGTCATTGGTGGACATTTAATGTATATTTCATCACCTGAAGAGTCCAACTTTGCTTTACATCTTTAACTTATATACAAGTGAAATCACAGCTCTAAGTTCTTGTTACTGAATAGTCCCTAAACGGCTCACCTGTCTCTGGCTGTGAGGCCCTGTCCGGAGGGATGGATGAGCCCGATGAAACGTGGGCTCAGCCGTTGGTGGAGATTTCCACTCAACCCTTTGAAGCGCTGCTCCCACGTTCCTCCACTTGGACCATGGTTTAATCGAGGAAAATCATGTCACACTGAAAAAACAATTCTGTCATTTCATTTTTGAGTGTACTTTTTTAAGATAGAGCTTCTCAGGCTGGTTTAATCAAGTAAAATCATGTTACTGTCTTAAAGGTGTACAGGAGGATTTTCTTTTTCCGGGTGGATCATCAAGACTATTGGTACTCCCAACTGTCAATCATTCTGGTGATATATTACGCAAGGCCGTCGTATGTGCTCGTCCCCAGGTAGCGTGGATCTATTAGTTTTCACTTTCTGCGCATGCGCGCTTTCAGGTGTATATGGTGAGCTACGCCTTCAGCGAGCTCGCAGTTCTCACCGGGTACTTTGAAAATGGCAGAGGGTCGCAAAAGAGAAAAAGTGTCTTCGAAGTGTATGAGAAGAAGAGAAAGGCTTCGGAAGAGAGAAACAAGACCAGAGTGTTTTTGGGAGATTCTTTCACACGATGGCGTGCGCTGAAAGCCCAGGTTGGGCTTCCCACTGATGCTTCAGTCGCGAAGTTTCTACTCGACAGGTAAAGTTTGGCATTCTATTTGGAGAAATCCATTTCAAATCACTTCCAGTAAAAGTTATCTATGTCTATATTGTAACTTTCCAGGGTTGATTAGTGGAAAAAGTTCAAATCTTCTTGTAAAGTGAGCTTGTGTAAGCGATGCTGACTTGTGACTTGTAAACAGTGCGTGCACGAGGAGAACTGGGCTCGTTCATGTCTCTCGCACACGTTTTAGTAGGCGTTCCATCTCGGGAGCAGGTAGAGCTTTGCGTGCATTTTTCAAAAGGTGGAGAGGGCGGTTCTTTCCTAAAATTCGGGAAAATCCTACTGTACTCCTTTAAGATAGAGCTGCTCAGGCTGGTTTAATCTAGACAAATTGTGTTACTGCCTTTAGATAGAGCTGATCAGGCTGGTTTGATCTAGAAAATCACATTACTGTCTTTAGATAGAGCTGATCAGGCTGGTTTTATTTAGAAAATCACGTTACTGTCTCTAGATGGTGCTGCTCAGGCTGGTTTGATTTAGAAAATCACGTTACTGTCTCTAGATGGAGCTGCTCAGGCTGGTTTAATAAAAAAAAAAAAAACTGACTTTAGGTAGAGATGCTTAGTGTTGGAATTCGTTCCTGTGTTCCCCTGAATTCCTGCTTGTTCGTTTGATCCGGGAGAGGCAGGAACAGAGTTAATTTCTTCAATAGTGAATTTAATAATCACACAAACAAGAGATTACAAAAATACATATATCAGATTACATAATACGAGCTCAGACCATTCTTCCTTGCAGACCCAAGTGTGCAGGCCAGGTTTACAATGAAGAAGGGCACAACTGCAACACGTGGTTCATATTTATACATTTGCATACACCACCTCAACCTCACATTGGTCGGTTCCTCGTGATGTATGCATTGCTATAGTGAATTTGCTATTCCTTTGTTCCCAAAACTGCTTCAAACTGGTTCTTCTCAGAGCTTGACGTTCTGTGGGACAAAGTGACCTCTTATCTGTTGATCCAATCTTACCTTGACCATGTTTTTGCAAGTAGAGCACTGAGGAGACATCGCCAACCAACTTGGAATGTCCCTGAACATGGATTTATAGCTGTGTTTTCCCAACTTGGGCAGTGGGAGAAACCCCAGTAGTGTAGAAACACAACTGAATACAATATGTCCAGTTGTCACACAGAAAACAAATGTTCAACCACTATATTCCTTCAATTCCCCTTTTGACCTCTGACCCCAGAGGTCAATAATTAGTGTCAATACAGTATGAGGCACTCTTCGTATAATAGAGGTCATATGTAAGCAAAATCAACAATCATATACTCAAATAGCAACATACAAAACTTTTAAACGGTGGTGACTCCCCCTTGAACTGCAACCTTGTCGTGGTGGGGGAGTTTGAGCACCCGAATGACCCTCGGAGCTATGTTGTCGGGGGACTTGCCCCTCCTGTGGGCCCACCACCTACAGAGGCTGCCGTAGGGGTTGGGTGCATTGTGGATTGGGGGGCAGTCGACGGCAGAGGCCTCGACGACCCGATCCCCGGCCACAGAATCTGGCTATTGGGACATGGAATGTGACCTCGCTGGGGGGGAAGGAGCCCGAGCTTGTGAGGGAGGCTGAGAGATACCGTCTAGATATAGTCGGGCTCGCCTCCACTTACAGCTTGGACTCCGGAACCCAGCTCCTCGACGGGGGCTGGATACTCCACTGCTCTGGAGTTGCCCTCTCTCTCTGGAGTTGCCCTGTCTCTCGGCTGGCCTGGGAACGCCTTGGGGTGCCACCGGAAGAGCTGGAGGAAGTGTCTGGGGTGAGGGAAGTCTGAGCAGAGTTGCCTCCGCGACGCGGCCCCGGATAAGCGGCAGAAAATGGATGGATGGATGGATGGACTTGGCACGTCACATGAACAGAGAGGAGCGCTATTTCACCTCCTCCCTTGCTGTCGTCTACTTCTCTGTGTTCTTCTTACTTCGGTGTACAGGGATTATTCCGCCCTTTGACGTGTGGAGCTGTCTCCTGGATCAGCCAATCCAGGGGCAACTTGCTTCAGATGGATGGAGGTCTCCTGAAGAGTGCGATGTGGTTCTCCCGCCAGAGTACACTGTGACAGATGGCACCGCATTGTTCCTCTTTTATCCAGGGTTCGACTAACGGCCGGACCCTCCTCTCCAGTACCCTGGAATAGACTTTCCTGGGGAGCCTTTGTCACTCAGCCGAACAGCGTGAGACGTCCTCTCGACGACCTTAAATCGACCCGTTCACCTGGGCTCGGACCACTTCCTCTTTATCACGCTGAGAAGTACCCAGGGGCTGGTGTTGAGGATCTCAGCCGAGTCCCCCCTGGCTGCCGGTCCCAGCAACATGTGCAGAGAAACGAGATTCCAGACATCTCAAAACTGCGTTGTCACATCTCTCCCCTGAACATAGATTTTTCTCTTGTATAGATTTGGCTAATGCTTTTTTCTGTCTGCCACTGGCGGATCAGGTGAAACCACTGCAAACAGGTCCAACTTATTGCCGCCAATGCAAACCAAACTCCTGTTCCGGGAATACAAAGACCGAACAGCCCTTAACAAAGGGCCCCGGACTCCATGCTCCCGGAGCACCCCCCCACAGGATGTCTCAGGGGACGCGGTCAAACGCCTTCTCAAGATCCAGAAAACACATGTGGACTGGTTGGGCAAACTCCCATGAACCCTCAAGCAGCTGGTGGAGGGTATAGAGCTGGTCCAGTGTTCCACGACCAGAATGAAAACCGCATTATTCCTCTTGGATCCAAGGTTTGACTAACGGCCGGACCCTCCACTCCAGTACACTGGAATAGACTTTCCTGGGGAGGCTGAGGAGTGTGATCCCTCTGTAGTTGGAACACACCCTCCGATCCCCCTCCTTGAAGAGAGGGACCACGACCCCATTCTGCCTGTCCAGAGGTACCGTCCCCGCGTCACGCGATGTTGCAGGGATGAAGGGCCCCGGACTCCATGCTCCTGGAGCATGGAGTCGGTTTGCCAGAATTTCCTCGGGGCAGACCGAAAGTCCTCTTCCATGGCCTCTCCAAACTCCTCCCAGACCCGAGTTATTGCCTCCACCACAGCCATGAACTATGGGTCATGACCGAAAGAACGAGATCCCGGATACAAGCGGTTGAAGTGAGCTTCCTGCGTAGGGTGGCTGAGCGCACCCTTAGAGATAGGATGAGGAGCTTGAGAGTTGGTTTTTAGAATAAAGTTTGTATTTTACTAGACCATAGTCGTACTTTCACTATTCAAGTTTAAACATGAAGTGTTTATCAGGTTTAAGCAGTTTCATTATGCTGGATTTGACTGCTTATGGTCTTCTCATCAGTTGTGGCCGAAAAAATGCTTCAGACGAGATACTGAGTGTGTTTTTAGAATAAAGTTTGTATTTCACGAAACATACTAAACTCTCACTATTCAACTTTTAAATGATGTGTTTATCAGGTTCAAGCAGTTTCAACCAGTTTTATTTAGTGGAGTAACTGCTATTTTCATTTCATCAGTAGTGGCCGAAATGGTGCTCCTCACGGGATATAGAGTGATTTGGGAATAAAGTTTTTATTTCATTAGAACAAACTAGTACTTTCTCAATTCAAGTTTAAACATGATGGACTTAGCAGTTGCAAGTACTTTCAACCAATTATATTTAGTGGAGTAACTGCTATTTTCATTTCATTAGGAGTGGCCGAAATGATGCTCCACACGGGATATAGAGTAATTTTGGAAGAAAGTTTTTATTTCATTAGAACAAACTAGTACTTTCTCAATTCAAGTTAAAATGATGTGTTTATCAGGTTCAAGCAGTTTCAACCAGTTTTATTTAGTGGAGTAACTGTTATTTTCATTTCATCAGTAGTGGCCGAAATGATGCTCCACACGGGATATAGAGTGATTTTGGAATAAAGTTTGAATTTCCTTAGAACAAACTAGTACTTTCTCAATTCAAGTTTAAACATGATGGACTTAGCAGTTGCAAGTACTTTCAACCAATTATATTTAGTGGAGTAACTGCTATTTTCATTTCATCAGTAGTGGCCGAAATGATGCTCCTCACGGGATATAGAGTGATTTTGGAATAAAGTTTTTATTTCATTAGAACAAACTAGTACTTTCTCAATTCAAGGTTAAATGATGTGTTTATCAGGTTCAAGCAGTTTCAATCAGTTTTATTTAGTGGAGTAACTGCTATTTTCATTTCATCAGGAGTGGCCGAAATGATGCTCCTCACGGGATATAGAGTAATTTTGGAATAAAGTTTGTATTTCCTTAGAACAAACTAGTACTTTCTCAATTCAAGTTTAAACATGATGGACATAGCAGTTGCAAGCACTTTCAAACAATTATATTTAGTGGAGTAACTGTTATTTTCATTTCACCAGGAGTGGCCGAAATGATGCTCCACACGGGATATAGAGTAATTTTGGAAGAAAGTTTTTATTTCATTAGAACAAACTAGTACTTTCTTAGTTCAAGTTTAAAAGATGTGTTTATCAGGTTCAAGCAGTTTCAACCAGTTTTATTTAGTGGAGTAACTGCTATTTTCATTTCATCAGGAGTGGCCGAAATGATGCTCCACACGGGATATTGAGTAATTTTGGAATAAAGTTTTTATTTCCTTAGAACAAACTAGTACTTTCTCAATTCAAGGTTAAATGATGTGTTTATCAGGTTCAAGCAGTTTCAACCAGTTTTATTTAGTGGAGTAACTGCTATTTTCATTTCATCAGTAGTGGCCGAAATGATGCTCCTCACGGGATATAGAGTGATTTTGGAATAAAGTTTTTATTTCATTAGAACAAACTAGTACTTTCTCAATTCAAGTTTAAACATGATGGACTTAGCAGTTGCAAGTACTTTCAACCAATTATATTTAGTGGAGTAACTGCTATTTTCATTTCATTAGGAGTGGCCGAAATGATGCTCCACACGGGATATACAGTAATTTTGGAAGAAAGTTTTTATTTCATTAGAACAAACTAGTACTTTCTCAATTCAAGTTAAAATGATGTGTTTATCAGGTTCAAGCAGTTTCAACCAGTTGTATTGGTGGAGCAACTGCTATTTTCATTTCATCAGTAGTGGCCGAAATGATGCTCCACACGAGATATAGAGTGATTTTGGAATAAAGTTTTTATTTCATTAGAACAAATTAGTACTTTCTCAATTCAAGGTTAAATGATGTGTTTATCAGGTTCAAGCAGTTTCAACCAGTTTTATTTAGTGGAGTAACTGTTATTTTCATTTCATCAGTAGTGGCCGAAATGATGCTCCACACGGGATATAGAGTGATTTTGGAATAAAGTTTGGATTTCCTTAGAACAAACTAGTACTTTCTCAATTCAAGTTTAAACATGATGGACATAGCAGTTGCAAGCACTTTCAAACAATTATATTTAGTGGAGTAACTGTTATTTTCATTTCACCAGGAGTGGCCGAAATGATGCTCCACACGGGATATAGAGTAATTTTGGAAGAAAGTTTTTATTTCATTAGAACAAACTAGTACTTTCTCAATTCAAGGTTAAATTATGTGTTTATCAGGTTCAAGCAGTTTCAACCAGTTTTATTTAGTGGAGTAACTGCTATTTTCATTTCATCAGTAGTGGCCGAAATGATGCTCCTCACGGGATATAGAGTGATTTTGGAATAAAGTTTTTATTTCATTAGAACAAACTAGTACTTTCTCAATTCAAGTTTAAATGATGTGTTTATCAGGTTCAAGCAGTTTCAACCAGTTTTATTTAGTGGAGTAACTGCTATTTTCATTTCATCAGTAGTGGCCGAAATGATGCTCCTCACGGGATATAGAGTGATTTTGGAATAAAGTTTTTATTTCATTAGAATAAACTAGTACTTTCTCAATTCAAGTTTAAATGATGTGTTTATCAGGTTCAAGCAGTTTCAACCAGTTTTATTTAGTGGAGTAACTGCTATTTTCATTTCATCAGTAGTGGCCGAAATGATGCTCCTCACGGGATATAGAGTGATTTTGGAATAAAGTTTTTATTTCATTAGAACAAACTAGTACTTTCTTAGTTCAAGTTTAAAAGATGTGTTTATCAGGTTCAAGCAGTTTCAACCAGTTTTATTTAGTGGAGTAACTGCTATTTTCATTTCATCAGGAGTGGCCGAAATGATGCTCCACACGGGATATTGAGTAATTTTGGAAGAAAGTTTTTATTTCCTTAGAACAAACTAGTACTTTCTCAATTCAAGGTTAAATGATGTGTTTATCAGGTTCAAGCAGTTTCAACCAGTTTTATTTAGTGGAGTAACTGCTATTTTCATTTCATCAGTAGTGGCCGAAATGATGCTCCTCACGGGATATAGAGTGATTTTGGAATAAAGTTTGTATTTCCTTAGAACAAACTAGTACTTTCTCAATTCAAGGTTAAATGATGTGTTTATCAGGTTCAAGCAGTTTCAACCAGTTTTATTTAGTGGAGTAACTGCTATTTTCATTTCATCAGTAGTGGCCGAAATGATGCTCCTCACGGGATATAGAGTGATTTTGGAATAAAGTTTTTATTTCATTAGAACAAACTAGTACTTTCTCAATTCAAGTTTAAACATGATGGACTTAGCAGTTGCAAGTACTTTCAACCAATTATATTTAGTGGAGTAACTGCTATTTTCATTTCATTAGGAGTGGCCGAAATGATGCTCCACACGGGATATAGAGTAATTTTGGAAGAAAGTTTTTATTTCATTAGAACAAACTAGTACTTTCTCAATTCAAGTTAAAATGATGTGTTTATCAGGTTCAAGCAGTTTCAACCAGTTGTATTGGTGGAGCAACTGCTATTTTCATTTCATCAGTAGTGGCCGAAATGATGCTCCACACGAGATATAGAGTGATTTTGGAATAAAGTTTTTATTTCATTAGAACAAACTAGTACTTTCTCAATTCAAGGTTAAATGATGTGTTTATCAGGTTCAAGCAGTTTCAACCAGTTTTATTTAGTGGAGTAACTGTTATTTTCATTTCATCAGTAGTGGCCGAAATGATGCTCCACACGGGATATAGAGTGATTTTGGAATAAAGTTTGGATTTCCTTAGAACAAACTAGTACTTTCTCAATTCAAGTTTAAACATGATGGACATAGCAGTTGCAAGCACTTTCAAACAATTATATTTAGTGGAGTAACTGTTATTTTCATTTCACCAGGAGTGGCCGAAATGATGCTCCACACGGGATATAGAGTAATTTTGGAAGAAAGTTTTTATTTCATTAGAACAAACTAGTACTTTCTCAATTCAAGGTTAAATGATGTGTTTATCAGGTTCAAGCAGTTTCAACCAGTTTTATTTAGTGGAGTAACTGCTATTTTCATTTCATCAGTAGTGGCCGAAATGATGCTCCTCACGGGATAGAGAGTGATTTTGGAATAAAGTTTTTATTTCCTTAGAACAAACTAGTACTTTCTCAATTCAAGGTTAAATGATGTGTTTATCAGGTTCAAGCAGTTTCAACCAGTTTTATTTAGTGGAGTAACTGCTATTTTCATTTCATCAGTAGTGGCCGAAATGATGCTCCTCACGGGATATAGAGTGATTTTGGAATAAAGTTTTTATTTCATTAGAACAAACTAGTACTTTCTCAATTCAAGTTTAAACATGATGGACTTAGCAGTTGCAAGTACTTTCAACCAATTATATTTAGTGGAGTAACTGCTATTTTCATTTCATTAGGAGTGGCCGAAATGATGCTCCACACGGGATATAGAGTAATTTTGGAAGAAAGTTTTTATTTCATTAGAACAAACTAGTACTTTCTCAATTCAAGTTAAAATGATGTGTTTATCAGGTTCAAGCAGTTTCAACCAGTTTTATTTAGTGGAGTAAAAACTATTTTCATTTCATCAGTAGTGGCCGAAATGATGCTCCTCACGGGATATAGAGTGATTTTGGAATAAAGTTTGTATTTCCTTAGAACAAACTAGTACTTTCTCAATTCAAGTTTAAACATGATGGACTTAGCAGTTGCAAGTACTTTCAACCAATTATATTTAGTGGAGTAACTGCTATTTTCATTTCATTAGGAGTGGCCGAAATGATGCTCCTCACGGGATATAGAGTAATTTTGGAATAAAGTTTTTATTTCATTAGAACAAACTAGTACTTTCTCAATTCAAGGTTAAATGATGTGTTTATCAGGTTCAAGCAGTTTCAACCATTTTTATTTAGTGGAGTAACTGCTATTTTCATTTCATCAGGAGTGGCCGAAATGATGCTCCACACGGGATATAGAGTAATTTTGGAAGAAAGTTTTTATTTCATTAGAACAAACTAGTACTTTCTCAGTTCAAGTTTAAATGATTTGTTTATCAGGTTCAAGCAGTTTCAACCATTTTTATTTAGTGGAGTAACTGCTATTTTCATTTCATCAGTAGTGGCCGAAATGATGCTCCACACGGGATATAGAGTAATTTTGGAATAAAGTTTTTGTTTCCTTAGAGCAAACTGGTACTTTTCAATTCAAGTTTAAACATGAAGTGTTTATAAGGTTAAAGCAGTTTCAACCTCTTTTATTATGCTGGATTTGACTGTGATGGTCTTTTCATCAGTTGTGGCCGAAAAGATGCTTCAGACGAGATACTGAGTATGTTTTTAGAATAAAGTTTCAATTTCATTAGGACAAACTCGTACTTTCACTATTCAAGTATCTACCCAGATAAATGTACACTAACACAACTATTGCTCACCCAAGGTGCTAAAAACACTGTGTTGCAGTTGCGAGGTTACAATTTGTCTACAATAGACTACAGAAGTGAAAGCCACAGGTGCATTAACAACATTTTCGCACTTTTCGAAACACAGCTTTTGCGTGACTCCTACCATGAGTCGTCAGAGACACTGCGTGCTCAGAGCAAAGATACCTCGGGAGCCACATGACCCAGTTGAAGACTGTTGTCGCCGGTCTTCTATGCCTGTCTACACAGGAGAGAAGAAACCTCAACAGCGAGTTGCTATGACACACTGATGGATATCAGTGCTCTCAGCCACACCACCACGTGGTCTCGCAGCTCTTTCACTCCTTTTCAGGAGAAGGAACATTGTCATTTTCCAGCACCTGACAGTGCTATCAGCTCCCTCACTCTCTCCACCGGAGAGAACCAGGATGTTGTAGCTCAGATGACTCTGACCATTCCGATATCCCAAGGGTACCTGGTCTTTGGACCAGCCAGCTTGAGTCCCTTGCAGAGGACATAGAGCAGTTCAAACCAAACAACCCGGAGATTCGTGTAGCGGACAACCTGGTGGAGGTTGAACGCTGCCTCTTCAACCTGCCTCATCCTTCGTCCCGAGAGAAGCTTACGCTTCTCTGGAAGATGACATCCAGGAGTGTCCATGTTTACATAGAGTCCCTCCCATCTGCCATCAGAGACCATTACTCAGCCCTCTGTCATGCACTTAGGGAAGCAGGATCATCTGCACAATGATCCTGCCTCTGCAAACTTTGGTGCATTTACAATCACTCAAAAGGGGGCGGAGACTCCCAGATAGTATTTATAGGTGCCTAAGGGCTGCCTACTTCCAAGGCCACAATGCACCAGGATTGGACAAAGACCAGACTTTTAAGTCCCTCTTCGTTAACAACCTCCACAACAGTGTGTGGATCGATGTCGCCCTTTTCTGCAGGACCAAAACCCCACCATGAAAGACCTCCGCAAACATGCGCAGATGGTGTGGGAGCTGCACCACCGTTCAGGTGAAAACTATGATGGTGATGCAGGTGTCCTGAGGTCTCAGGTGAGGAGAGGTAAGTCTAAAAACCGAGGCTGAGGTCAGACTCAAAACAACTGGGATGCAGATGTCCCACAGTGGATTAAAACCTGCATCAGAGTGGTGAAGCAGCACCTGAACTCGCCTGGTAAGAAGGGACCTGGCTCCCCCTGACCGCATTGACTTGGCCCCTCCCCTCCGCACACAAAGTTCATTTTGGCAGGAGGAGGAGATCCAGGAGGTGAAAGAGGCCCATTTGACATTCTTGGGTAATCTTGGCTATGCCAACCACAGATACACTTCAGTGGTGGTAGGGGTTGTTGACACTCTCTCACTGCTTGGTACTGGGTCAGAAATCCCCCTCATGTGTTCAGACACCTTCGCACGGGTTGCTAGAACCACGCTTGCGCATGCCACTTAAGGAAAGCCACTTCAGGTGGAAGAGTGTAGCATAAACAACCGAGGCTTCACTCAGGACTTGCACCACATCACTCAATGTGTCTGGGTCAACAGCTTTCCAGGACATGTCAGCGACGCATCCCATCCACGTCACTGATCTGGACACAGAAGAACTGCTTATTGGTCAGGACATCCTAAACCGACTCGCTGCCACCAAACGGCGCCTTTGGTCCCAAGTCGTCAGCCCGACTCCCATTGGCTAAGAACTAGGCCACCCAGCTTCTAACAGCAATCGTTCAGCCAACCCACGGGTCCAAAATCTGACACCTGGTCAGATTAAAGTGACCGCATTTCCACCTTTAGAGATGTTAACTGACAGTTCATTCCACAATCTTGAACTAATTCTCATCTCATTGACAATCTGCCTTCGTCCCTCACCAGCGACGACACGCATGACACAACTCTCCTCATTTCCACAACCAAAACCATCACCAGCGCTCACCATGTTAACCTTGAACAGGTTCTTCAGGGTACAAAACCGAGCACCGAAGGTGACATGGTTGTGCACGCTCCAATGACTCAACCAGAGAATACAGACATTTCAGGTAAACAGACCATGTCTGTACCAGAAGAACCTTATTCAGGCTTCGAGTCAAAGACCGAGCAACGCTCTGCTGAGGCTCGCACTTTACCACAACAGAAACAAGGAGATGCATTTGTATGAGGAGGTCTCCCGCGATTATCACACGATCTTCGCAAGGGACTCGCACAAAAAGGGGGGGGGGGGAGTCACAGACATCCACCCAGTGCGCGTCCCCACTGACTTCGAGGCACTGCCATCTTCTGAAACCCAGTACATACCCTTTCTAGCTGACGGGGTCAAGCGGTCCTGGTTCACTGGTTTGAAACAGCCTGCGCTCCAATCTCACACCTTCCCTGTTATTCAAGATTGTTATATCTAAAGAGAAACATAAATCAATTTAAATAACACTTTTTTTGGCATTAACTATTTCCAGTTTAGCTGGTGGTGGCCCAATGTCATTATTATTTGATAAATAACCAATTTATTCTAATGAATAATTTTTCATAAATAAATTATTTTTGATAAAATGTTGCTCCGTGCTCTTGTTTATCTTCCAACATGTGAGATGTTGTTGATGAATACACAGCACAGTTCCACAGTAACCAATGTGTTTTACACAGCCACTGTTCTTTGTGTCAACATGTAGGTCCAGAACACAACTAAAGACGATGTCTCTAGACATCCAGAAGACTTCCTCAGAAGAGCCTGAATGAAAGTTTTTTGAGACGTCTTTCCTGAACATTATATTGACGTCTTGTCTGGACGTCACTGAAAATATGTTTCAAAAGAAACAGAACACGTCATCAGTCTACCACGGGACATACACAGAGAGTCAGTTTAGTATTACCATTAACATGCATTTAATTGGACTATGGAAGAAAACCAGAGAACCCTGAGGAAACACATGCACACACAAGTTAATTCCACAAACACCTCCAGGTGGATTTAAATCCACGATTTTCTGTCTGTAGCCATTGAGACAATTTGACCATTGTAATTGATAGAGCTGATAAAACCTTTATTTGGTATATAGTTGTAATCTCAATATGAAAGGTTGTAGAAATTAATCATGCCCAAAAACTCCTGCAGGGCCTTAACCGAGGCTGGACGAGGGAAATCTGTCACCGCTTGCACCTTAGAAGGCAATGGAATGGCACCCTGAGTTGAAATACGATGACCCAAAAAGTCAATCACAGGCAGACCAAACTGGCACTTAGCAGGGTTGACAATTAGGCCATGTTCCTCAAGGCCAGACCTGGGCATTTTAAGGCCCGCGGGCCAAATGCGGCCCGTGACCCGATTCTGACCGGCCCGCGAAAGGTTGCTTAGAATTAAGAAAACAAAAGCTTCTTTCGAATTTTAATGTGTGGACTAAAACCATCGGCTCTATAAATTAAAATGGAAATGCTTTTACTTTGAAGCCTGTTTATTTATGTACAGTGTACGTAACCTACGTACGTCGTATACGTAACCCGTAAAACAAGTCAATCAGTGCATGCAAGAGATGTCGGTGGAGAATCAAAAATGGCGGTGTTGCGGGCGCCGCCATACTTATTTACCGGTCGCCGCCATTTTGAAAATATGCGTACCGGAAGTGACGTTTACTGTAGCGAGATACAGGAAGTGACGTATCAGACCCCGCGGAACGTCGGGAATTACGTTTTCGGAGGCCCACCCACCGGAAGTGACGTTGGAGGACCCACTCGCCGGAAAAAAAACTGTGCGCCGCGCTTCAAACGCACATTTGTTCCCATTGCATTGTTTTCTTCACACGTGTACTCGAAGCTCAACAGAGTAAAGGATTGTCTTCTGCTAAGGTAAATAATTGCATTTTTTTCTATGTGTAAAGTATCAGCCTGCACTAATAAGAACGAAATAGTAGGTGGAGTTATACCAGTATTTAGAGACTATGTTTATACTCGCACTGGAAGACCGGAGCCAGATCAGCTTCACAACCTTCCATGAGGGAACAGATATGTTCATCTCTCCCCAACTGTGTCAGTCTGTCCACATATCTGCTGCTTTATTTCTCCGTCCAGACAACTCACAGTTTACTGTGTGCCTTCACTTATCACTCCTGCTAACTGCAGTTTCATCACAACATTTAGTTGCGTTTACGTCCTAAATGGCTGAATTTTGTCACGTGGGTGAAAAGCCTCAAAACGGTGTGCATCAGCCTGCACTAATAAGTAGGACATGGTTGATAGGTGTCATTATATCAGTATTAGTGAGAGGAAGAGTCGTTGTATAGTTATGTTGGGAGCAATTCAAGTAAGATCAGCTCAAAGTTTATGTTGCTCTTTTTTTATCTTTGTTCCATGTGTTGGTTTATTTAGACCCGTACTGGTATTTTTTATCATACTGCATTACTGGATTTTTACAACCTGACTGGGATTTCTGTGTTATTATCAGAGCATCCAAATTAGAGAAAGTTTAATGGTTGTGAGGGAGATTGAATATCTTATATATAACATACTGCAATGAATCACTTGGATGCTTGTCAGTTTGCAATCATCAATGAGAGATCAGTACATTTGAACAAATACTAATGATTCTGATTTAAATATTTTTTCAGACGCAGTGTTCAATCAGAATGTCACGTCATCGTAGCAGCGAATGCGTGGGCATGGAGCATTCATATGCACACCCAACAATGCACACAGCATCTGTGCTGACCACGGATCCAGAGACCGTAAAGGAATTGAGTGTCGCATGTCTGCATGCAGAACACTCCTATGACTCATCAATCAAGTTTGAGATTTTTTATGTAACATAAGCTCAGTTTGTTTATTTTTATTCGTCTGTATTGCAACAGATCTTCGAGATGCTGAAAGAGATGGAGGAGGTCATGGAAATCAAGAAGGGGGACCTGAGACTCATCGATTACATTTTTGATGTTATGCTTCCAGAATTAAGATGATCAATCAATGGAGGACATCATAGAAGTAGTGGTCAATATTTTGTGTCTTTTGAAACCTATCTGCATGCACCTTGTCCATCTTTTTCAGATCATCATCAACATCCTGATGGCTGAAGGTCACACAAGGCTTCAAGCACAGGTCATCATAGCCAGTGGGAGAAAGTTCTAGCAAGCTCCTGTCGTCTGTGCTCTCATCCTCCCTGCCGGATGTCTATCAATATAGTGGTTTGAAGTCTCCTGTCCCAATTTTCAGAGTGTATCTTTTATCTATCTGTCTGTCCTCTCCTCTATCCTCTCACCCCAACCGGCCAGCAGAATGCCTCCACCTCTGAGTCTGGTTTCTGCAAAGATTTCTTCCTGTTAGAGGGACTTTTTCCCTTTCCACAGTCGCTCACGCTTGCTCATGTGGATTTGTTTGGTTTTGTCTTTAAAAGTGCTTTTAATATATAATAAAGAACAATGACGTGATTCATGGATGGTTTTATTCTTTTAAAGTTGTCAGAGGTACTTTTTGAAGGTTTGTCATGGACATTTACTCTGAAGTAACTACAGTTACTCTCCATTTTTGTAGTTAGTTTTGCTTAATGCACCACACATTGTCACTGCATGAATGAAGAAGGCAGATCAGTTTAGTAGCTGAACTCTACAGATGTGGTTCCAGCTGCAGTGTCTTGTTGAAATAGGTTCAGAGAGATATTGAATATGGAATATGATGGGGGGGGATTCTCCCTCTTCAATCCACTTGGCTCTGGACCTTATAAACACTCTGAGCTCTATTCACATAATATCTACCTGGATGTTTCTCCAGTGTTCTTGTGCTTCTTCAAACTGAACATGATCCATGAAACCGTGACGTAACTGAAGCAGTGACATCAGTTGTCCTTTTAAATATGGCGGCGACCACAAACACGCATGGCGGCGGCCAAAAACAAGTATGTCGGTGCCCATAAGCCACCATTGTGATACCGCACTGGCGAGGTTTGCGTTTTGAGAGTAGTATGGCGCTGACCGTGAGTAATAATGGCGGCGTCCACAAACAAGCATGTCAGCGGCCGTACACCGCCATTTTTATACCGCACTGGCGAGGTTTCAAGTCTGGAGGAGCACGGTTGCATTGCGGATCATGTTCTCTTGCCTCCCACCGACAGTGACGCTGTAATTGTGCGTCGGAACAAAACATATTGCATGTAGTACTGCCTCCCACCAACAGTGGCGCTGGGGTGGTGATTCGGATCAAAATGGCCGAACAAGATGGCGGCGGTGGATTCCCCACCGACGGCTTCTCAGTGCATGTGATTGTCGCCCCTCAATGATGTACGGGCACGTCAAGAAAAGAAAGGTGGATGCTGAAGGCCGAAATTTCAAGAAGATTTGGAGCACTAAATATTTGTTTACTGAAGTCGGTGGTAAACCCGTCTGTTTAGTTTGTGGAGAGCACGTCGCCGTGTTTAAGGAGTACAATGTGAGTCGGCCTTATGAGACAAAACACGCGGAGAAATACAGACACTTGGCGGAGGCTGAGAGAGCGCGAATATCAGAAGACTTGCTAGCAAAGCTAGCAAAACAACAAGGCTGTTTTAGCAAACTACACACAGCCCGGGATGCAGCGACCAAGACCAGCTTCGTTATATCCCACAAAATCGCTAAAAACAGCAAGCCGTTCTCGGATTGGCGAGTTTGTGAAAGAGTGCTTGGTGGGCTCTGCCGCGCTAATATGCCCTGAGAATAAAGAAGCATTTGAAAAAGTCCCGCTGTCCAGGCGAACCGTCACCAGAAGGGTGAAAGGAATCGCGGAGAATCTCGAATGTCAGCTCAAAAGTGGAGTTGAAAGTTTTGACTTTTTCTCTTTGGCTTTGGATGAGAGCTGTGGTGTCCGTGACACTGCCCAGTTACTGGTGTTTCTCCGGGGAATAAGGCAGGACTTCAAGATTACGGAGGAGCTGGCAGCATTGAGGTCAATAAAAGGAACGACAACGGGAAACGATCTGTTCAAGGAGGTCGATGCATGCATGGTCAAGCTTGGACTGAAATGGGACAAACTGGTAGGCGTCACTACTGATGGTTGTCCGAATATGACAGGAAAACATGTCGGACTTTTGAAACAGATCCAAGATAAAGTGACTGAACTCGGCACAGAGCATCATTTAGTGTTGATACATTGTATTATACATCGGCATGTACTGTGCAGGTCTGTGCTAAAACTTAACCATGTTATTGATGTTGTAACAAAAACGGTTAACTTTATCAGGGCACGAGCATTAAATCACAGGCAGTTTGTTGCACTTTTAGAGGAGCATGAGAATGAACATGGTGACATCATGTACCACACAGCTGTCAGATGGCTCAGTCCGGGCAAAGTGCTCAAAAGATTTTGGGACCTGAAAACAGAGATTCAAGAGTTTTGTGAGATGAAAGGCAAAAACATCCCCGAGCTTTCAGATATGAACTGGATGGCAGATTTTGCATTTGCTGTTGATGTGACGGCACTGATGAATGAACTGAGCACTAAACTGCAAGGCAAGGGCCTTTTCGTTCATGACATGCATAACCTGGTGAAGGCTTTTATGAGAAAGTTGCTGTTTCTTTCAAGTCAACTACAGAACAACACTCTCACTCACATGCAAACCCTTAAATAAGTCAGACCATCAGCCAATCATCTCTGCAGGTACTCATCCATGTTAGGAGATTTGCATGGTGAGTTTTTAAGGCGATTTGATGATTGTAAAAACATTGAGGATGAAATGCACCTGGTTTCCTCTCCCTTTGCCTGCAGAGTAGATGATGCACCCAGTGATGTTCAGCTGGAGCTCATTGACCTGCAGTCTGACACAGTACTGGCAGAGCACTTTAAGTCAGCATCACTGCTGGAGTTCTACTCATCTCTTAAGGAGGAGAACTTTCCAAACATGAGGAGACATGCTCAGAAGATGTTGGTTCTGTTTGGATCTACCTACATATGTGAACAAACATTCTCAGTAATGAAGTTTACCAAATCCAGGTTCAGATCCTCTCTTACTGATGATCATCTGTCAGCTGTGCTTCGCATCTCCACCTCAGACATTCAACCTGACTTTGATGCACTCGTTAAAGGGCAGCAAAGGCTAGATTTCTCTCACTGAACAAGAAAATACCCAAATGTGTGTTCACTATTACTTTTTGTCTGCACAGCTTGGCAGTTTGACAATCATAATGTGACATATCTTGTTAATGATATTTGGCATACAAAGACATTGTGATGTCTTAATAGAAAAAAGTGTTTTTGGTTAATGTAATTAAAAAAAGAGTTACAAATGTTTCATGTTTACAATTGTTTTGAATAACTGCACTGAATAAAAACATTTTTTGTTAAAATAACCCTCACTTTCTCTTTACCTAATAATAACACAGACACTTACCAGCATGTGTAAACAATGCCATTTACTGCTTTCAATTTAGAAATAAAATTCATATGCAGAATAGAGTTTAAACTTTTGGCAAGGCCCTCCACAATATTTTCTGCTTCTCATTTGGCCCCTTCGGAAAAATAATTGCCCACCCCTGCTCAAGGCGCTGAAAAACTTGCTTTAGGTGTGAAAAATGCTCCTCAACTGAAGAACTAGCCACCAAGATGTCGTCCAGGTAAACAGAAACGAAAGCGAGGTCGCGCAGCACAGAGTCCATCAACCTCTGAAAAGCCGTGCCTCTACTCTTGCCTGGCCATAATAAAACATAAAAAAATGACAAGAAAGAATAGAAAGTGTCATCTGCTCAGTGTATTGACACATCTTATACACAGCAGACACAAATTGCACTTAACAAGTTTTGAACTATCAAAACTCAGTAACCAATCAGGTGTCTAACATTGATTTTTTTTTTTTAGAGAATCAAAACCACAATACAAATAAAGCTTTCAATTTCTATTCAAGAAAATGTGCCCATCTTTTCTAAAACTCTCTCTCTCTCTCTCTCTCACTCTCTCTCTCTCTCTCTCTCTCTCTCTCTCTCTCTCTCTCTCTCTCTCTCTCTCTCGCCCCGTTTCCTCATTAGTTTTAATGTTGGTTTTTTTCCGGAATAAATGTGAATGTTTGATGAGAGGCTGTATCTGGCAGCATGAATCACTCATTGAGTAAAAAGAAAAAAGTGATGGCACGTGTCGCCCCAATTAATCCCTAAAACACAAGAGCCTCTAAACGTATTGAGAACAGGTAGGAAGCATATTACGAGCTAATAAAACTAGTAAACAGAGTCCATGTGTGTATCAGTGAAAGTGAGCAGGTTTTATGTTTCTATGTTTCTTCAGGTGAGATGTCCAGTTCCTGGACGTTCACAGCACTTTCACGGCTGGGAGACATAGTTTGCATTGTACAGAGAGGTTAAGAGATTTCTCCGACTTTAAAACATAGTGATGAAAGCAACTGTCTGCAGAATCCATGGCAAAGCATGGATTGTCAGCCTGAAAGCGTCGGGAAGTGTCGCAATGCCAGTGCATGGCGCATGTGACAGCTGCATTTCTAGTTTATTCCATCTGATTTCTACTGTAATCCTGCTCAGTAATCCCAGTTTTTATCGAGCATACCTGTAACGAGATTACACATTTTTTTATGTACTGTAACAGATTACAGTTATATGTTTTTTGTATCCTAATTATGTAACACTGTTACATGTATTCCATGACTACCCAACCCTGGTTGCACCTAAACATGTGATACACACTCAGACCTTACTGAGACTTACTAAACTAAAGTTTTCTAGCTGTGCAATGACTTGAAGTAAAGCTCTGGTAAACAAGCTGCATGTAATGATGTTCATGTAGGTACAAACAGCCAGAAGAGTCTTTAGAGCCAGAAGTGGACAGACGAAATCACCTTGTACTGCAGGTGACAGGAGGAGCAGCAAGGTGGGCGAGATACAGGTTCTGGGAGATTCCCACAACACACTGTAGACAAAAGAAAAGTGTTAAATGCACAGGCTCCACAAGTTGAGAGACTCTTAAGATCAACACCAGGAGACACCAGATCACTTTGATTGATTGTGAGGACAACACACACGGAGTGAGGTGGTATTGGAAGGCTAATTGCAGGAGGAAAGGTTTGTTTTGTAGAATGGGTCTCTTGTATTAAATTCAATGTAATTTGGATCAAATGTCTTTGTTATTTTAAAAGCATGTTTTGTTGTGAGATGTAATTTAATTTAATCACAATAACCAGCCAAAGTATTTTCTATGTTTACTACGTTTAAAACTAAATGATCAACCATCTCAACAGTCATTGGTGGACATTTAATGTATATTTCATCACCTGAAGAGTCCAACTTTGCTTTACATCTTTAACTTATATACAAGTGAAATCACAGCTCTAAGTTCTTGTTACTGAATAGTCCCTAAACGGCTCACCTGTCTCTGGCTGTGAGGCCCTGTCCGGAGGGATGGATGAGCCCGATGAAACGTGGGCTCAGCCGTTGGTGGAGATTTCCACTCAACCCTTTGAAGCGCTGCTCCCACGTTCCTCCACTTGGACCATGGTTTAATCGAGGAAAATCATGTCACACTGAAAAAACAATTCTGTCATTTCATTTTTGAGTGTACTTTTTTAAGATAGAGCTTCTCAGGCTGGTTTAATCAAGTAAAATCATGTTACTGTCTTAAAGGTGTACAGGAGGATTTTCTTTTTCCGGGTGGATCATCAAGACTATTGGTACTCCCAACTGTCAATCATTCTGGTGATATATTACGCAAGGCCGTCGTATGTGCTCGTCCCCAGGTAGCGTGGATCTATTAGTTTTCACTTTCTGCGCATGCGCGCTTTCAGGTGTATATGGTGAGCTACGCCTTCAGCGAGCTCGCAGTTCTCACCGGGTACTTTGAAAATGGCAGAGGGTCGCAAAAGAGAAAAAGTGTCTTCGAAGTGTATGAGAAGAAGAGAAAGGCTTCGGAAGAGAGAAACAAGACCAGAGTGTTTTTGGGAGATTCTTTCACACGATGGCGTGCGCTGAAAGCCCAGGTTGGGCTTCCCACTGATGCTTCAGTCGCGAAGTTTCTACTCGACAGGTAAAGTTTGGCATTCTATTTGGAGAAATCCATTTCAAATCACTTCCAGTAAAAGTTATCTATGTCTATATTGTAACTTTCCAGGGTTGATTAGTGGAAAAAGTTCAAATCTTCTTGTAAAGTGAGCTTGTGTAAGCGATGCTGACTTGTGACTTGTAAACAGTGCGTGCACGAGGAGAACTGGGCTCGTTCATGTCTCTCGCACACGTTTTAGTAGGCGTTCCATCTCGGGAGCAGGTAGAGCTTTGCGTGCATTTTTCAAAAGGTGGAGAGGGCGGTTCTTTCCTAAAATTCGGGAAAATCCTACTGTACTCCTTTAAGATAGAGCTGCTCAGGCTGGTTTAATCTAGACAAATTGTGTTACTGCCTTTAGATAGAGCTGATCAGGCTGGTTTGATCTAGAAAATCACATTACTGTCTTTAGATAGAGCTGATCAGGCTGGTTTTATTTAGAAAATCACGTTACTGTCTCTAGATGGTGCTGCTCAGGCTGGTTTGATTTAGAAAATCACGTTACTGTCTCTAGATGGAGCTGCTCAGGCTGGTTTAATAAAAAAAAAAAAAACTGACTTTAGGTAGAGATGCTTAGTGTTGGAATTCGTTCCTGTGTTCCCCTGAATTCCTGCTTGTTCGTTTGATCCGGGAGAGGCAGGAACAGAGTTAATTTCTTCAATAGTGAATTTAATAATCACACAAACAAGAGATTACAAAAATACATATATCAGATTACATAATACGAGCTCAGACCATTCTTCCTTGCAGACCCAAGTGTGCAGGCCAGGTTTACAATGAAGAAGGGCACAACTGCAACACGTGGTTCATATTTATACATTTGCATACACCACCTCAACCTCACATTGGTCGGTTCCTCGTGATGTATGCGTTGCTATAGTGAATTTGCTATTCCTTTGTTCCCAAAACTGCTTCAAACTGGTTCTTCTCAGAGCTTGACGTTCTGTGGGACAAAGTGACCTCTTATCTGTTGATCCAATCTTACCTTGACCATGTTTTTGCAAGTAGAGCACTGAGGAGACATCGCCAACCAACTTGGAATGTCCCTGAACATGGATTTATAGCTGTGTTTTCCCAACTTGGGCAGTGGGAGAAACCCCAGTAGTGTAGAAACACAACTGAATACAATATGTCCAGTTGTCACACAGAAAACAAATGTTCAACCACTATATTCCTTCAATTCCCCTTTTGACCTCTGACCCCAGAGGTCAATAATTAGTGTCAATACAGTATGAGGCACTCTTCGTATAATAGAGGTCATATGTAAGCAAAATCAACAATCATATACTCAAATAGCAACATACAAAACTTTTAAACGGTGGTGACTCCCCCTTGAACTGCAACCTTGTCGTGGTGGGGGAGTTTGAGCACCCGAATGACCCTCGGAGCTATGTTGTCGGGGGACTTGCCCCTCCTGTGGGCCCACCACCTACAGAGGCTGCCGTAGGGGTTGGGTGCATTGTGGATTGGGGGGCAGTCGACGGCAGAGGCCTCGACGACCCGATCCCCGGCCACAGAATCTGGCTATTGGGACATGGAATGTGACCTCGCTGGGGGGGAAGGAGCCCGAGCTTGTGAGGGAGGCTGAGAGATACCGTCTAGATATAGTCGGGCTCGCCTCCACTTACAGCTTGGACTCCGGAACCCAGCTCCTCGACGGGGGCTGGATACTCCACTGCTCTGGAGTTGCCCTCTCTCTCTGGAGTTGCCCTGTCTCTCGGCTGGCCTGGGAACGCCTTGGGGTGCCACCGGAAGAGCTGGAGGAAGTGTCTGGGGTGAGGGAAGTCTGAGCAGAGTTGCCTCCGCGACGCGGCCCCGGATAAGCGGCAGAAAATGGATGGATGGATGGATGGACTTGGCACGTCACATGAACAGAGAGGAGCGCTATTTCACCTCCTCCCTTGCTGTCGTCTACTTCTCTGTGTTCTTCTTACTTCGGTGTACAGGGATTATTCCGCCCTTTGACGTGTGGAGCTGTCTCCTGGATCAGCCAATCCAGGGGCAACTTGCTTCAGATGGATGGAGGTCTCCTGAAGAGTGCGATGTGGTTCTCCCGCCAGAGTACACTGTGACAGATGGCACCGCATTGTTCCTCTTTTATCCAGGGTTCGACTAACGGCCGGACCCTCCTCTCCAGTACCCTGGAATAGACTTTCCTGGGGAGCCTTTGTCACTCAGCCGAACAGCGTGAGACGTCCTCTCGACGACCTTAAATCGACCCGTTCACCTGGGCTCGGACCACTTCCTCTTTATCACGCTGAGAAGTACCCAGGGGCTGGTGTTGAGGATCTCAGCCGAGTCCCCCCTGGCTGCCGGTCCCAGCAACATGTGCAGAGAAACGAGATTCCAGACATCTCAAAACTGCGTTGTCACATCTCTCCCCTGAACATAGATTTTTCTCTTGTATAGATTTGGCTAATGCTTTTTTCTGTCTGCCACTGGCGGATCAGGTGAAACCACTGCAAACAGGTCCAACTTATTGCCGCCAATGCAAACCAAACTCCTGTTCCGGGAATACAAAGACCGAACAGCCCTTAACAAAGGGCCCCGGACTCCATGCTCCCGGAGCACCCCCCCACAGGATGTCTCAGGGGACGCGGTCAAACGCCTTCTCAAGATCCAGAAAACACATGTGGACTGGTTGGGCAAACTCCCATGAACCCTCAAGCAGCTGGTGGAGGGTATAGAGCTGGTCCAGTGTTCCACGACCAGAATGAAAACCGCATTATTCCTCTTGGATCCAAGGTTTGACTAACGGCCGGACCCTCCACTCCAGTACACTGGAATAGACTTTCCTGGGGAGGCTGAGGAGTGTGATCCCTCTGTAGTTGGAACACACCCTCCGATCCCCCTCCTTGAAGAGAGGGACCACGACCCCATTCTGCCTGTCCAGAGGTACCGTCCCCGCGTCACGCGATGTTGCAGGGATGAAGGGCCCCGGACTCCATGCTCCTGGAGCATGGAGTCGGTTTGCCAGAATTTCCTCGGGGCAGACCGAAAGTCCTCTTCCATGGCCTCTCCAAACTCCTCCCAGACCCGAGTTATTGCCTCCACCACAGCCATGAACTATGGGTCATGACCGAAAGAACGAGATCCCGGATACAAGCGGTTGAAGTGAGCTTCCTGCGTAGGGTGGCTGAGCGCACCCTTAGAGATAGGATGAGGAGCTTGAGAGTTGGTTTTTAGAATAAAGTTTGTATTTTACTAGACCATAGTCGTACTTTCACTATTCAAGTTTAAACATGAAGTGTTTATCAGGTTTAAGCAGTTTCATTATGCTGGATTTGACTGCTTATGGTCTTCTCATCAGTTGTGGCCGAAAAAATGCTTCAGACGAGATACTGAGTGTGTTTTTAGAATAAAGTTTGTATTTCACGAAACATACTAAACTCTCACTATTCAACTTTTAAATGATGTGTTTATCAGGTTCAAGCAGTTTCAACCAGTTTTATTTAGTGGAGTAACTGCTATTTTCATTTCATCAGTAGTGGCCGAAATGGTGCTCCTCACGGGATATAGAGTGATTTGGGAATAAAGTTTTTATTTCATTAGAACAAACTAGTACTTTCTCAATTCAAGTTTAAACATGATGGACTTAGCAGTTGCAAGTACTTTCAACCAATTATATTTAGTGGAGTAACTGCTATTTTCATTTCATTAGGAGTGGCCGAAATGATGCTCCACACGGGATATAGAGTAATTTTGGAAGAAAGTTTTTATTTCATTAGAACAAACTAGTACTTTCTCAATTCAAGTTAAAATGATGTGTTTATCAGGTTCAAGCAGTTTCAACCAGTTTTATTTAGTGGAGTAACTGCTATTTTCATTTCATCAGTAGTGGCCGAAATGATGCTCCTCACGGGATATAGAGTGATTTTGGAATAAAGTTTGTATTTCCTTAGAACAAACTAGTACTTTCTCAATTCAAGGTTAAACATGATGGACATAGCAGTTGCAAGCACTTTCAAACAATTATATTTAGTGGAGTAACTGCTATTTTCATTTCATCAGGAGTGGCCGAAATGATGCTCCACACGGGATATTGAGTAATTTTGGAATAAAGTTTTTATTTCCTTAGAACAAACTAGTACTTTCTCAATTCAAGGTTAAATGATGTGTTTATCAGGTTCAAGCAGTTTCAACCAGTTTTATTTAGTGGAGTAACTGCTATTTTCATTTCATCAGTAGTGGCCGAAATGATGCTCCTCACGGGATATAGAGTGATTTTGGAATAAAGTTTTTATTTCATTAGAACAAACTAGTACTTTCTCAATTCAAGGTTAAATGATGTGTTTATCAGGTTCAAGCAGTTTCAACCAGTTTTATTTAGTGGAGTAACTGTTATTTTCATTTCATCAGTAGTGGCCGAAATGATGCTCCACACGGGATATAGAGTGATTTTGGAATAAAGTTTGGATTTCCTTAGAACAAACTAGTACTTTCTCAATTCAAGTTTAAACATGATGGACTTAGCAGTTGCAAGTACTTTCAACCAATTATATTTAGTGGAGTAACTGCTATTTTCATTTCATCAGTAGTGGCCGAAATGATGCTCCTCACGGGATATAGAGTGATTTTGGAATAAAGTTTTTATTTCATTAGAACAAACTAGTACTTTCTCAATTCAAGGTTAAATGATGTGTTTATCAGGTTCAAGCAGTTTCAATCAGTTTTATTTAGTGGAGTAACTGCTATTTTCATTTCATCAGGAGTGGCCGAAATGATGCTCCTCACGGGATATAGAGTAATTTTGGAATAAAGTTTGTATTTCCTTAGAACAAACTAGTACTTTCTCAATTCAAGTTTAAACATGATGGACATAGCAGTTGCAAGCACTTTCAAACAATTATATTTAGTGGAGTAACTGTTATTTTCATTTCACCAGGAGTGGCCGAAATGATGCTCCACACGGGATATAGAGTAATTTTGGAAGAACGTTTTTATTTCATTAGAACAAACTAGTACTTTCTTAGTTCAAGTTTAAAAGATGTGTTTATCAGGTTCAAGCAGTTTCAACCAGTTTTATTTAGTGGAGTAACTGCTATTTTCATTTCATCAGGAGTGGCCGAAATGATGCTCCACACGGGATATTGAGTAATTTTGGAATAAAGTTTTTATTTCCTTAGAACAAACTAGTACTTTCTCAATTCAAGGTTAAATGATGTGTTTATCAGGTTCAAGCAGTTTCAACCAGTTTTATTTAGTGGAGTAACTGCTATTTTCATTTCATCAGTAGTGGCCGAAATGATGCTCCTCACGGGATATAGAGTGATTTTGGAATAAAGTTTTTATTTCATTAGAACAAACTAGTACTTTCTCAATTCAAGTTTAAACATGATGGACTTAGCAGTTGCAAGTACTTTCAACCAATTATATTTAGTGGAGTAACTGCTATTTTCATTTCATTAGGAGTGGCCGAAATGATGCTCCACACGGGATATACAGTAATTTTGGAAGAAAGTTTTTATTTCATTAGAACAAACTAGTACTTTCTCAATTCAAGTTAAAATGATGTGTTTATCAGGTTCAAGCAGTTTCAACCAGTTGTATTGGTGGAGCAACTGCTATTTTCATTTCATCAGTAGTGGCCGAAATGATGCTCCACACGAGATATAGAGTGATTTTGGAATAAAGTTTTTATTTCATTAGAACAAATTAGTACTTTCTCAATTCAAGGTTAAATGATGTGTTTATCAGGTTCAAGCAGTTTCAACCAGTTTTATTTAGTGGAGTAACTGTTATTTTCATTTCATCAGTAGTGGCCGAAATGATGCTCCAAACGGGATATAGAGTGATTTTGGAATAAAGTTTGGATTTCCTTAGAACAAACTAGTACTTTCTCAATTCAAGTTTAAACATGATGGACATAGCAGTTGCAAGCACTTTCAAACAATTATATTTAGTGGAGTAACTGTTATTTTCATTTCACCAGGAGTGGCCGAAATGATGCTCCACACGGGATATAGAGTAATTTTGGAAGAAAGTTTTTATTTCATTAGAACAAACTAGTACTTTCTCAATTCAAGGTTAAATTATGTGTTTATCAGGTTCAAGCAGTTTCAACCAGTTTTATTTAGTGGAGTAACTGCTATTTTCATTTCATCAGTAGTGGCCGAAATGATGCTCCTCACGGGATATAGAGTGATTTTGGAATAAAGTTTTTATTTCATTAGAACAAACTAGTACTTTCTCAATTCAAGTTTAAATGATGTGTTTATCAGGTTCAAGCAGTTTCAACCAGTTTTATTTAGTGGAGTAACTGCTATTTTCATTTCATCAGTAGTGGCCGAAATGATGCTCCTCACGGGATATAGAGTGATTTTGGAATAAAGTTTTTATTTCATTAGAATAAACTAGTACTTTCTCAATTCAAGTTTAAATGATGTGTTTATCAGGTTCAAGCAGTTTCAACCAGTTTTATTTAGTGGAGTAACTGCTATTTTCATTTCATCAGTAGTGGCCGAAATGATGCTCCTCACGGGATATAGAGTGATTTTGGAATAAAGTTTTTATTTCATTAGAACAAACTAGTACTTTCTTAGTTCAAGTTTAAAAGATGTGTTTATCAGGTTCAAGCAGTTTCAACCAGTTTTATTTAGTGGAGTAACTGCTATTTTCATTTCATCAGGAGTGGCCGAAATGATGCTCCACACGGGATATTGAGTAATTTTGGAATAAAGTTTTTATTTCCTTAGAACAAACTAGTACTTTCTCAATTCAAGGTTAAATGATGTGTTTATCAGGTTCAAGCAGTTTCAACCAGTTTTATTTAGTGGAGTAACTGCTATTTTCATTTCATCAGTAGTGGCCGAAATGATGCTCCTCACGGGATATAGAGTGATTTTGGAATAAAGTTTTTATTTCATTAGAACAAACTAGTACTTTCTCAATTCAAGTTTAAACATGATGGACTTAGCAGTTGCAAGTACTTTCAACCAATTATATTTAGTGGAGTAACTGCTATTTTCATTTCATTAGGAGTGGCCGAAATGATGCTCCACACGGGATATAGAGTGATTTTGGAATAAAGTTTGGATTTCCTTAGAACAAACTAGTACTTTCTCAATTCAAGTTTAAACATGATGGACTTAGCAGTTGCAAGTACTTTCAACCAATTATATTTAGTGGAGTAACTGTTATTTTCATTTCACCAGGAGTGGCCGAAATGATGCTCCACACGGGATATAGAGTAATTTTGGAAGAAAGTTTTTATTTCATTAGAACAAACTAGTACTTTCTTAGTTCAAGTTAAAATGATGTGTTTATCAGGTTCAAGCAGTTTCAACCAGTTTTATTTAGTGGAGTAACTGCTATTTTCATTTCATCAGTAGTGGCCGAAATGATGCTCCTCACGGGATATAGAGTGATTTTGGAATAAAGTTTGTATTTCCTCAGAACAAACTAGTACTTTCTCAATTCAAGGTTAAATGATGTGTTTATCAGGTTCAAGCAGTTTCAACCAGTTTTATTTAGTGGAGTAACTGCTATTTTCATTTCATCAGTAGTGGCCGAAATGATGCTCCTCACGGGATATAGAGTGATTTTGGAATAAAGTTTTTATTTCATTAGAACAAACTAGTACTTTCTCAATTCAAGTTTAAACATGATGGACTTAGCAGTTGCAAGTACTTTCAACCAATTATATTTAGTGGAGTAACTGCTATTTTCATTTCATTAGGAGTGGCCGAAATGATGCTCCACACGGGATATAGAGTAATTTTGGAAGAAAGTTTTTATTTCATTAGAACAAACTAGTACTTTCTCAATTCAAGTTAAAATGATGTGTTTATCAGGTTCAAGCAGTTTCAACCAGTTTTATTTAGTGGAGTAAAAACTATTTTCATTTCATCAGTAGTGGCCGAAATGATGCTCCTCACGGGATATAGAGTGATTTTGGAATAAAGTTTGTATTTCCTTAGAACAAACTAGTACTTTCTCAATTCAAGTTTAAACATGATGGACTTAGCAGTTGCAAGTACTTTCAACCAATTATATTTAGTGGAGTAACTGCTATTTTCATTTCATTAGGAGTGGCCGAAATGATGCTCCTCACGGGATATAGAGTAATTTTGGAATAAAGTTTTTATTTCATTAGAACAAACTAGTACTTTCTCAATTCAAGGTTAAATGATGTGTTTATCAGGTTCAAGCAGTTTCAACCATTTTTATTTAGTGGAGTAACTGCTATTTTCATTTCATCAGGAGTGGCCGAAATGATGCTCCACACGGGATATAGAGTAATTTTGGAAGAAAGTTTTTATTTCATTAGAACAAACTAGTACTTTCTCAGTTCAAGTTTAAATGATTTGTTTATCAGGTTCAAGCAGTTTCAACCATTTTTATTTAGTGGAGTAACTGCTATTTTCATTTCATCAGTAGTGGCCGAAATGATGCTCCACACGGGATATAGAGTAATTTTGGAAGAAAGTTTTTGTTTCCTTAGAGCAAACTGGTACTTTTCAATTCAAGTTTAAACATGAAGTGTTTATAAGGTTAAAGCAGTTTCAACCTCTTTTATTATGCTGGATTTGACTGTGATGGTCTTTTCATCAGTTGTGGCCGAAAAGATGCTTCAGACGAGATACTGAGTATGTTTTTAGAATAAAGTTTCAATTTCATTAGGACAAACTCGTACTTTCACTATTCAAGTATCTACCCAGATAAATGTACACTAACACAACTATTGCTCACCCAAGGTGCTAAAAACACTGTGTTGCAGTTGCGAGGTTACAATTTGTCTACAATAGACTACAGAAGTGAAAGCCACAGGTGCATTAACAACATTTTCGCACTTTTCGAAACACAGCTTTTGCGTGACTCCTACCATGAGTCGTCAGAGACACTGCGTGCTCAGAGCAAAGATACCTCGGGAGCCACATGACCCAGTTGAAGACTGTTGTCGCCGGTCTTCTATGCCTGTCTACACAGGAGAGAAGAAACCTCAACAGCGAGTTGCTATGACACACTGATGGATATCAGTGCTCTCAGCCACACCACCACGTGGTCTCGCAGCTCTTTCACTCCTTTTCAGGAGAAGGAACATTGTCATTTTCCAGCACCTGACAGTGCTATCAGCTCCCTCACTCTCTCCACCGGAGAGAACCAGGATGTTGTAGCTCAGATGACTCTGACCATTCCGATATCCCAAGGGTACCTGGTCTTTGGACCAGCCAGCTTGAGTCCCTTGCAGAGGACATAGAGCAGTTCAAACCAAACAACCCGGAGATTCGTGTAGCGGACAACCTGGTGGAGGTTGAACGCTGCCTCTTCAACCTGCCTCATCCTTCGTCCCGAGAGAAGCTTACGCTTCTCTGGAAGATGACATCCAGGAGTGTCCATGTTTACATAGAGTCCCTCCCATCTGCCATCAGAGACCATTACTCAGCCCTCTGTCATGCACTTAGGGAAGCAGGATCATCTGCACAATGATCCTGCCTCTGCAAACTTTGGTGCATTTACAATCACTCAAAAGGGGGCGGAGACTCCCAGATAGTATTTATAGGTGCCTAAGGGCTGCCTACTTCCAAGGCCACAATGCACCAGGATTGGACAAAGACCAGACTTTTAAGTCCCTCTTCGTTAACAACCTCCACAACAGTGTGTGGATCGATGTCGCCCTTTTCTGCAGGACCAAAACCCCACCATGAAAGACCTCCGCAAACATGCGCAGATGGTGTGGGAGCTGCACCACCGTTCAGGTGAAAACTATGATGGTGATGCAGGTGTCCTGAGGTCTCAGGTGAGGAGAGGTAAGTCTAAAAACCGAGGCTGAGGTCAGACTCAAAACAACTGGGATGCAGATGTCCCACAGTGGATTAAAACCTGCATCAGAGTGGTGAAGCAGCACCTGAACTCGCCTGGTAAGAAGGGACCTGGCTCCCCCTGACCGCATTGACTTGGCCCCTCCCCTCCGCACACAAAGTTCATTTTGGCAGGAGGAGGAGATCCAGGAGGTGAAAGAGGCCCATTTGACATTCTTGGGTAATCTTGGCTATGCCAACCACAGATACACTTCAGTGGTGGTAGGGGTTGTTGACACTCTCTCACTGCTTGGTACTGGGTCAGAAATCCCCCTCATGTGTTCAGACACCTTCGCACGGGTTGCTAGAACCACGCTTGCGCATGCCACTTAAGGAAAGCCACTTCAGGTGGAAGAGTGTAGCATAAACAACCGAGGCTTCACTCAGGACTTGCACCACATCACTCAATGTGTCTGGGTCAACAGCTTTCCAGGACATGTCAGCGACGCATCCCATCCACGTCACTGATCTGGACACAGAAGAACTGCTTATTGGTCAGGACATCCTAAACCGACTCGCTGCCACCAAACGGCGCCTTTGGTCCCAAGTCGTCAGCCCGACTCCCATTGGCTAAGAACTAGGCCACCCAGCTTCTAACAGCAATCGTTCAGCCAACCCACGGGTCCAAAATCTGACACCTGGTCAGATTAAAGTGACCGCATTTCCACCTTTAGAGATGTTAACTGACAGTTCATTCCACAATCTTGAACTAATTCTCATCTCATTGACAATCTGCCTTCGTCCCTCACCAGCGACGACACGCATGACACAACTCTCCTCATTTCCACAACCAAAACCATCACCAGCGCTCACCATGTTAACCTTGAACAGGTTCTTCAGGGTACAAAACCGAGCACCGAAGGTGACATGGTTGTGCACGCTCCAATGACTCAACCAGAGAATACAGACATTTCAGGTAAACAGACCATGTCTGTACCAGAAGAACCTTATTCAGGCTTCGAGTCAAAGACCGAGCAACGCTCTGCTGAGGCTCGCACTTTACCACAACAGAAACAAGGAGATGCATTTGTATGAGGAGGTCTCCCGCGATTATCACACGATCTTCGCAAGGGACTCGCACAAAAAGGGGGGGGGGGGAGTCACAGACATCCACCCAGTGCGCGTCCCCACTGACTTCGAGGCACTGCCATCTTCTGAAACCCAGTACATACCCTTTCTAGCTGACGGGGTCAAGCGGTCCTGGTTCACTGGTTTGAAACAGCCTGCGCTCCAATCTCACACCTTCCCTGTTATTCAAGATTGTTATATCTAAAGAGAAACATAAATCAATTTAAATAACACTTTTTTTGGCATTAACTATTTCCAGTTTAGCTGGTGGTGGCCCAATGTCATTATTATTTGATAAATAACCAATTTATTCTAATGAATAATTTTTCATAAATAAATTATTTTTGATAAAATGTTGCTCCGTGCTCTTGTTTATCTTCCAACATGTGAGATGTTGTTGATGAATACACAGCACAGTTCCACAGTAACCAATGTGTTTTACACAGCCACTGTTCTTTGTGTCAACATGTAGGTCCAGAACACAACTAAAGACGATGTCTCTAGACATCCAGAAGACTTCCTCAGAAGAGCCTGAATGAAAGTTTTTTGAGACGTCTTTCCTGAACATTATATTGACGTCTTGTCTGGACGTCACTGAAAATATGTTTCAAAAGAAACAGAACACGTCATCAGTCTACCACGGGACATACACAGAGAGTCAGTTTAGTATTACCATTAACATGCATTTAATTGGACTATGGAAGAAAACCAGAGAACCCTGAGGAAACACATGCACACACAAGTTAATTCCACAAACACCTCCAGGTGGATTTAAATCCACGATTTTCTGTCTGTAGCCATTGAGACAATTTGACCATTGTAATTGATAGAGCTGATAAAACCTTTATTTGGTATATAGTTGTAATCTCAATATGAAAGGTTGTAGAAATTAATCATGCCCAAAAACTCCTGCAGGGCCTTAACCGAGGCTGGACGAGGGAAATCTGTCACCGCTTGCACCTTAGAAGGCAATGGAATGGCACCCTGAGTTGAAATACGATGACCCAAAAAGTCAATCACAGGCAGACCAAACTGGCACTTAGCAGGGTTGACAATTAGGCCATGTTCCTCAAGGCCAGACCTGGGCATTTTAAGGCCCGCGGGCCAAATGCGGCCCGTGACCCGATTCTGACCGGCCCGCGAAAGGTTGCTTAGAATTAAGAAAACAAAAGCTTCTTTCGAATTTTAATGTGTGGACTAAAACCATCGGCTCTATAAATTAAAATGGAAATGCTTTTACTTTGAAGCCTGTTTATTTATGTACAGTGTACGTAACCTACGTACGTCGTATACGTAACCCGTAAAACAAGTCAATCAGTGCATGCAAGAGATGTCGGTGGAGAATCAAAAATGGCGGTGTTGCGGGCGCCGCCATACTTATTTACCGGTCGCCGCCATTTTGAAAATATGCGTACCGGAAGTGACGTTTACTGTAGCGAGATACAGGAAGTGACGTATCAGACCCCGCGGAACGTCGGGAATTACGTTTTCGGAGGCCCACCCACCGGAAGTGACGTTGGAGGACCCACTCGCCGGAAAAAAAACTGTGCGCCGCGCTTCAAACGCACATTTGTTCCCATTGCATTGTTTTCTTCACACGTGTACTCGAAGCTCAACAGAGTAAAGGATTGTCTTCTGCTAAGGTAAATAATTGCATTTTTTTCTATGTGTAAAGTATCAGCCTGCACTAATAAGAACGAAATAGTAGGTGGAGTTATACCAGTATTTAGAGACTATGTTTATACTCGCACTGGAAGACCGGAGCCAGATCAGCTTCACAACCTTCCATGAGGGAACAGATATGTTCATCTCTCCCCAACTGTGTCAGTCTGTCCACATATCTGCTGCTTTATTTCTCCGTCCAGACAACTCACAGTTTACTGTGTGCCTTCACTTATCACTCCTGCTAACTGCAGTTTCATCACAACATTTAGTTGCGTTTACGTCCTAAATGGCTGAATTTTGTCACGTGGGTGAAAAGCCTCAAAACGGTGTGCATCAGCCTGCACTAATAAGTAGGACATGGTTGATAGGTGTCATTATATCAGTATTAGTGAGAGGAAGAGTCGTTGTATAGTTATGTTGGGAGCAATTCAAGTAAGATCAGCTCAAAGTTTATGTTGCTCTTTTTTTATCTTTGTTCCATGTGTTGGTTTATTTAGACCCGTACTGGTATTTTTTATCATACTGCATTACTGGATTTTTACAACCTGACTGGGATTTCTGTGTTATTATCAGAGCATCCAAATTAGAGAAAGTTTAATGGTTGTGAGGGAGATTGAATATCTTATATATAACATACTGCAATGAATCACTTGGATGCTTGTCAGTTTGCAATCATCAATGAGAGATCAGTACATTTGAACAAATACTAATGATTCTGATTTAAATATTTTTTCAGACGCAGTGTTCAATCAGAATGTCACGTCATCGTAGCAGCGAATGCGTGGGCATGGAGCATTCATATGCACACCCAACAATGCACACAGCATCTGTGCTGACCACGGATCCAGAGACCGTAAAGGAATTGAGTGTCGCATGTCTGCATGCAGAACACTCCTATGACTCATCAATCAAGTTTGAGATTTTTTATGTAACATAAGCTCAGTTTGTTTATTTTTATTCGTCTGTATTGCAACAGATCTTCGAGATGCTGAAAGAGATGGAGGAGGTCATGGAAATCAAGAAGGGGGACCTGAGACTCATCGATTACATTTTTGATGTTATGCTTCCAGAATTAAGATGATCAATCAATGGAGGACATCATAGAAGTAGTGGTCAATATTTTGTGTCTTTTGAAACCTATCTGCATGCACCTTGTCCATCTTTTTCAGATCATCATCAACATCCTGATGGCTGAAGGTCACACAAGGCTTCAAGCACAGGTCATCATAGCCAGTGGGAGAAAGTTCTAGCAAGCTCCTGTCGTCTGTGCTCTCATCCTCCCTGCCGGATGTCTATCAATATAGTGGTTTGAAGTCTCCTGTCCCAATTTTCAGAGTGTATCTTTTATCTATCTGTCTGTCCTCTCCTCTATCCTCTCACCCCAACCGGCCAGCAGAATGCCTCCACCTCTGAGTCTGGTTTCTGCAAAGATTTCTTCCTGTTAGAGGGACTTTTTCCCTTTCCACAGTCGCTCACGCTTGCTCATGTGGATTTGTTTGGTTTTGTCTTTAAAAGTGCTTTTAATATATAATAAAGAACAATGACGTGATTCATGGATGGTTTTATTCTTTTAAAGTTGTCAGAGGTACTTTTTGAAGGTTTGTCATGGACATTTACTCTGAAGTAACTACAGTTACTCTCCATTTTTGTAGTTAGTTTTGCTTAATGCACCACACATTGTCACTGCATGAATGAAGAAGGCAGATCAGTTTAGTAGCTGAACTCTACAGATGTGGTTCCAGCTGCAGTGTCTTGTTGAAATAGGTTCAGAGAGATATTGAATATGGAATATGATGGGGGGGGATTCTCCCTCTTCAATCCACTTGGCTCTGGACCTTATAAACACTCTGAGCTCTATTCACATAATATCTACCTGGATGTTTCTCCAGTGTTCTTGTGCTTCTTCAAACTGAACATGATCCATGAAACCGTGACGTAACTGAAGCAGTGACATCAGTTGTCCTTTTAAATATGGCGGCGACCACAAACACGCATGGCGGCGGCCAAAAACAAGTATGTCGGTGCCCATAAGCCACCATTGTGATACCGCACTGGCGAGGTTTGCGTTTTGAGAGTAGTATGGCGCTGACCGTGAGTAATAATGGCGGCGTCCACAAACAAGCATGTCAGCGGCCGTACACCGCCATTTTTATACCGCACTGGCGAGGTTTCAAGTCTGGAGGAGCACGGTTGCATTGCGGATCATGTTCTCTTGCCTCCCACCGACAGTGACGCTGTAATTGTGCGTCGGAACAAAACATATTGCATGTAGTACTGCCTCCCACCAACAGTGGCGCTGGGGTGGTGATTCGGATCAAAATGGCCGAACAAGATGGCGGCGGTGGATTCCCCACCGACGGCTTCTCAGTGCATGTGATTGTCGCCCCTCAATGATGTACGGGCACGTCAAGAAAAGAAAGGTGGATGCTGAAGGCCGAAATTTCAAGAAGATTTGGAGCACTAAATATTTGTTTACTGAAGTCGGTGGTAAACCCGTCTGTTTAGTTTGTGGAGAGCACGTCGCCGTGTTTAAGGAGTACAATGTGAGTCGGCCTTATGAGACAAAACACGCGGAGAAATACAGACACTTGGCGGAGGCTGAGAGAGCGCGAATATCAGAAGACTTGCTAGCAAAGCTAGCAAAACAACAAGGCTGTTTTAGCAAACTACACACAGCCCGGGATGCAGCGACCAAGACCAGCTTCGTTATATCCCACAAAATCGCTAAAAACAGCAAGCCGTTCTCGGATTGGCGAGTTTGTGAAAGAGTGCTTGGTGGGCTCTGCCGCGCTAATATGCCCTGAGAATAAAGAAGCATTTGAAAAAGTCCCGCTGTCCAGGCGAACCGTCACCAGAAGGGTGAAAGGAATCGCGGAGAATCTCGAATGTCAGCTCAAAAGTGGAGTTGAAAGTTTTGACTTTTTCTCTTTGGCTTTGGATGAGAGCTGTGGTGTCCGTGACACTGCCCAGTTACTGGTGTTTCTCCGGGGAATAAGGCAGGACTTCAAGATTACGGAGGAGCTGGCAGCATTGAGGTCAATAAAAGGAACGACAACGGGAAACGATCTGTTCAAGGAGGTCGATGCATGCATGGTCAAGCTTGGACTGAAATGGGACAAACTGGTAGGCGTCACTACTGATGGTTGTCCGAATATGACAGGAAAACATGTCGGACTTTTGAAACAGATCCAAGATAAAGTGACTGAACTCGGCACAGAGCATCATTTAGTGTTGATACATTGTATTATACATCGGCATGTACTGTGCAGGTCTGTGCTAAAACTTAACCATGTTATTGATGTTGTAACAAAAACGGTTAACTTTATCAGGGCACGAGCATTAAATCACAGGCAGTTTGTTGCACTTTTAGAGGAGCATGAGAATGAACATGGTGACATCATGTACCACACAGCTGTCAGATGGCTCAGTCCGGGCAAAGTGCTCAAAAGATTTTGGGACCTGAAAACAGAGATTCAAGAGTTTTGTGAGATGAAAGGCAAAAACATCCCCGAGCTTTCAGATATGAACTGGATGGCAGATTTTGCATTTGCTGTTGATGTGACGGCACTGATGAATGAACTGAGCACTAAACTGCAAGGCAAGGGCCTTTTCGTTCATGACATGCATAACCTGGTGAAGGCTTTTATGAGAAAGTTGCTGTTTCTTTCAAGTCAACTACAGAACAACACTCTCACTCACATGCAAACCCTTAAATAAGTCAGACCATCAGCCAATCATCTCTGCAGGTACTCATCCATGTTAGGAGATTTGCATGGTGAGTTTTTAAGGCGATTTGATGATTGTAAAAACATTGAGGATGAAATGCACCTGGTTTCCTCTCCCTTTGCCTGCAGAGTAGATGATGCACCCAGTGATGTTCAGCTGGAGCTCATTGACCTGCAGTCTGACACAGTACTGGCAGAGCACTTTAAGTCAGCATCACTGCTGGAGTTCTACTCATCTCTTAAGGAGGAGAACTTTCCAAACATGAGGAGACATGCTCAGAAGATGTTGGTTCTGTTTGGATCTACCTACATATGTGAACAAACATTCTCAGTAATGAAGTTTACCAAATCCAGGTTCAGATCCTCTCTTACTGATGATCATCTGTCAGCTGTGCTTCGCATCTCCACCTCAGACATTCAACCTGACTTTGATGCACTCGTTAAAGGGCAGCAAAGGCTAGATTTCTCTCACTGAACAAGAAAATACCCAAATGTGTGTTCACTATTACTTTTTGTCTGCACAGCTTGGCAGTTTGACAATCATAATGTGACATATCTTGTTAATGATATTTGGCATACAAAGACATTGTGATGTCTTAATAGAAAAAAGTGTTTTTGGTTAATGTAATTAAAAAAAGAGTTACAAATGTTTCATGTTTACAATTGTTTTGAATAACTGCACTGAATAAAAACATTTTTTGTTAAAATAACCCTCACTTTCTCTTTACCTAATAATAACACAGACACTTACCAGCATGTGTAAACAATGCCATTTACTGCTTTCAATTTAGAAATAAAATTCATATGCAGAATAGAGTTTAAACTTTTGGCAAGGCCCTCCACAATATTTTCTGCTTCTCATTTGGCCCCTTCGGAAAAATAATTGCCCACCCCTGCTCAAGGCGCTGAAAAACTTGCTTTAGGTGTGAAAAATGCTCCTCAACTGAAGAACTAGCCACCAAGATGTCGTCCAGGTAAACAGAAACGAAAGCGAGGTCGCGCAGCACAGAGTCCATCAACCTCTGAAAAGCCGTGCCTCTACTCTTGCCTGGCCATAATAAAACATAAAAAAATGACAAGAAAGAATAGAAAGTGTCATCTGCTCAGTGTATTGACACATCTTATACACAGCAGACACAAATTGCACTTAACAAGTTTTGAACTATCAAAACTCAGTAACCAATCAGGTGTCTAACATTGATTTTTTTTTTTTAGAGAATCAAAACCACAATACAAATAAAGCTTTCAATTTCTATTCAAGAAAATGTGCCCATCTTTTCTAAAACTCTCTCTCTCTCTCTCTCTCACTCTCTCTCTCTCTCTCTCTCTCTCTCTCTCTCTCTCTCTCTCTCTCTCTCTCTCTCTCTCTCTCGCCCCGTTTCCTCATTAGTTTTAATGTTGGTTTTTTTCCGGAATAAATGTGAATGTTTGATGAGAGGCTGTATCTGGCAGCATGAATCACTCATTGAGTAAAAAGAAAAAAGTGATGGCACGTGTCGCCCCAATTAATCCCTAAAACACAAGAGCCTCTAAACGTATTGAGAACAGGTAGGAAGCATATTACGAGCTAATAAAACTAGTAAACAGAGTCCATGTGTGTATCAGTGAAAGTGAGCAGGTTTTATGTTTCTATGTTTCTTCAGGTGAGATGTCCAGTTCCTGGACGTTCACAGCACTTTCACGGCTGGGAGACATAGTTTGCATTGTACAGAGAGGTTAAGAGATTTCTCCGACTTTAAAACATAGTGATGAAAGCAACTGTCTGCAGAATCCATGGCAAAGCATGGATTGTCAGCCTGAAAGCGTCGGGAAGTGTCGCAATGCCAGTGCATGGCGCATGTGACAGCTGCATTTCTAGTTTATTCCATCTGATTTCTACTGTAATCCTGCTCAGTAATCCCAGTTTTTATCGAGCATACCTGTAACGAGATTACACATTTTTTTATGTACTGTAACAGATTACAGTTATATGTTTTTTGTATCCTAATTATGTAACACTGTTACATGTATTCCATGACTACCCAACCCTGGTTGCACCTAAACATGTGATACACACTCAGACCTTACTGAGACTTACTAAACTAAAGTTTTCTAGCTGTGCAATGACTTGAAGTAAAGCTCTGGTAAACAAGCTGCATGTAATGATGTTCATGTAGGTACAAACAGCCAGAAGAGTCTTTAGAGCCAGAAGTGGACAGACGAAATCACCTTGTACTGCAGGTGACAGGAGGAGCAGCAAGGTGGGCGAGATACAGGTTCTGGGAGATTCCCACAACACACTGTAGACAAAAGAAAAGTGTTAAATGCACAGGCTCCACAAGTTGAGAGACTCTTAAGATCAACACCAGGAGACACCAGATCACTTTGATTGATTGTGAGGACAACACACACGGAGTGAGGTGGTATTGAAAGGCTAATTGCAGGAGGAAAGGTTTGTTTTGTAGAATGGGTCTCTTGTATTAAATTCAATGTAATTTGGATCAAATGTCTTTGTTATTTTAAAAGCATGTTTTGTTGTGAGATGTAATTTAATTTAATCACAATAACCAGCCAAAGTATTTTCTATGTTTACTACGTTTAAAACTAAATGATCAACCATCTCAACAGTCATTGGTGGACATTTAATGTATATTTCATCACCTGAAGAGTCCAACTTTGCTTTACATCTTTAACTTATATACAAGTGAAATCACAGCTCTAAGTTCTTGTTACTGAATAGTCCCTAAACGGCTCACCTGTCTCTGGCTGTGAGGCCCTGTCCGGAGGGATGGATGAGCCCGATGAAACGTGGGCTCAGCCGTTGGTGGAGATTTCCACTCAACCCTTTGAAGCGCTGCTCCAACGTTCCTCCACTTGGACCATGGTTTAATCGAGGAAAATCATGTCACACTGAAAAAACAATTCTGTCATTTCATTTTTGAGTGTACTTTTTTAAGATAGAGCTTCTCAGGCTGGTTTAATCAAGTAAAATCATGTTACTGTCTTAAAGGTGTACAGGAGGATTTTCTTTTTCCGGGTGGATCATCAAGACTATTGGTACTCCCAACTGTCAATCATTCTGGTGATATATTACGCAAGGCCGTCGTATGTGCTCGTCCCCAGGTAGCGTGGATCTATTAGTTTTCACTTTCTGCGCATGCGCGCTTTCAGGTGTATATGGTGAGCTACGCCTTCAGCGAGCTCGCAGTTCTCACCGGGTACTTTGAAAATGGCAGAGGGTCGCAAAAGAGAAAAAGTGTCTTTGAAGTGTATGAGAAGAAGAGAAAGGCTTCGGAAGAGAGAAACAAGACCAGAGTGTTTTTGGGAGATTCTTTCACACGATGGCGTGCGCTGAAAGCCCAGGTTGGGCTTCCCACTGATGCTTCAGTCGCGAAGTTTCTACTCGACAGGTAAAGTTTGGCATTCTATTTGGAGAAATCCATTTCAAATCACTTCCAGTAAAAGTTATCTATGTCTATATTGTAACTTTCCAGGGTTGATTAGTGGAAAAAGTTCAAATCTTCTTGTAAAGTGAGCTTGTGTAAGCGATGCTGACTTGTGACTTGTAAACAGTGCGTGCACGAGGAGAACTGGGCTCGTTCATGTCTCTCGCACACGTTTTAGTAGGCGTTCCATCTCGGGAGCAGGTAGAGCTTTGCGTGCATTTTTCAAAAGGTGGAGAGGGCGGTTCTTTCCTAAAATTCGGGAAAATCCTACTGTACTCCTTTAAGATAGAGCTGCTCAGGCTGGTTTAATCTAGACAAATTGTGTTACTGCCTTTAGATAGAGCTGATCAGGCTGGTTTGATCTAGAAAATCACATTACTGTCTTTAGATAGAGCTGATCAGGCTGGTTTGATTTAGAAAATCACGTTACTGTCTCTAGATGGTGCTGCTCAGGCTGGTTTGATTTAGAAAATCACGTTACTGTCTCTAGATGGAGCTGCTCAGGCTGGTTTAATAAAAAAAAAAAAAACTGACTTTAGGTAGAGATGCTTAGTGTTGGAATTCGTTCCTGTGTTCCCCTGAATTCCTGCTTGTTCGTTTGATCCGGGAGAGGCAGGAACAGAGTTAATTTCTTCAATAGTGAATTTAATAATCACACAAACAAGAGATTACAAAAATACATATATCAGATTACATAATACGAGCTCAGACCATTCTTCCTTGCAGACCCAAGTGTGCAGGCCAGGTTTACAATGAAGAAGGGCACAACTGCAACACGTGGTTCATATTTATACATTTGCATACACCACCTCAACCTCACATTGGTCGGTTCCTCGTGATGTATGCGTTGCTATAGTGAATTTGCTATTCCTTTGTTCCCAAAACTGCTTCAAACTGGTTCTTCTCAGAGCTTGACGTTCTGTGGGACAAAGTGACCTCTTATCTGTTGATCCAATCTTACCTTGACCATGTTTTTGCAAGTAGAGCACTGAGGAGACATCGCCAACCAACTTGGAATGTCCCTGAACATGGATTTATAGCTGTGTTTTCCCAACTTGGGCAGTGGGAGAAACCCCAGTAGTGTAGAAACACAACTGAATACAATATGTCCAGTTGTCACACAGAAAACAAATGTTCAACCACTATATTCCTTCAATTCCCCTTTTGACCTCTGACCCCAGAGGTCAATAATTAGTGTCAATACAGTATGAGGCACTCTTCGTATAATAGAGGTCATATGTAAGCAAAATCAACAATCATATACTCAAATAGCAACATACAAAACTTTTAAACGGTGGTGACTCCCCCTTGAACTGCAACCTTGTCGTGGTGGGGGAGTTTGAGCACCCGAATGACCCTCGGAGCTATGTTGTCGGGGGACTTGCCCCTCCTGTGGGCCCACCACCTACAGAGGCTGCCGTAGGGGTTGGGTGCATTGTGGATTGGGGGGCAGTCGACGGCAGAGGCCTCGACGACACGATCCCCGGCCACAGAATCTGGCTATTGGGACATGGAATGTGACCTCGCTGGGGGGGAAGGAGCCCGAGCTTGTGAGGGAGGCTGAGAGATACCGTCTAGATATAGTCGGGCTCGCCTCCACTTACAGCTTGGACTCCGGAACCCAGCTCCTCGACGGGGGCTGGATACTCCACTGCTCTGGAGTTGCCCTCTCTCTCTGGAGTTGCCCTGTCTCTCGGCTGGCCTGGGAACGCCTTGGGGTGCCACCGGAAGAGCTGGAGGAAGTGTCTGGGGTGAGGGAAGTCTGAGCAGAGTTGCCTCCGCGACGCGGCCCCGGATAAGCGGCAGAAAATGGATGGATGGATGGATGGACTTGGCACGTCACATGAACAGAGAGGAGCGCTATTTCACCTCCTCCCTTGCTGTCGTCTACTTCTCTGTGTTCTTCTTACTTCGGTGTACAGGGATTATTCCGCCCTTTGACGTGTGGAGCTGTCTCCTGGATCAGCCAATCCAGGGGCAACTTGCTTCAGATGGATGGAGGTCTCCTGAAGAGTGCGATGTGGTTCTCCCGCCAGAGTACACTGTGACAGATGGCACCGCATTGTTCCTCTTTTATCCAGGGTTCGACTAACGGCCGGACCCTCCTCTCCAGTACCCTGGAATAGACTTTCCTGGGGAGCCTTTGTCACTCAGCCGAACAGCGTGAGACGTCCTCTCGACGACCTTAAATCGACCCGTTCACCTGGGCTCGGACCACTTCCTCTTTATCACGCTGAGAAGTACCCAGGGGCTGGTGTTGAGGATCTCAGCCGAGTCCCCCCTGGCTGCCGGTCCCAGCAACATGTGCAGAGAAACGAGATTCCAGACATCTCAAAACTGCGTTGTCACATCTCTCCCCTGAACATAGATTTTTCTCTTGTATAGATTTGGCTAATGCTTTTTTCTGTCTGCCACTGGCGGATCAGGTGAAACCACTGCAAACAGGTCCAACTTATTGCCGCCAATGCAAACCAAACTCCTGTTCCGGGAATACAAAGACCGAACAGCCCTTAACAAAGGGCCCCGGACTCCATGCTCCCGGAGCACCCCCCCACAGGATGTCTCAGGGGACGCGGTCAAACGCCTTCTCAAGATCCAGAAAACACATGTGGACTGGTTGGGCAAACTCCCATGAACCCTCAAGCAGCTGGTGGAGGGTATAGAGCTGGTCCAGTGTTCCACGACCAGAATGAAAACCGCATTATTCCTCTTGGATCCAAGGTTTGACTAACGGCCGGACCCTCCACTCCAGTACACTGGAATAGACTTTCCTGGGGAGGCTGAGGAGTGTGATCCCTCTGTAGTTGGAACACACCCTCCGATCCCCCTCCTTGAAGAGAGGGACCACGACCCCATTCTGCCTGTCCAGAGGTACCGTCCCCGCGTCACGCGATGTTGCAGGGATGAAGGGCCCCGGACTCCATGCTCCTGGAGCATGGAGTCGGTTTGCCAGAATTTCCTCGGGGCAGACCGAAAGTCCTCTTCCATGGCCTCTCCAAACTCCTCCCAGACCCGAGTTATTGCCTCCACCACAGCCATGAACTATGGGTCATGACCGAAAGAACGAGATCCCGGATACAAGCGGTTGAAGTGAGCTTCCTGCGTAGGGTGGCTGAGCGCACCCTTAGAGATAGGATGAGGAGCTTGAGAGTTGGTTTTTAGAATAAAGTTTGTATTTTACTAGACCATAGTCGTACTTTCACTATTCAAGTTTAAACATGAAGTGTTTATCAGGTTTAAGCAGTTTCATTATGCTGGATTTGACTGCTTATGGTCTTCTCATCAGTTGTGGCCGAAAAAATGCTTCAGACGAGATACTGAGTGTGTTTTTAGAATAAAGTTTGTATTTCACGAAACATACTAAACTCTCACTATTCAACTTTTAAATGATGTGTTTATCAGGTTCAAGCAGTTTCAACCAGTTTTATTTAGTGGAGTAACTGCTATTTTCATTTCATCAGTAGTGGCCGAAATGGTGCTCCTCACGGGATATAGAGTGATTTGGGAATAAAGTTTTTATTTCATTAGAACAAACTAGTACTTTCTCAATTCAAGTTTAAACATGATGGAGTTAGCAGTCGCAAGTACTTTCAACCAATTATATTTAGTGGAGTAACTGCTATTTTCATTTCATAACGAGTGGCCGAAATGATGCTCCACACGGGATATAGAGTAATTTTGGAAGAAAGTTTTTATTTCATTAGAACAAACTAGTACTTTCTCAATTCAAGGTTAAATTATGTGTTTATCAGGTTCAAGCAGTTTCAACCAGTTTTATTTAGTGGAGTAACTGCTATTTTCATTTCATCAGTAGTGGCCGAAATGATGCTCCTCACGGGATATAGAGTGATTTTGGAATAAAGTTTTTATTTCATTAGAACAAACTAGTACTTTCTCAATTCAAGGTTAAATTATGTGTTTATCAGGTTCAAGCAGTTTCAACCAGTTTTATTTAGTGGAGTAACTGCTATTTTCATTTCATCAGTAGTGGCCGAAATGATGCTCCTCACGGGATATAGAGTGATTTTGGAATAAAGTTTTTATTTCATTAGAACAAACTAGTACTTTCTCAATTCAAGTTTAAATGATGTGTTTATCAGGTTCAAGCAGTTTCAACCAGTTTTATTTTGTGGAGTAACTGCTATTTTCATTTCATCAGTAGTGGCCGAAATGATGCTCCTCACGGGATATAGAGTGATTTTGGAATAAAGTTTTTATTTCATTAGAATAAACTAGTACTTTCTCAATTCAAGTTTAAATGATGTGTTTATCAGGTTCAAGCAGTTTCAACCAGTTTTATTTAGTGGAGTAACTGCTATTTTCATTTCATCAGTAGTGGCCGAAATGATGCTCCTCACGGGATATAGAGTGATTTTGGAATAAAGTTTTTATTTCATTAGAACAAACTAGTACTTTCTCAATTCAAGGTTAAATGATGTGTTTATCAGGTTCAAGCAGTTTCAACCAGTTTTATTTAGTGGAGTAACTGCTATTTTCATTTCATCAGTAGTGGCCGAAATGATGCTCCACACGGGATATAGAGTGATTTTGGAATAAAGTTTTTATTTCATTAGAACAAACTAGTACTTTCTCAATTCAAGGTTAAATGATGTGTTTATCAGGTTCAAGCAGTTTCAACCAGTTTTATTTAGTGGAGTAACTGCTATTTTCATTTCATCAGGAGTGGCCGAAATGATGCTCCACACGGGATATAGAGTGATTTTGGAATAAAGTTTTTATTTCATTAGAACAAACTAGTACTTTTTCAATTCAAGTTTAAACATGAAGTGTTTATAAGGTTAAAGCAGTTTCAACCTCTTTTATTATGCTGGATTTGACTGTTAGTGTCTTTTCATCAGTTGTGGCCGAAAAGATGCTTCAGACGAGATACTGAGTATGTTTTTCGAATAAAGTTTTAATTTTATTAGGACAAACTCGTACTTTCACTATTCAAGTATCTACCCAGATAAATGTACACTAACACAACTATTGCTCACCCAAGGTGCTAAAAACACTGTGTTGCAGCTGCGAGGTTACAATTTGTATAGACTACAGAAGTGAAAGCCACAGGTGCATTAACAACATTTTCGCACTTTTCGAAACACAGCTTTTGCGTGACTCCTACCATGAGTCGTCAGAGACACTGCATGCTCAGAGCAAAGATACCTCGGGAGCCACATGACCCAGTTGAAGACTGTTGTCGCCGGTCTTCTATGCCTGTCTACACAGAAGAGAAGAAACCTCAACAGCGAGTTGCTATGACACACATCCATCAGTGCTCTCAGCCGCACCACCACGTGGTCTCGCAGCTCTTTCACTCCTTTTCAGGAGAAGGAACATTGTCATTTTCCAGCACCTGACAGTGCTATCAGCTCCCTCACTCTCTCCACCGGAGAGAACCAGGATGTTCTAGCTCAGATGACTCTGACCATTCCGATATCCCAAGGGTACCTGGTCTTTGGACCAGCCAGCTTGAGTCCCTTGCAGAGGACATAGAGCAGTTCGAACCAAACAACCCGGAGATTCGTGTAGCGGACAACCTGGTGGAGGTTGAACGCTGCCTCTTCAACCTGCCTCATCCTTCGTCCCGAGAGAAGCTTACGCTTCTCTGGAAGATGACATCCAGGAGTGTCCATGTTTACATAGAGTCCCTCCCATCTGCCATCAGAGACCATTACTCAGCCCTCTGTCATGCGCTTAGGGAAGCAGGATCATCTGCACAATGATCCTGCCTCTGCAAACTTTGGTGCATTTACAATCACTCAAAAGGGGGCGGAGACTCCCAGATAGTATTTATAGGTGCCTAAGGGCTGCCTACTTCCAAGGCCACAATGCACCAGGATTGGACAAAGACCAGACTTTTAAGTCCCTCTTCGTTAACAACCTCCACAACAGTGTGTGGATCGATGTCGCCCTTTTCTGCAGTACCAAAAACCCCACCATGAAAGACCTCCGCAAACATGCGCAGATGGTGTGGGAGCTGCACCACCGTTCAGGTGAAAACTATGATGGTGATGCAGGTGTCCTGAGGTCTCAGGTGAGGAGAGGTAAGTCTAAAAACCGAGGCTGAGGTCAGACTCAAAACAACTGGGATGCAGATGTCCCACAGTGGATTAAAACCTGCATCAGAGTGGTGAAGCAGCACCTGAACCCGCCTGGTAAGAAGGGACCTGGCTCCCCCTGACCGCATGACTTGGCCCCTCCCCTCCGCACACAAAGTTCATTTTGGCAGGAGGAGGAGATCCAGGAGGTGAAAGAGGCCCATTTGACATTCTTGGGTAATCTTGGCTATGCCAACCACAGATACACTTCAGTGGTGGTAGGGGTTGTTGACACTCTCTCACTGCTTGGTACTGGGTCAGAAATCCCCCTCATGTGTTCAGACACCTTCGCACGGGTTGCTAGAACCACGCTTGCGCATGCCACTTAAGGAAAGCCACTTCAGGTGGAAGAGTGCAGCATAAACAACCGAGGCTTCACTCAGGACTTGCACCACATCACTCAATGTGTCTGGGTCAACAGCTTTCCAGGACATGTCAGCGACGCATCCCATCCACGTCACTGATCTGGACACAGAAGAACTGCTTATTGGTCAGGACATCCTAAACCGACTCGCTGCCACCAAACGGCGCCTTTGGTCCCAAGTCGTCAGCCCGACTCCCATTGGCTAAGAACTAGGCCACCCAGCTTCGAACAGCAATCGTTCAGCCAACCCACGGGTCCAAAATCTGACACCTGGTCAGATTAAAGTGACCGCATTTCCACCTTTAGAGATGTTAACTGACAGTTCATTCCACAATCTTGAACTAATTCTCATCTCATTGACAATCTGCCTTCGTCCCTCACCAGCGACGACACGCATGACACAACTCTCCTCATTTCCACAACCAAAACCATCACCAGCGCTCACCATGTTAACCTTGAACAGGTTCTTCAGGGTACAAAACCGAGCACCGAAGGTGACATGGTTGTGCACGCTCCAATGACTCAACCAGAGAATACAGACATTTCAGGTAAACAGACCATGTCTGTACCAGAAGAACCTTATTCAGGCTTCGAGTCAAAGACCGAGCAACGCTCTGCTGAGGCTCACACACGCATTTGTATGAGGAGGTCTCCCTCCTCACACGATCTTCGCAAGGGACTCGCACAAAAGGGGGGGGGGGGGGAGTCACAGACATCCACCCAGTGCGCGTCCCCACTGACTTCGAGGCACTGCCATCTTCTGAAACCCAGTACATACCCTTTCTAGCTGACGGGGTCAAGCGGTCCTGGTTCACTGGTTTGAAACAGCCTGCGCTCGAATCTCACACCTTCCCTGTTATTCAAGATTGTTATATCTAAAGAGAAACATAAATCAATTTAAATAACACTTTTTTGGTATTAACTATTTCCAGTTTAGCTGGTGGTGGCCCAATGTCATTATTATTTGATAAATAACCAATTTATTCTAATGAATAATTTTTCATAAATAAATTATTTTTGATAAAATGTTGCTCCGTGCTCTTGTTTATCTTCCAACATGTGAGATGTTGTTGATGAATACACAGCACAGTTCCACAGTAACCAATGTGTTTTACACAGCCACTGTTCTTTGTGTCAACATGTAGGTCCAGAACACAACTAAAGACGATGTCTCTAGACATCCAGAAGACTTCCTCAGAAGAGCCTGAATGAAAGTTTTTTGAGACGTCTTTCCTGAACATTATATTGACGTCTTGTCTGGACGTCACTGAAAATACGTTTCAAAAGAAACAGAACACGTCATCAGTCTACCACGGGACATACACAGAGAGTCAGTTTAGTATTACCATTAACATGCATTTAATTGGACTATGGAAGAAAACCAGAGAACCCTGAGGAAACACATGCACACACAAGTTAATTCCACAAACACCTCCAGGTGGATTTAAATCCACGATTTTCTGTCTGTAGCCATTGAGACAATTTGACCATTGTAATTGATAGAGCTGATAAAACCTTTATTTGGTATATAGTTGTAATCTCAATATGAAAGGTTGTAGAAATTAATCATGCCCAAAAACTCCTGCAGGGCCTTAACCGAGGCTGGACGAGGGAAATCTGTCACCGCTTGCACCTTAGAAGGCAATGGAATGGCACCCTGAGTTGAAATACGATGACCCAAAAAGTCAATCACAGGCAGACCAAACTGGCACTTAGCAGGGTTGACAATTAGGCCATGTTCCTCAAGGCCAGACCTGGGCATTTTAAGGCCCGCGGGCCAAATGCGGCCCGTGACCCGATTCTGACCGGCCCGCGAAAGGTTGCTTAGAATTAAGAAAACAAAAGCTTCTTTCGAATTTTAATGTGTGGACTAAAACCATCGGCTCTATAAACTAAAACGGAAATGCTTTTACTTTGAAGCCTGTTTATTTATGTACAGTGTACGTAACCTACGTACGTCATATACGTAACCCGTAAAACAAGTCAATCAGTGCATGTGATTAGCGGTCATTGTCACCCCTCAATGATGTACGGGCACGTCAAGAAAAGAAAGGTGGATGCTGAAGGCCGAAATTTCAAGAAGATTTGGAGCACTAAATATTTGTTTACTGAAGTCGGTGGTAAACCCGTCTGTTTAGTTTGTGGAGAACACGTCGCCGTGTTTAAGGAGTACAATGTGAGTCAGCATTATGAGACAAAACACGCGGAGAAATACAGACACTTGGCGGAGGCTGAGAGAGCGCGAATATCAGAAGACTTGCTAGCAAAGCTAGCAAAACAACAAGGCTGTTTTAGCAAACTACACACAGCCCGGGATGCAGCGACCAAGACCAGCTTCGTCATATCCCACAAAATCGCTAAAAACAGCAAGCCGTTCTCGGATGGCGAGTTTGTGAAAGAGTGCTTGGTGGACTCTGCCGCGCTAATATGCCCTGAGAATAAAGAAGCATTTGAAAAAGTCCCGCTGTCCAGGCGAACCGTCACCAGAAGGGTGGAAGGAATCGCGGAGAATCTCGAATGTCAGCTCAAAAGTGGAGTTGAAAGTTTTGACTTTTTCTCTTTGGCTTTGGATGAGAGCTGTGGTGTCCGTGACACTGCCCAGTTACTGGTGTTTCTCCGGGGAATAAGGTAGGACTTCAAGATTACGGAGGAGCTGGCAGCATTGAGGTCAATAAAAGGAACGACAACGGGAAGTGATCTGTTCAAGGAGGTCGATGCATGCATGGTCAAGCTTGGACTGAAATGGGACAAACTGGTAGGCGTCACTACTGATGGTTGTCCGAATATGACAGGAAAACATGTCGGACTTTTGAAACAGATCCAAGATAAAGTGACTGAACTCGGCACAGAGCATCATTTAGTGTTGATACATTGTATTATACATCAGCATGTACTGTGCAGGTCTGTGCTAAAACTTAACCATGTTATTGATGTTGTAACAAAAACGGTTAACTTTATCAGGGCACGAGCATTAAATCACAGGCAGTTTGTTGCACTTTTAGAGGAGCATGAGAATGAACATGGTGACATCATGTACCACACAGCTGTCAGATGGCTCAGTCCGGGCAAAGTGCTCAAAAGATTTTGGGACCTGAAAACAGAGATTCAAGAGTTTTGTGAGATGAAAGGCAAAAACATCCCCGAGCTTTCAGATATGAACTGGATGGCAGATTTTGCATTTGCTGTTGATGTGACGGCACTGATGAATGAACTGAGCACTAAACTGCAAGGCAAGGGCCTTTTCGTTCATGACATGCATAACCTGGTGAAGGCTTTTATGAGAAAGTTGCTGTTTCTTTCAAGTCAACTACAGAACAACACTCTCACTCACATGCAAACCCTTAAAGAAGTCAGACCATCAGCTAATCATCTCTGCAGGTACTCATCCATGTTAGGAGATTTGCATGGTGAGTTTTTAAGGCGATTTGATGATTGTAAAAACATTGAGGATGAAATGCACCTGGTTTCCTCTCCCTTTGCCTGCAGAGTAGATGATGCACCCAGTGATGTTCAGCTGGAGCTCATTGACCTGCAGTCTGACACAGTACTGGCAGAGCACTTTAAGTCAGCATCACTGCTGGAGTTCTACTCATCTCTTGAGGAGAACTTTCCAAACATGAGGAGACATGCTCAGAAGATGTGGGTTCTGTTTGGATCTACCTACATATGTGAACAAACATTCTCAGTAATGAAGTTTACCAAATCCAGGTTCAGATCCTCTCTTACTGATGATCATCTGTCAGCTGTGCTTCGCATCTCCACCTCAGACATTCAACCTGACTTTGATGCACTCGTTAAAGGGCAGCAAAGGCTAGATTTCTCTCACTGAACAAGAAAATACCCAAATGTGTGTTCACTATTACTTTTTGTCTGCACAGCTTGGCAGTTTGACAATCATAATGTGACATATCTTGTTAATGATATTTGGCATACAAAGACATTGTGATGTCTTAATAGAAAAAAGTGTTTTTGGTTAATGTAATTAAAAAAAGAGTTACAAATGTTTCATGTTTACAATTGTTTTGAATAACTGCACTGAATAAAAACATTTTTTGTTAAAATAACCCTCACTTTCTCTTTACCTAATAATAACACAGACACTTACCAGCATGTGTAAACAATGCCATTTACTGCTTTAAACTTTTGGCAAGGCCCTCCACAATATTTTCTGCTTCTCATTTGGCCCCTTCGGAAAAATAATTGCCCACCCCTGCTCAAGGCGCTGAAAAACTTGCTTTAGGTGTGAAAAATGCTCCTCAACTGAAGAACTAGCCACCAAGATGTCGTCCAGGTAAACAGAAACGAAAGCGAGGTCGCGCAGCACAGAGTCCATCAACCTCTGAAAAGCCGTGCCTCTACTCTTGCCTGGCCATAATAAAACATAAAAAAATGACAAGAAAGAATAGAAAGTGTCATCTGCTCAGTGTATTGACACATCTTATACACAGCAGACACAAATTGCACTTAACAAGTTTTGAACTATCAAAACTCAGTAACCAATCAGGTGTCTAACATTGATTTTTTTTTTTTAGAGAATCAAAACCACAATACAAATAAAGCTTTCAATTTCTATTCAAGAAAATGGGCCCATCTTTTCTAAAACTCTCTCTCTCTCTCTCTCGCTCTCTCTCTCTCTCTCTCTCTCTCTCTCTCTCTCTCTCTCTCTCTCTCTCTCTCGCCCCGTTTCCTCATTAGTTTTAATGTTGGTTTTTTTCCGGAATAAATGTGAATGTTTGATGAGAGGCTGTATCTGGCAGCATGAATCACTCATTGAGTAAAAAGAAAAAAGTGATGGCACGTGTCGCCCCAATTAATCCCTAAAACACAAGAGCCTCTAAACGTATTGAGAACAGGTAGGAAGCATATTACGAGCTAATAAAACTAGTAAACAGAGTCCATGTGTGTATCAGTGAAAGTGAGCAGGTTTTATGTTTCTATGTTTCTTCAGGTGAGATGTCCAGTTCCTGGACGTTCACAGCACTTTCACGGCTGGGAGACATAGTTTGCATTGTACAGAGAGGTTAAGAGATTTCTCCGACTTTAAAACATAGTGATGAAAGCAACTGTCTGCAGAATCCATGGCAAAGCATGGATTGTCAGCCTGAAAGCGTCGGGAAGTGTCGCAATGCCAGTGCATGGCGCATGTGACAGCTGCATTTCTAGTTTATTCCATCTGATTTCTACTGTAATCCTGCTCAGTAATCCCAGTTTTTATCGAGCATACCTGTAACGAGATTACACATTTTTTTATGTACTGTAACAGATTACAGTTATATGTTTTTTGTATCCTAATTATGTAACACTGTTACATGTATTCCATGACTACCCAACCCTGGTTGCACCTAAACATGTGATACACACTCAGACCTTACTGAGACTTACTAAACTAAAGTTTTCTAGCTGTGCAATGACTTGAAGTAAAGCTCTGGTAAACAAGCTGCATGTAATGATGTTCATGTAGGTACAAACAGCCAGAAGAGTCTTTAGAGCCAGAAGTGGACAGACGAAATCACCTTGTACTGCAGGTGACAGGAGGAGCAGCAAGGTGGGCGAGATACAGGTTCTGGGAGATTCCCACAACACACTGTAGACAAAAGAAAAGTGTTCAATGCACAGGCTCCACAAGTTGAGAGACTCTTAAGATCAACACCAGGAGACACCAGATCACTTTGATTGATTGTGAGGACAACACACACGGAGTGAGGTGGTATTGAAAGGCTAATTGCAGGAGGAAAGGTTTGTTTTGTAGAATGGGTCTCTTGTATTAAATTCAATGTAATTTGGACCAAATGTCTTTGTTATTTTAAAAGCATGTTTTGTTGTGAGATGTAATTTAATTTAATCACAATAACCAGCCAAAGTATTTTCTATGTTTACTACGTTTAAAACTAAATGATCAACCATCTCAACAGTCATTGGTGGACATTTAATGTATATTTCATCACCTGAAGAGTCCAACTTTGCTTTACATCTTTAACTTATATACAAGTGAAATCACAGCTCTAAGTTCTTGTTACTGAATAGTCCCTAAACGGCTCACCTGTCTCTGGCTGTGAGGCCCTGTCCGGAGGGATGGATGAGCCCGATGAAACGTGGGATCAGCCGTTGGTGGGATTTCCACTCAACCCTTTGAAGCGCTGCTCCCACGTTCCTCCACTTGGACCATGGTTTAATCGAGGAAAATCGTGTCGATGCTGACTTGTGACTTGTAAACAGTGCGTGCACGAGGAGAACTGGGCTCGTTCATGTCTCTCGCACACGTTTTAGTAGGCGTTCCATCTCGGGAGCAGGTAGAGCTTTGCGTGCATTTTTCAAAAGGTGGAGAGGGCGGTTCTTTCCTAAAATTCGGGAAAATCCTACTGTACTCCTTTAAGATAGAGCTGCTCAGGCTGGTTTAATTGAGAAAAAAATCATGTTATTTTCTTAAGATAGAGGTGATCAGGCTGGTTTGATCTAGAAAATCACATTACTGTCTTTAGATAGAGCTGATCAGGCTGGTTTGATTTAGAAAATCACGTTACTGTCTCTAGATGGTGCTGCTCAGGCTGGTTTGATTTAGAAAATCACGTTACTGTCTCTAGGTGGAGCTGCTCAGGCTGGTTTAATAAAAAAAATTAAAAAAATCAATCCCGTTACTGTCTTTAGATATAGCATCTCAGACTGGTTTAATCTAGAGAAATCGTGTTACTGACTTTAGGTAGAGATGCTTAGTGTTGGAATTCGTTCCTGTGTTCCCCTGAATTCCTGCTTGTTCGTTTGATCCGGGAGAGGCAGGAACAGAGTTAATTTCTTCAATAGTGAATTTAATAATCACACAAACAAGAGATTACAAAAATACATATATCAGATTACATAATACGAGCTCAGACCGTTCTTCCTTGCAGACCCAAGTGTGCAGGCCAGGTTTACAATGAAGAAGGGCACAACTGCAACACGTGGTTCATATTTATACATTTGCATACACCACCTCAACCTCACATTGGTCGGTTCCTCGTGATGTATGCGTTGCTATAGTGAATTTGCTATTCCTTTGTTCCCAAAACTACTTCAAACTGGTTCTTCTCAGAGCTTGACGTTCTGTGGGACAAAGTGACCTCTGACCTCTTATCTGTTGATCCAATCTTACCTTGACCATGTTTTTGCAAGTAGAGCACTGAGGAGACATCGCCAACCAACTTGGAATGTCCCTGAACATGGATTTATAGCTGTGTTTTCCCAACTTGGGCAGTGGGAGAAAACCCAGTAGTGTAGAAACACAACTGAATACAATATGTCCAGTTGTCACACAGAAAACAAATGTTCAACCACTATATTCCTTCAATTCCCCTTTTGACCTCTGACCCCAGAGGTCAATAATTAGTGTCAATACAGTATGAGGCACTCTTCGTATAATAGAGGTCATATGTAAGCAAAATCAACAATCATATACTCAAATAGCAACATACAAAACTTTTAAACGGTGGTGACTCCCCCTTGAACTGCAACCTTGTCGTGGTGGGGGAGTTTGAGCACCCGAATGACCCTCGGAGCTATGTTGTCGGGGGACTTGCCCCTCCTGTGGGCCCACCACCTACTGAGGCTGCCGTAGGGGTCGGGTGCATTGTGGATTGGGGGGCAGTCGACGGCAGAGGCCTCGACGACCCGATCCCCGGCCACAGAATCTGGCTATTGGGACATGGAATGTGACCTCGCTGGGGGGAAGTAGCCCGAGCTTGTGAAGGAGGCTGAGAGATACCGGACTCCGGAACCCAGCTCCTCGACGGGGGCTGGATACTCCACTGCTCTGGAGTTGCCCTCTCTCTCTGGAGTTGCCCTGTCTCTCGGCTGGCCTGGGAACGCCTTGGGGTCCCACCGGAAGAGCTGGAGGAAGTGTCTGGGGTGAGGGAAGTCTGAGCAGAGTTGCCTCCGCGACGCGGCCCCGGATAAGCGGCAGAAAATGGATGGATGGATGGATGGACTTGGCACGTCACATGAACAGAGAGGAGCGCTATTTCACCTCCTCCCTTGCTGCCGTCTACTTCTCTGTGTTCTTCTTACTTCGGTGTACAGGGATTATTCCGCCCTTTGACGTGTGGAGCTGTCTCCTGGATCAGCCGATCCAGGGGCAACTTGCTTCAGATGGATGGAGGTCTCCTGAAGAGTGCGATGTGGTTCTCCCGCCAGAGTACACTGCGACAGATGGCACCGCATTGTTCCTCTTTTATCCAGGGTTCGACAAACGGCCGGACCCTCCTCTCCAGTACCCTGGAATAGACTTTCCTGGGGAGCCTTTGTCACTCAGCCGAACAGCGTGAGACGTCCTCTCGACGACCTTAAATCGACCCGTTCACCTGGGCTCGGACCACTTCCTCTTTATCACCCTGAGAAGTACCCAGGGGCTGGTGTTGAGGATCTCAGCCGAGTCCCCCCTGGCTGCCGGTCCCGGCAACATGTGCAGAGAAACGAGATTCCAGACATCTCAAAACTGCGTTGTCACATCTCTCACCTGAACATAGATTTTTCTCTTGTATAGATTTGGCTAATGCTTTTTTCTGTCTGCCACTGGCGGATCAGGTGAAACCACTGCAAACAGGTCCAACTTATTGCCGCCAATGCAAACCAAACTCCTGTTCCGGGAATACAAAGACCGAACAGCCCTTAACAAAGGGCCCCGGACTCCATGCTCCCGGAGCACCCCCCCACAGGATGTCTCAGGGGACGCGGTCAAACGCCTTCTCAAGATCCAGAAAACACATGTGGACTGGTTGGGCAAACTCCCATGAACCCTCAAGCAGCTGGTGGAGGGTATAGAGCTGGTCCAGTGTTCCACGACCAGAATGAAAACCGCATTATTCCTCTTGGATCCAAGGTTTGACTAACGGCCGGACCCTCCACTCCAGTACACTGGAATAGACTTTCCTGGGGAGGCTGAGGAGTGTGATCCCTCTGTAGTTGGAACACACCCTCCGATCCCCCTCCTTGAAGAGAGGGACCACGACCCCATTCTGCCTGTCCAGAGGTACCGTCCCCGCGTCACGCGATGTTGCAGGGATGAAGGGCCCCGGACTCCATGCTCCTGGAGCATGGAGTCGGTTTGCCAGAATTTCCTCGGGGCAGACCGAAAGTCCTCTTCCATGGCCTCTCCAAACTCCTCCCAGACCCGAGTTATTGCCTCCACCACAGCCATGAACTATGGGTCATGACCGAAAGAACGAGATCCCGGATACAAGCGGTTGAAGTGAGCTTCCTGCGTAGGGTGGCTGAGCGCACCCTTAGAGATAGGATGAGGAGCTTGAGAGTTGGTTTTTAGAATAAAGTTTGTATTTTACTAGACCATAGTCGTACTTTCACTATTCAAGTTTAAACATGAAGTGTTTATCAGGTTTAAGCAGTTTCATTATGCTGGATTTGACTGCTATGGTCTTCTCATCAGTTGTGGCCGAAAAAATGCTTCAGACGAGATACTGAGTGTGTTTTTAGAATAAAGTTTGTATTTCACGAAACATACTAAACTCTCACTATTCAACTTTTAAATGATGTGTTTATCAGGTTCAAGCAGTTTCAACCAGTTTTATTTAGTGGAGTAACTGCTATTTTCATTTCATCAGTAGTGGCCGAAATGGTGCTCCTCACGGGATATAGAGTGATTTTGGAATAAAGTTTTTATTTCATTAGAACAAACTAGTACTTTCTCAATTCAAGTTTAAACATGATGGACTTAGCAGTTGCAAGTACTTTCAACCAATTATATTTAGTGGAGTAACTGCTATTTTCATTTCATAAGGAGTGGCCGAAATTATGCTCCACACGGGATATAGAGTAATTTTGGAAGAAAGTTTTTATTTCCTTAGAACAAACTAGTACTTTCTCAATTCAAGTTTAAACATGATGGACTTAGCAGTTGCAAGTACTTTCAACCAATTATATTTAGTGGAGTAACTGCTATTTTCATTTCATTAGGAGTGGCCGAAATGATGCTCCACACGGGATATAGAGTAATTTTGGAAGAAAGTTTTTATTTCATTAGAACAAACTAGTACTTTCTCAATTCAAGTTAAAATGATGTGTTTATCAGGTTCAAGCAGTTTCAACCAGTTTTATTTAGTGGAGTAACTGCTATTTTCATTTCATCAGTAGTGGCCGAAATGATGCTCCTCACGGGATATAGAGTGATTTTGGAATAAAGTTTGTATTTCCTTAGAACAAACTAGTACTTTCTCAATTCAAGGTTAAACATGATGGACATAGCAGTTGCAAGCACTTTCAAACAATTATATTTAGTGGAGTAACTGCTATTTTCATTTCATCAGGAGTGGCCGAAATGATGCTCCACACGGGATATAGAGTAATTTTGGAAGAAAGTTTTTATTTCCTTGGAACAAACTAGTACTTTCTCAATTCAAGTTTAAACATGATGGACTTAGCAGTTGCAAGTACTTTCAACCAATTATATTTAGTGGAGTAACTGCTATTTTCATTTCATTAGGAGTGGCCGAAATGATGCTCCACACGGGATATAGAGTAATTTTGGAAGAAAGTTTTTATTTCATTAGAACAAACTAGTACTTTCTCAATTCAAGTTAAAATGATGTGTTTATCAGGTTCAAGCAGTTTCAACCAGTTTTATTTAGTGGAGTAACTGCTATTTTCATTTCATCAGTAGTGGCCGAAATGATGCTCCTCACGGGATATAGAGTGATTTTGGAATAAAGTTTGTATTTCCTTAGAACAAACTAGTACTTTCTCAATTCAAGGTTAAACATGATGGACATAGCAGTTGCAAGCACTTTCAAACAATTATATTTAGTGGAGTAACTGCTATTTTCATTTCATCAGGAGTGGCCGAAATGATGCTCCACACGGGATATAGAGTAATTTTGGAAGAAAGTTTTTATTTCCTTGGAACAAACTAGTACTTTCTCAATTCAAGTTTAAACATGATGGACTTAGCAGTTGCAAGTACTTTCAACCAATTATATTTAGTGGAGTAACTGCTATTTTCATTTCATAAGGAGTGGCCGAAATGATGCTCCACACGGGATATAGAGTAATTTTGGAAGAAAGTTTTTATTTCCTTAGAACAAACTAGTACTTTCTCAATTCAAGTTTAAACATGATGGACTTAGCAGTTGCAAGTACTTTCAACCAATTATATTTAGTGGAGTAACTGCTATTTTCATTTCATTAGGAGTGGCCGAAATGATGCTCCACACGGGATATAGAGTAATTTTGGAAGAAAGTTTTTATTTCATTAGAACAAACTAGTACTTTATCAATTCAAGTTAAAATGATGTGTTTATCAGGTTCAAGCAGTTTCAACCAATTATATTTAGTGGAGTAACTGCTATTTTCATTTCATAAGGAGTGGCCGAAATGATGCTCCTCACGGGATATAGAGTGATTTTGGAATAAAGTTTGTATTTCCTTAGAACAAACTAGTACTTTCTCAATTCAAGTTTAAACATGATGGACTTAGCAGTTGCAAGTACTTTCAACCAATTATATTTAGTGGAGTAACTGCTATTTTCATTTCATAAGGAGTGGCCGAAATGATGCTCCTCACGGGATATAGAGTGATTTTGGAAGAAAGTTTTTATTTCATTAGAACAAACTAGTACTTTCTTAGTTCAAGTTTAAATGATGTGTTTATCAGGTTCAAGCAGTTTCAACCAGTTTTATTTAGTGGAGTAACTGCTATTTTCATTTCATCAGTAGTGGCCGAAATGATGCTCCTCACGGGATATAGAGTGATTTTGGAATAAAGTTTTCATTTCATTAGAACAAACTAGTACTTTCTCAATTCAAGTTTAAACATGAAGTGTTTATAAGGTTAAAGCAGTTTCAACCTCTTTTATTATGCTGGATTTGACTGTGATGGCCTTTTCATCAGTTGTGGCCGAAAAGATGCTTCAGACGAGATACTGAGTATTTTTTTAGAATAAAGTTTTAATTTCATTAGGACAAACTCGTACTTTCACTATTCAAGTTCACCCAGATAAATGTACACTAACACAACTATTGCTCACCCAAGGTGCTAAAAACACTGTGTTGCAGTTGCGAGGTTACAATTTGTATAGACTACAGAAGTGAAAGCCACAGGTGCATTAACAACATTTTCGCACTTTTCGAAACACAGCTTTTGCGTGACTCCTACCATGAGTCGTCAGAGACACTGCGTGCTCAGAGCAAAGATACCTCGGGAGCCACATGACCCAGTTGAAGACTGTTGTCGCCGGTCTTCTATGCCTGTCTACACAGGAGAGAAGAAACCTCAACAGCGAGTTGCTATGACACACTGATGGATATGAGTGCTCTCAGCCACACCACCACGTGGTCTCGCAGCTCTTTCACTCCTTTTCAGGAGAAGGAACATTGTCATTTTCCAGCACCTGACAGTGCTATCAGCTCCCTCACTCTCTCCACCGGAGAGAACCAGGATGTTCTAGCTCAGATGACTCTGACCATTCCGATATCCCAAGGGTACCTGGTCTTTGGACCAGCCAGCTTGAGTCCCTTGCAGAGGACATAGAGCAGTTCGAACCAAACAACCCGGAGATTCGTGTAGCGGACAACCTGGTGGAGGTTGAACGCTGCCTCTTCAACCTGCCTCATCCTTCGTCCCGAGAGAAGCTTACGCTTCTCTGGAAGATGACATCCAGGAGTGTCCATGTTTACATAGAGTCCCTCCCATCTGCCATCAGAGACCATTACTCAGCCCTCTGTCATGCACTTAGGGAAGCAGGATCATCTGCACAATGATCCTGCCTCTGCAAACTTTGGTGCATTTACAATCACTCAAAAGGGGGCGGAGACTCCCAGATAGTATTTATAGGTGCCTAAGGGCTGCCTACTTCCAAGGCCACAATGCACCAGGATTGGACAAAGACCAGACTTTTAAGTCCCTCTTCGTTAACAACCTCCACAACAGTGTGTGGATCGATGTCGCCCTTTTCTGCAGGACCAAAACCCCACCATGAAAGACCTCCGCAAACATGCGCAGATGGTGTGGGAGCTGCACCACCGTTCAGGTGAAAACTATGATGGTGATGCAGGTGTCCTGAGGTCTCAGGTGAGGAGAGGTAAGTCTAAAAACCGAGGCTGAGGTCAGACTCAAAACAACTGGGATGCAGATGTCCCACAGTGGATTAAAACCTGCATCAGAGTGGTGAAGCAGCACCTGAACCCGCCTGGTAAGAAGGGACCTGGCTCCCCCTGACCGCATTGACTTGGCCCCTCCCCTCCGCACACAAAGTTCATTTTGGCAGGAGGAGGAGATCCAGGAGGTGAAAGAGGCCCATTTGACATTCTTGGGTAATCTTGGCTATGCCAACCACAGATACACTTCAGTGGTGGTAGGGGTTGTTGACACTCTCTCACTGCTTGGTACTGGGTCAGAAATCCCCCTCATGTGTTCAGACACCTTCGCACGGGTTGCTAGAACCACGCTTGCGCATGCCACTTAAGGAAAGCCACTTCAGGTGGAAGAGTGTAGCATAAACAACCGAGGCTTCACTCAGGACTTGCACCACATCACTCAATGTGTCTGGGTCAACAGCTTTCCAGGACATGTCAGCGACGCATCCCATCCACGTCACTGATCTGGACACAAAAGAACTGCTTATTGGTCAGGACATCCTAAACCGACTCGCTGCCACCAAACGGCGCCTTTGGTCCCAAGTCGTCAGCCCGACTCCCATTGGCTAAGAACTAGGCCACCCAGCTTCGAACAGCAATCGTTCAGCCAACCCACGGGTCCAAAATCTGACACCTGGTCAGATTAAAGTGACCGCATTTCCACCTTTAGAGATGTTAACTGACAGTTCATTCCACAATCTTGAACTAATTCTCATCTCATTGACAATCTGCCTTCGTCCCTCACCAGCGACGACACGCATGACACAACTCTCCTCATTTCCACAACCAAAACCATCACCAGCGCTCACCATGTTAACCTTGAACAGGTTCTTCAGGGTACAAAACCGAGCACCGAAGGTGACATGGTTGTGCACGCTCCAATGACTCAACCAGAGAATACAGACATTTCAGGTAAACAGACCATGTCTGTACCAGAAGAACCTTATTCAGGCTTCGAGTCAAAGACCGAGCAACGCTCTGCTGAGGCTCGCACTTTACCACAACAGAAACAAGGAGATGCATTTGTATGAGGAGGTCTCCCTCCTCACACGATCTTCGCAAGGGACTCGCACAAAAGGGGGGGGGGGGGGAGTCACAGACATCCACCCAGTGCGCGTCCCCACTGACTTCGAGGCACTGCCATCTTCTGAAACCCAGTACATACCCTTTCTAGCTGACGGGGTCAAGCGGTCCTGGTTCACTGGTTTGAAACAGCCTGCGCTCGAATCTCACACCTTCCCTGTTATTCAAGATTGTTATATCTAAAGAGAAACATAAATCAATTTAAATAACACTTTTTTGGTATTAACTATTTCCAGTTTAGCTGGTGGTGGCCCAATGTCATTATTATTTGATAAATAACCAATTTATTCTAATGAATAATTTTTCATAAATAAATTATTTTTGATAAAATGTTGCTCCGTGCTCTTGTTTATCTTCCAACATGTGAGATGTTGTTGATGAATACACAGCACAGTTCCACAGTAACCAATGTGTTTTACACAGCCACTGTTCTTTGTGTCAACATGTAGGTCCAGAACACAACTAAAGACGATGTCTCTAGACATCCAGAAGACTTCCTCAGAAGAGCCTGAATGAAAGTTTTTTGAGACGTCTTTCCTGAACATTATATTGACGTCTTGTCTGGACGTCACTGAAAATACGTTTCAAAAGAAACAGAACACGTCATCAGTCTACCACGGGACATACACAGAGAGTCAGTTTAGTATTACCATTAACATGCATTTAATTGGACTATGGAAGAAAACCAGAGAACCCTGAGGAAACACATGCACACACAAGTTAATTCCACAAACACCTCCAGGTGGATTTAAATCCACGATTTTCTGTCTGTAGCCATTGAGACAATTTGACCATTGTAATTGATAGAGCTGATAAAACCTTTATTTGGTATATAGTTGTAATCTCAATATGAAAGGTTGTAGAAATTAATCATGCCCAAAAACTCCTGCAGGGCCTTAACCGAGGCTGGACGAGGGAAATCTGTCACCGCTTGCACCTTAGAAGGCAATGGAATGGCACCCTGAGTTGAAATACGATGACCCAAAAAGTCAATCACAGGCAGACCAAACTGGCACTTAGCAGGGTTGACAATTAGGCCATGTTCCTCAAGGCCAGACCTGGGCATTTTAAGGCCCGCGGGCCAAATGCGGCCCGTGACCCGATTCTGACCGGCCCGCGAAAGGTTGCTTAGAATTAAGAAAACAAAAGCTTCTTTCGAATTTTAATGTGTGGACTAAAACCATCGGCTCTATAAATTAAAATGGAAATGCTTTTACTTTGAAGCCTGTTTATTTATGTACAGTGTACGTAACCTACGTACGTCGTATACGTAACCCGTAAAACAAGTCAAACAGTGCATGCAAGAGATGTCGGTGGAGAATCAAAAATGGCGGTGTTGCGGGCGCCGCCATACTTATTTACCGGTCGCCGCCATTTTGAAAATATGCGTACCGGAAGTGACGTTTACTGTAGCGAGATACAGGAAGTGACGTATCAGACCCCGCGGAACGTCGGGAATTACGTTTTCGGAGGCCCACCCACCGGAAGTGACGTTGGAGGACCCACTCGCCGGAAAAAAAACTGTGCGCCGCGCTTCAAACGCACATTTGTTCCCATTGCATTGTTTTCTTCACACGTGTACTCGAAGCTCAACAGAGTAAAGGATTGTCTTCTGCTAAGGTAAATAATTGCATTTTTTTCTATGTGTAAAGTATCAGCCTGCACTAATAAGAACGAAATAGTAGGTGGAGTTATACCAGTATTTAGAGACTATGTTTATACTCGCACTGGAAGACCGGAGCCAGATCAGCTTCACAACCTTCCATGAGGGAACAGATATGTTCATCTCTCCCCAACTGTGTCAGTCTGTCCACATATCTGCTGCTTTATTTCTCCGTCCAGACAACTCACAGTTTACTGTGTGCCTTCACTTATCACTCCTGCTAACTGCAGTTTCATCACAACATTTAGTTGCGTTTACGTCCTAAATGGCTGAATTTTGTCACGTGGGTGAAAAGCCTCAAAACGGTGTGCATCAGCCTGCACTAATAAGTAGGACATGGTTGATAGGTGTCATTATATCAGTATTAGTGAGAGGAAGAGTCGTTGTATAGTTATGTTGGGAGCAATTCAAGTAAGATCAGCTCAAAGTTTATGTTGCTCTTTTTTTATCTTTGTTCCATGTGTTGGTTTATTTAGACCCGTACTGGTATTTTTTATCATACTGCATTACTGGATTTTTACAACCTGACTGGGATTTCTGTGTTATTATCAGAGCATCCAAATTAGAGAAAGTTTAATGGTTGTGAGGGAGATTGAATATCTTATATATAACATACTGCAATGAATCACTTGGATGCTTGTCAGTTTGCAATCATCAATGAGAGATCAGTACATTTGAACAAATACTAATGATTCTGATTTAAATATTTTTTCAGACGCAGTGTTCAATCAGAATGTCACGTCATCGTAGCAGCGAATGCGTGGGCATGGAGCATTCATATGCACACCCAACAATGCACACAGCATCTGTGCTGACCACGGATCCAGAGACCGTAAAGGAATTGAGTGTCGCATGTCTGCATGCAGAACACTCCTATGACTCATCAATCAAGTTTGAGATTTTTTATGTAACATAAGCTCAGTTTGTTTATTTTTATTCGTCTGTATTGCAACAGATCTTCGAGATGCTGAAAGAGATGGAGGAGGTCATGGAAATCAAGAAGGGGGACCTGAGACTCATCGATTACATTTTTGATGTTATGCTTCCAGAATTAAGATGATCAATCAATGGAGGACATCATAGAAGTAGTGGTCAATATTTTGTGTCTTTTGAAACCTATCTGCATGCACCTTGTCCATCTTTTTCAGATCATCATCAACATCCTGATGGCTGAAGGTCACACAAGGCTTCAAGCACAGGTCATCATAGCCAGTGGGAGAAAGTTCTAGCAAGCTCCTGTCGTCTGTGCTCTCATCCTCCCTGCCGGATGTCTATCAATATAGTGGTTTGAAGTCTCCTGTCCCAATTTTCAGAGTGTATCTTTTATCTATCTGTCTGTCCTCTCCTCTATCCTCTCACCCCAACCGGCCAGCAGAATGCCTCCACCTCTGAGTCTGGTTTCTGCAAAGATTTCTTCCTGTTAGAGGGACTTTTTCCCTTTCCACAGTCGCTCACGCTTGCTCATGTGGATTTGTTTGGTTTTGTCTTTAAAAGTGCTTTTAATATATAATAAAGAACAATGACGTGATTCATGGATGGTTTTATTCTTTTAAAGTTGTCAGAGGTACTTTTGAAGGTTTGTCATGGACATTTACTCTGAAGTAACTACAGTTACTCTCCATTTTTGTAGTTAGTTTTGCTTAATGCACCACACATTGTCACTGCATGAATGAAGAAGGCAGATCAGTTTAGTAGCTGAACTCTACAGATGTGGTTCCAGCTGCAGTGTCTTGTTGAAATAGGTTCAGAGAGATATTGAATATGGAATATGATGGAGGGGGGGGATTCTCCCTCTTCAATCCACTTGGCTCTGGACCTTATAAACACTCTGAGCTCTATTCACATAATATCTACCTGGATGTTTCTCCAGTGTTCTTGTGCTTCTTCAAACTGAACATGATCCATGAAACCGTGACGTAACTGAAGCAGTGACATCAGTTGTCCTTTTAAATATGGCGGCGACCACAAACACGCATGGCGGCGGCCAAAAACAAGTATGTCGGTGCCCATAAGCCACCATTGTGATACCGCACTGGCGAGGTTTGCGTTTTGAGAGTAGTATGGCGCTGACCGTGAGTAATAATGGCGGCGTCCACAAACAAGCATGTCAGCGGCCGTACACCGCCATTTTTATACCGCACTGGCGAGGTTTCAAGTCTGGAGGAGCACGGTTGCATTGCGGATCATGTTCTCTTGCCTCCCACCGACAGTGACGCTGTAATTGTGCGTCGGAACAAAACATATTGCATGTAGTACTGCCTCCCACCAACAGTGGCGCTGGGGTGGTGATTCGGATCAAAATGGCCGAACAAGATGGCGGCGGTGGATTCCCCACCGACGGCTTCTCAGTGCATGTGATTGTCGCCCCTCAATGATGTACGGGCACGTCAAGAAAAGAAAGGTGGATGCTGAAGGCCGAAATTTCAAGAAGATTTGGAGCACTAAATATTTGTTTACTGAAGTCGGTGGTAAACCCGTCTGTTTAGTTTGTGGAGAGCACGTCGCCGTGTTTAAGGAGTACAATGTGAGTCGGCATTATGAGACAAAACACGCGGAGAAATACAGACACTTGGCGGAGGCTGAGAGAGCGCGAATATCAGAAGACTTGCTAGCAAAGCTAGCAAAACAACAAGGCTGTTTTAGCAAACTACACACAGCCCGGGATGCAGCGACCAAGACCAGCTTCGTTATATCCCACAAAATCGCTAAAAACAGCAAGCCGTTCTCGGATTGGCGAGTTTGTGAAAGAGTGCTTGGTGGGCTCTGCCGCGCTAATATGCCCTGAGAATAAAGAAGCATTTGAAAAAGTCCCGCTGTCCAGGCGAACCGTCACCAGAAGGGTGAAAGGAATCGCGGAGAATCTCGAATGTCAGCTCAAAAGTGGAGTTGAAAGTTTTGACTTTTTCTCTTTGGCTTTGGATGAGAGCTGTGGTGTCCGTGACACTGCCCAGTTACTGGTGTTTCTCCGGGGAATAAGGCAGGACTTCAAGATTACGGAGGAGCTGGCAGCATTGAGGTCAATAAAAGGAACGACAACGGGAAACGATCTGTTCAAGGAGGTCGATGCATGCATGGTCAAGCTTGGACTGAAATGGGACAAACTGGTAGGCGTTACTACTGATGGTTGTCCGAATATGACAGGAAAACATGTCGGACTTTTGAAACAGATCCAAGATAAAGTGACTGAACTCGGCACAGAGCATCATTTAGTGTTGATACATTGTATTGACCTGCATCAGCATGTACTGTGCAGGTCTGTGCTAAAACTTAACCATGTTATTGATGTTGTAACAAAAACGGTTAACTTTATCAGGGCACGAGCATTAAATCACAGGCAGTTTGTTGCACTTTTAGAGGAGCATGAGAATGAACATGGTGACATCAGTACCACACAGCTGTCAGATGGCTCAGTCTGGGCAAAGTGCTCAAAAGATTTTGGGACCTGAAAACAGAGATTCAAGAGTTTTGTGAGATGAAAGGCAAAAACATCCCCGAGCTTTCAGATATGAACTGGATGGCAGATTTTGCATTTGCTGTTGATGTGACGGCACTGATGAATGAACTGAGCACTAAACTGCAAGGCAAGGGCCTTTTCGTTCATGACATGCATAACCTGGTGAAGGCTTTTATGAGAAAGTTGCTGTTTCTTTCAAGTCAACTACAGAACAACACTCTCACTCACATGCAAACCCTTAAATAAGTCAGACCATCAGCCAATCATCTCTGCAGGTACTCATCCATGTTAGGAGATTTGCATGGTGAGTTTTTAAGGCGATTTGATGATTGTAAAAACATTGAGGATGAAATGCACCTGGTTTCCTCTCCCTTTGCCTGCAGAGTAGATGATGCACCCAGTGATGTTCAGCTGGAGCTCATTGACCTGCAGTCTGACACAGTACTGGCAGAGCACTTTAAGTCAGCATCACTGCTGGAGTTCTACTCATCTCTTAAGGAGGAGAACTTTCCAAACATGAGGAGACATGCTCAGAAGATGTTGGTTCTGTTTGGATCTACCTACATATGTGAACAAACATTCTCAGTAATGAAGTTTACCAAATCCAGGTTCAGATCCTCTCTTACTGATGATCATCTGTCAGCTGTGCTTCGCATCTCCACCTCAGACATTCAACCTGACTTTGATGCACTCGTTAAAGGGCAGCAAAGGCTAGATTTCTCTCACTGAACAAGAAAATACCCAAATGTGTGTTCACTATTACTTTTTATCTGCACAGCTTGGCAGTTTGACAGTCATAATGTGACATATCTTGTTAATGATATTTGGCATACAAAGACATTGTGATGTCTTAATAGAAAAAAGTGTTTTTGGTTAATGTAATTAAAAAAAGAGTTACAAATGTTTCATGTTTACAATTGTTTTGAATAGCTGCACTGAATAAAAACATTTTTTGTTAAAATAACCCTCACTTTCTCTTTACCTAATAATAACACAGACACTTACCAGCATGTGTAAACAATGCCATTTACTGCTTTCAATTTAGAAATAAAATTCATATGCAGAATAGAGTATAAACTTTTGGCAAGTTTCCGGAATAAATGTGAATGTTTGATGAGAGGCTGTATCTGGCAGCATGAATCACTCATTGAGTAAAAAGAAAAAAGTGATGGCACGTGTCGCCCCAATTAATCCCTAAAACACAAGAGCCTCTAAACGTATTGAGAACAGGTAGGAAGCATGTTACGAGCTAATAAAACTAGTAAACAGAGTCCATGTGTGTATCAGTGAAAGTGAGCAGGTTTTATGTTTCTATGTTTCTTCAGGTGAGATGTCCAGTTCCTGGACGTTCACAGCACTTTCACGGCTGGGAGACATAGTTTGCATTGTACAGAGAGGTTAAGAGATTTCTCCGACTTTAAAACATAGTGATGAAAGCAACTGTCTGCAGAATCCATGGCAAAGCATGGATTGTCAGCCTGAAAGCGTCGGGAAGTGTCGCAATGCCAGTGCATGGCGCATGTGACAGCTGCATTTCTAGTTTTTTCCATCTGATTTCTACTGTAATCCTGCTCAGTAATCCCAGTTTTTATCGAGCATACCTGTAACGAGATTACACATTTTTTTATGTACTGTAACAGATTACAGTTATATGTTTTTTGTATCCTAATTATGTAACACTGTTACATGTATTCCATGACTACCCAACCCTGGTTGCACCTAAACATGTGATACACACTCAGACCTTACTGAGACTTACTAAACTAAAGTTTTCTAGCTGTGCAATGACTTGAAGTAAAGCTCTGGTAAACAAGCTGCATGTAATGATGTTCATGTAGGTACAAATAGCCAGAAGAGTCTTTAGAGCCAGAAGTGGACAGACGAAATCACCTTGTACTGCAGGTGACAGGAGGAGCAGCAAGGTGGGCGAGATACAGGTTCTGGGAGATTCCCACAACACACTGTAGACAAAAGAAAAGTGTTAAATGCACAGGCTCCACAAGTTGAGAGACTCTTAAGATCAACACCAGGAGACACCAGATCACTTTGATTGAATGTGAGGACAACACACACAGAGTGAGGTGGTATTGAAAGGCTAATTGCAGGAGGAAAGGTTTGTTTTGTAGAATGGGTCTCTTGTATTAAATTCAATGTAATTTGGATCAAATGTCTTTGTTATTTTAAAAGCATGTTTTGTTGTGAGATGTAATTTAATTTAATCACAATAACCAGCCAAAGTATTTTCTATGTTTACTACGTTTAAAACTAAATGATCAACCATCTCAACAGTCATTGGTGGACATTTAATGTATATTTCATCACCTGAAGAGTCCAACTTTGCTTTACATCTTTAACTTATATACAAGTGAAATCACAGCTCTAAGTTCTTGTTACTGAATAGTCCCTAAACGGCTCACCTGTCTCTGGCTGTGAGGCCCTGTCCGGAGGGATGGATGAGCCCGATGAAACGTGGGCTCAGCCGTTGGTGGAGATTTCCACTCAACCCTTTGAAGCGCTGCTCCCACGTTCCTCCACTTGGACCATGGTTTAATCGAGGAAAATCATGTCACACTGAAAAAACAATTCTGTCATTTCATTTTTGAGTGTACTTTTTTAAGATAGAGCTTCTCAGGCTGGTTTAATCAAGTAAAATCATGTTACTGTCTTAAAGGTGTACAGGAGGATTTTCTTTTTCCGGGTGGATCATCAAGACTATTGGTACTCCCAACTGTCAATCATTCTGGTGATATATTACGCAAGGCCGTCGTATGTGCTCGTCCCCAGGTAGCGTGGATCTATTAGTTTTCACTTTCTGCGCATGCGCGCTTTCAGGTGTATATGGTGAGCTACGCCTTCAGCGAGCTCGCAGTTCTCACCGGGTACTTTGAAAATGGCAGAGGGTCGCAAAAGAGAAAAAGTGTCTTCGAAGTGTATGAGAAGAAGAGAAAGGCTTCGGAAGAGAGAAACAAGACCAGAGTGTTTTTGGGAGATTCTTTCACACGATGGCGTGCGCTGAAAGCCCAGGTTGGGCTTCCCACTGATGCTTCAGTCGCGAAGTTTCTACTCGACAGGTAAAGTTTGGCATTCTATTTGGAGAAATCCATTTCAAATCACTTCCAGTAAAAGTTATCTATGTCTATATTGTAACTTTCCAGGGTTGATTAGTGGAAAAAGTTCAAATCTTCTTGTAAAGTGAGCTTGTGTAAGCGATGCTGACTTGTGACTTGTAAACAGTGCGTGCACGAGGAGAACTGGGCTCGTTCATGTCTCTCGCACACGTTTTAGTAGGCGTTCCATCTCGGGAGCAGGTAGAGCTTTGCGTGCATTTTTCAAAAGGTGGAGAGGGCGGTTCTTTCCTAAAATTCGGGAAAATCCTACTGTACTCCTTTAAGATAGAGCTGCTCAGGCTGGTTTAATCTAGACAAATTGTGTTACTGCCTTTAGATAGAGCTGATCAGGCTGGTTTGATCTAGAAAATCACGTTACTGTCTCTAGATGGTGCTGCTCAGGCTGGTTTGATTTAGAAAATCACGTTACTGTCTCTAGATGGAGCTGCTCAGGCTGGTTTAATAAAAAAAAAAAAAACTGACTTTAGGTAGAGATGCTTAGTGTTGGAATTCGTTCCTGTGTTCCCCTGAATTCCTGCTTGTTCGTTTGATCCGGGAGAGGCAGGAACAGAGGTAATTTCTTCAATAGTGAATTTAATAATCACACAAACAAGAGATTACAAAAATACATATATCAGATTACATAATACGAGCTCAGACCATTCTTCCTTGCAGACCCAAGTGTGCAGGCCAGGTTTACAATGAAGAAGGGCACAACTGCAACACGTGGTTCATATTTATACATTTGCATACACCACCTCAACCTCACATTGGTCGGTTCCTCGTGATGTATGCGTTGCTATAGTGAATTTGCTATTCCTTTGTTCCCAAAACTGCTTCAAACTGGTTCTTCTCAGAGCTTGACGTTCTGTGGGACAAAGTGACCTCTTATCTGTTGATCCAATCTTACCTTGACCATGTTTTTGCAAGTAGAGCACTGAGGAGACATCGCCAACCAACTTGGAATGTCCCTGAACATGGATTTATAGCTGTGTTTTCCCAACTTGGGCAGTGGGAGAAACCCCAGTAGTGTAGAAACACAACTGAATACAATATGTCCAGTTGTCACACAGAAAACAAATGTTCAACCACTATATTCCTTCAATTCCCCTTTTGACCTCTGACCCCAGAGGTCAATAATTAGTGTCAATACAGTATGAGGCACTCTTCGTATAATAGAGGTCATATGTAAGCAAAATCAACAATCATATACTCAAATAGCAACATACAAAACTTTTAAACGGTGGTGACTCCCCCTTGAACTGCAACCTTGTCGTGGTGGGGGAGTTTGAGCACCCGAATGACCCTCGGAGCTATGTTGTCGGGGGACTTGCCCCTCCTGTGGGCCCACCACCTACAGAGGCTGCCGTAGGGGTTGGGTGCATTGTGGATTGGGGGGCAGTCGACGGCAGAGGCCTCGACGACCCGATCCCCGGCCACAGAATCTGGCTATTGGGACATGGAATGTGACCTCGCTGGGGGGGAAGGAGCCCGAGCTTGTGAGGGAGGCTGAGAGATACCGTCTAGATATAGTCGGGCTCGCCTCCACTTACAGCTTGGACTCCGGAACCCAGCTCCTCGACGGGGGCTGGATACTCCACTGCTCTGGAGTTGCCCTCTCTCTCTGGAGTTGCCCTGTCTCTCAGCTGGCCTGGGAACACCTTGGGGTGCCACCGGAAGAGCTGGAGGAAGTGTCTGGGGTGAGGGAAGTCTGAGCAGAGTTGCCTCCGCGACGCGGCCCCGGATAAGCGGCAGAAAATGGATGGATGGATGGATGGACTTGGCACGTCACATGAACAGAGAGGAGCGCTATTTCACCTCCTCCCTTGCTGTCGTCTACTTCTCTGTGTTCTTCTTACTTCGGTGTACAGGGATTATTCCGCCCTTTGACGTGTGGAGCTGTCTCCTGGATCAGCCAATCCAGGGGCAACTTGCTTCAGATGGATGGAGGTCTCCTGAAGAGTGCGATGTGGTTCTCCCGCCAGAGTACACTGCGACAGATGGCACCGCATTGTTCCTCTTTTATCCAGGGTTCGACTAACGGCCGGACCCTCCTCTCCAGTACCCTGGAATAGACTTTCCTGGGGAGCCTTTGTCACTCAGCCGAACAGCGTGAGACGTCCTCTCGACGACCTTAAATCGACCCGTTCACCTGGGCTCGGACCACTTCCTCTTTATCACGCTGAGAAGTACCCAGGGGCTGGTGTTGAGGATCTCAGCCGAGTCCCCCCTGGCTGCCGGTCCCAGCAACATGTGCAGAGAAACGAGATTCCAGACATCTCAAAACTGCATTGTCACATCTCTCCCCTGAACATAGATTTTTCTCTTGTATAGATTTGGCTAATGCTTTTTTCTGTCTGCCACTGGCGGATCAGGTGAAACCACTGCAAACAGGTCCGACTTATTGCCGCCAATGCAAACCAAACTCCTGTTCCGGGAATACAAAGACCGAACAGCGCTTAACAAAGGGCCCCGGACTCCATGCTCCCGGAGCACCCCGCCACAGGATGTCTCAGGGGACGCGGTCGAACGCCTTCTTAAGATCCAGAAAACACATGTGGACTGGTTGGGCAAACTCCCATGAACCCTCAAGCAGCTGGTGGAGGGTATAGAGCTGGTCCAGTGTTCCACGACCAGAATGAAAACCGCATTATTCCTCTTGGATCCAAGGTTTGACTAACGGCCGGACCCTCCACTCCAGTACACTGGAATAGACTTTCCTGGGGAGGCTGAGGAGTGTGATCCCTCTGTAGTTGGAACACACCCTCCGATCCCCCTCCTTGAAGAGAGGGACCACGACCCCATTCTGCCTGTCCAGAGGTACCGTCCCCGCGTCACGCGATGTTGCAGGGATGAAGGGCCCCGGACTCCATGCTCCTGGAGCATGGAGTCGGTTTGCCAGAATTTCCTCGGGGCAGACCGAAAGTCCTCTTCCATGGCCTCTCCAAACTCCTCCCAGACCCGAGTTATTGCCTCCACCACAGCCATGAACTATGGGTCATGACCGAAAGAACGAGATCCCGGATACAAGCGGTTGAAGTGAGCTTCCTGCGTAGGGTGGCTGAGCGCACCCTTAGAGATAGGATGAGGAGCTTGAGAGTTGGTTTTTAGAATAAAGTTTGTATTTTACTAGACCATAGTCGTACTTTCACTATTCAAGTTTAAACATGAAGTGTTTATCAGGTTTAAGCAGTTTCATTATGCTGGATTTGACTGCTATGGTCTTCTCATCAGTTGTGGCCGAAAAAATGCTTCAGACGAGATACTGAGTGTGTTTTTAGAATAAAGTTTGTATTTCACGAAACATACTAAACTCTCACTATTCAACTTTTAAATGATGTGTTTATCAGGTTCAAGCAGTTTCAACCAGTTTTATTTAGTGGAGTAACTGCTATTTTCATTTCATCAGTAGTGGCCGAAATGGTGCTCCTCACGGGATATAGAGTGATTTTGGAATAAAGTTTTTATTTCATTAGAACAAACTAGTACTTTCTCAATTCAAGTTTAAACATGATGGACTTAGCAGTTGCAAGTACTTTCAACCAATTATATTTAGTGGAGTAACTGCTATTTTCATTTCATAAGGAGTGGCCGAAATTATGCTCCACACGGGATATAGAGTAATTTTGGAAGAAAGTTTTTATTTCCTTAGAACAAACTAGTACTTTCTCAATTCAAGTTTAAACATGATGGACTTAGCAGTTGCAAGTACTTTCAACCAATTATATTTAGTGGAGTAACTGCTATTTTCATTTCATTAGGAGTGGCCGAAATGATGCTCCACACGGGATATAGAGTAATTTTGGAAGAAAGTTTTTATTTCATTAGAACAAACTAGTACTTTCTCAATTCAAGTTAAAATGATGTGTTTATCAGGTTCAAGCAGTTTCAACCAGTTTTATTTAGTGGAGTAACTGCTATTTTCATTTCATCAGTAGTGGCCGAAATGATGCTCCTCACGGGATATAGAGTGATTTTGGAATAAAGTTTGTATTTCCTTAGAACAAAGTAGTACTTTCTCAATTCAAGGTTAAACATGATGGACATAGCAGTTGCAAGCACTTTCAAACAATTATATTTAGTGGAGTAACTGCTATTTTCATTTCATCAGGAGTGGCCGAAATGATGCTCCACACGGGATATAGAGTAATTTTGGAAGAAAGTTTTTATTTCCTTGGAACAAACTAGTACTTTCTCAATTCAAGTTTAAACATGATGGACTTAGCAGTTGCAAGTACTTTCAACCAATTATATTTAGTGGAGTAACTGCTATTTTCATTTCATAAGGAGTGGCCGAAATGATGCTCCACACGGGATATAGAGTAATTTTGGAAGAAAGTTTTTATTTCCTTAGAACAAACTAGTACTTTCTCAATTCAAGTTTAAACATGATGGACTTAGCAGTTGCAAGCACTTTCAAACAATTATATTTAGTGGAGTAACTGTTATTTTCATTTCACCAGGAGTGGCCGAAATGATGCTCCACACGGGATATAGAGTAATTTTGGAAGAAAGTTTTTATTTCATTAGAACAAACTAGTACTTTCTCAATTCAAGGTTAAATGATGTGTTTATCAGGTTCAAGCAGTTTCAACCAGTTTTATTTAGTGGAGTAACTGCTATTTTCATTTCATAAGGAGTGGCCGAAATGATGCTCCTCACGGGATATAGAGTAATTTTGGAATAAAGTTTGTATTTCCTTAGAACAAACTAGTACTTTCTCAATTCAAGTTTAAACATGATGGACTTAGCAGTTGCAAGTACTTTCAACCAATTATATTTAGTGGAGTAACTGCTATTTTCATTTCATCAGGAGTGGCCGAAATGATGCTCCACACGGGATATAGAGTAATTTTGGAAGAAAGTTTTTATTTCATTAGAACAAACTAGTACTTTCTCAATTCAAGTTAAAATGATGTGTTTATCAGGTTCAAGCAGTTTCAACCAGTTTTATTTAGTGGAGAAACTGCTATTTTCATTTCATCAGTAGTGGCCGAAATGATGCTCCTCACAGGATATAGAGTGATTTTGGAATAAAGTTTGTATTTCCTTAGAACAAACTAGTACTTTCTCAATTCAAGTTTAAACATGATGGACTTAGCAGTTGCAAGTACTTTCAACCAATTATATTTAGTGGAGTAACTGCTATTTTCATTTCATCAGGAGTGGCCGAAATGATGCTCCTCACGGGATATAGAGTAATTTTGGAATAAAGTTTTTATTTCATTAGAACAAACTAGTACTTTCTCAATTCAAGTTAAAATGATGTGTTTATCAGGTTCAAGCAGTTTCAACCAGTTGTATTGGTGGAGCAACTGCTATTTTCATTTCATCAGTAGTGGCCGAAATGATGCTCCACACGAGATATAGAGTGATTTTGGAATAAAGTTTTTATTTCATTAGAACAAACTAGTACTTTCTCAATTCAAGGTTAAATGATGTGTTTATCAGGTTCAAGCAGTTTCAACCAGTTCTATTTAGTGGAGTAACTGCTATTTTCATTTCATCAGTAGTGGCCGAAATGATGCTCCTCACGGGATATAGAGTGATTTTGGAATAAAGTTTTTATTTCATTAGAACAAACTAGTACTTTCTCAATTCAAGGTTAAACATGATGGACATAGCAGTTGCAAGCACTTTCAAACAATTATATTTAGTGGAGTAACTGCTATTTTCATTTCATTAGGAGTGGCCGAAATGATGCTCCACACGGGATATAGAGTAATTTTGGAAGAAAGTTTTTATTTCATTAGAACAAACTAGTACTTTCTCAATTCAAGTTAAAATGATGTGTTTATCAGGTTCAAGCAGTTTCAACCAATTATATTTAGTGGAGTAACTGCTATTTTCATTTCATAAGGAGTGGCCGAAATGATGCTCCACACGGGATATAGAGTAATTTTGGAATAAAGTTTTTGTTTCCTTAGAGCAAACTGGTACTTTTCAATTCAAGTTTAAACATGAAGTGTTTATAAGGTTAAAGCAGTTTCAACCTCTTTTATTATGCTGGATTTGACTGTGATGGCCTTTTCATCAGTTGTGGCCGAAAAGATGCTTCAGACGAGATACTGAGTATGTTTTTAGAATAAAGTTTTAATTTCATTAGGACAAACTCGTACTTTCACTATTCAAGTATCTACCCAGATAAATGTACACTAACACAACTATTGCTCACCCAAGGTGCTAAAAACACTGTGTTGCAGTTGCGAGGTTACAATTTGTATAGACTACAGAAGTGAAAGCCACAGGTGCATTAACAACATTTTCGCACTTTTCGAAACACAGCTTTTGCGTGACTCCTACCATGAGTCGTCAGAGACACTGCGTGCTCAGAGCAAAGATACCTCGGGAGCCACATGACCCAGTTGAAGACTGTTGTCGCCGGTCTTCTATGCCTGTCTACACAGGAGAGAAGAAACCTCAACAGCGAGTTGCTATGACACACTGATGGATATGAGTGCTCTCAGCCACACCACCACGTGGTCTCGCAGCTCTTTCACTCCTTTTCAGGAGAAGGAACATTGTCATTTTCCAGCACCTGACAGTGCTATCAGCTCCCTCACTCTCTCCACCGGAGAGAACCAGGATGTTCTAGCTCAGATGACTCTGACCATTCCGATATCCCAAGGGTACCTGGTCTTTGGACCAGCCAGCTTGAGTCCCTTGCAGAGGACATAGAGCAGTTCGAACCAAACAACCCGGAGATTCGTGTAGCGGACAACCTGGTGGAGGTTGAACGCTGCCTCTTCAACCTGCCTCATCCTTCGTCCCGAGAGAAGCTTACGCTTCTCTGGAAGATGACATCCAGGAGTGTCCATGTTTACATAGAGTCCCTCCCATCTGCCATCAGAGACCATTACTCAGCCCTCTGTCATGCACTTAGGGAAGCAGGATCATCTGCACAATGATCCTGCCTCTGCAAACTTTGGTGCATTTACAATCACTCAAAAGGGGGCGGAGACTCCCAGATAGTATTTATAGGTGCCTAAGGGCTGCCTACTTCCAAGGCCACAATGCACCAGGATTGGACAAAGACCAGACTTTTAAGTCCCTCTTCGTTAACAACCTCCACAACAGTGTGTGGATCGATGTCGCCCTTTTCTGCAGGACCAAAACCCCACCATGAAAGACCTCCGCAAACATGCGCAGATGGTGTGGGAGCTGCACCACCGTTCAGGTGAAAACTATGATGGTGATGCAGGTGTCCTGAGGTCTCAGGTGAGGAGAGGTAAGTCTAAAAACCGAGGCTGAGGTCAGACTCAAAACAACTGGGATGCAGATGTCCCACAGTGGATTAAAATCTGCATCAGAGTGGTGAAGCAGCACCTGAACCCGCCTGGTAAGAAGGGACCTGGCTCCCCCTGACCGCATTGACTTGGCCCCTCCCCTCCGCACACAAAGTTCATTTTGGCAGGAGGAGGAGATCCAGGAGGTGAAAGAGGCCCATTTGACATTCTTGGGTAATCTTGGCTATGCCAACCACAGATACACTTCAGTGGTGGTAGGGGTTGTTGACACTCTCTCACTGCTTGGTACTGGGTCAGAAATCCCCCTCATGTGTTCAGACACCTTCGCACGGGTTGCTAGAACCACGCTTGCGCATGCCACTTAAGGAAAGCCACTTCAGGTGGAAGAGTGTAGCATAAACAACCGAGGCTTCACTCAGGACTTGCACCACATCACTCAATGTGTCTGGGTCAACAGCTTTCCAGGACATGTCAGCGACGCATCCCATCCACGTCACTGATCTGGACACAGAAGAACTGCTTATTGGTCAGGACATCCTAAACCGACTCGCTGCCACCAAACGGCGCCTTTGGTCCCAAGTCGTCAGCCCGACTCCCATTGGCTAAGAACTAGGCCACCCAGCTTCTAACAGCAATCGTTCAGCCAACCCACGGGTCCAAAATCTGACACCTGGTCAGATTAAAGTGACCGCATTTCCACCTTTAGAGATGTTAACTGACAGTTCATTCCACAATCTTGAACTAATTCTCATCTCATTGACAATCTGCCTTCGTCCCTCACCAGCGACGACACGCATGACACAACTCTCCTCATTTCCACAACCAAAACCATCACCAGCGCTCACCATGTTAACCTTGAACAGGTTCTTCAGGGTACAAAACCGAGCACCGAAGGTGACATGGTTGTGCACGCTCCAATGACTCAACCAGAGAATACAGACATTTCAGGTAAACAGACCATGTCTGTACCAGAAGAACCTTATTCAGGCTTCGAGTCAAAGACCGAGCAACGCTCTGCTGAGGCTCGCACTTTACCACAACAGAAACAAGGAGATGCATTTGTATGAGGAGGTCTCCCGCGATTATCACACGATCTTCGCAAGGGACTCGCACAAAAAGGGGGGGGGGGGGAGTCACAGACATCCACCCAGTGCGCGTCCCCACTGACTTCGAGGCACTGCCATCTTCTGAAACCCAGTACATACCCTTTCTAGCTGACGGGGTCAAGCGGTCCTGGTTCACTGGTTTGAAACAGCCTGCGCTCCAATCTCACACCTTCCCTGTTATTCAAGATTGTTATATCTAAAGAGAAACATAAATCAATTTAAATAACACTTTTTTTGGCATTAACTATTTCCAGTTTAGCTGGTGGTGGCCCAATGTCATTATTATTTGATAAATAACCAATTTATTCTAATGAATAATTTTTCATAAATAAATTATTTTTGATAAAATGTTGCTCCGTGCTCTTGTTTATCTTCCAACATGTGAGATGTTGTTGATGAATACACAGCACAGTTCCACAGTAACCAATGTGTTTTACACAGCCACTGTTCTTTGTGTCAACATGTAGGTCCAGAACACAACTAAAGACGATGTCTCTAGACATCCAGAAGACTTCCTCAGAAGAGCCTGAATGAAAGTTTTTTGAGACGTCTTTCCTGAACATTATATTGACGTCTGGTCTGGCCGTCACTGAAAACACGTTTCAAAAGAAACAGAACACGTCATCAGTCTACCACGGGACATACACAGAGAGTCAGTTTAGTATTACCATTAACATGCATTTAATTGGACTATGGAAGAAAACCAGAGAACCCTGAGGAAACACATGCACACACAAGTTAATTCCACAAACACCTCCAGGTGGATTTAAATCCACGATTTTCTGTCTGTAGCCATTGAGACAATTTGACCATTGTAATTGATAGAGCTGATAAAACCTTTATTTGGTATATAGTTGTAATCTCAATATGAAAGGTTGTAGAAATTAATCATGCCCAAAAACTCCTGCAGGGCCTTAACCGAGGCTGGACGAGGGAAATCTGTCACCGCTTGCACCTTAGAAGGCAATGGAATGGCACCCTGAGTTGAAATACGATGACCCAAAAAGTCAATCACAGGCAGACAAAACTGGCACTTAGCAGGGTTGACAATTAGGCCATGTTCCTCAAGGCCAGACCTGGGCATTTTAAGGCCCGCGGGCCAAATGCGGCCCGTGACCCGATTCTGACCGGCCCGCGAAAGGTTGCTTAGAATTAAGAAAACAAAAGCTTCTTTCGAATTTTAATGTGTGGACTAAAACCATCGGCTCTATAAATTAAAATGGAAATGCTTTTACTTTGAAGCCTGTTTATTTATGTACAGTGTACGTAACCTACGTACGTCGTATACGTAACCCGTAAAACAAGTCAATCAGTGCATGCAAGAGATGTCGGTGGAGAATCAAAAATGGCGGTGTTGCGGGCGCCGCCATACTTATTTACCGGTCGCCGCCATTTTGAAAATATGCGTACCGGAAGTGACGTTTACTGTAGCGAGATACAGGAAGTGACGTATCAGACCCCGCGGAACGTCGGGAATTACGTTTTCGGAGGCCCACCCACCGGAAGTGACGTTGGAGGACCCACTCGCCGGAAAAAAAACTGTGCGCCGCGCTTCAAACGCACATTTGTTCCCATTGCATTGTTTTCTTCACACGTGTACTCGAAGCTCAACAGAGTAAAGGATTGTCTTCTGCTAAGGTAAATAATTGCATTTTTTTCTATGTGTAAAGTATCAGCCTGCACTAATAAGAACGAAATAGTAGGTGGAGTTATACCAGTATTTAGAGACTATGTTTATACTCGCACTGGAAGACCGGAGCCAGATCAGCTTCACAACCTTCCATGAGGGAACAGATATGTTCATCTCTCCCCAACTGTGTCAGTCTGTCCACATATCTGCTGCTTTATTTCTCCGTCCAGACAACTCACAGTTTACTGTGTGCCTTCACTTATCACTCCTGCTAACTGCAGTTTCATCACAACATTTAGTTGCGTTTACGTCCTAAATGGCTGAATTTTGTCACGTGGGTGAAAAGCCTCAAAACGGTGTGCATCAGCCTGCACTAATAAGTAGGACATGGTTGATAGGTGTCATTATATCAGTATTAGTGAGAGGAAGAGTCGTTGTATAGTTATGTTGGGAGCAATTCAAGTAAGATCAGCTCAAAGTTTATGTTGCTCTTTTTTTATCTTTGTTCCATGTGTTGGTTTATTTAGACCCGTACTGGTATTTTTTATCATACTGCATTACTGGATTTTTACAACCTGACTGGGATTTCTGTGTTATTATCAGAGCATCCAAATTAGAGAAAGTTTAATGGTTGTGAGGGAGATTTAATATCTTATATATAACATACTGCAATGAATCACTTGGATGCTTGTCAGTTTGCAATCATCAATGAGAGATCAGTACATTTGAACAAATACTAATGATTCTGATTTAAATATTTTTTCAGACGCAGTGTTCAATCAGAATGTCACGTCATCGTAGCAGCGAATGCGTGGGCATGGAGCATTCATATGCACACCCAACAATGCACACAGCATCTGTGCTGACCACGGATCCAGAGACCGTAAAGGAATTGAGTGTCGCATGTCTGCATGCAGAACACTCCTATGACTCATCAATCAAGTTTGAGATTTTTTATGTAACATAAGCTCAGTTTGTTTATTTTTATTCGTCTGTATTGCAACAGATCTTCGAGATGCTGAAAGAGATGGAGGAGGTCATGGAAATCAAGAAGGGGGACCTGAGACTCATCGATTACATTTTTGATGTTATGCTTCCAGAATTAAGATGATCAATCAATGGAGGACATCATAGAAGTAGTGGTCAATATTTTGTGTCTTTTGAAACCTATCTGCATGCACCTTGTCCATCTTTTTCAGATCATCATCAACATCCTGATGGCTGAAGGTCACACAAGGCTTCAAGCACAGGTCATCATAGCCAGTGGGAGAAAGTTCTAGCAAGCTCCTGTCGTCTGTGCTCTCATCCTCCCTGCCGGATGTCTATCAATATAGTGGTTTGAAGTCTCCTGTCCCAATTTTCAGAGTGTATCTTTTATCTATCTGTCTGTCCTCTCCTCTATCCTCTCACCCCAACCGGCCAGCAGAATGCCTCCACCTCTGAGTCTGGTTTCTGCAAAGATTTCTTCCTGTTAGAGGGACTTTTTCCCTTTCCACAGTCGCTCACGCTTGCTCATGTGGATTTGTTTGGTTTTGTCTTTAAAAGTGCTTTTAATATATAATAAAGAACAATGACGTGATTCATGGATGGTTTTATTCTTTTAAAGTTGTCAGAGGTACTTTTTGAAGGTTTGTCATGGACATTTACTCTGAAGTAACTACAGTTACTCTCCATTTTTGTAGTTAGTTTTGCTTAATGCACCACACATTGTCACTGCATGAATGAAGAAGGCAGATCAGTTTAGTAGCTGAACTCTACAGATGTGGTTCCAGCTGCAGTGTCTTGTTGAAATAGGTTCAGAGAGATATTGAATATGGAATATGATGGGGGGGGGGATTCTCCCTCTTCAATCCACTTGGCTCTGGACCTTATAAACACTCTGAGCTCTATTCACATAATATCTACCTGGATGTTTCTCCAGTGTTCTTGTGCTTCTTCAAACTGAACATGATCCATGAAACCGTGACGTAACTGAAGCAGTGACATCAGTTGTCCTTTTAAATATGGCGGCGACCACAAACACGCATGGCGGCGGCCAAAAACAAGTATGTCGGTGCCCATAAGCCACCATTGTGATACCGCACTGGCGAGGTTTGCGTTTTGAGAGTAGTATGGCGCTGACCGTGAGTAATAATGGCGGCGTCCACAAACAAGCATGTCAGCGGCCGTACACCGCCATTTTTATACCGCACTGGCGAGGTTTCAAGTCTGGAGGAGCACGGTTGCATTGCGGATCATGTTCTCTTGCCTCCCACCGACAGTGACGCTGTAATTGTGCGTCGGAACAAAACATATTGCATGTAGTACTGCCTCCCACCAACAGTGGCGCTGGGGTGGTGATTCGGATCAAAATGGCCGAACAAGATGGCGGCGGTGGATTCCCCACCGACGGCTTCTCAGTGCATGTGATTGTCGCCCCTCAATGATGTACGGGCACGTCAAGAAAAGAAAGGTGGATGCTGAAGGCCGAAATTTCAAGAAGATTTGGAGCACTAAATATTTGTTTACTGAAGTCGGTGGTAAACCCGTCTGTTTAGTTTGTGGAGAGCACGTCGCCGTGTTTAAGGAGTACAATGTGAGTCGGCATTATGAGACAAAACACGCGGAGAAATACAGACACTTGGCGGAGGCTGAGAGAGCGCGAATATCAGAAGACTTGCTAGCAAAGCTAGCAAAACAACAAGGCTGTTTTAGCAAACTACACACAGCCCGGGATGCAGCGACCAAGACCAGCTTCGTTATATCCCACAAAATCGCTAAAAACAGCAAGCCGTTCTCGGATTGGCGAGTTTGTGAAAGAGTGCTTGGTGGGCTCTGCCGCGCTAATATGCCCTGAGAATAAAGAAGCATTTGAAAAAGTCCCGCTGTCCAGGCGAACCGTCACCAGAAGGGTGAAAGGAATCGCGGAGAATCTCGAATGTCAGCTCAAAAGTGGAGTTGAAAGTTTTGACTTTTTCTCTTTGGCTTTGGATGAGAGCTGTGGTGTCCGTGACACTGCCCAGTTACTGGTGTTTCTCCGGGGAATAAGGCAGGACTTCAAGATTACGGAGGAGCTGGCCGCATTGAGGTCAATAAAAGGAACGACAACGGGAAACGATCTGTTCAAGGAGGTCGATGCATGCATGGTCAAGCTTGGACTGAAATGGGACAAACTGGTAGGCGTCACTACTGATGGTTGTCCGAATATGACAGGAAAACATGTCGGACTTTTGAAACAGATCCAAGATAAAGTGACTGAACTCGGCACAGAGCATCATTTAGTGTTGATACATTGTATTATACATCAGCATGTACTGTGCAGGTCTGTGCTAAAACTTAACCATGTTATTGATGTTGTAACAAAAACGGTTAACTTTATCAGGGCACGAGCATTAAATCACAGGCAGTTTGTTGCACTTTTAGAGGAGCATGAGAATGAACATGGTGACATCATGTACCACACAGCTGTCAGATGGCTCAGTCTGGGCAAAGTGCTCAAAAGATTTTGGGACCTGAAAACAGAGATTCAAGAGTTTTGTGAGATGAAAGGCAAAAACATCCCCGAGCTTTCAGATATGAACTGGATGGCAGATTTTGCATTTGCTGTTGATGTGACGGCACTGATGAATGAACTGAGCACTAAACTGCAAGGCAAGGGCCTTTTCGTTCATGACATGCATAACCTGGTGAAGGCTTTTATGAGAAAGTTGCTGTTTCTTTCAAGTCAACTACAGAACAACACTCTCACTCACATGCAAACCCTTAAATAAGTCAGACCATCAGCCAATCATCTCTGCAGGTACTCATCCATGTTAGGAGATTTGCATGGTGAGTTTTTAAGGCGATTTGATGATTGTAAAAACATTGAGGATGAAATGCACCTGGTTTCCTCTCCCTTTGCCTGCAGAGTAGATGATGCACCCAGTGATGTTCAGCTGGAGCTCATTGACCTGCAGTCTGACACAGTACTGGCAGAGCACTTTAAGTCAGCATCACTGCTGGAGTTCTACTCATCTCTTAAGGAGGAGAACTTTCCAAACATGAGGAGACATGCTCAGAAGATGTGGGTTCTGTTTGGATCTACCTACATATGTGAACAAACATTCTCAGTAATGAAGTTTACCAAATCCAGGTTCAGATCCTCTCTTACTGATGATCATCTGTCAGCTGTGCTTCGCATCTCCACCTCAGACATTCAACCTGACTTTGATGCACTCGTTAAAGGGCAGCAAAGGCTAGATTTCTCTCACTGAACAAGAAAATACCCAAATGTGTGTTCACTATTACTTTTTGTCTGCACAGCTTGGCAGTTTGACAATCATAATGTGACATATCTTGTTAATGATATTTGGCATACAAAGACATTGTGATGTCTTAATAGAAAAAAGTGTTTTTGGTTAATGTAATTAAAAAAAGAGTTACAAATGTTTCATGTTTACAATTGTTTTGAATAACTGCACTGAATAAAAACATTTTTTGTTAAAATAACCCTCACTTTCTCTTTACCTAATAATAACACAGACACTTACCAGCATGTGTAAACAATGCCATTTACTGCTTTCAATTTAGAAATAAAATTCATATGCAGAATAGAGTTTAAACTTTTGGCAAGGCCCTCCACAATATTTTCTGCTTCTCATTTGGCCCCTTCGGAAAAATAATTGCCCACCCCTGCTCAAGGCGCTGAAAAACTTGCTTTAGGTGTGAAAAATGCTCCTCAACTGAAGAACTAGCCACCAAGATGTCGTCCAGGTAAACAGAAACGAAAGCGAGGTCGCGCAGCACAGAGTCCATCAACCTCTGAAAAGCCGTGCCTCTACTCTTGCCTGGCCATAATAAAACATAAAAAAATGACAAGAAAGAATAGAAAGTGTCATCTGCTCAGTGTATTGACACATCTTATACACAGCAGACACAAATTGCACTTAACAAGTTTTGAACTATCAAAACTCAGTAACCAATCAGGTGTCTAACATTGATTTTTTTTTTTTAGAGAATCAAAACCACAATACAAATAAAGCTTTCAATTTCTATTCAAGAAAATGTGCCCATCTTTTCTAAAACTCTCTCTCTCTCTCTCTCTCTCTCTCTCTCTCTCTCTCTCTCTCTCTCTCTCTCTCTCTCTCGCCCCGTTTCCTCATTAGTTTTAATGTTGGTTTTTTTCCGGAATAAATGTGAATGTTTGATGAGAGGCTGTATCTGGCAGCATGAATCACTCATTGAGTAAAAAGAAAAAAGTGATGGCACGTGTCGCCCCAATTAATCCCTAAAACACAAGAGCCTCTAAACGTATTGAGAACAGGTAGGAAGCATATTACCAGCTAATAAAACTAGTAAACAGAGTCCATGTGTGTATCAGTGAAAGTGAGCAGGTTTTATGTTTCTATGTTTCTTCAGGTGAGATGTCCAGTTCCTGGACGTTCACAGCACTTTCACGGCTGGGAGACATAGTTTGCATTGTACAGAGAGGTTAAGAGATTTCTCCGACTTTAAAACATAGTGATGAAAGCAACTGTCTGCAGAATCCATGGCAAAGCATGGATTGTCAGCCTGAAAGCGTCGGGAAGTGTCGCAATGCCAGTGCATGGCGCATGTGACAGCTGCATTTCTAGTTTATTCCATCTGATTTCTACTGTAATCCTGCTCAGTAATCCCAGTTTTTATCGAGCATACCTGTAACGAGATTACACATTTTTTTATGTACTGTAACAGATTACAGTTATATGTTTTTTGTATCCTAATTATGTAACACTGTTACATGTATTCCATGACTACCCAACCCTGGTTGCACCTAAACATGTGATACACACTCAGACCTTACTGAGACTTACTAAACTAAAGTTTTCTAGCTGTGCAATGACTTGAAGTAAAGCTCTGGTAAACAAGCTGCATGTAATGATGTTCATGTAGGTACAAATAGCCAGAAGAGTCTTTAGAGCCAGAAGTGGACAGACGAAATCACCTTGTACTGCAGGTGACAGGAGGAGCAGCAAGGTGGGTGAGATACAGGTTCTGGGAGATTCCCACAACACACTGTAGACAAAAGAAAAGTGTTAAATGCACAGGCTCCACAAGTTGAGAGACTCTTAAGATCAACACCAGGAGACACCAGATCACTTTGATTGATTGTGAGGACAACACACACGGAGTGAGGTGGTATTGAAAGGCTAATTGCAGGAGGAAAGGTTTGTTTTGTAGAATGGGTCTCTTGTATTAAATTCAATGTAATTTGGATCAAATGTCTTTGTTATTTTAAAAGCATGTTTTGTTGTGAGATGTAATTTAATTTAATCACAATAACCAGCCAAAGTATTTTCTATGTTTACTACGTTTAAAACTAAATGATCAACCATCTCAACAGTCATTGGTGGACATTTAATGTATATTTCATCACCTGAAGAGTCCAACTTTGCTTTACATCTTTAACTTATATACAAGTGAAATCACAGCTCTAAGTTCTTGTTACTGAATAGTCCCTAAACGGCTCACCTGTCTCTGGCTGTGAGGCCCTGTCCGGAGGGATGGATGAGCCCGATGAAACGTGGGCTCAGCCGTTGGTGGAGATTTCCACTCAACCCTTTGAAGCGCTGCTCCCACGTTCCTCCACTTGGACCATGGTTTAATCGAGGAAAATCATGTCACACTGAAAAAACAATTCTGTCATTTCATTTTTGAGTGTACTTTTTTAAGATAGAGCTTCTCAGGCTGGTTTAATCAAGTAAAATCATGTTACTGTCTTAAAGGTGCACAGGAGGATTTTCTTTTTCCGGGTGGATCATCAAGACTATTGGTACTCCCAACTGTCAATCATTCTGGTGATATATTACGCAAGGCCGTCGTATGTGCTCGTCCCCAGGTAGCGTGGATCTATTAGTTTTCACTTTCTGCGCATGCGCGCTTTCAGGTGTATATGGTGAGCTACGCCTTCAGCGAGCTCGCAGTTCTCACCGGGTACTTTGAAAATGGCAGAGGGTCGCAAAAGAGAAAAAGTGTCTTCGAAGTGTATGAGAAGAAGAGAAAGGCTTCGGAAGAGAGAAACAAGACCAGAGTGTTTTTGGGAGATTCTTTCACACGATGGCGTGCGCTGAAAGCCCAGGTTGGGCTTCCCACTGATGCTTCAGTCGCGAAGTTTCTACTCGACAGGTAAAGTTTGGCATTCTATTTGGAGAAATCCATTTCAAATCACTTCCAGTAAAAGTTATCTATGTCTATATTGTAACTTTCCAGGGTTGATTAGTGGAAAAAGTTCAAATCTTCTTGTAAAGTGAGCTTGTGTAAGCGATGCTGACTTGTGACTTGTAAACAGTGCGTGCACGAGGAGAACTGGGCTCGTTCATGTCTCTCGCACACGTTTTAGTAGGCGTTCCATCTCGGGAGCAGGTAGAGCTTTGCGTGCATTTTTCAAAAGGTGGAGAGGGCGGTTCTTTCCTAAAATTCGGGAAAATCCTACTGTACTCCTTTAAGATAGAGCTGCTCAGGCTGGTTTAATTGAGAAAAAAATCATGTTATTTTCTTAAGATAGAGCTGCTCAGGCTGGTTTAATCCAGACAAATTGTGTTACTGCCTTTAGATAGAGCTGATCAGGCTGGTTTGATCTAGAAAATCACATTACTGTCTTTAGATAGAGCTGATCAGGCTGGTTTGATTTAGAAAATCACGTTACTGTCTCTAGATGGTGCTGCTCAGGCTGGTTTGATTTAGAAAATCACGTTACTGTCTCTAGATGGTGCTGCTCAGGCTGGTTTGATTTAGAAAATCACGTTACTGTCTCTAGATGGTGCTGCTCAGGCTGGTTTGATTTAGAAAATCACTTTACTGTCTCTAGATGGAGCTGCTCAGGCTGGTTTAATAAAAAAAACAAAAAACTGACTTTAGGTAGAGATGCTTAGTGTTGGAATTCGTTCCTGTGTTCCCCTGAATTCCTGCTTGTTCGTTTGATCCGGGAGAGGCAGGAACAGAGTTAATTTCTTCAATAGCTAATTTAATAATCACACAAACAAGAGATTACAAAAATACATATATCAGATTACATAATACGAGCTCAGACCATTCTTCCTTGCAGACCCAAGTGTGCAGGCCAGGTTTACAATGAAGAAGGGCACAACTGCAACACGTGGTTCATATATATACATTTGCATACACCACCTCAACCTCACATTGGTCGGTTCCTCGTGATGTATGCGTTGCTATAGTGAATTTGCTATTCCTTTGTTCCCAAAACTGCTTCAAACTGGTTCTTCTCAGAGCTTGACGTTCTGTGGGACAAAGTGACCTCTTATCTGTTGATCCAATCTTACCTTGACCATGTTTTTGCAAGTAGAGCACTGAGGAGACATCGCCAACCAACTTGGAATGTCCCTGAACATGGATTTATAGCTGTGTTTTCCCAACTTGGGCAGTGGGAGAAACCCCAGTAGTGTAGAAACACAACTGAATACAATATGTCCAGTTGTCACACAGAAAACAAATGTTCAACCACTATATTCCTTCAATTCCCCTTTTGACCTCTGACCCCAGAGGTCAATAATTAGTGTCAATACAGTATGAGGCACTCTTCGTATAATAGAGGTCATATGTAAGCAAAATCAACAATCATATACTCAAATAGCAACATACAAATCTTTTAAACGGTGGTGACTCCCCCTTGAACTGCAACCTTGTCGTGGTGGGGGAGTTTGAGCACCCGAATGACCCTCGGAGCTATGTTGTCGGGGGACTTGCCCCTCCTGTGGGCCCACCACCTACAGAGGCTGCCGTAGGGGTTGGGTGCATTGTGGATTGGGGGGCAGTCGACGGCAGAGGCCTCGACGACCCGATCCCCGGCCACAGAATCTGGCTATTGGGACATGGAATGTGACCTCGCTGGGGGGGAAGGAGCCCGAGCTTGTGAGGGAGGCTGAGAGATACCGTCTAGATATAGTCGGGCTCGCCTCCACTTACAGCTTGGACTCCGGAACCCAGCTCCTCGACGGGGGCTGGATACTCCACTGCTCTGGAGTTGCCCTCTCTCTCTGGAGTTGCCCTGTCTCTCGGCTGGCCTGGGAACGCCTTGGGGTGCCACCGGAAGAGCTGGAGGAAGTGTCTGGGGTGAGGGAAGTCTGAGCAGAGTTGCCTCCGCGACGCGGCCCCGGATAAGCGGCAGAAAATGGATGGATGGATGGATGGACTTGGCACGTCACATGAACAGAGAGGAGCGCTATTTCACCTCCTCCCTTGCTGTCGTCTACTTCTCTGTGTTCTTCTTACTTCGGTGTACAGGGATTATTCCGCCCTTTGACGTGTGGAGCTGTCTCCTGGATCAGCCAATCCAGGGGCAACTTGCTTCAGATGGATGGAGGTCTCCTGAAGAGTGCGATGTGGTTCTCCCGCCAGAGTACACTGCGACAGATGGCACTGCATTGTTCCTCTTTTATCCAGGGTTCGACTAACGGCCGGACCCTCCTCTCCAGTACCCTGGAATAGACTTTCCTGGGGAGCCTTTGTCACTCAGCCGAACAGCGTGAGACGTCCTCTCGACGACCTTAAATCGACCCGTTCACCTGGGCTCGGACCACTTCCTCTTTATCACGCTGAGAAGTACCCAGGGGCTGGTGTTGAGGATCTCAGCCGAGTCCCCCCTGGCTGCCGGTCCCAGCAACATGTGCAGAGAAACGAGATTCCAGACATCTCAAAACTGCATTGTCACATCTCTCCCCTGAACATAGATTTTTCTCTTGTATAGATTTGGCTTATCCGGGGCCGCGTCGCGGAGGCAACTCTGCTCAGACTTCCCTCACCCCAGACACTTCCTCCAGCTCTTCCGGTGGGACCCCAAGGCGTTCCCAGGCCAGCCGAGAGACAGGGCAACTCCAGAGAGAGAGGGCAACTCCAGAGCAGTGGAGTATCCAGCCCCCGTCGAGGAGCTGGGTTCCGGAGTCCGGTATCTCTCAGCCTCCTTCACTCCTGGAGCTGAAGGAGCATGGAGTCGGTTTGCCAGAATTTCCTCGGGGCAGACCGAAAGTCCTCTTCCATGGCCTCTCCAAACTCCTCCCAGACCCGAGTTATTGCCTCCACCACAGCCATGAACTATGGGTCATGACCGAAAGAACGAGATCCCGGATACAAGCGGTTGAAGTGAGCTTCCTGCGTAGGGTGGCTGAGCGCACCCTTAGAGATAGGATGAGGAGCTTGAGAGTTGGTTTTTAGAATAAAGTTTGTATTTTACTAGACCATAGTCGTACTTTCACTATTCAAGTTTAAACATGAAGTGTTTATCAGGTTTAAGCAGTTTCATTATGGTGGATTTGACTGCTATGGTCTTCTCATCAGTTGTGGCCGAAAAAATGCTTCAGACGAGATACTGAGTGTGTTTTTAGAATAAAGTTTGTATTTCACGAAACATACTAAACTCTCACTATTCAACTTTTAAATGATGTGTTTATCAGGTTCAAGCAGTTTCAACCAGTTTTATTTAGTGGAGTAACTGCTATTTTCATTTCATCAGTAGTGGCCGAAATGGTGCTCCTCACGGGATATAGAGTGATTTTGGAATAAAGTTTTTATTTCATTAGAACAAACTAGTACTTTCTCAATTCAAGTTTAAACATGATGGACTTAGCAGTTGCAAGTACTTTCAACCAATTATATTTAGTGGAGTAACTGCTATTTTCATTTCATAAGGAGTGGCCGAAATTATGCTCCACACGGGATATAGAGTAATTTTGGAAGAAAGTTTTTATTTCCTTAGAACAAACTAGTACTTTCTCAATTCAAGTTTAAACATGATGGACTTAGCAGTTGCAAGTACTTTCAACCAATTATATTTAGTGGAGTAACTGCTATTTTCATTTCATTAGGAGTGGCCGAAATGATGCTCCACACGGGATATAGAGTAATTTTGGAAGAAAGTTTTTATTTCATTAGAACAAACTAGTACTTTCTCAATTCAAGTTAAAATGATGTGTTTATCAGGTTCAAGCAGTTTCAACCAGTTTTATTTAGTGGAGTAACTGCTATTTTCATTTCATCAGTAGTGGCCGAAATGATGCTCCTCACGGGATATAGAGTGATTTTGGAATAAAGTTTGTATTTCCTTAGAACAAACTAGTACTTTCTCAATTCAAGGTTAAACATGATGGACATAGCAGTTGCAAGCACTTTCAAACAATTATATTTAGTGGAGTAACTGCTATTTTCATTTCATAAGGAGTGGCCGAAATGATGCTCCACACGGGATATAGAGTAATTTTGGAAGAAAGTTTTTATTTCCTTAGAACAAACTAGTACTTTCTCAATTCAAGTTTAAACATGATGGACTTAGCAGTTGCAAGTACTTTCAACCAATTATATTTAGTGGAGTAACTGCTATTTTCATTTCATTAGGAGTGGCCGAAATGATGCTCCACACGGGATATAGAGTAATTTTGGAAGAAAGTTTTTATTTCATTAGAACAAACTAGTACTTTCTCAATTCAAGTTAAAATGATGTGTTTATCAGGTTCAAGCAGTTTCAACCAATTATATTTAGTGGAGTAACTGCTATTTTCATTTCATAAGGAGTGGCCGAAATGATGCTCCTCACGGGATATAGAGTGATTTTGGAAGAAAGTTTTTATTTCATTAGAACAAACTAGTACTTTCTTAGTTCAAGTTTAAATGATGTGTTTATCAGGTTCAAGCAGTTTCAACCAGTTTTATTTAGTGGAGTAACTGCTATTTTCATTTCATCAGTAGTGGCCGAAATGATGCTCCACACGGGATATAGAGTAATTTTGGAAGAAAGTTTTTATTTCATTAGAACAAACTAGTACTTTCTCAATTCAAGTTAAAATGATGTGTTTATCAGGTTCAAGCAGTTTCAACCAGTTTTATTTAGTGGAGTAACTGCTATTTTCATTTCATCAGTAGTGGCCTGAAATGATGCTCCTCACGGGATATAGAGTGATTTTGGAATAAAGTTTTTATTTCATTAGAACAAACTAGTACTTTCTCAATTCAAGGTTAAATGATGTGTTTATCAGGTTCAAGCAGTTTCAATCAGTTTTATTTAGTGGAGTAACTGCTATTTTCATTTCATCAGGAGTGGCCGAAATGATGCTCCTCACGGGATATAGAGTAATTTTGGAATAAAGTTTGTATTTCCTTAGAACAAACTAGTACTTTCTCAATTCAAGTTTAAACATGATGGACTTAGCAGTTGCAAGTACTTTCAACCAATTATATTTAGTGGAGTAACTGCTATTTTCATTTCATCAGGAGTGGCCGAAATGATGCTCCACACGGGATATAGAGTAATTTTGGAAGAAAGTTTTTATTTCATTAGAACAAACTAGTACTTTCTCAATTCAAGTTAAAATGATGTGTTTATCAGGTTCAAGCAGTTTCAACCAGTTTTATTTAGTGGAGAAACTGCTATTTTCATTTCATCAGTAGTGGCCGAAATGATGCTCCTCACGGGATATAGAGTGATTTTGGAATAAAGTTTGTATTTCCTTAGAACAAACTAGTACTTTCTCAATTCAAGTTTAAACATGATGGACTTAGCAGTTGCAAGTACTTTCAACCAATTCTATTTAGTGGAGTAACTGCTATTTTCATTTCATCAGTAGTGGCCGAAATGATGCTCCTCACGGGATATAGAGTGATTTTGGAAGAAAGTTTTTATTTCATTAGAACAAACTAGTACTTTCTTAGTTCAAGTTTAAATGATGTGTTTATCAGGTTCAAGCAGTTTCAACCAGTTTTATTTAGTGGAGTAACTGCTATTTTCATTTCATCAGTAGTGGCCGAAATGATGCTCCACACGGGATATAGAGTAATTTTGGAAGAAAGTTTTTATTTCATTAGAACAAACTAGTACTTTCTCAATTCAAGTTAAAATGATGTGTTTATCAGGTTCAAGCAGTTTCAACCAGTTTTATTTAGTGGAGTAACTGCTATTTTCATTTCATCAGTAGTGGCCGAAATGATGCTCCTCATGGGATATAGAGTGATTTTGGAATAAAGTTTTTATTTCATTAGAACAAACTAGTACTTTCTCAATTCAAGGTTAAATGATGTGTTTATCAGGTTCAAGCAGTTTCAATCAGTTTTATTTAGTGGAGTAACTGCTATTTTCATTTCATCAGGAGTGGCCGAAATGATGCTCCTCACGGGATATAGAGTAATTTTGGAATAAAGTTTGTATTTCCTTAGAACAAACTAGTACTTTCTCAATTCAAGTTTAAACATGATGGACTTAGCAGTTGCAAGTACTTTCAACCAATTATATTTAGTGGAGTAACTGCTATTTTCATTTCATCAGGAGTGGCCGAAATGATGCTCCACACGGGATATAGAGTAATTTTGGAAGAAAGTTTTTATTTCATTAGAACAAACTAGTACTTTCTCAATTCAAGTTAAAATGATGTGTTTATCAGGTTCAAGCAGTTTCAACCAGTTTTATTTAGTGGAGAAACTGCTATTTTCATTTCATCAGTAGTGGCCGAAATGATGCTCCTCACGGGATATAGAGTGATTTTGGAATAAAGTTTGTATTTCCTTAGAACAAACTAGTACTTTCTCAATTCAAGTTTAAACATGATGGACTTAGCAGTTGCAAGTACTTTCAACCAATTCTATTTAGTGGAGTAACTGCTATTTTCATTTCATCAGTAGTGGCCGAAATGATGCTCCTCACGGGATATAGAGTGATTTTGGAAGAAAGTTTTTATTTCATTAGAACAAACTAGTACTTTCTTAGTTCAAGTTTAAATGATGTGTTTATCAGGTTCAAGCAGTTTCAACCAGTTTTATTTAGTGGAGTAACTGCTATTTTCATTTCATCAGTAGTGGCCGAAATGATGCTCCACACGGGATATAGAGTAATTTTGGAAGAAAGTTTTTATTTCATTAGAACAAACTAGTACTTTCTCAATTCAAGTTAAAATGATGTGTTTATCAGGTTCAAGCAGTTTCAACCAGTTTTATTTAGTGGAGTAACTGCTATTTTCATTTCATCAGTAGTGGCCGAAATGATGCTCCTCACGGGATATAGAGTGATTTTGGAATAAAGTTTTTATTTCATTAGAACAAACTAGTACTTTCTCAATTCAAGGTTAAATGATGTGTTTATCAGGTTCAAGCAGTTTCAATCAGTTTTATTTAGTGGAGTAACTGCTATTTTCATTTCATCAGGAGTGGCCGAAATGATGCTCCTCACGGGATATAGAGTAATTTTGGAATAAAGTTTGTATTTCCTTAGAACAAACTAGTACTTTCTCAATTCAAGTTTAAACATGATGGACTTAGCAGTTGCAAGTACTTTCAACCAATTATATTTAGTGGAGTAACTGCTATTTTCATTTCATCAGGAGTGGCCGAAATGATGCTCCACACGGGATATAGAGTAATTTTGGAAGAAAGTTTTTATTTCATTAGAACAAACTAGTACTTTCTCAATTCAAGTTAAAATGATGTGTTTATCAGGTTCAAGCAGTTTCAACCAGTTTTATTTAGTGGAGAAACTGCTATTTTCATTTCATCAGTAGTGGCCGAAATGATGCTCCTCACGGGATATAGAGTGATTTTGGAATAAAGTTTGTATTTCCTTAGAACAAACTAGTACTTTCTCAATTCAAGTTTAAACATGATGGACTTAGCAGTTGCAAGTACTTTCAACCAATTATATTTAGTGGAGTAACTGCTATTTTCATTTCATCAGGAGTGGCCGAAATGATGCTCCTCACGGGATATAGAGTAATTTTGGAATAAAGTTTTTATTTCATTAGAACAAACTAGTACTTTCTCAATTCAAGTTAAAATGATGTGTTTATCAGGTTCAAGCAGTTTCAACCAGTTGTATTGGTGGAGCAACTGCTATTTTCATTTCATCAGTAGTGGCCGAAATGATGCTCCACACGAGATATAGAGTGATTTTGGAATAAAGTTTTTATTTCATTAGAACAAACTAGTACTTTCTCAATTCAAGGTTAAATTATGTGTTTATCAGGTTCAAGCAGTTTCAACCAGTTCTATTTAGTGGAGTAACTGCTATTTTCATTTCATCAGTAGTGGCCGAAATGATGCTCCTCACGGGATATAGAGTGATTTTGGAATAAAGTTTTTATTTCATTAGAACAAACTAGTACTTTCTCAATTCAAGGTTAAATGATGTGTTTATCAGGTTCAAGCAGTTTCAACCAGTTTTATTTAGTGGAGTAACTGCTATTTTCATTTCATCAGTAGTGGCCGAAATGATGCTCCTCACGGGATATAGAGTGATTTTGGAATAAAGTTTTTATTTCATTAGAACAAACTAGTACTTTCTCAATTCAAGGTTAAACATGATGGACATAGCAGTTGCAAGCACTTTCAAACAATTATATTTAGTGGAGTAACTATTATTTTCATTTCACCAGGAGTGGCCGAAATGATGCTCCACACGGGATATAGAGTAATTTTGGAAGAAAGTTTTTATTTCCTTAGAACAAATTAGTACTTTCTCAATTCAAGGTTAAATGATGTGTTTATCAGGTTCAAGCAGTTTCAACCAGTTTTATTTAGTGGAGTAACTGCTATTTTCATTTCATCAGTAGTGGCCGAAATGATGCTCCACACGGGATATAGAGTAATTTTGGAAGAAAGTTTTTATTTCATTAGAACAAACTAGTACTTTCTCAGTTCAAGTTTAAATGATTTGTTTATCAGGTTCAAGCAGTTTCAACCATTTTTATTTAGTGGAGTAACTGCTATTTTCATTTCATCAGGAGTGGCCGAAATGATGCTCCACACGGGATATAGAGTAATTTTGGAAGAAAGTTTTTATTTCATTAGAACAAACTAGTACTTTCTCAGTTCAAGTTTAAATGATTTGTTTATCAGGTTCAAGCAGTTTCAACCATTTTTATTTAGTGGAGTAACTGTTATTTTGATTTCATCAGGAGTGGCCGAAATGATGCTCCACACGGGATATAGAGTAATTTTGGAATAAAGTTTTTGTTTCCTTAGAGCAAACTGGTACTTTTCAATTCAAGTTTAAACATGAAGTGTTTATAAGGTTAAAGCAGTTTCAACCTCTTTTATTATGCTGGATTTGACTGTTATGGTCTTTTCATCAGTTGTGGCCGAAAAGATGCTTCAGACGAGATACTGAGTATGTTTTTCGAATAAAGTTTTAATTTTATTAGGACAAACTCGTACTTTCACTATTCAAGTATCTACCCAGATAAATGTACACTAACACAACTATTGCTCACCCAAGGTGCTAAAAACACTGTGTTGCAGCTGCGAGGTTACAATTTGTATAGACTACAGAAGTGAAAGCCACAGGTGCATTAACAACATTTTCGCACTTTTCGAAACACAGCTTTTGCGTGACTCCTACCATGAGTCGTCAGAGACACTGCGTGCTCAGAGCAAAGATACCTCGGGAGCCACATGACCCAGTTGAAGACTGTTGTCGCCGGTCTTCTATGCCTGTCTACACAGGAGAGAAGAAACCTCAACAGCGAGTTGCTATGACACACATCCATCAGTGCTCTCAGCCGCACCACCACGTGGTCTCGCAGCTCTTTCACTCCTTTTCAGGAGAAGGAACATTGTCATTTTCCAGCACCTGACAGTGCTATCAGCTCCCTCACTCTCTCCACCGGAGAGAACCAGGATGTTCTAGCTCAGATGACTCTGAACATTCCGATATCCCAAGGGTACCTGGTCTTTGGACCAGCCAGCTTGAGTCCCTTGCAGAGGACATAGAGCAGTTCGAACCAAACAACCCGGAGATTCGTGTAGCGGACAACCTGGTGGAGGTTGAACGCTGCCTCTTCAACCTGCCTCATCCTTCGTCCCGAGAGAAGCTTACGCTTCTCTGGAAGATGACATCCAGGAGTGTCCATGTTTACATAGAGTCCCTCCCATCTGCCATCAGAGACCATTACTCAGCCCTCTGTCATGCGCTTAGGGAAGCAGGATCATCTGCACAATGATCCTGCCTCTGCAAACTTTGGTGCATTTACAATCACTCAAAAGGGGGCGGAGACTCCCAGATAGTATTTATAGGTGCCTAAGGGCTGCCTACTTCCAAGGCCACAATGCACCAGGATTGGACAAAGACCAGACTTTTAAGTCCCTCTTCGTTAACAACCTCCACAACAGTGTGTGGATCGATGTCGCCCTTTTCTGCAGGACCAAAAACCCCACCATGAAAGACCTCCGCAAACATGCGCAGATGGTGTGGGAGCTGCACCACCGTTCAGGTGAAAACTATGATGGTGATGCAGGTGTCCTGAGGTCTCAGGTGAGGAGAGGTAAGTCTAAAAACCGAGGCTGAGGTCAGACTCAAAACAACTGGGATGCAGATGTCCCACAGTGGATTAAAACCTGCATCAGAGTGGTGAAGCAGCACCTGAACCCGCCTGGTAAGAAGGGACCTGGCTCCCCCTGACCGCATGACTTGGCCCCTCCCCTCCGCACACAAAGTTCATTTTGGCAGGAGGAGGAGATCCAGGAGGTGAAAGAGGCCCATTTGACATTCTTGGGTAATCTTGGCTATGCCAACCACAGATACACTTCAGTGGTGGTAGGGGTTGTTGACACTCTCTCACTGCTTGGTACTGGGTCAGAAATCCCCCTCATGTGTTCAGACACCTTCGCACGGGTTGCTAGAACCACGCTTGCGCATGCCACTTAAGGAAAGCCACTTCAGGTGGAAGAGTGTAGCATAAACAACCGAGGCTTCACTCAGGACTTGCACCACATCACTCAATGTGTCTGGGTCAACAGCTTTCCAGGACATGTCAGCGACGCATCCCATCCACGTCACTGATCTGGACACAGAAGAACTGCTTATTGGTCAGGACATCCTAAACCGACTCGCTGCCACCAAACGGCGCCTTTGGTCCCAAGTCGTCAGCCCGACTCCCATTGGCTAAGAACTAGGCCACCCAGCTTCTAACAGCAATCGTTCAGCCAACCCACGGGTCCAAAATCTGACACCTGGTCAGATTAAAGTGACCGCATTTCCACCTTTAGAGATGTTAACTGACAGTTCATTCCACAATCTTGAACTAATTCTCATCTCATTGACAATCTGCCTTCGTCCCTCACCAGCGACGACACGCATGACACAACTCTCCTCATTTCCACAACCAAAACCATCACCAGCGCTCACCATGTTAACCTTGAACAGGTTCTTCAGGGTACAAAACCGAGCACCGAAGGTGACATGGTTGTGCACGCTCCAATGACTCAACCAGAGAATACAGACATTTCAGGTAAACAGACCATGTCTGTACCAGAAGAACCTTATTCAGGCTTCGAGTCAAAGACCGAGCAACGCTCTGCTGAGGCTCGCACTTTACCACAACAGAAACAAGGAGATGCATTTGTATGAGGAGGTCTCCCTCCTCACAAGATCTTCGCAAGGGACTCGCACAAAAGGGGGGGGGGGGGAGTCACAGACATCCACCCAGTGCGCGTCCCCACTGACTTCGAGGCACTGCCATCTTCTGAAACCCAGTACATACCCTTTCTAGCTGACGGGGTCAAGCGGTCCTGGTTCACTGGTTTGAAACAGCCTGCGCTCCAATCTCACACCTTCCCTGTTATTCAAGATTGTTATATCTAAAGAGAAACATAAATCAATTTAAATAACACTTTTTTTGGCATTAACTATTTCCAGTTTAGCTGGTGGTGGCCCAATGTCATTATTATTTGATAAATAACCAATTTATTCTAATGAATAATTTTTCATAAATAAATTATTTTTGATAAAATGTTGCTCCGTGCTCTTGTTTATCTTCCAACATGTGAGATGTTGTTGATGAATACACAGCACAGTTCCACAGTAACCAATGTGTTTTACACAGCCACTGTTCTTTGTGTCAACATGTAGGTCCAGAACACAACTAAAGACGATGTCTCTAGACATCCAGAAGACTTCCTCAGAAGAGCCTGAATGAAAGTTTTTTGAGACGTCTTTCCTGAACATTATATTGACGTCTGGTCTGGCCGTCACTGAAAACACGTTTCAAAAGAAACAGAACACGTCATCAGTCTACCACGGGACATACACAGAGAGTCAGTTTAGTATTACCATTAACATGCATTTAATTGGACTATGGAAGAAAACCAGAGAACCCTGAGGAAACACATGCACACACAAGTTAATTCCACAAACACCTCCAGGTGGATTTAAATCCACGATTTTCTGTCTGTAGCCATTGAGACAATTTGACCATTGTAATTGATAGAGCTGATAAAACCTTTATTTGGTATATAGTTGTAATCTCAATATGAAAGGTTGTAGAAATTAATCATGCCCAAAAACTCCTGCAGGGCCTTAACCGAGGCTGGACGAGGGAAATCTGTCACCGCTTGCACCTTAGAAGGCAATGGAATGGCACCCTGAGTTGAAATACGATGACCCAAAAAGTCAATCACAGGCAGACCAAACTGGCACTTAGCAGGGTTGACAATTAGGCCATGTTCCTCAAGGCCAGACCTGGGCATTTTAAGGCCCGCGGGCCAAATGCGGCCCGTGACCCGATTCTGACCGGCCCGCGAAAGGTTGCTTAGAATTAAGAAAACAAAAGCTTCTTTCGAATTTTAATGTGTGGACTAAAACCATCGGCTCTATAAATTAAAATGGAAATGCTTTTACTTTGAAGCCTGTTTATTTATGTACAGTGTACGTAACCTACGTACGTCGTATACGTAACCCGTAAAACAAGTCAATCAGTGCATGCAAGAGATGTCGGTGGAGAATCAAAAATGGCGGTGTTGCGGGCGCCGCCATACTTATTTACCGGTCGCCGCCATTTTGAAAATATGCGTACCGGAAGTGACGTTTACTGTAGCGAGATACAGGAAGTGACGTATCAGACCCCGCGGAACGTCGGGAATTACGTTTTCGGAGGCCCACCCACCGGAAGTGACGTTGGAGGACCCACTCGCCGGAAAAAAAACTGTGCGCCGCGCTTCAAACGCACATTTGTTCCCATTGCATTGTTTTCTTCACACGTGTACTCGAAGCTCAACAGAGTAAAGGATTGTCTTCTGCTAAGGTAAATAATTGCATTTTTTTCTATGTGTAAAGTATCAGCCTGCACTAATAAGAACGAAATAGTAGGTGGAGTTATACCAGTATTTAGAGACTATGTTTATACTCGCACTGGAAGACCGGAGCCAGATCAGCTTCACAACCTTCCATGAGGGAACAGATATGTTCATCTCTCCCCAACTGTGTCAGTCTGTCCACATATCTGCTGCTTTATTTCTCCGTCCAGACAACTCACAGTTTACTGTGTGCCTTCACTTATCACTCCTGCTAACTGCAGTTTCATCACAACATTTAGTTGCGTTTACGTCCTAAATGGCTGAATTTTGTCACGTGGGTGAAAAGCCTCAAAACGGTGTGCATCAGCCTGCACTAATAAGTAGGACATGGTTGATAGGTGTCATTATATCAGTATTAGTGAGAGGAAGAGTCGTTGTATAGTTATGTTGGGAGCAATTCAAGTAAGATCAGCTCAAAGTTTATGTTGCTCTTTTTTTATCTTTGTTCCATGTGTTGGTTTATTTAGACCCGTACTGGTATTTTTTATCATACTGCATTACTGGATTTTTACAACCTGACTGGGATTTCTGTGTTATTATCAGAGCATCCAAATTAGAGAAAGTTTAATGGTTGTGAGGGAGATTTAATATCTTATATATAACATACTGCAATGAATCACTTGGATGCTTGTCAGTTTGCAATCATCAATGAGAGATCAGTACATTTGAACAAATACTAATGATTCTGATTTAAATATTTTTTCAGACGCAGTGTTCAATCAGAATGTCACGTCATCGTAGCAGCGAATGCGTGGGCATGGAGCATTCATATGCACACCCAACAATGCACACAGCATCTGTGCTGACCACGGATCCAGAGACCGTAAAGGAATTGAGTGTCGCATGTCTGCATGCAGAACACTCCTATGACTCATCAATCAAGTTTGAGATTTTTTATGTAACATAAGCTCAGTTTGTTTATTTTTATTCGTCTGTATTGCAACAGATCTTCGAGATGCTGAAAGAGATGGAGGAGGTCATGGAAATCAAGAAGGGGGACCTGAGACTCATCGATTACATTTTTGATGTTATGCTTCCAGAATTAAGATGATCAATCAATGGAGGACATCATAGAAGTAGTGGTCAATATTTTGTGTCTTTTGAAACCTATCTGCATGCACCTTGTCCATCTTTTTCAGATCATCATCAACATCCTGATGGCTGAAGGTCACACAAGGCTTCAAGCACAGGTCATCATAGCCAGTGGGAGAAAGTTCTAGCAAGCTCCTGTCGTCTGTGCTCTCATCCTCCCTGCCGGATGTCTATCAATATAGTGGTTTGAAGTCTCCTGTCCCAATTTTCAGAGTGTATCTTTTATCTATCTGTCTGTCCTCTCCTCTATCCTCTCACCCCAACCGGCCAAGCAGAATGCCTCCACCTCTGAGTCTGGTTTCTGCAAAGATTTCTTCCTGTTAGAGGGACTTTTTCCCTTTCCACAGTCGCTCACGCTTGCTCATGTGGATTTGTTTGGTTTTGTCTTTAAAAGTGCTTTTAATATATAATAAAGAACAATGACGTGATTCATGGATGGTTTTATTCTTTTAAAGTTGTCAGAGGTACTTTTTGAAGGTTTGTCATGGACATTTACTCTGAAGTAACTACAGTTACTCTCCATTTTTGTAGTTAGTTTTGCTTAATGCACCACACATTGTCACTGCATGAATGAAGAAGGCAGATCAGTTTAGTAGTTGAACTCTACAGATGTGGTTCCAGCTGCAGTGTCTTGTTGAAATAGGTTCAGAGAGATATTGAATATGGAATATGATGGGGGGGGATTCTCCCTCTTCAATCCACTTGGCTCTGGACCTTATAAACACTCTGAGCTCTATTCACATAATATCTACCTGGATGTTTCTCCAGTGTTCTTGTGCTTCTTCAAACTGAACATGATCCATGAAACCGTGACGTAACTGAAGCAGTGACATCAGTTGTCCTTTTAAATATGGCGGCGACCACAAACACGCATGGCGGCGGCCAAAAACAAGTATGTCGGTGCCCATAAGCCACCATTGTGATACCGCACTGGCGAGGTTTGCGTTTTGAGAGTAGTATGGCGCTGACCGTGAGTAATAATGGCGGCGTCCACAAACAAGCATGTCAGCGGCCGTACACCGCCATTTTTATACCGCACTGGCGAGGTTTCAAGTCTGGAGGAGCACGGTTGCATTGCGGATCATGTTCTCTTGCCTCCCACCGACAGTGACGCTGTAATTGTGCGTCGGAACAAAACATATTGCATGTAGTACTGCCTCCCACCAACAGTGGCGCTGGGGTGGTGATTCGGATCAAAATGGCCGAACAAGATGGCGGCGGTGGATTCCCCACCGACGGCTTCTCAGTGCATGTGATTGTCGCCCCTCAATGATGTACGGGCACGTCAAGAAAAGAAAGGTGGATGCTGAAGGCCGAAATTTCAAGAAGATTTGGAGCACTAAATATTTGTTTACTGAAGTCGGTGGTAAACCCGTCTGTTTAGTTTGTGGAGAGCACGTCGCCGTGTTTAAGGAGTACAATGTGAGTCGGCCTTATGAGACAAAACACGCGGAGAAATACAGACACTTGGCGGAGGCTGAGAGAGCGCGAATATCAGAAGACTTGCTAGCAAAGCTAGCAAAACAACAAGGCTGTTTTAGCAAACTACACACAGCCCGGGATGCAGCGACCAAGACCAGCTTCGTTATATCCCACAAAATCGCTAAAAACAGCAAGCCGTTCTCGGATTGGCGAGTTTGTGAAAGAGTGCTTGGTGGGCTCTGCCGCGCTAATATGCCCTGAGAATAAAGAAGCATTTGAAAAAGTCCCGCTGTCCAGGCGAACCGTCACCAGAAGGGTGAAAGGAATCGCGGAGAATCTCGAATGTCAGCTCAAAAGTGGAGTTGAAAGTTTTGACTTTTTCTCTTTGGCTTTGGATGAGAGCTGTGGTGTCCGTGACACTGCCCAGTTACTGGTGTTTCTCCGGGGAATAAGGCAGGACTTCAAGATTACGGAGGAGCTGGCAGCATTGAGGTCAATAAAAGGAACGACAACGGGAAACGATCTGTTCAAGGAGGTCGATGCATGCATGGTCAAGCTTGGACTGAAATGGGACAAACTGGTAGGCGTCACTACTGATGGTTGTCCGAATATGACAGGAAAACATGTCGGACTTTTGAAACAGATCCAAGATAAAGTGACTGAACTCGGCACAGAGCATCATTTAGTGTTGATACATTGTATTATACATCAGCATGTACTGTGCAGGTCTGTGCTAAAACTTAACCATGTTATTGATGTTGTAACAAAAACGGTTAACTTTATCAGGGCACGAGCATTAAATCACAGGCAGTTTGTTGCACTTTTAGAGGAGCATGAGAATGAACATGGTGACATCATGTACCACACAGCTGTCAGATGGCTCAGTCTGGGCAAAGTGCTCAAAAGATTTTGGGACCTGAAAACAGAGATTCAAGAGTTTTGTGAGATGAAAGGCAAAAACATCCCCGAGCTTTCAGATATGAACTGGATGGCAGATTTTGCATTTGCTGTTGATGTGACGGCACTGATGAATGAACTGAGCACTAAACTGCAAGGCAAGGGCCTTTTCGTTCATGACATGCATAACCTGGTGAAGGCTTTTATGAGAAAGTTGCTGTTTCTTTCAAGTCAACTACAGAACAACACTCTCACTCACATGCAAACCCTTAAATAAGTCAGACCATCAGCTAATCATCTCTGCAGGTACTCATCCATGTTAGGAGATTTGCATGGTGAGTTTTTAAGGCGATTTGATGATTGTAAAAACATTGAGGATGAAATGCACCTGGTTTCCTCTCCCTTTGCCTGCAGAGTAGATGATGCACCCAGTGATGTTCAGCTGGAGCTCATTGACCTGCAGTCTGACACAGTACTGGCAGAGCACTTTAAGTCAGCATCACTGCTGGAGTTCTACTCATCTCTTAAGGAGGAGAACTTTCCAAACATGAGGAGACATGCTCAGAAGATGTTGGTTCTGTTTGGATCTACCTACATATGTGAACAAACATTCTCAGTAATGAAGTTTACCAAATCCAGGTTCAGATCCTCTCTTACTGATGATCATCTGTCAGCTGTGCTTCGCATCTCCACCTCAGACATTCAACCTGACTTTGATGCACTCGTTAAAGGGCAGCAAAGGCTAGATTTCTCTCACTGAACAAGAAAATACCCAAATGTGTGTTCACTATTACTTTTTGTCTGCACAGCTTGGCAGTTTGACAATCATAATGTGACATATCTTGTTAATGATATTTGGCATACAAAGACATTGTGATGTCTTCATAGAAAAAAGTGTTTTTGGTTAATGTAATTAAAAAAAGAGTTACAAATGTTTCATGTTTACAATTGTTTTGAATAACTGCACTGAATAAAAATTTTTTTTGTTAAAATAACCCTCACTTTCTCTTTACCTAATAATAACACAGACACTTACCAGCATGTGTAAACAATGCCATTTACTGCTTTCAATTTAGAAATAAAATTCATATGCAGAATAGAGTTTAAACTTTTGGCAAGGCCCTCCACAATATTTTCTGCTTCTCATTTGGCCCCTTCGGAAAAATAATTGCCCACCCCTGCTCAAGGCGCTGAAAAACTTGCTTTAGGTGTGAAAAATGCTCCTCAACTGAAGAACTAGCCACCAAGATGTCGTCCAGGTAAACAGAAACGAAAGCGAGGTCGCGCAGCACAGAGTCCATCAACCTCTGAAAAGCCGTGCCTCTACTCTTGCCTGGCCATAATAAAACATAAAAAAATGACAAGAAAGAATAGAAAGTGTCATCTGCTCAGTGTATTGACACATCTTATACACAGCAGACACAAATTGCACTTAACAAGTTTTGAACTATCAAAACTCAGTAACCAATCAGGTGTCTAACATTGATTTTTTTTTTTTAGAGAATCAAAACCACAATACAAATAAAGCTTTCAATTTCTATTCAAGAAAATGTGCCCATCTTTTCTAAAACTCTCTCTCTCTCTCTCTCTCTCACTCTCTCTCTCTCTCTCTCTCTCTCTCTCTCTCTCTCTCTCTCGCCCCGTTTCCTCATTAGTTTTAATGTTGGTTTTTTTCCGGAATAAATGTGAATGTTTGATGAGAGGCTGTATCTGGCAGCATGAATCACTCATTGAGTAAAAAGAAAAAAGTGATGGCACGTGTCGCCCCAATTAATCCCTAAAACACAAGAGCCTCTAAACGTATTGAGAACAGGTAGGAAGCATATTACGAGCTAATAAAACTAGTAAACAGAGTCCATGTGTGTATCAGTGAAAGTGAGCAGGTTTTATGTTTCTATGTTTCTTCAGGTGAGATGTCCAGTTCCTGGACGTTCACAGCACTTTCACGGCTGGGAGACATAGTTTGCATTGTACAGAGAGGTTAAGAGATTTCTCCGACTTTAAAACATAGTGATGAAAGCAACTGTCTGCAGAATCCATGGCAAAGCATGGATTGTCAGCCTGAAAGCGTCGGGAAGTGTCGCAATGCCAGTGCATGGCGCATGTGACAGCTGCATTTCTAGTTTATTCCATCTGATTTCTACTGTAATCCTGCTCAGTAATCCCAGTTTTTATCGAGCATACCTGTAACGAGATTACACATTTTTTTATGTACTGTAACAGATTACAGTTATATGTTTTTTGTATCCTAATTATGTAACACTGTTACATGTATTCCATGACTACCCAACCCTGGTTGCACCTAAACATGTGATACACACTCAGACCTTACTGAGACTTACTAAACTAAAGTTTTCTAGCTGTGCAATGACTTGAAGTAAAGCTCTGGTAAACAAGCTGCATGTAATGATGTTCATGTAGGTACAAACAGCCAGAAGAGTCTTTAGAGCCAGAAGTGGACAGACGAAATCACCTTGTACTGCAGGTGACAGGAGGAGCAGCAAGGTGGGCGAGATACAGGTTCTGGGAGATTCCCACAACACACTGTAGACAAAAGAAAAGTGTTAAATGCACAGGCTCCACAAGTTGAGAGACTCTTAAGATCAACACCAGGAGACACCAGATCACTTTGATTGATTGTGAGGACAACACACACGGAGTGAGGTGGTATTGAAAGGCTAATTGCAGGAGGAAAGGTTTGTTTTGTAGAATGGGTCTCTTGTATTAAATTCAATGTAATTTGGATCAAATGTCTTTGTTATTTTAAAAGCATGCTTTGTTGTGAGATGTAATTTAATTTAATCACAATAACCAGCCAAAGTATTTTCTATGTTTACTACGTTTAAAACTAAATGATCAACCATCTCAACAGTCATTGGTGGACATTTAATGTATATTTCATCACCTGAAGAGTCCAACTTTGCTTTACATCTTTAACTTATATACAAGTGAAATCACAGCTCTAAGTTCTTGTTACTGAATAGTCCCTAAACGGCTCACCTGTCTCTGGCTGTGAGGCCCTGTCCGGAGGGATGGATGAGCCCGATGAAACGTGGGCTCAGCCGTTGGTGGAGATTTCCACTCAACCCTTTGAAGCGCTGCTCCCACGTTCCTCCACTTGGACCATGGTTTAATCGAGGAAAATCATGTCACACTGAAAAAACAATTCTGTCATTTCATTTTTGAGTGTACTTTTTTAAGATAGAGCTTCTCAGGCTGGTTTAATCAAGTAAAATCATGTTACTGTCTTAAAGGTGTACAGGAGGATTTTCTTTTTCCGGGTGGATCATCAAGACTATTGGTACTCCCAACTGTCAATCATTCTGGTGATATATTACGCAAGGCCGTCGTATGTGCTCGTCCCCAGGTAGCGTGGATCTATTAGTTTTCACTTTCTGCGCATGCGCGCTTTCAGGTGTATATGGTGAGCTGCGCCTTCAGCGAGCTCGCAGTTCTCACCGGGTACTTTGAAAATGGCAGAGGGTCGCAAAAGAGAAAAAGTGTCTTCGAAGTGTATGAGAAGAAGAGAAAGGCTTCGGAAGAGAGAAACAAGACCAGAGTGTTTTTGGGAGATTCTTTCACACGATGGCGTGCGCTGAAAGCCCAGGTTGGGCTTCCCACTGATGCTTCAGTCGCGAAGTTTCTACTCGACAGGTAAAGTTTGGCATTCTATTTGGAGAAATCCATTTCAAATCACTTCCAGTAAAAGTTATCTATGTCTATATTGTAACTTTCCAGGGTTGATTAGTGGAAAAAGTTCAAATCTTCTTGTAAAGTGAGCTTGTGTAAGCGATGCTGACTTGTGACTTGTAAACAGTGCGTGCACGAGGAGAACTGGGCTCGTTCATGTCTCTCGCACACGTTTTAGTAGGCGTTCCATCTCGGGAGTAGGTAGAGCTTTGCGTGCATTTTTCAAAAGGTGGAGAGGGCGGTTCTTTCCTAAAATTCGGGAAAATCCTACTGTACTCCTTTAAGATAGAGCTGCTCAGGCTGGTTTAATCTAGACAAATTGTGTTACTGCCTTTAGATAGAGCTGATCAGGCTGGTTTGATCTAGAAAATCACATTACTGTCTTTAGATAGAGCTGATCAGGCTGGTTTGATTTAGAAAATCACGTTACTGTCTCTAGATGGAGCTGCTCAGGCTGGTTTAATAAAAAAAAAAAAAACTGACTTTAGGTAGAGATGCTTAGTGTTGGAATTCGTTCCTGTGTTCCCCTGAATTCCTGCTTGTTCGTTTGATCCGGGAGAGGCAGGAACAGAGTTAATTTCTTCAATAGTGAATTTAATAATCACACAAACAAGAGATTACAAAAATACATATATCAGATTACATAATACGAGCTCAGACCATTCTTCCTTGCAGACCCAAGTGTGCAGGCCAGGTTTACAATGAAGAAGGGCACAACTGCAACACGTGGTTCATATTTATACATTTGCATACACCACCTCAACCTCACATTGGTCGGTTCCTCGTGATGTATGCGTTGCTATAGTGAATTTGCTATTCCTTTGTTCCCAAAACTGCTTCAAACTGGTTCTTCTCAGAGCTTGACGTTCTGTGGGACAAAGTGACCTCTTATCTGTTGATCCAATCTTACCTTGACCATGTTTTTGCAAGTAGAGCACTGAGGAGACATCGCCAACCAACTTGGAATGTCCCTGAACATGGATTTATAGCTGTGTTTTCCCAACTTGGGCAGTGGGAGAAACCCCAGTAGTGTAGAAACACAACTGAATACAATATGTCCAGTTGTCACACAGAAAACAAATGTTCAACCACTATATTCCTTCAATTCCCCTTTTGACCTCTGACCCCACAGGTCAATAATTAGTGTCAATACAGTATGAGGCACTCTTCGTATAATAGAGGTCATATGTAAGCAAAATCAACAATCATATACTCAAATAGCAACATACAAAACTTTTAAACGGTGGTGACTCCCCCTTGAACTGCAACCTTGTCGTGGTGGGGGAGTTTGAGCACCCGAATGACCCTCGGAGCTATGTTGTCGGGGGACTTGCCCCTCCTGTGGGCCCACCACCTACAGAGGCTGCCGTAGGGGTTGGGTGCATTGTGGATTGGGGGGCAGTCGACGGCAGAGGCCTCGACGACCCGATCCCCGGCCACAGAATCTGGCTATTGGGACATGGAATGTGACCTCGCTGGGGGGGAAGGAGCCCGAGCTTGTGAGGGAGGCTGAGAGATACCGTCTAGATATAGTCGGGCTCGCCTCCACTTACAGCTTGGACTCCGGAACCCAGCTCCTCGACGGGGGCTGGATACTCCACTGCTCTGGAGTTGCCCTCTCTCTCTGGAGTTGCCCTGTCTCTCGGCTGGCCTGGGAACGCCTTGGGGTGCCACCGGAAGAGCTGGAGGAAGTGTCTGGGGTGAGGGAAGTCTGAGCAGAGTTGCCTCCGCGACGCGGCCCCGGATAAGCGGCAGAAAATGGATGGATGGATGGATGGACTTGGCACGTCACATGAACAGAGAGGAGCGCTATTTCACCTCCTCCCTTGCTGTCGTCTACTTCTCTGTGTTCTTCTTACTTCGGTGTACAGGGATTATTCCGCCCTTTGACGTGTGGAGCTGTCTCCTGGATCAGCCAATCCAGGGGCAACTTGCTTCAGATGGATGGAGGTCTCCTGAAGAGTGCGATGTGGTTCTCCCGCCAGAGTACACTGCGACAGATGGCACCGCATTGTTCCTCTTTTATCCAGGGTTCGACTAACGGCCGGACCCTCCTCTCCAGTACCCTGGAATAGACTTTCCTGGGGAGCCTTTGTCACTCAGCCGAACAGCGTGAGACGTCCTCTCGACGACCTTAAATTGACCCGTTCACCTGGGCTCGGACCACTTCCTCTTTATCACGCTGAGAAGTACCCAGGGGCTGGTGTTGAGGATCTCAGCCGAGTCCCCCCTGGCTGCCGGTCCCAGCAACATGTGCAGAGAAACGAGATTCCAGACATCTCAAAACTGCATTGTCACATCTCTCCCCTGAACATAGATTTTTCTCTTGTATAGATTTGGCTAATGCTTTTTTCTGTCTGCCACTGGCGGATCAGGTGAAACCACTGCAAACAGGTCCGACTTATTGCCGCCAATGCAAACCAAACTCCTGTTCCGGGAATACAAAGACCGAACAGCGCTTAACAAAGGGCCCCGGACTCCATGCTCCCGGAGCACCCCCCCACAGGATGTCTCAGGGTACGCGGTCGAACGCCTTCTCAAGATCCAGAAAACACATGTGGACTGGTTGGGCAAACTCCCATGAACCCTCAAGCAGCTGGTGGAGGGTATAGAGCTGGTCCAGTGTTCCACGACCAGAATGAAAACCGCATTATTCCTCTTGGATCCAAGGTTTGACTAACGGCCGGACCCTCCACTCCAGTACACTGGAATAGACTTTCCTGGGGAGGCTGAGGAGTGTGATCCCTCTGTAGTTGGAACACACCCTCCGATCCCCCTCCTTGAAGAGAGGGACCACGACCCCATTCTGCCTGTCCAGAGGTACCGTCCCCGCGTCACGCGATGTTGCAGGGATGAAGGGCCCCGGACTCCATGCTCCTGGAGCATGGAGTCGGTTTGCCAGAATTTCCTCGGGGCAGACCGAAAGTCCTCTTCCATGGCCTCTCCAAACTCCTCCCAGACCCGAGTTATTGCCTCCACCACAGCCATGAACTATGGGTCATGACCGAAAGAACGAGATCCCGGATACAAGCGGTTGAAGTGAGCTTCCTGCGTAGGGTGGCTGAGCGCACCCTTAGAGATAGGATGAGGAGCTTGAGAGTTGGTTTTTAGAATAAAGTTTGTATTTTACTAGACCATAGTCGTACTTTCACTATTCAAGTTTAAACATGAAGTGTTTATCAGGTTTAAACAGTTTCATTATGCTGGATTTGACTGCTTATGGTCTTCTCATCAGTTGTGGCCGAAAAAATGCTTCAGACGAGATACTGAGTGTGTTTTTAGAATAAAGTTTGTATTTCACGAAACATACTAAACTCTCACTATTCAACTTTTAAATGATGTGTTTATCAGGTTCAAGCAGTTTCAACCAGTTTTATTTAGTGGAGTAACTGCTATTTTCATTTCATCAGTAGTGGCCGAAATGGTGCTCCTCACGGGATATAGAGTGATTTGGGAATAAAGTTTTTATTTCATTAGAACAAACTAGTAGTTTCTCAATTCAAGTTTAAACATGATGGAGTTAGCAGTCGCAAGTACTTTCAACCAATTATATTTAGTGGAGTAACTGCTATTTTCATTTCATAAGGAGTGGCCGAAATGATGCTCCACACGGGATATAGAGTAATTTTGGAATAAAGTTTTTATTTCATTAGAACAAACTAGTACTTTCTCAATTCAAGGTTAAATGATGTGTTTATCAGGTTCAAGCAGTTTCAACCAGTTTTATTTAGTGGAGTAACTGCTATTTTCATTTCATCAGTAGTGGCCGAAATGATGCTCCTCACGGGATATAGAGTGATTTTGGAATAAAGTTTTTATTTCATTAGAACAAACTAGTACTTTCTCAATTCAAGGTTAAATGATGTGTTTATCAGGTTCAAGCAGTTTCAACCAGTTTTATTTAGTGGAGTAACTGCTATTTTCATTTCATCAGTAGTGGCCGAAATGATGCTCCTCACGGGATATAGAGTGATTTTGGAATAAAGTTTTTATTTCATTAGAACAAACTAGTACTTTCTCAATTCAAGGTTAAATGATGTGTTTATCAGGTTCAAGCAGTTTCAACCAGTTCTATTTAGTGGAGTAACTGCTATTTTCATTTCATCAGTAGTGGCCGAAATGATGCTCCTCACGGGATATAGAGTGATTTTGGAATAAAGTTTTTATTTCATTAGAACAAACTAGTACTTTCTCAATTCAAGGTTAAACATGATGGACATAGCAGTTGCAAGCACTTTCAAACAATTATATTTAGTGGAGTAACTGCTATTTTCATTTCATCAGTAGTGGCCGAAATGATGCTCCTCACGGGATATAGAGTGATTTTGGAATAAAGTTTTTATTTCATTAGAACAAACTAGTACTTTCTCAATTCAAGGTTAAATGATGTGTTTATCAGGTTCAAGCAGTTTCAACCAGTTTTATTTAGTGGAGTAACTGCTATTTTCATTTCATCAGTAGTGGCCGAAATGATGCTCCTCACGGGATATAGAGTGATTTTGGAATAAAGTTTGTATTTCCTTAGAACAAACTAGTACTTTCTCAATTCAAGTTTAAACATGATGGACTTAGCAGTTGCAAGTACTTTCAACCAATTATATTTAGTGGAGTAACTGCTATTTTCATTTCATCAGGAGTGGCCGAAATGATGCTCCTCACGGGATATAGAGTGATTTTGGAATAAAGTTTTTATTTCATTAGAACAAACTAGTACTTTCTCAATTCAAGTTAAAATGATGTGTTTATCAGGTTCAAGCAGTTTCAACCAGTTGTATTGGTGGAGCAACTGCTATTTTCATTTCATCAGTAGTGGCCGAAATGATGCTCCACACGAGATATAGAGTGATTTTGGAATAAAGTTTTTATTTCATTAGAACAAACTAGTACTTTCTCAATTCAAGGTTAAATTATGTGTTTATCAGGTTCAAGCAGTTTCAACCAGTTCTATTTAGTGGAGTAACTGCTATTTTCATTTCATCAGTAGTGGCCGAAATGATGCTCCTCACGGGATATAGAGTGATTTTGGAATAAAGTTTTTATTTCATTAGAACAAACTAGTACTTTCTCAATTCAAGGTTAAACATGATGGACATAGCAGTTGCAAGCACTTTCAAACAATTATATTTAGTGGAGTAACTGTTATTTTAATTTCACCAGGAGTGGCCGAAATGATGCTCCACACGGGATATAGAGTAATTTTGGAAGAAAGTTTTTATTTCCTTAGAACAAACTAGTACTTTCTCAGTTCAAGTTTAAATGATTTGTTTATCAGGTTCAAGCAGTTTCAACCATTTTTATTTAGTGGAGTAACTGCTATTTTCATTTCATCAGGAGTGGCCGAAATGATGCTCCACACGGGATATAGAGTAATTTTGGAATAAAGTTTTTGTTTCCTTAGAGCAAACTAGTACTTTTCAATTCAAGTTTAAACATGAAGTGTTTATAAGGTTAAAGCAGTTTCAACCTCTTTTATTATGCTGGATTTGACTGTGATGGTCTTTTCATCAGTTGTGGCCGAAAAGATGCTTCAGACGAGATACTGAGTATGTTTTTAGAATAAAGTTTTAATTTCATTAGGACAAACTCGTACTTTCACTATTCAAGTATCTACCCAGATAAATGTACACTAACACAACTATTGCTCACCCAAGGTGCTAAAAACACTGTGTTGCAGTTGCGAGGTTACAATTTGTATAGACTACAGAAGTGAAAGCCACAGGTGCATTAACAACATTTTCGCACTTTTCGAAACACAGCTTTTGCGTGACTCCTACCATGAGTCGTCAGAGACACTGCGTGCTCAGAGCAAAGATACCTCGGGAGCCACATGACCCAGTTGAAGACTGTTGTCGCCGGTCTTCTATGCCTGTCTACACAGGAGAGAAGAAACCTCAACAGCGAGTTGCTATGACACACTGATGGATATCAGTGCTCTCAGCCACACCACCACGTGGTCTCGCAGCTCTTTCACTCCTTTTCAGGAGAAGGAACATTGTCATTTTCCAGCACCTGACACATCAGCTCCCTCACTCTCTCCACCGGAGAGAACCAGGATGTTCTAGCTCAGATGACTCTGACCATTCCGATATCCCAAGGGTACCTGGTCTTTGGACCAGCCAGCTTGAGTCCCTTGCAGAGGACATAGAGCAGTTCGAACCAAACAACCCGGAGATTCGTGTAGCGGACAACCTGGTGGAGGTTGAACGCTGCCTCTTCAACCTGCCTCATCCTTCGTCCCGAGAGAAGCTTACGCTTCTCTGGAAGATGACATCCAGGAGTGTCCATGTTTACATAGAGTCCCTCCCATCTGCCATCAGAGACCATTACTCAGCCCTCTGTCATGCACTTAGGGAAGCAGGATCATCTGCACAATGATCCTGCCTCTGCAAACTTTGGTGCATTTACAATCACTCAAAAGGGGGCGGAGACTCCCAGATAGTATTTATAGGTGCCTAAGGGCTGCCTACTTCCAAGGCCACAATGCACCAGGATTGGACAAAGACCAGACTTTTAAGTCCCTCTTCGTTAACAACCTCCACAACAGTGTGTGGATCGATGTCGCCCTTTTCTGCAGGACCAAAACCCCACCATGAAAGACCTCCGCAAACATGCGCAGATGGTGTGGGAGCTGCACCACCGTTCAGGTGAAAACTATGATGGTGATGCAGGTGTCCTGAGGTCTCAGGTGAGGAGAGGTAAGTCTAAAAACCGAGGCTGAGGTCAGACTCAAAACAACTGGGATGCAGATGTCCCACAGTGGATTAAAACCTGCATCAGAGTGGTGAAGCAGCACCTGAACCCGCCTGGTAAGAAGGGACCTGGCTCCCCCTGACCGCATTGACTTGGCCCCTCCCCTCCGCACACAAAGTTCATTTTGGCAGGAGGAGGAGATCCAGGAGGTGAAAGAGGCCCATTTGACATTCTTGGGTAATCTTGGCTATGCCAACCACAGATACACTTCAGTGGTGGTAGGGGTTGTTGACACTCTCTCACTGCTTGGTACTGGGTCAGAAATCCCCCTCATGTGTTCAGACACCTTCGCACGGGTTGCTAGAACCACGCTTGCGCATGCCACTTAAGGAAAGCCACTTCAGGTGGAAGAGTGTAGCATAAACAACCGAGGCTTCACTCAGGACTTGCACCACATCACTCAATGTGTCTGGGTCAACAGCTTTCCAGGACATGTCAGCGACGCATCCCATCCACGTCACTGATCTGGACACAGAAGAACTGCTTATTGGTCAGGACATCCTAAACCGACTCGCTGCCACCAAACGGCGCCTTTGGTCCCAAGTCGTCAGCCCGACTCCCATTGGCTAAGAACTAGGCCACCCAGCTTCTAACAGCAATCGTTCAGCCAACCCACGGGTCCAAAATCTGACACCTGGTCAGATTAACGTGACCGCATTTCCACCTTTAGAGATGTTAACTGACAGTTCATTCCACAATCTTGAACTAATTCTCATCTCATTGACAATCTGCCTTCGTCCCTCACCAGCGACGACACGCATGACACAACTCTCCTCATTTCCACAACATAAACCATCACCAGCGCTCACCATGTTAACCTTGAACAGGTTCTTCAGGGTACAAAACCGAGCACCGAAGGTGACATGGTTGTGCAATGACTCAACCAGAGAATACAGACATTTCAGGTAAACAGACCATGTCTGTACCAGAAGAACCTTATTCAGGCTTCGAGTCAAAGACCGAGCAACGCTCTGCTGAGGCTCGCACTTTACCACAACAGAAACAAGGAGATGCATTTGTATGAGGAGGTCTCCCGCGATTATCACACGATCTTCGCAAGGGACTCGCACAAAAAGGGGGGGGGGGGGAGTCACAGACATCCACCCAGTGCGCGTCCCCACTGACTTCGAGGCACTGCCATCTTCTGAAACCCAGTACATACCCTTTCTAGCTGACGGGGTCAAGCGGTCCTGGTTCACTGGTTTGAAACAGCCTGCGCTCCAATCTCACACCTTCCCTGTTATTCAAGATTGTTATATCTAAAGAGAAACATAAATCAATTTAAATAACACTTTTTTTGGCATTAACTATTTCCAGTTTAGCTGGTGGTGGCCCAATGTCATTATTATTTGATAAATAACCAATTTATTCTAATGAATAATTTTTCATAAATAAATTATTTTTGATAAAATGTTGCTCCGTGCTCTTGTTTATCTTCCAACATGTGAGATGTTGTTGATGAATACACAGCACAGTTCCACAGCAACCAATGTGTTTTACACAGCCACTGTTCTTTGTGTCAACATGTAGGTCCAGAACACAACTAAAGACGATGTCTCTAGACATCCAGAAGACTTCCTCAGAAGAGCCTGAATGAAAGTTTTTTGAGACGTCTTTCCTGAACATTATATTAACGTCTGGTCTGGCCGTCACTGAAAACACGTTTCAAAAGAAACAGAACACGTCATCAGTCTACCACGGGACATACACAGAGAGTCAGTTTAGTATTACCATTAACATGCATTTAATTGGACTATGGAAGAAAACCAGAGAACCCTGAGGAAACACATGCACACACAAGTTAATTCCACAAACACCTCCAGGTGGATTTAAATCCACGATTTTCTGTCTGTAGCCATTGAGACAATTTGACCATTGTAATTGATAGAGCTGATAAAACCTTTATTTGGTATATAGTTGTAATCTCAATATGAAAGGTTGTAGAAATTAATCATGCCCAAAAACTCCTGCAGGGCCTTAACCGAGGCTGGACGAGGGAAATCTGTCACCGCTTGCACCTTAGAAGGCAATGGAATGGCACCCTGAGTTGAAATACGATGACCCAAAAAGTCAATCACAGGCAGACCAAACTGGCACTTAGCAGGGTTGACAATTAGGCCATGTTCCTCAAGGCCAGACCTGGGCATTTTAAGGCCCGCGGGCCAAATGCGGCCCGTGACCCGATTCTGACCGGCCCGCGAAAGGTTGCTTAGAATTAAGAAAACAAAAGCTTCTTTCGAATTTTAATGTGTGGACTAAAACCATCGGCTCTATAAATTAAAATGGAAATGCTTTTACTTTGAAGCCTGTTTATTTATGTACAGTGTACGTAACCTACGTACGTCGTATACGTAACCCGTAAAACAAGTCAAACAGTGCATGCAAGAGATGTCGGTGGAGAATCAAAAATGGCGGTGTTGCGGGCGCCGCCATACTTATTTACCGGTCGCCGCCATTTTGAAAATATGCGTACCGGAAGTGACGTTTACTGTAGCGAGATACAGGAAGTGACGTATCAGACCCCACGGAACGTCGGGAATTACGTTTTCGGAGGCCCACCCACCGGAAGTGACGTTGGAGGACCCACTCGCCGGAAAAAAAACTGTGCGCCGCGCTTCAAACGCACATTTGTTCCCATTGCATTGTTTTCTTCACACGTGTACTCGAAGCTCAACAGAGTAAAGGATTGTCTTCTGCTAAGGTAAATAATTGCATTTTTTTCTATGTGTAAAGTATCAGCCTGCACTAATAAGAACGAAATAGTAGGTGGAGTTATACCAGTATTTAGAGACTATGTTTATACTCGCACTGGAAGACCGGAGCCAGATCAGCTTCACAACCTTCCATGAGGGAACAGATATGTTCATCTCTCCCCAACTGTGTCAGTCTGTCCACATATCTGCTACTTTATTTCTCCGTCCAGACAACTCACAGTTTACTGTGTGCCTTCACTTATCACTCCTGCTAACTGCAGTTTCATCACAACATTTAGTTGCGTTTACGTCCTAAATGGCTGAATTTTGTCACGTGGGTGAAAAGCCTCAAAACGGTGTGCATCAGCCTGCACTAATAAGTAGGACATGGTTGATAGGTGTCATTATATCAGTATTAGTGAGAGGAAGAGTCGTTGTATAGTTATGTTGGGAGCAATTCAAGTAAGATCAGCTCAAAGTTTATGTTGCTCTTTTTTTTATCTTTGTTCCATGTGTTGGTTTATTTAGACCCGTACTGGTATTTTTTATCATACTGCATTATTGGATTTTTACAACCTGACTGGGATTTCTGTGTTATTATCAGAGCATCCAAATTAGAGAAAGTTTAATGGTTGTGAGGGAGATTGAATATCTTATATATAACATACTGCAATGAATCACTTGGATGCTTGTCAGTTTGCAATCATCAATGAGAGATCAGTACATTTGAACAAATACTAATGATTCTGATTTAAATATTTTTTCAGACGCAGTGTTCAATCAGAATGTCACGTCATCGTAGCAGCGAATGCGTGGGCATGGAGCATTCATATGCACACCCAACAATGCACACAGCATCTGTGCTGACCACGGATCCAGAGACCGTAAAGGAATTGAGTGTCGCATGTCTGCATGCAGAACACTCCTATGACTCATCAATCAAGTTTGAGATTTTTTATGTAACATAAGCTCAGTTTGTTTATTTTTATTCGTCTGTATTGCAACAGATCTTCGAGATGCTGAAAGAGATGGAGGAGGTCATGGAAATCAAGAAGGGGGACCTGAGACTCATCGATTACATTTTTGATGTTATGCTTCCAGAATTAAGATGATCAATCAATGGAGGACATCATAGAAGTAGTGGTCAATATTTTGTGTCTTTTGAAACCTATCTGCATGCACCTTGTCCATCTTTTTCAGATCATCATCAACATCCTGATGGCTGAAGGTCACACAAGGCTTCAAGCACAGGTCATCATAGCCAGTGGGAGAAAGTTCTAGCAAGCTCCTGTCGTCTGTGCTCTCATCCTCCCTGCCGGATGTCTATCAATATAGTGGTTTGAAGTCTCCTGTCCCAATTTTCAGAGTGTATCTTTTATCTATCTGTCTGTCCTCTCCTCTATCCTCTCACCCCAACCGGCCAGCAGAATGCCTCCACCTCTGAGTCTGGTTTCTGCAAAGATTTCTTCCTGTTAGAGGGACTTTTTCCCTTTCCACAGTCGCTCACGCTTGCTCATGTGGATTTGTTTGGTTTTGTCTTTAAAAGTGCTTTTAATATATAATAAAGAACAATGACGTGATTCATGGATGGTTTTATTCTTTTAAAGTTGTCAGAGGTACTTTTTGAAGGTTTGTCATGGACATTTACTCTGAAGTAACTACAGTTACTCTCCATTTTTGTAGTTAGTTTTGCTTAATGCACCACACATTGTCACTGCATGAATGAAGAAGGCAGATCAGTTTAGTAGCTGAACTCTACAGATGTGGTTCCAGCTGCAGTGTCTTGTTGAAATAGGTTCAGAGAGATATTGAATATGGAATATGATGGGGGGGGGATTCTCCCTCTTCAATCCACTTGGCTCTGGACCTTATAAACACTCTGAGCTCTATTCACATAATATCTACCTGGATGTTTCTCCAGTGTTCTTGTGCTTCTTCAAACTGAACATGATCCATGAAACCGTGACGTAACTGAAGCAGTGACATCAGTTGTCCTTTTAAATATGGCGGCGACCACAAACACGCATGGCGGCGGCCAAAAACAAGTATGTCGGTGCCCATAAGCCACCATTGTGATACCGCACTGGCGAGGTTTGCGTTTTGAGAGTAGTATGGCGCTGACCGTGAGTAATAATGGCGGCGTCCACAAACAAGCATGTCAGCGGCCGTACACCGCCATTTTTATACCGCACTGGCGAGGTTTCAAGTCTGGAGGAGCACGGTTGCATTGCGGATCATGTTCTCTGGCCTCCCACCGACAGTGACGCTGTAATTGTGCGTCGGAACAAAACATATTGCATGTAGTACTGCCTCCCACCAACAGTGGCGCTGGGGTGGTGATTCGGATCAAAATGGCCGAACAAGATGGCGGCGGTGGATTCCCCACCGACGGCTTCTCAGTGCATGTGATTGTCGCCCCTCAATGATGTACGGGCACGTCAAGAAAAGAAAGGTGGATGCTGAAGGCCGAAATTTCAAGAAGATTTGGAGCACTAAATATTTGTTTACTGAAGTCGGTGGTAAACCCGTCTGTTTAGTTTGTGGAGAGCACGTCGCCGTGTTTAAGGAGTACAATGTGAGTCGGCATTATGAGACAAAACACGCGGAGAAATACAGACACTTGGCGGAGGCTGAGAGAGCGCGAATATCAGAAGACTTGCTAGCAAAGCTAGCAAAACAACAAGGCTGTTTTAGCAAACTACACACAGCCCGGGATGCAGCGACCAAGACCAGCTTCGTTATATCCCACAAAATCGCTAAAAACAGCAAGCCGTTCTCGGATTGGCGAGTTTGTGAAAGAGTGCTTGGTGGGCTCTGCCGCGCTAATATGCCCTGAGAATAAAGAAGCATTTGAAAAAGTCCCGCTGTCCAGGCGAACCGTCACCAGAAGGGTGAAAGGAATCGCGGAGAATCTCGAATGTCAGCTCAAAAGTGGAGTTGAAAGTTTTGACTTTTTCTCTTTGGCTTTGGATGAGAGCTGTGGTGTCCGTGACACTGCCCAGTTACTGGTGTTTCTCCGGGGAATAAGGCAGGACTTCAAGATTACGGAGGAGCTGGCAGCATTGAGGTCAATAAAAGGAACGACAACGGGAAACGATCTGTTCAAGGAGGTCGATGCATGCATGGTCAAGCTTGGACTGAAATGGGACAAACTGGTAGGCGTCACTACTGATGGTTGTCCGAATATGACAGGAAAACATGTCGGACTTTTGAAACAGATCCAAGATAAAGTGACTGAACTCGGCACAGAGCATCATTTAGTGTTGATACATTGTATTATACATCAGCATGTACTGTGCAGGTCTGTGCTAAAACTTAACCATGTTATTGATGTTGTAACAAAAACGGTTAACTTTATCAGGGCACGAGCATTAAATCACAGGCAGTTTGTTGCACTTTTAGAGGAGCATGAGAATGAACATGGTGACATCAGTACCACACAGCTGTCAGATGGCTCAGTCTGGGCAAAGTGCTCAAAAGATTTTGGGACCTGAAAACAGAGATTCAAGAGTTTTGTGAGATGAAAGGCAAAAACATCCCCGAGCTTTCAGATATGAACTGGATGGCAGATTTTGCATTTGCTGTTGATGTGACGGCACTGATGAATGAACTGAGCACTAAACTGCAAGGCAAGGGCCTTTTCGTTCATGACATGCATAACCTGGTGAAGGCTTTTATGAGAAAGTTGCTGTTTCTTTCAAGTCAACTACAGAACAACACTCTCACTCACATGCAAACCCTTAAATAAGTCAGACCATCAGCTAATCATCTCTGCAGGTACTCATCCATGTTAGGAGATTTGCATGGTGAGTTTTTAAGGCGATTTGATGATTGTAAAAACATTGAGGATGAAATGCACCTGGTTTCCTCTCCCTTTGCCTGCAGAGTAGATGATGCACCCAGTGATGTTCAGCTGGAGCTCATTGACCTGCAGTCTGACACAGTACTGGCAGAGCACTTTAAGTCAGCATCACTGCTGGAGTTCTACTCATCTCTTAAGGAGGAGAACTTTCCAAACATGAGGAGACATGCTCAGAAGATGTTGGTTCTGTTTGGATCTACCTACATATGTGAACAAACATTCTCAGTAATGAAGTTGACCAAATCCAGGTTCAGATCCTCTCTTACTGATGATCATCTGTCAGCTGTGCTTCGCATCTCCACCTCAGACATTCAACCTGACTTTGATGCACTCGTTAAAGGGCAGCAAAGGCTAGATTTCTCTCACTGAACAAGAAAATACCCAAATGTGTGTTCACTATTACTTTTTATCTGCACAGCTTGGCAGTTTGACAGTCATAATGTGACATATCTTGTTAATGATATTTGGCATACAAAGACATTGTGATGTCTTAATAGAAAAAAGTGTTTTTGGTTAATGTAATTAAAAAAAGAGTTACAAATGTTTCATGTTTACAATTGTTTTGAATAGCTGCACTGAATAAAAACATTTTTTGTTAAAATAACCCTCACTTTCTCTTTACCTAATAATAACACAGACACTTACCAGCATGTGTAAACAATGCCATTTACTGCTTTCAATTTAGAAATAAAATTCATATGCAGAATAGAGTATAAACTTTTGGCAAGTTTCCGGAATAAATGTGAATGTTTGATGAGAGGCTGTATCTGGCAGCATGAATCACTCATTGAGTAAAAAGAAAAAAGTGATGGCACGTGTCGCCCCAATTAATCCCTAAAACACAAGAGCCTCTAAACGTATTGAGAACAGGTAGGAAGCATATTACGAGCTAATAAAACTAGTAAACAGAGTCCATGTGTGTATCAGTGAAAGTGAGCAGGTTTTATGTTTCTATGTTTCTTCAGGTGAGATGTCCAGTTCCTGGACGTTCACAGCACTTTCACGGCTGGGAGACATAGTTTGCATTGTACAGAGAGGTTAAGAGATTTCTCCGACTTTAAAACATAGTGATGAAAGCAACTGTCTGCAGAATCCATGGCAAAGCATGGATTGTCAGCCTGAAAGCGTCGGGAAGTGTCGCAATGCCAGTGCATGGCGCATGTGACAGCTGCATTTCTAGTTTATTCCATCTGATTTCTACTGTAATCCTGCTCAGTAATCCCAGTTTTTATCGAGCATACCTGTAACGAGATTACACATTTTTTTATGTACTGTAACAGATTACAGTTATATGTTTTTTGTATCCTAATTATGTAACACTGTTACATGTATTCCATGACTACCCAACCCTGGTTGCACCTAAACATGTGATACACACTCAGACCTTACTGAGACTTACTAAACTAAAGTTTTCTAGCTGTGCAATGACTTGAAGTAAAGCTCTGGTAAACAAGCTGCATGTAATGATGTTCATGTAGGTACAAACAGCCAGAAGAGTCTTTAGAGCCAGAAGTGGACAGACGAAATCACCTTGTACTGCAGGTGACAGGAGGAGCAGCAAGGTGGGCGAGATACAGGTTCTGGGAGATTCCCACAACACACTGTAGACAAAAGAAAAGTGTTAAATGCACAGGCTCCACAAGTTGAGAGACTCTTAAGATCAACACCAGGAGACACCAGATCACTTTGATTGATTGTGAGGACAACACACACGGAGTGAGGTGGTATTGAAAGGCTAATTGCAGGAGGAAAGGTTTGTTTTGTAGAATGGGTCTCTTGTATTAAATTCAATGTAATTTGGATCAAATGTCTTTGTTATTTTAAAAGCATGCTTTGTTGTGAGATGTAATTTAATTTAATCACAATAACCAGCCAAAGTATTTTCTATGTTTACTACGTTTAAAACTAAATGATCAACCATCTCAACAGTCATTGGTGGACATTTAATGTATATTTCATCACCTGAAGAGTCCAACTTTGCTTTACATCTTTAACTTATATACAAGTGAAATCACAGCTCTAAGTTCTTGTTACTGAATAGTCCCTAAACGGCTCACCTGTCTCTGGCTGTGAGGCCCTGTCCGGAGGGATGGATGAGCCCGATGAAACGTGGGCTCAGCCGTTGGTGGAGATTTCCACTCAACCCTTTGAAGCGCTGCTCCCACGTTCCTCCACTTGGACCATGGTTTAATCGAGGAAAATCGTGTCGATGCTGACTTGTGACTTGTAAACAGTGCGTGCACGAGGAGAACTGGGCTCGTTCATGTCTCTCGCACACGTTTTAGTAGGCGTTCCATCTCGGGAGCAGGTAGAGCTTTGCGTGCATTTTTCAAAAGGTGGAGAGGGCGGTTCTTTCCTAAAATTCGGGAAAATCCTACTGTACTCCTTTAAGATAGAGCTGCTCAGGCTGGTTTAATTGAGAAAAAAATCATGTTATTTTCTTAAGATAGAGGTGATCAGGCTGGTTTGATCTAGAAAATCACATTACTGTCTTTAGATAGAGCTGATCAGGCTGGTTTGATTTAGAAAATCACGTTACTGTCTCTAGATGGTGCTGCTCAGGCTGGTTTGATTTAGAAAATCACGTTACTGTCTCTAGATGGAGCTGCTCAGGCTGGTTTAATAAAAAAAAAAAAAACTGACTTTAGGTAGAGATGCTTAGTGTTGGAATTCGTTCCTGTGTTCCCCTGAATTCCTGCTTGTTCGTTTGATCCGGGAGAGGCAGGAACAGAGTTAATTTCTTCAATAGTGAATTTAATAATCACACAAACAAGAGATTACAAAAATACATATATCAGATTACATAATACGAGCTCAGACCGTTCTTCCTTGCAGACCCAAGTGTGCAGGCCAGGTTTACAATGAAGAAGGGCACAACTGCAACACGTGGTTCATATTTATACATTTGCATACACCACCTCAACCTCACATTGGTCGGTTCCTCGTGATGTATGCGTTGCTATAGTGAATTTGCTATTCCTTTGTTCCCAAAACTGCTTCAAACTGGTTCTTCTCAGAGCTTGACGTTCTGTGGGACAAAGTGACCTCTTATCTGTTGATCCAATCTTACCTTGACCATGTTTTTGCAAGTAGAGCACTGAGGAGACATCGCCAACCAACTTGGAATGTCCCTGAACATGGATTTATAGCTGTGTTTTCCCAACTTGGGCAGTGGGAGAAACCCCAGTAGTGTAGAAACACAACTGAATACAATATGTCCAGTTGTCACACAGAAAACAAATGTTCAACCACTATATTCCTTCAATTCCCCTTTTGACCTCTGACCCCAGAGGTCAATAATTAGTGTCAATACAGTATGAGACACTCTTCGTATAATAGAGGTCATATGTAAGCAAAATCAACAATCATATACTCAAATAGCAACATACAAAACTTTTAAACGGTGGTGACTCCCCCTTGAACTGCAACCTTGTCGTGGTGGGGGAGTTTGAGCACCCGAATGACCCTCGGAGCTATGTTGTCGGGGGACTTGCCCCTCCTGTGGGCCCACCACCTACAGAGGCTGCCGTAGGGGTTGGGTGCATTGTGGATTGGGGGGCAGTCGACGGCAGAGGCCTCGACGACCCGATCCCCAGCCACAGAATCTGGCTATTGGGACATGGAATGTGACCTCGCTGGGGGGGAAGGAGCCCGAGCTTGTGAGGGAGGCTGAGAGATACCGTCTAGATATAGTCGGGCTCGCCTCCACTTACAGCTTGGACTCCGGAACCCAGCTCCTCGACGGGGGCTGGATACTCCACTGCTCTGGAGTTACCCTCTCTCTCTGGAGTTGCCCTGTCTCTCGGCTGGCCTGGGAACGCCTTGGGGTGCCACCGGAAGAGCTGGAGGAAGTGTCTGGGGTGAGGGAAGTCTGAGCAGAGTTGCCTCCGCGACGCGGCCCCGGATAAGCGGCAGAAAATGGATGGATGGATGGATGGACTTGGCACGTCACATGAACAGAGAGGAGCGCTATTTCACCTCCTCCCTTGCTGTCGTCTACTTCTCTGTGTTCTTCTTACTTCGGTGGATTATTCCGCCCTTTATCGTGTGGAGCTGTCTCCTGGATCAGCCAATCCAGGGGCAACTTGCTTCAGATGGATGGAGGTCTCCTGAAGAGTGCGATGTGGTTCTCCCGCCAGAGTACACTGCGACAGATGGCACCGCATTGTTCCTCTTTTATCCAGGGTTCGACTAACGGCCGGACCCTCCTCTCCAGTACCCTGGAATAGACTTTCCTGGGGAGCCTTTGTCACTCAGCCGAACAGCGTGAGACGTCCTCTCGACGACCTTAAATCGACCCGTTCACCTGGGCTCGGACCACTTCCTCTTTATCACCCTGAGAAGTACCCAGGGGCTGGTGTTGAGGATCTCAGCCGAGTCCCCCCTGGCTGCCGGTCCCGGCAACATGTGCAGAGAAACGAGATTCCAGACATCTCAAAACTGCGTTGTCACATCTCTCACCTGAACATAGATTTTTCTCTTGTATAGATTTGGCTAATGCTTTTTTCTGTCTGCCACTGGCGGATCAGGTGAAACCACTGCAAACAGGTCCGACTTATTGCCGCCAATGCAAACCAAACTCCTGTTCCGGGAATACAAAGACCGAACAGCGCTTAACAAAGGGCCCCGGACTCCATGCTCCCGGAGCACCCCCCCACAGGATGTCTCAGGGGACGCGGTCGAACGCCTTCTCAAGATCCAGAAAACACATGTGGACTGGTTGGGCAAACTCCCATGAACCCTCAAGCAGCTGGTGGAGGGTATAGAGCTGGTCCAGTGTTCCACGACCAGAATGAAAACCGCATTATTCCTCTTGGATCCAAGGTTTGACTAACGGCCGGACCCTCCACTCCAGTACACTGGAATAGACTTTCCTGGGGAGGCTAAGTTTGAGTGTGTAGTTGGAACACACCCTCCGATCCCCCTCCTTGAAGAGAGGGACCACGACCCCATTCTGCCTGTCCAGAGGTACCGTCCCCGCGTCACGCGATGTTGCAGGGATGAAGGGCCCAGGACTCCATGCTCCTGGAGCATGGAGTCGGTTTGCCAGAATTTCCTCGGGGCAGACCGAAAGTCCTCTTCCATGGCCTCTCCAAACTCCTCCCAGACCCGAGTTATTGCCTCCACCACAGCCATGAACTATGGGTCATGACCGAAAGAACGAGATCCCGGATACAAGCGGTTGAAGTGAGCTTCCTGCGTAGGGTGGCTGAGCGCACCCTTAGAGATAGGATGAGGAGCTTGAGAGTTGGTTTTTAGAATAAAGTTTGTATTTTACTAGACCATAGTCGTACTTTCACTATTCAAGTTTAAACATGAAGTGTTTATCAGGTTGAAGCAGTTTCATTATGCTGGATTTGACTGCTTATGGTCTTCTCATCAGTTGTGGCCGAAAAAATGCTTCAGACGAGATACTGAGTGTGTTTTTAGAATAAAGTTTGTATTTCACGAAACATACTAAACTCTCACTATTCAACTTTTAAATGATGTGTTTATCAGGTTCAAGCAGTTTCAACCAGTTTTATTTAGTGGAGTAACTGCTATTTTCATTTCATCAGTAGTGGCCGAAATGGTGCTCCTCACGGGATATAGAGTGATTTGGGAATAAAGTTTTTATTTCATTAGAACAAACTAGTAGTTTCTCAATTCAAGTTTAAACATGATGGAGTTAGCAGTCGCAAGTACTTTCAAACAATTATATTTAGTGGAGTAACTGCTATTTTCATTTCATCAGTAGTGGCCGAAATGATGCTCCTCACGGGATATAGAGTGATTTTGGAATAAAGTTTTTATTTCATTAGAACAAACTAGTACTTTCTCAATTCAAAGTTAAATGATGTGTTTATCAGGTTCAAGCAGTTTCAACCAGTTTTATTTAGTGGAGTAACTGCTATTTTCATTTCATCAGTAGTGGCCGAAATGATGATCCTCACGGGATATAGAGTGATTTTGGAATAAAGTTTTTATTTCATTAGAACAAACTAGTACTTTCTCAATTCAAGGTTAAATGATGTGTTTATCAGGTTCAAGCAGTTTCAACCAGTTTTATTTAGTGGAGTAACTGCTATTTTCATTTCATCAGTAGTGGCCGAAATGATGCTCCTCACGGGATATAGAGTGATTTTGGAATAAAGTTTTTATTTCATTAGAACAAACTAGTACTTTCTCAATTCAAGTTTAAATGATGTGTTTATCAGGTTCAAGCAGTTTCAACCAGTTTTATTTAGTGGAGTAACTGCTATTTTCATTTCATCAGTAGTGGCCGAAATGATGCTCCTCACGGGATAGAGAGTGATTTTGGAATAAAGTTTTTATTTCATTAGAACAAACTAGTACTTTCTCAATTCAAGGTTAAATGATGTGTTTATCAGGTTCAAGCAGTTTCAACCAGTTTTATTTAGTGGAGTAACTGCTATTTTCATTTCATCAGTAGTGGCCGAAATGATGCTCCTCACGGGATATAGAGTGATTTTGGAATAAAGTTTTTATTTCATTAGAACAAACTAGTACTTTCTCAATTCAAGTTTAAATGATGTGTTTATCAGGTTCAAGCAGTTTCAACCAGTTTTATTTAGTGGAGTAACTGCTATTTTCATTTCATCAGTAGTGGCCGAAATGATGCTCCTCACGGGATAGAGAGTGATTTTGGAATAAAGTTTTTATTTCATTAGAACAAACTAGTACTTTCTCAATTCAAGGTTAAATGATGTGTTTATCAGGTTCAAGCAGTTTCAACCAGTTTTATTTAGTGGAGTAACTGCTATTTTCATTTCATCAGTAGTGGCCGAAATGATGCTCCTCACGGGATATAGAGTGATTTTGGAATAAAGTTTTTATTTCATTAGAACAAACTAGTACTTTCTCAATTCAAGGTTAAATGATGTGTTTATCAGGTTCAAGCAGTTTCAACCAGTTTTATTTAGTGGAGTAACTGCTATTTTCATTTCATCAGTAGTGGCCGAAATGATGCTCCTCACGGGATATAGAGTGATTTTGGAATAAAGTTTTTATTTCATTAGAACAAACTAGTACTTTCTCAATTCAAGTTTAAATGATGTGTTTATCAGGTTCAAGCAGTTTCAACCAGCTTTATTTAGTGGAGTAACTGCTATTTTCATTTCATCAGTAGTGGCCGAAATGATGCTCCTCACGGGATATAGAGTGATTTTGGAATAAAGTTTTTATTTCATTAGAACAAACTAGTACTTTCTCAATTCAAGGTTAAATGATGTGTTTATCAGGTTCAAGCAGTTTCAACCAGTTTTATTTAGTGGAGTAACTGCTATTTTCATTTCATAAGTAGTGGCCGAAATGATGCTCCTCACGGGATATAGAGTGATTTTGGAATAAAGTTTTTATTTCATTAGAACAAACTAGTACTTTCTCAATTCAAGGTTAAATGATGTGTTTATCAGGTTCAAGCAGTTTCAACCAGTTTTATTTAGTGGAGTAACTGCTATTTTCATTTCATCAGTAGTGGCCGAAATGATGCTCCTCACGGGATATAGAGTGATTTTGGAATAAAGTTTTTATTTCATTAGAACAAACTAGTACTTTCTCAATTCAAGTTTAAATGATGTGTTTATCAGGTTCAAGCAGTTTCAACCAGTTTTATTTAGTGGAGTAACTGCTATTTTCATTTCATCAGTAGTGGCCGAAATGATGCTCCTCACGGGATATAGAGTGATTTTGGAATAAAGTTTTTATTTCATTAGAATAAACTAGTACTTTCTCAATTCAAGGTTAAATGATGTGTTTATCAGGTTCAAGCAGTTTCAACCAGTTTTATTTAGTGGAGTAACTGCTATTTTCATTTCATCAGGAGTGGCCGAAATGATGCTCCACACGGGATATTGAGTAATTTTGGAAGAAAGTTTTTATTTCATTAGAACAAAGTAGTACTTTCTCAATTCAAGTTAAAATGATGTGTTTATCAGGTTCAAGCAGTTTCAACCAGTTTTATTTAGTGGAGTAACTGCTCTTTTCATTTCATCAGTAGTGGCCGAAATGATGCTCCTCACGGGATATAGAGTGATTTTGGAACAAAGTTTTTATTTCATTAGAACAAACTAGTACTTTCTCAATTCAAGTTTAAATGATGTGTTTATCAGGTTCAAGCAGTTTCAATCAGTTTTATTTAGTGGAGTAACTGCTATTTTCATTTCATCAGGAGTGGCCGAAATGATGCTCCACACGGGATATAGAGTAATTTTGGAATAAAGTTTTTATTTCATTAGAACAAACTAGTACTTTCTCAATTCAAGGTTAAATGATGTGTTTATCAGGTTCAAGCAGTTTCAACCAGTTTTATTTAGTGGAGTAACTGCTCTTTTCATTTCATCAGTAGTGGCCGAAATGATGCTCCTCACGGGATATAGAGTGATTTTGGAATAAAGTTTTTATTTCCTTAGAACAAACTAGTACTTTTTCAATTCAAGTTTAAACATGAAGTGTTTATAAGGTTAAAGCAGTTTCAACCTCTTTTATTATGCTGGATTTGACTGTTATGGTCTTTTCATCAGTTGTGGCCGAAAAGATGCTTCAGACGAGATACTGAGTATGTTTTTCGAATAAAGTTTTAATTTTATTAGGACAAACTCGTACTTTCACTATTCAAGTATCTACCCAGATAAATGTACACTAACACAACTATTGCTCACCCAAGGTGCTAAAAACACTGTGTTGCAGCTGCGAGGTTACAATTTGTATAGACTACAGAAGTGAAAGCCACAGGTGCATTAACAACATTTTCGCACTTTTCGAAACACAGCTTTTGCGTGACTCCTACCATGAGTCGTCAGAGACACTGCGTGCTCAGAGCAAAGATACCTCGGGAGCCACATGACCCAGTTGAAGACTGTTGTCGCCGGTCTTCTATGCCTGTCTACACAGGAGAGAAGAAACCTCAACAGCGAGTTGCTATGACACACTGATGGATATCAGTGCTCTCAGCCACACCACCACGTGGTCTCGCAGCTCTTTCACTCCTTTTCAGGAGAAGGAACATTGTCATTTTCCAGCACCTGACAGTGCTATCAGCTCCCTCACTCTCTCCACCGGAGAGAACCAGGATGTTCTAGCTCAGATGACTCTGACCATTCCGATATCCCAAGGGTACCTGGTCTTTGGACCAGCCAGCTTGAGTCCCTTGCAGAGGACATAGAGCAGTTCGAACCAAACAACCCGGAGATTCGTGTAGCGGACAACCTGGTGGAGGTTGAACGCTGCCTCTTCAACCTGCCTCATCCTTCGTCCCGAGAGAAGCTTACGCTTCTCTGGAAGATGACATCCAGGAGTGTCCATGTTTACATAGAGTCCCTCCCATCTGCCATCAGAGACCATTACTCAGCCCTCTGTCATGCACTTAGGGAAGCAGGATCATCTGCACAATGATCCTGCCTCTGCAAACTTTGGTGCATTTACAATCACTCAAAAGGGGGCGGAGACTCCCAGATAGTATTTATAGGTGCCTAAGGGCTGCCTACTTCCAAGGCCACAATGCACCAGGATTGGACAAAGACCAGACTTTTAAGTCCCTCTTCGTTAACAACCTCCACAACAGTGTGTGGATCGATGTCGCCCTTTTCTGCAGGACCAAAACCCCACCATGAAAGACCTCCGCAAACATGCGCAGATGGTGTGGGAGCTGCACCACCGTTCAGGTGAAAACTATGATGGTGATGCAGGTGTCCTGAGGTCTCAGGTGAGGAGAGGTAAGTCTAAAAACCGAGGCTGAGGTCAGACTCAAAACAACTGGGATGCAGATGTCCCACAGTGGATTAAAACCTGCATCAGAGTGGTGAAGCAGCACCTGAACCCGCCTGGTAAGAAGGGACCTGGCTCCCCCTGACCGCATGACTTGGCCCCTCCCCTCCGCACACAAAGTTCATTTTGGCAGGAGGAGGAGATCCAGGAGGTGAAAGAGGCCCATTTGACATTCTTGGGTAATCTTGGCTATGCCAACCACAGATACACTTCAGTGGTGGTAGGGGTTGTTGACACTCTCTCACTGCTTGGTACTGGGTCAGAAATCCCCCTCATGTGTGTACCAGAAGAACCTTATTCAGGCTTCGAGTCAAAGACCGAGCAACGCTCTGCTGAGGCTCGCACTTTACCACAACAGAAACAAGGAGATGCATTTGTATGAGGAGGTCTCCCGCGATTATCACACGATCTTCGCAAGGGACTCGCACAAAAAGGGGGGGGGGGAGTCACAGACATCCACCCAGTGCGCGTCCCCACTGACTTCGAGGCACTGCCATCTTCTGAAACCCAGTACATACCCTTTCTAGCTGACGGGGTCAAGCGGTCCTGGTTCACTGGTTTGAAACAGCCTGCGCTCCAATCTCACACCTTCCCTGTTATTCAAGATTGTTATATCTAAAGAGAAACATAAATCAATTTAAATAACACTTTTTTTGGCATTAACTATTTCCAGTTTAGCTGGTGGTGGCCCAATGTCATTATTATTTGATAAATAACCAATTTATTCTAATGAATAATTTTTCATAAATAAATTATTTTTGATAAAATGTTGCTCCGTGCTCTTGTTCATCTTCCAACATGTGAGATGTTGTTGATGAATACACAGCACAGTTCCACAGTAACCAATGTGTTTTACACAGCCACTGTTCTTTGTGTCAACATGTAGGTCCAGAACACAACTAAAGACGATGTCTCTAGACATCCAGAAGACTTCCTCAGAAGAGCCTGAATGAAAGTTTTTTGAGACGTCTTTCCTGAACATTATATTGACGTCTGGTCTGGCCGTCACTGAAAACACGTTTCAAAAGAAACAGAACACGTCATCAGTCTACCACGGGACATACACAGAGAGTCAGTTTAGTATTACCATTAACATGCATTTAATTGGACTATGGAAGAAAACCAGAGAACCCTGAGGAAACACATGCACACACAAGTTAATTCCACAAACACCTCCAGGTGGATTTAAATCCACGATTTTCTGTCTGTAGCCATTGAGACAATTTGACCATTGTAATTGATAGAGCTGATAAAACCTTTATTTGGTATATAGTTGTAATCTCAATATGAAAGGTTGTAGAAATTAATCATGCCCAAAAACTCCTGCAGGGCCTTAACCGAGGCTGGACGAGGGAAATCTGTCACCGCTTGCACCTTAGAAGGCAATGGAATGGCACCCTGAGTTGAAATACGATGACCCAAAAAGTCAATCACAGGCAGACCAAACTGGCACTTAGCAGGGTTGACAATTAGGCCATGTTCCTCAAGGCCAGACCTGGGCATTTTAAGGCCCGCGGGCCAAATGCGGCCCGTGACCCGATTCTGACCGGCCCGCGAAAGGTTGCTTAGAATTAAGAAAACAAAAGCTTCTTTCGAATTTTAATGTGTGGACTAAAACCATCGGCTCTATAAATTAAAATGGAAATGCTTTTACTTTGAAGCCTGTTTATTTATGTACAGTGTACGTAACCTACGTACGTCGTATACGTAACCCGTAAAACAAGTCAATCAGTGCATGCAAGAGATGTCGGTGGAGAATCAAAAATGGCGGTGTTGCGGGCGCCGCCATACTTATTTACCGGTCGCCGCCATTTTGAAAATATGCGTACCGGAAGTGACGTTTACTGTAGCGAGATACAGGAAGTGACGTATCAGACCCCGCGGAACGTCGGGAATTACGTTTTCGGAGGCCCACCCACCGGAAGTGACGTTGGAGGACCCACTCGCCGGAAAAAAAACTGTGCGCCGCGCTTCAAACGCACATTTGTTCCCATTGCATTGTTTTCTTCACACGTGTACTCGAAGCTCAACAGAGTAAAGGATTGTCTTCTGCTAAGGTAAATAATTGCATTTTTTTCTATGTGTAAAGTATCAGCCTGCACTAATAAGAACGAAATAGTAGGTGGAGTTATACCAGTATTTAGAGACTATGTTTATACTCGCACTGGAAGACCGGAGCCAGATCAGCTTCACAACCTTCCATGAGGGAACAGATATGTTCATCTCTCCCCAACTGTGTCAGTCTGTCCACATATCTGCTGCTTTATTTCTCCGTCCAGACAACTCACAGTTTACTGTGTGCCTTCACTTATCACTCCTGCTAACTGCAGTTTCATCACAACATTTAGTTGCGTTTACGTCCTAAATGGCTGAATTTTGTCACGTGGGTGAAAAGCCTCAAAACGGTGTGCATCAGCCTGCACTAATAAGTAGGACATGGTTGATAGGTGTCATTATATCAGTATTAGTGAGAGGAAGAGTCGTTGTATAGTTATGTTGGGAGCAATTCAAGTAAGATCAGCTCAAAGTTTATGTTGCTCTTTTTTTATCTTTGTTCCATGTGTTGGTTTATTTAGACCCGTACTGGTATTTTTTATCATACTGCATTACTGGATTTTTACAACCTGACTGGGATTTCTGTGTTATTATCAGAGCATCCAAATTAGAGAAAGTTTAATGGTTGTGAGGGAGATTGAATATCTTATATATAACATACTGCAATGAATCACTTGGATGCTTGTCAGTTTGCAATCATCAATGAGAGATCAGTACATTTGAACAAATACTAATGATTCTGATTTAAATATTTTTTCAGACGCAGTGTTCAATCAGAATGTCACGTCATCGTAGCAGCGAATGCGTGGGCATGGAGCATTCATATGCACACCCAACAATGCACACAGCATCTGTGCTGACCACGGATCCAGAGACCGTAAAGGAATTGAGTGTCGCATGTCTGCATGCAGAACACTCCTATGACTCATCAATCAAGTTTGAGATTTTTTATGTAACATAAGCTCAGTTTGTTTATTTTTATTCGTCTGTATTGCAACAGATCTTCGAGATGCTGAAAGAGATGGAGGAGGTCATGGAAATCAAGAAGGGGGACCTGAGACTCATCAATTACATTTTTTATGTTATGCTTCCAGAATTAAGATGATCAATCAATGGAGGACATCATAGAAGTAGTGGTCAATATTTTGTGTCTTTTGAAACCTATCTGCATGCACCTTGTCCATCTTTTTCAGATCATCATCAACATCCTGATGGCTGAAGGTCACACAAGGCTTCAAGCACAGGTCATCATAGCCAGTGGGAGAAAGTTCTAGCAAGCTCCTGTCGTCTGTGCTCTCATCCTCCCTGCCGGATGTCTATCAATATAGTGGTTTGAAGTCTCCTGTCCCAATTTTCAGAGTGTATCTTTTATCTATCTGTCTGTCCTCTCCTCTATCCTCTCACCCCAACCGGCCAGCAGAATGCCTCCACCTCTGAGTCTGGTTTCTGCAAAGATTTCTTCCTGTTAGAGGGACTTTTTCCCTTTCCACAGTCGCTCACGCTTGCTCATGTGGATTTGTTTGGTTTTGTCTTTAAAAGTGCTTTTAATATATAATAAAGAACAATGACGTGATTCATGGATGGTTTTATTCTTTTAAAGTTGTCAGAGGTACTTTTTGAAGGTTTGTCATGGACATTTACTCTGAAGTAACTACAGTTACTCTCCATTTTTGTAGTTAGTTTTGCTTAATGCACCACACATTGTCACTGCATGAATGAAGAAGGCAGATCAGTTTAGTAGCTGAACTCTACAGATGTGGTTCCAGCTGCAGTGTCTTGTTGAAATAGGTTCAGAGAGATATTGAATATGGAATATGATGGGGGGGGGGGGATTCTCCCTCTTCAATCCACTTGGCTCTGGACCTTATAAACACTCTGAGCTCTATTCACATAATATCTACCTGGATGTTTCTCCAGTGTTCTTGTGCTTCTTCAAACTGAACATGATCCATGAAACCGTGACGTAACTGAAGCAGTGACATCAGTTGTCCTTTTAAATATGGCGGCGACCACAAACACGCATGGCGGCGGCCAAAAACAAGTATGTCGGTGCCCATAAGCCACCATTGTGATACCGCACTGGCGAGGTTTGCGTTTTGAGAGTAGTATGGCGCTGACCGTGAGTAATAATGGCGGCGTCCACAAACAAGCATGTCAGCGGCCGTACACCGCCATTTTTATACCGCACTGGCGAGGTTTCAAGTCTGGAGGAGCATGGTTGCATTGCGGATCATGTTCTCTTGCCTCCCACCGACAGTGACGCTGTAATTGTGCGTCGGAACAAAACATATTGCATGTAGTACTGCCTCCCACCAACAGTGGCGCTGGGGTGGTGATTCGGATCAAAATGGCCGAACAAGATGGCGGCGGTGGATTCCCCACCGACGGCTTCTCAGTGCATGTGATTGTCGCCCCTCAATGATGTACGGGCACGTCAAGAAAAGAAAGGTGGATGCTGAAGGCCGAAATTTCAAGAAGATTTGGAGCACTAAATATTTGTTTACTGAAGTCGGTGGTAAACCCGTCTGTTTAGTTTGTGGAGAGCACGTCGCCGTGTTTAAGGAGTACAATGTGAGTCGGCCTTATGAGACAAAACACGCGGAGAAATACAGACACTTGGCGGAGGCTGAGAGAGCGCGAATATCAGAAGACTTGCTAGCAAAGCTAGCAAAACAACAAGGCTGTTTTAGCAAACTACACACAGCCCGGGATGCAGCGACCAAGACCAGCTTCGTTATATCCCACAAAATCGCTAAAAACAGCAAGCCGTTCTCGGATTGGCGAGTTTGTGAAAGAGTGCTTGGTGGGCTCTGCCGCGCTAATATGCCCTGAGAATAAAGAAGCATTTGAAAAAGTCCCGCTGTCCAGGCGAACCGTCACCAGAAGGGTGAAAGGAATCGCGGAGAATCTCGAATGTCAGCTCAAAAGTGGAGTTGAAAGTTTTGACTTTTTCTCTTTGGCTTTGGATGAGAGCTGTGGTGTCCGTGACACTGCCCAGTTACTGGTGTTTCTCCGGGGAATAAGGCAGGACTTCAAGATTACGGAGGAGCTGGCAGCATTGAGGTCAATAAAAGGAACGACAACGGGAAACGATCTGTTCAAGGAGGTCGATGCATGCATGGTCAAGCTTGGACTGAAATGGGACAAACTGGTAGGCATCACTACTGATGGTTGTCCGAATATGACAGGAAAATATGTCGGACTTTTGAAACAGATCCAAGATAAAGTGACTGAACTCGGCACAGAGCATCATTTAGTGTTGATACATTGTATTATACATCAGCATGTACTGTGCAGGTCTGTGCTAAAACTTAACCATGTTATTGATGTTGTAACAAAAACGGTTAACTTTATCAGGGCACGAGCATTAAATCACAGGCAGTTTGTTGCACTTTTAGAGGAGCATGAGAATGAACATGGTGACATCATGTACCACACAGCTGTCAGATGGCTCAGTCCGGGCAAAGTGCTCAAAAGATTTTGGGACCTGAAAACAGAGATTCAAGAGTTTTGTGAGATGAAAGGCAAAAACATCCCCGAGCTTTCAGATATGAACTGGATGGCAGATTTTGCATTTGCTGTTGATGTGACGGCACTGATGAATGAACTGAGCACTAAACTGCAAGGCAAGGGCCTTTTCGTTCATGACATGCATAACCTGGTGAAGGCTTTTATGAGAAAGTTGCTGTTTCTTTCAAGTCAACTACAAAACAACACTCTCACTCACATGCAAACCCTTAAATAAGTCAGACCATCAGCCAATCATCTCTGCAGGTACTCATCCATGTTAGGAGATTTGCATGGTGAGTTTTTAAGGCGATTTGATGATTGTAAAAACATTGAGGATGAAATGCACCTGGTTTCCTCTCCCTTTGCCTGCAGAGTAGATGATGCACCCAGTGATGTTCAGCTGGAGCTCATTGACCTGCAGTCTGACACAGTACTGGCAGAGCACTTTAAGTCAGCATCACTGCTGGAGTTCTACTCATCTCTTAAGGAGGAGAACTTTCCAAACATGAGGAGACATGCTCAGAAGATGTTGGTTCTGTTTGGATCTACCTACATATGTGAACAAACATTCTCAGTAATGAAGTTTACCAAATCCAGGTTCAGATCCTCTCTTACTGATGATCATCTGTCAGCTGTGCTTCGCATCTCCACCTCAGACATTCAACCTGACTTTGATGCACTCGTTAAAGGGCAGCAAAGGCTAGATTTCTCTCACTGAACAAGAAAATACCCAAATGTGTGTTCACTATTACTTTTTGTCTGCACAGCTTGGCAGTTTGACAATCATAATGTGACATATCTTGTTAATGATATTTGGCATACAAAGACATTGTGATGTCTTAATAGAAAAAAGTGTTTTTGGTTAATGTAATTAAAAAAAGAGTTACAAATGTTTCATGTTTACAATTGTTTTGAATAACTGCACTGAATAAAAACATTTTTTGTTAAAATAACCCTCACTTTCTCTTTACCTAATAATAACACAGACACTTACCAGCATGTGTAAACAATGCCATTTACTGCTTTCAATTTAGAAATAAAATTCATATGCAGAATAGAGTTTAAACTTTTGGCAAGGCCCTCCACAATATTTTCTGCTTCTCATTTGGCCCCTTCGGAAAAATAATTGCCCACCCCTGCTCAAGGCGCTGAAAAACTTGCTTTAGGTGTGAAAAATGCTCCTCAACTGAAGAACTAGCCACCAAGATGTCGTCCAGGTAAACAGAAACGAAAGCGAGGTCGCGCAGCACAGAGTCCATCAACCTCTGAAAAGCCGTGCCTCTACTCTTGCCTGGCCATAATAAAACATAAAAAAATGACAAGAAAGAATAGAAAGTGTCATCTGCTCAGTGTATTGACACATCTTATACACAGCAGACACAAATTGCACTTAACAAGTTTTGAACTATCAAAACTCAGTAACCAATCAGGTGTCTAACATTGATTTTTTTTTTTTAGAGAATCAAAACCACAATACAAATAAAGCTTTCAATTTCTATTCAAGAAAATGTGCCCATCTTTTCTAAAACTCTCTCTCTCTCTCTCTCTCTCTCTCTCTCTCTCGCCCCGTTTCCTCATTAGTTTTAATGTTGGTTTTTTTCCGGAATAAATGTGAATGTTTGATGAGAGGCTGTATCTGGCAGCATGAATCACTCATTGAGTAAAAAGAAAAAAGTGATGGCACGTGTCGCCCCAATTAATCCCTAAAACACAAGAGCCTCTAAACGTATTGAGAACAGGTAGGAAGCATATTACGAGCTAATAAAACTAGTAAACAGAGTCCATGTGTGTATCAGTGAAAGTGAGCAGGTTTTATGTTTCTATGTTTCTTCAGGTGAGATGTCCAGTTCCTGGACGTTCACAGCACTTTCACGGCTGGGAGACATAGTTTGCATTGTACAGAGAGGTTAAGAGATTTCTCCGACTTTAAAACATAGTGATGAAAGCAACTGTCTGCAGAATCCATGGCAAAGCATGGATTGTCAGCCTGAAAGCGTCGGGAAGTGTCGCAATGCCAGTGCATGGCGCATGTGACAGCTGCATTTCTAGTTTATTCCATCTGATTTCTACTGTAATCCTGCTCAGTAATCCCAGTTTTTATCGAGCATACCTGTAACGAGATTACACATTTTTTTATGTACTGTAACAGATTACAGTTATATGTTTTTTGTATCCTAATTATGTAACACTGTTACATGTATTCCATGACTACCCAACCCTGGTTGCACCTAAACATGTGATACACACTCAGACCTTACTGAGACTTACTAAACTAAAGTTTTCTAGCTGTGCAATGACTTGAAGTAAAGCTCTGGTAAACAAGCTGCATGTAATGATGTTCATGTAGGTACAAACAGCCAGAAGAGTCTTTAGAGCCAGAAGTGGACAGACGAAATCACCTTGTACTGCAGGTGACAGGAGGAGCAGCAAGGTGGGCGAGATACAGGTTCTGGGAGATTCCAACAACACACTGTAGACAAAAGAAAAGTGTTAAATGCACAGGCTCCACAAGTTGAGAGACTCTTAAGATCAACACCAGGAGACACCAGATCACTTTGATTGATTGTGAGGACAACACACACGGAGTGAGGTGGTATTGAAAGGCTAATTGCAGGAGGAAAGGTTTGTTTTGTAGAATGGGTCTCTTGTATTAAATTCAATGTAATTTGGATCAAATGTCTTTGTTATTTTATTTTAAAAGCATGTTTTGTTGTGAGATGTAATTTAATTTAATCACAATAACCAGCCAAAGTATTTTCTATGTTTACTACGTTTAAAACTAAATGATCAACCATCTCAACAGTCATTGGTGGACATTTAATGTATATTTCATCACCTGAAGAGTCCAACTTTGCTTTACATCTTTAACTTATATACAAGTGAAATCACAGCTCTAAGTTCTTGTTACTGAATAGTCCCTAAACGGCTCACCTGTCTCTGGCTGTGAGGCCCTGTCCGGAGGGATGGATGAGCCCGATGAAACGTGGGCTCAGCCGTTGGTGGAGATTTCCACTCAACCCTTTGAAGCGCTGCTCCCACGTTCCTCCACTTGGACCATGGTTTAATCGAGGAAAATCATGTCACACTGAAAAAACAATTCTGTCATTTCATTTTTGAGTGTACTTTTTTAAGATAGAGCTTCTCAGGCTGGTTTAATCAAGTAAAATCATGTTACTGTCTTAAAGGTGCACAGGAGGATTTTCTTTTTCCGGGTGGATCATCAAGACTATTGGTACTCCCAACTGTCAATCATTCTGGTGATATATTACGCAAGGCCGTCGTATGTGCTCGTCCCCAGGTAGCGTGGATCTATTAGTTTTCACTTTCTGCGCATGCGCGCTTTCAGGTGTATATGGTGAGCTACGCCTTCAGCGAGCTCGCAGTTCTCACCGGGTACTTTGAAAATGGCAGAGGGTCGCAAAAGAGAAAAAGTGTCTTCGAAGTGTATGAGAAGAAGAGAAAGGCTTCGGAAGAGAGAAACAAGACCAGAGTGTTTTTGGGAGATTCTTTCACACGATGGCGTGCGCTGAAAGCCCAGGTTGGGCTTCCCACTGATGCTTCAGTCGCGAAGTTTCTACTCGACAGGTAAAGTTTGGCATTCTATTTGGAGAAATCCATTTCAAATCACTTCCAGTAAAAGTTATCTATGTCTATATTGTAACTTTCCAGGGTTGATTAGTGGAAAAAGTTCAAATCTTCTTGTAAAGTGAGCTTGTGTAAGCGATGCTGACTTGTGACTTGTAAACAGTGCGTGCACGAGGAGAACTGGGCTCGTTCATGTCTCTCGCACACGTTTTAGTAGGCGTTCCATCTCGGGAGCAGGTAGAGCTTTGCGTGCATTTTTCAAAAGGTGGAGAGGGCGGTTCTTTCCTAAAATTCGGGAAAATCCTACTGTACTCCTTTAAGATAGAGCTGCTCAGGCTGGTTTAATTGAGAAAAAAATCATGTTATTTTCTTAAGATAGAGCTGCTCAGGCTGGTTTAATCCAGACAAATTGTGTTACTGCCTTTAGATAGAGCTGATCAGGCTGGTTTGATCTAGAAAATCACATTACTGTCTTTAGATAGAGCTGATCAGGCTGGTTTGATTTAGAAAATCACGTTACTGTCTCTAGATGGTGCTGCTCAGGCTGGTTTGATTTAGAAAATCACGTTACTGTCTCTAGATGGTGCTGCTCAGGCTGGTTTGATTTAGAAAATCACGTTACTGTCTCTAGATGGTGCTGCTCAGGCTGGTTTGATTTAGAAAATCACTTTACTGTCTCTAGATGGAGCTGCTCAGGCTGGTTTAATAAAAAAAACAAAAAACTGACTTTAGGTAGAGATGCTTAGTGTTGGAATTCGTTCCTGTGTTCCCCTGAATTCCTGCTTGTTCGTTTGATCCGGGAGAGGCAGGAACAGAGTTAATTTCTTCAATAGTGAATTTAATAATCACACAAACAAGAGATTACAAAAATACATATATCAGATTACATAATACGAGCTCAGACCATTCTTCCTTGCAGACCCAAGTGTGCAGGCCAGGTTTACAATGAAGAAGGGCACAACTGCAACACGTGGTTCATATATATACATTTGCATACACCACCTCAACCTCACATTGGTCGGTTCCTCGTGATGTATGCGTTGCTATAGTGAATTTGCTATTCCTTTGTTCCCAAAACTGCTTCAAACTGGTTCTTCTCAGAGCTTGACGTTCTGTGGGACAAAGTGACCTCTTATCTGTTGATCCAATCTTACCTTGACCATGTTTTTGCAAGTAGAGCACTGAGGAGACATCGCCAACCAACTTGGAATGTCCCTGAACATGGATTTATAGCTGTGTTTTCCCAACTTGGGCAGTGGGAGAAACCCCAGTAGTGTAGAAACACAACTGAATACAATATGTCCAGTTGTCACACAGAAAACAAATGTTCAACCACTATATTCCTTCAATTCCCCTTTTGACCTCTGACCCCAGAGGTCAATAATTAGTGTCAATACAGTATGAGGCACTCTTCGTATAATAGAGGTCATATGTAAGCAAAATCAACAATCATATACTCAAATAGCAACATACAAATCTTTTAAACGGTGGTGACTCCCCCTTGAACTGCAACCTTGTCGTGGTGGGGGAGTTTGAGCACCCGAATGACCCTCGGAGCTATGTTGTCGGGGGACTTGCCCCTCCTGTGGGCCCACCACCTACAGAGGCTGCCGTAGGGGTTGGGTGCATTGTGGATTGGGGGGCAGTCGACGGCAGAGGCCTCGACGACCCGATCCCCGGCCACAGAATCTGGCTATTGGGACATGGAATGTGACCTCGCTGGGGGGGAAGGAGCCCGAGCTTGTGAGGGAGGCTGAGAGATACCGTCTAGATATAGTCGGGCTCGCCTCCACTTACAGCTTGGACTCCGGAACCCAGCTCCTCGACGGGGGCTGGATACTCCACTGCTCTGGAGTTGCCCTCTCTCTCTGGAGTTGCCCTGTCTCTCGGCTGGCCTGGGAACGCCTTGGGGTGCCACCGGAAGAGCTGGAGGAAGTGTCTGGGGTGAGGGAAGTCTGAGCAGAGTTGCCTCCGCGACGCGGCCCCGGATAAGCGGCAGAAAATGGATGGATGGATGGATGGACTTGGCACGTCACATGAACAGAGAGGAGCGCTATTTCACCTCCTCCCTTGCTGTCGTCTACTTCTCTGTGTTCTTCTTACTTCGGTGTACAGGGATTATTCCGCCCTTTGACGTGTGGAGCTGTCTCCTGGATCAGCCAATCCAGGGGCAACTTGCTTCAGATGGATGGAGGTCTCCTGAAGAGTGCGATGTGGTTCTCCCGCCAGAGTACACTGCGACAGATGGCACTGCATTGTTCCTCTTTTATCCAGGGTTCGACTAACGGCCGGACCCTCCTCTCCAGTACCCTGGAATAGACTTTCCTGGGGAGCCTTTGTCACTCAGCCGAACAGCGTGAGACGTCCTCTCGACGACCTTAAATCGACCCGTTCACCTGGGCTCGGACCACTTCCTCTTTATCACGCTGAGAAGTACCCAGGGGCTGGTGTTGAGGATCTCAGCCGAGTCCCCCCTGGCTGCCGGTCCCAGCAACATGTGCAGAGAAACGAGATTCCAGACATCTCAAAACTGCATTGTCACATCTCTCCCCTGAACATAGATTTTTCTCTTGTATAGATTTGGCTAATGCTTTTTTCTGTCTGCCACTGGCGGATCAGGTGAAACCACTGCAAACAGGTCCGACTTATTGCCGCCAATGCAAACCAAACTCCTGTTCCGGGAATACAAAGACCGAACAGCGCTTAACAAAGGGCCCCGGACTCCATGCTCCCGGAGCACCCCCCCACAGGATGTCTCAGGGGACGCGGTCGAACGCCTTCTCAAGATCCAGAAAACACATGTGGACTGGTTGGGCAAACTCCCATGAACCCTCAAGCAGCTGGTGGAGGGTATAGAGCTGGTCCAGTGTTCCACGACCAGAATGAAAACCGCATTATTCCTCTTGGATCCAAGGTTTGACTAACGGCCGGACCCTCCACTCCAGTACACTGGAATAGACTTTCCTGGGGAGGCTGAGGAGTGTGATCCCTCAGTAGTTGGAACACACCCTCCGATCCCGCTCCTTGAAGAGAGGGACCACGACCCCATTCTGCCTGTCCAGAGGTACCGTCCCCGCGTCACGCGATGTTGCAGGGATGAAGGGCCCCGGACTCCATGCTCCTGGAGCATGGAGTCGGTTTGCCAGAATTTCCTCGGGGCAGACCGAAAGTCCTCTTCCATGGCCTCTCCAAACTCCTCCCAGACCCGAGTTATTGCCTCCACCACAGCCATGAACTATGGGTCATGACCGAAAGAACGAGATCCCGGATACAAGCGGTTGAAGTGAGCTTCCTGCGTAGGGTGGCTGAGCGCACCCTTAGAGATAGGATGAGGAGCTTGAGAGTTGGTTTTTAGAATAAAGTTTGTATTTTACTAGACCATAGTCGTACTTTCACTATTCAAGTTTAAACATGAAGTGTTTATCAGGTTTAAGCAGTTTCATTATGCTGGATTTGACTGCTATGGTCTTCTCATCAGTTGTGGCCGAAAAAATTCTTCAGACGAGATACTGAGTGTGTTTTTAGAATAAAGTTTGTATTTCACGAAACATACTAAACTCTCACTATTCAACTTTTAAATGATGTGTTTATCAGGTTCAAGCAGTTTCAACCAGTTTTATTTAGTGGAGTAACTGCTATTTTCATTTCATCAGTAGTGGCCGAAATGTTGCTCCTCACGGGATATAGAGTGATTTTGGAATAAAGTTTTTATTTCATTAGAACAAACTAGTACTTTCTCAATTCAAGTTTAAACATGATGGAGTTAGCAGTTGCAAGTACTTTCAACCAATTATATTTAGTGGAGTAACTGCTATTTTCATTTCATTAGGAGTGGCCGAAATGATGCTCCACACGGGATATAGAGTAATTTTGGAAGAAAGTTTGTATTTCATTAGAACAAACTAGTACTTTCTCAATTCAAGTTAAAATGATGTGTTTATCAGGTTCAAGCAGTTTCAACCAGTTTTATTTAGTGGAGTAACTGCTATTTTCATTTCATCAGTAGTGGCCGAAATGATGCTCCTCACGGGATATAGAGTGATTTTGGAATAAAGTTTTTATTTCATTAGAACAAACTAGTACTTTCTCAATTCAAGGTTAAACATGATGGACATAGCAGTTGCAAGCACTTTCAAACAATTATATTTAGTGGAGTAACTGCTATTTTCATTTCATCAGGAGTGGCCGAAATGATGCTCCACACGGGATATAGAGTAATTTTGGAAGAAAGTTTTTATTTCCTTAGAACAAACTATTACTTTTTCAATTCAAGTTTAAACATGATGGACTTAGCAGTTGCAAGTACTTTCAACCAATTATATTTAGTGGAGTAACTGCTATTTTCATTTCATTAGGAGTGGCCGAAATGATGCTCCACACGGGATATAGAGTAATTTTGGAAGAAAGTTTTTATTTCATTAGAACAAACTAGTACTTTCTCAATTCAAGTTAAAATGATGTGTTTATCAGGTTCAAGCAGTTTCAACCAGTTTTATTTAGTGGAGTAACTGCTATTTTCATTTCATCAGGAGTGGCCGAAATGATGCTCCACACGGGATATTGAGTAATTTTGGAATAAAGTTTTTATTTCATTAGAACAAACTAGTACTTTCTCAATTCAAGTTAAAATGATGTGTTTATCAGGTTCAAGCAGTTTCAACCAGTTTTATTTAGTGGAGTAACTGCTATTTTCATTTCATCAGGAGTGGCCGAAATGATGCTCCACACGGGATATTGAGTAATTTTGGAATAAAGTTTTTATTTCCTTAGAACAAACTAGTACTTTCTCAATTCAAGGTTAAATGATGTGTTTATCAGGTTCAAGCAGTTTCAACCAGTTTTATTTAGTGGAGTAACTGCTATTTTCATTTCATCAGTAGTGGCCGAAATGATGCTCCTCACGGGATATAGAGTGATTTTGGAATAAAGTTTTTATTTCATTAGAACAAACTAGTACTTTCTCAATTCAAGGTTAAATGATGTGTTTATCAGGTTCAAGCAGTTTCAACCAGTTTTATTTAGTGGAGTAACTGTTATTTTCATTTCATCAGTAGTGGCCGAAATGATGCTCCACACGGGATATAGAGTGATTTTGGAATAAAGTTTGGATTTCCTTAGAACAAACTAGTACTTTCTCAATTCAAGTTTAAACATGATGGACTTAGCAGTTGCAAGTACTTTCAACCAATTATATTTAGTGGAGTAACTGCTATTTTCATTTCATCAGTAGTGGCCGAAATGATGCTCCTCACGGGATATAGAGTGATTTTGGAATAAAGTTTTTATTTCATTAGAACAAACTAGTACTTTCTCAATTCAAGGTTAAATGATGTGTTTATCAGGTTCAAGCAGTTTCAATCAGTTTTATTTAGTGGAGTAACTGCTATTTTCATTTCATCAGGAGTGGCCGAAATGATGCTCCTCACGGGATATAGAGTAATTTTGGAATAAAGTTTGTATTTCCTTAGAACAAACTAGTACTTTCTCAATTCAAGTTTAAACATGATGGACATAGCAGTTGCAAGCACTTTCAAACAATTATATTTAGTGGAGTAACTGTTATTTTCATTTCACCAGGAGTGGCCGAAATGATGCTCCACACGGGATATAGAGTAATTTTGGAAGAAAGTTTTTATTTCATTAGAACAAACTAGTACTTTCTTAGTTCAAGTTTAAAAGATGTGTTTATCAGGTTAAAGCAGTTTCAACCAGTTTTATTTAGTGGAGTAACTGCTATTTTCATTTCATTAGGAGTGGCCGAAATGATGCTCCTCACGGGATATAGAGTAATTTTGGAATAAAGTTTTTATTTCATTAGAACAAACTAGTACTTTCTCAATTCAAGTTAAAGTGATGTGTTTATCAGGTTCAAGCAGTTTCAACCAGTTGTATTGGTGGAGCAACTGCTATTTTCATTTCATCAGTAGTGGCCGAAATGATGCTCCACACGAGATATAGAGTGATTTTGGAATAAAGTTTTTATTTCATTAGAACAAACTAGTACTTTCTCAATTCAAGGTTAAACATGATGGACATAGCAGTTGCAAGCACTTTCAAACAATTATATTTAGTGGAGTAACTGTTATTTTCATTTCACCAGGAGTGGCCGAAATGATGCTCCACACGGGATATAGAGTAATTTTGGAAGAAAGTTTTTATTTCCTTAGAACAAACTAGTACTTTCTCAATTCAAGGTTAAATGATGTGTTTATCAGGTTCAAGCAGTTTCAACCATTTTTATTTAGTGGAGTAACTGCTATTTTCATTTCATCAGGAGTGGCCGAAATGATGCTCCACACGGGATATAGAGTAATTTTGGAAGAAAGTTTTTATTTCATTAGAACAAACTAGTACTTTCTCAGTTCAAGTTTAAATGATTTGTTTATCAGGTTCAAGCAGTTTCAACCATTTTTATTTAGTGGAGTAACTGCTATTTTCATTTCATCAGTAGTGGCCGAAATGATGCTCCACACGGGATATAGAGTAATTTTGGAATAAAGTTTTTGTTTCCTTAGAGCAAACTGGTACTTTTCAATTCAAGTTTAAACATGAAGTGTTTATAAGGTTAAAGCAGTTTCAACCTCTTTTATTATGCTGGATTTGACTGTGATGGTCTTTTCATCAGTTGTGGCCGAAAAGATGCTTCAGACGAGATACTGAGTATGTTTTTCGAATAAAGTTTTAATTTTATTAGGACAAACTCGTACTTTCACTATTCAAGTATCTACCCAGATAAATGTACACTAACACAACTATTGCTCACCCAAGGTGCTAAAAACACTGTGTTGCAGTTGCGAGGTTACAATTTGTATAGACTACAGAAGTGAAAGCCACAGGTGCATTAACAACATTTTCGCACTTTTCGAAACACAGCTTTTGCGTGACTCCTACCATGAGTCGTCAGAGACACTGCGTGCTCAGAGCAAAGATACCTCGGGAGCCACATGACCCAGTTGAAGACTGTTGTCGCCGGTCTTCTATGCCTGTCTACACAGGAGAGAAGAAACCTCAACAGCGAGTTGCTATGACACACTGATGGATATCAGTGCTCTCAGCCACACCACCACGTGGTCTCGCAGCTCTTTCACTCCTTTTCAGGAGAAGGAACATTGTCATTTTCCAGCACCTGACAGTGCTATCAGCTCCCTCACTCTCTCCACCGGAGAGAACCAGGATGTTCTAGCTCAGATGACTCTGACCATTCCGATATCCCAAGGGTACCTGGTCTTTGGACCAGCCAGCTTGAGTCCCTTGCAGAGGACATAGAGCAGTTCGAACCAAACAACCCGGAGATTCGTGTAGCGGACAACCTGGTGGAGGTTGAACGCTGCCTCTTCAACCTGCCTCATCCTTCGTCCCGAGAGAAGCTTACGCTTCTCTGGAAGATGACATCCAGGAGTGTCCATGTTTACATAGAGTCCCTCCCATCTGCCATCAGAGACCATTACTCAGCCCTCTGTCATGCACTTAGGGAAGCAGGATCATCTGCACAATGATCCTGCCTCTGCAAACTTTGGTGCATTTACAATCACTCAAAAGGGGGCGGAGACTCCCAGATAGTATTTATAGGTGCCTAAGGGCTGCCTACTTCCAAGGCCACAATGCACCAGGATTGGACAAAGACCAGACTTTTAAGTCCCTCTTCGTTAACAACCTCCACAACAGTGTGTGGATCGATGTCGCCCTTTTCTGCAGGACCAAAACCCCACCATGAAAGACCTCCGCAAACATGCGCAGATGGTGTGGGAGCTGCACCACCGTTCAGGTGAAAACTATGATGGTGATGCAGGTGTCCTGAGGTCTCAGGTGAGGAGAGGTAAGTCTAAAAACCGAGGCTGAGGTCAGACTCAAAACAACTGGGATGCAGATGTCCCACAGTGGATTAAAACCTGCATCAGAGTGGTGAAGCAGCACCTGAACCCGCCTGGTAAGAAGGGACCTGGCTCCCCCTGACCGCATGACTTGGCCCCTCCCCTCCGCACACAAAGTTCATTTTGGCAGGAGGAGGAGATCCAGGAGGTGAAAGAGGCCCATTTGACATTCTTGGGTAATCTTGGCTATGCCAACCACAGATACACTTCAGTGGTGGTAGGGGTTGTTGACACTCTCTCACTGCTTGGTACTGGGTCAGAAATCCCCCTCATGTGTTCAGACACCTTCGCACGGGTTGCTAGAACCACGCTTGCGCATGCCACTTAAGGAAAGCCACTTCAGGTGGAAGAGTGTAGCATAAACAACCGAGGCTTCACTCAGGACTTGCACCACATCACTCAATGTGTCTGGGTCAACAGCTTTGCAGGACATGTCAGCGACGCATCCCATCCACGTCACTGATCTGGACACAGAAGAACTGCTTATTGGTCAGGACATCCTAAACCGACTCGCTGCCACCAAACGGCGCCTTTGGTCCCAAGTCGTCAGCCCGACTCCCATTGGCTAAGAACTAGGCCACCCAGCTTCTAACAGCAATCGTTCAGCCAACCCACGGGTCCAAAATCTGACACCTGGTCAGATTAAAGTGACCGCATTTCCACCTTTAGAGATGTTAACTGACAGTTCATTCCACAATCTTGAACTAATTCTCATCTCATTGACAATCTGCCTTCGTCCCTCACCAGCGACGACACGCATGACACAACTCTCCTCATTTCCACAACCAAAACCATCACCAGCGCTCACCATGTTAACCTTGAACAGGTTCTTCAGGGTACAAAACCGAGCACCGAAGGTGACATGGTTGTGCACGCTCCAATGACTCAACCAGAGAATACAGACATTTCAGGTAAACAGACCATGTCTGTACCAGAAGAACCTTATTCAGGCTTCGAGTCAAAGACCGAGCAACGCTCTGCTGAGGCTCGCACTTTACCACAACAGAAACAAGGAGATGCATTTGTATGAGGAGGTCTCCCGCGATTATCACACGATCTTCGCAAGGGACTCGCACAAAAAGGGGGGGGGGGGAGTCACAGACATCCACCCAGTGCGCGTCCCCACTGACTTCGAGGCACTGCCATCTTCTGAAACCCAGTACATACCCTTTCTAGCTGACGGGGTCAAGCGGTCCTGGTTCACTGGTTTGAAACAGCCTGCGCTCCAATCTCACACCTTCCCTGTTATTCAAGATTGTTATATCTAAAGAGAAACATAAATCAATTTAAATAACACTTTTTTTGGCATTAACTATTTCCAGTTTAGCTGGTGGTGGCCCAATGTCATTATTATTTGATAAATAACCAATTTATTCTAATGAATAATTTTTCATAAATAAATTATTTTTGATAAAATGTTGCTCCGTGCTCTTGTTTATCTTCCAACATGTGAGATGTTGTTGATGAATACACAGCACAGTTCCACAGTAACCAATGTGTTTTACACAGCCACTGTTCTTTGTGTCAACATGTAGGTCCAGAACACAACTAAAGACGATGTCTCTAGACATCCAGAAGACTTCCTCAGAAGAGCCTGAATGAAAGTTTTTTGAGACGTCTTTCCTGAACATTATATTGACGTCTGGTCTGGCCGTCACTGAAAATACGTTTCAAAAGAAACAGAACACGTCATCAGTCTACCACGGGACATACACAGAGAGTCAGTTTAGTATTACCATTAACATGCATTTAATTGGACTATGGAAGAAAACCAGAGAACCCTGAGGAAACACATGCACACACAAGTTAATTCCACAAACACCTCCAGGTGGATTTAAATCCACGATTTTCTGTCTGTAGCCATTGAGACAATTTGACCATTGTAATTGATAGAGCTGATAAAACCTTTATTTGGTATATAGTTGTAATCTCAATATGAAAGGTTGTAGAAATTAATCATGCCCAAAAACTCCTGCAGGGCCTTAACCGAGGCTGGACGAGGGAAATCTGTCACCGCTTGCACCTTAGAAGGCAATGGAATGGCACCCTGAGTTGAAATACGATGACCCAAAAAGTCAATCACAGGCAGACCAAACTGGCACTTAGCAGGGTTGACAATTAGGCCATGTTCCTCAAGGCCAGACCTGGGCATTTTAAGGCCCGCGGGCCAAATGCGGCCCGTGACCCGATTCTGACCGGCCCGCGAAAGGTTGCTTAGAATTAAGAAAACAAAAGCTTCTTTCGAATTTTAATGTGTGGACTAAAACCATCGGCTCTATAAATTAAAACGGAAATGCTTTTACTTTGAAGCCTGTTTATTTATGTACAGTGTACGTAACCTACGTACGTCGTATACGTAACCCGTAAAACAAGTCAATCAGTGCATGCAAGAGATGTCGGTGGAGAATCAAAAATGGCGGTGTTGCGGGCGCCGCCATACTTATTTACCGGTTGCCGCCATTTTGAAAATATGCGTACCGGAAGTGACGTTTACTGTAGCGACATACAGGAAGTGACGTATCAGACCCCGCGGAACATCGGGAATTACGTTTTCGGAGGCCCACCCACCGGAAGTGACGTTGGAGGACCCACTCGCCGGAAAAAAACTGTGCGCTGCGCTTCAAACGCACATTTGTTCCCATTGCATTGTTTTCTTCACACGTGTACTCGAAGCTCAACAGAGTAAAGGATTGTCTTCTGCTAAGGTAAATAATTGCATTTTTTTCTATGTGTAAAGTATCAGCCTGCACTAATAAGAACGAAATAGTAGGTGGAGTTATACCAGTATTTAGAGACTATGTTTATACTCGCACTGGAAGACCGGAGCCAGATCAGCTTCACAACCTTCCATGAGGGAACAGATATGTTCATCTCTCCCCAACTGTGTCAGTCTGTCCACATATCTGCTGCTTTATTTCTCCGTCCAGACAACTCACAGTTTACTGTGTGCCTTCACTTATCACTCCTGCTAACTGCAGTTTCATCACAACATTTAGTTGCGTTTACGTCCTAAATGGCTGAATTTTGTCACGTGGGTGAAAAGCCTCAAAACGGTGTGCATCAGCCTGCACTAATAAGTAGGACATGGTTGATAGGTGTCATTATATCAGTATTAGTGAGAGGAAGAGTCGTTGTATAGTTATGTTGGGAGCAATTCAAGTAAGATCAGCTCAAAGTTTATGTTGCTCTTTTGTTATCTTTGTTCCATGTGTTGGTTTATTTAGACCCGTACTGGTATTTTTTATCATACTGCATTACTGGATTTTTACAACCTGACTGGGATTTCTGTGTTATTATCAGAGCATCCAAATTAGAGAAAGTTTAATGGTTGTGAGGGAGATTGAATATCTTATATATAACATACTGCAATGAATCACTTGGATGCTTGTCAGTTTGCAATCATCAATGAGAGATCAGTACATTTGAACAAATACTAATGATTCTGATTTAAATATTTTTTCAGACGCAGTGTTCAATCAGAATGTCACGTCATCGTAGCAGCGAATGCGTGGGCATGGAGCATTCATATGCACACCCAACAATGCACACAGCATCTGTGCTGACCACGGATCCAGAGACCGTAAAGGAATTGAGTGTCGCATGTCTGCATGCAGAACACTCCTATGACTCATCAATCAAGTTTGAGATTTTTTATGTAACATAAGCTCAGTTTGTTTATTTTTATTCGTCTGTATTGCAACAGATCTTCGAGATGCTGAAAGAGATGGAGGAGGTCATGGAAATCAAGAAGGGGGACCTGAGACTCACCGATTACATTTTTGATGTTATGCTTCCAGAATTAAGATGATCAATCAATGGAGGACATCATAGAAGTAGTGGTCAATATTTTGTGTCTTTTGAAACCTATCTGCATGCACCTTGTCCATCTTTTTCAGATCATCATCAACATCCTGATGGCTGAAGGTCACACAAGGTTTCAAGCACAGGTCATCATAGCCAGTGGGAGAAAGTTCTAGCAAGCTCCTGTCGTCTGTGCTCTCATCCTCCCTGCCGGATGTCTATCAATATAGTGGTTTGAAGTCTCCTGTCCCAATTTTCAGAGTGTATCTTTTATCTATCTGTCTGTCCTCTCCTCTATCCTCTCACCCCAACCGGCCAGCAGAATGCCTCCACCTCTGAGTCTGGTTTCTGCAAAGATTTCTTCCTGTTAGAGGGACTTTTTCCCTTTCCACAGTCGCTCACGCTTGCTCATGTGGATTTGTTTGGTTTTGTCTTTAAAAGTGCTTTTAATATATAATAAAGAACAATGACGTGATTCATGGATGGTTTTATTCTTTTAAAGTTGTCAGAGGTACTTTTTGAAGGTTTGTCATGGACATTTACTCTGAAGTAACTACAGTTACTCTCCATTTTTGTAGTTAGTTTTGCTTAATGCACCACACATTGTCACTGCATGAATGAAGAAGGCAGATCAGTTTAGTAGCTGAACTCTACAGATGTGGTTCCAGCTGCAGTGTCTTGTTGAAATAGGTTCAGAGAGATATTGAATATGGAATATGATGGGGGGGGGGATTCTCCCTCTTCAATCCACTTGGCTCTGGACCTTATAAACACTCTGAGCTCTATTCACATAATATCTACCTGGATGTTTCTCCAGTGTTCTTGTGCTTCTTCAAACTGAACATGATCCATGAAACCGTGACGTAACTGAAGCAGTGACATCAGTTGTCCTTTTAAATATGGCGGCGACCACAAACACGCATGGCGGCGGCCAAAAACAAGTATGTCGGTGCCCATAAGCCACCATTGTGATACCGCACTGGCGAGGTTTGCGTTTTGAGAGTAGTATGGCGCTGACCGTGACTAATAATGGCGGCGTCCACAAACAAGCATGTCAGCGGCCGTACACCGCCATTTTTATACCGCACTGGCGAGGTTTCAAGTCTGGAGGAGCACGGTTGCATTGCGGATCATGTTCTCTTGCCTCCCACCGACAGTGACGCTGTAATTGTGCGTCGGAACAAAACATATTGCATGTAGTACTGCCTCCCACCAACAGTGGCGCTGGGGTGGTGATTCGGATCAAAATGGCCAAACAAGATGGCGGCGGTGGATTCCCCACCGACGGCTTCTCAGTGCATGTGATTGTCGCCCCTCAATGATGTACGGGCACGTCAAGAAAAGAAAGGTGGATGCTGAAGGCCGAAATTTCAAGAAGATTTGGAGCACTAAATATTTGTTTACTGAAGTCGGTGGTAAACCCGTCTGTTTAGTTTGTGGAGAGCACGTCGCCGTGTTTAAGGAGTACAATGTGAGTCGGCATTATGAGACAAAACACACGGAGAAATACAGACACTTGGCGGAGGCTGAGAGAGCGCGAATATCAGAAGACTTGCTAGCAAAGCTAGCAAAACAACAAGGCTGTTTTAGCAAACTACACACAGCCCGGGATGCAGCGACCAAGACCAGCTTCGTCATATCCCACAAAATCGCTAAAAACAGCAAGCCGTTCTCGGATTGGCGAGTTTGTGAAAGAGTGCTTGGTGGGCTCTGCCGCGCTAATATGCCCTGAGAATAAAGAAGCATTTGAAAAAGTCCCGCTGTCCAGGCGAACCGTCACCAGAAGGGTGGAAGGAATCGCGGAGAATCTCGAATGTCAGCTCAAAAGTGGAGTTGAAAGTTTTGACTTTTTCTCTTTGGCTTTGGATGAGAGCTGTGGTGTCCGTGACACTGCCCAGTTACTGGTGTTTCTCCGGGGAATAAGGCAGGACTTCAAGATTACGGAGGAGCTGGCAGCATTGAGGTCAATAAAAGGAACGACAACGGGAAACGATCTGTTCAAGGAGGTCGATGCATGCATGGTCAAGCTTGGACTGAAATGGGACAAACTGGTAGGCGTTACTACTGATGGTTGTCCGAATATGACAGGAAAACATGTCGGACTTTTGAAACAGATCCAAGATAAAGTGACTGAACTCGGCACAGAGCATCATTTAGTGTTGATACATTGTATTATACATCAGCATGTACTGTGCAGGTCTGTGCTAAAACTTAACCATGTTATTGATGTTGTAACAAAAACGGTTAACTTTATCAGGGCACGAGCATTAAATCACAGGCAGTTTGTTGCACTTTTAGAGGAGCATGAGAATGAACATGGTGACATCATGTACCACACAGCTGTCAGATGGCTCAGTCTGGGCAAAGTGCTCAAAAGATTTTGGGACCTGAAAACAGAGATTCAAGAGTTTTGTGAGATGAAAGGCAAAAACATCCCCGAGCTTTCAGATATGAACTGGATGACAGATTTTGCATTTGCTGTTGATGTGACGGCACTGATGAATGAACTGAGCACTAAACTGCAAGGCAAGGGCCTTTTCGTTCATGACATGCATAACCTGGTGAAGGCTTTTATGAGAAAGTTGCTGTTTCTTTCAAGTCAACTACAGAACAACACTCTCACTCACATGCAAACCCTTAAATAAGTCAGACCATCAGCTAATCATCTCTGCAGGTACTCATCCATGTTAGGAGATTTGCATGGTGAGTTTTTAAGGCGATTTGATGATTGTAAAAACATTGAGGATGAAATGCACCTGGTTTCCTCTCCCTTTGCCTGCAGAGTAGATGATGCACCCAGTGATGTTCAGCTGGAGCTCATTGACCTGCAGTCTGACACAGTACTGGCAGAGCACTTTAAGTCAGCATCACTGCTGGAGTTCTACTCATCTCTTAAGGAGGAGAACTTTCCAAACATGAGGAGACATGCTCAGAAGATGTTGGTTCTGTTTGGATCTACCTACATATGTGAACAAACATTCTCAGTAACGAAGTTTACCAAATCCAGGTTCAGATCCTCTCTTACTGATGATCATCTGTCAGCTGTGCTTCGCATCTCCACCTCAGACATTCAACCTGACTTTGATGCACTCGTTAAAGGGCAGCAAAGGCTAGATTTCTCTCACTGAACAAGAAAATACCCAAATGTGTGTTCACTATTACTTTTTGTCTGCACAGCTTGGCAGTTTGACAATCATAATGTGACATATCTTGTTAATGATATTTGGCATACAAAGACATTGTGATGTCTTCATAGAAAAAAGTGTTTTTGGTTAATGTAATTAAAAAAAGAGTTACAAATGTTTCATGTTTACAATTGTTTTGAATAACTGCACTGAATAAAATTTTTTTTTGTTAAAATAACCCTCACTTTCTCTTTACCTAATAATAACACAGACACTTACCAGCATGTGTAAACAATGCCATTTACTGCTTTCAATTTAGAAATAAAATTCATATGCAGAATAGAGTTTAAACTTTTGGCAAGGCCCTCCACAATATTTTCTGCTTCTCATTTGGCCCCTTCGGAAAAATAATTGCCCACCCCTGCTCAAGGCGCTGAAAAACTTGCTTTAGGTGTGAAAAATGCTCCTCAACTGAAGAACTAGCCACCAAGATGTCGTCCAGGTAAACAGAAACGAAAGCGAGGTCGCGCAGCACAGAGTCCATCAACCTCTGAAAAGCCGTGCCTCTACTCTTGCCTGGCCATAATAAAACATAAAAAAATGACAAGAAAGAATAGAAAGTGTCATCTGCTCAGTGTATTGACACATCTTATACACAGCAGACACAAATTGCACTTAACAAGTTTTGAACTATCAAAACTCAGTAACCAATCAGGTGTCTAACATTGATTTTTTTTTTTTAGAGAATCAAAACCACAATACAAATAAAGCTTTCAATTTCTATTCAAGAAAATGTGCCCATCTTTTCTAAAACTCTCTCTCTCTCTCTCTCTCTCACTCTCTCTCTCTCTCTCTCTCTCTCTCTCTCTCTCTCTCTCGCCCCGTTTCCTCATTAGTTTTAATGTTGGTTTTTTTCCAGAATAAATGTGAATGTTTGATGAGAGGCTGTATCTGGCAGCATGAATCACTCATTGAGTAAAAAGAAAAAAGTGATGGCACGTGTCGCCCCAATTAATCCCTAAAACACAAGAGCCTCTAAACGTATTGAGAACAGGTAGGAAGCATATTACGAGCTAATAAAACTAGTAAACAGAGTCCATGTGTGTATCAGTGAAAGTGAGCAGGTTTTATGTTTCTATGTTTCTTCAGGTGAGATGTCCAGTTCCTGGACGTTCACAGCACTTTCACGGCTGGGAGACATAGTTTGCATTGTACAGAGAGGTTAAGAGATTTCTCCGACTTTAAAACATAGTGATGAAAGCAACTGTCTGCAGAATCCATGGCAAAGCATGGATTGTCAGCCTGAAAGCGTCGGGAAGTGTCGCAATGCCAGTGCATGGCGCATGTGACAGCTGCATTTCTAGTTTATTCCATCTGATTTCTACTGTAATCCTGCTCAGTAATCCCAGTTTTTATCGAGCATACCTGTAACGAGATTACACATTTTTTTATGTACTGTAACAGATTACAGTTATATGTTTTTTGTATCCTAATTATGTAACACTGTTACATGTATTCCATGACTACCCAACCCTGGTTGCACCTAAACATGTGATACACACTCAGACCTTACTGAGACTTACTAAACTAAAGTTTTCTAGCTGTGCAATGACTTGAAGTAAAGCTCTGGTAAACAAGCTGCATGTAATGATGTTCATGTAGGTACAAACAGCCAGAAGAGTGTTTAGAGCCAGAAGTGGACAGACGAAATCACCTTGTACTGCAGGTGACAGGAGGAGCAGCAAGGTGGGCGAGATACAGGTTCTGGGAGATTCCAACAACACACTGTAGACAAAAGAAAAGTGTTAAATGCACAGGCTCCACAAGTTGAGAGACTCTTAAGATCAACACCAGGAGACACCAGATCACTTTGATTGATTGTGAGGACAACACACACGGAGTGAGGTGGTATTGAAAGGCTAATTGCAGGAGGAAAGGTTTGTTTTGTAGAATGGGTCTCTTGTATTAAATTCAATGTAATTTGGATCAAATGTCTTTGTTATTTTATTTTAAAAGCATGTTTTGTTGTGAGATGTAATTTAATTTAATCACAATAACCAGCCAAAGTATTTTCTATGTTTACTACGTTTAAAACTAAATGATCAACCATCTCAACAGTCATTGGTGGACATTTAATGTATATTTCATCACCTGAAGAGTCCAACTTTGCTTTACATCTTTAACTTATATACAAGTGAAATCACAGCTCTAAGTTCTTGTTACTGAATAGTCCCTATACGGCTCACCTGTCTCTGGCTGTGAGGCCCTGTCCGGAGGGATGGATGAGCCCGATGAAACGTGGGCTCAGCCGTTGGTGGAGATTTCCACTCAACCCTTTGAAGCGCTGCTCCCACGTTCCTCCACTTGGACCATGGTTTAATCGAGGAAAATCATGTCACACTGAAAAAACAATTCTGTCATTTCATTTTTGAGTGTACTTTTTTAAGATAGAGCTTCTCAGGCTGGTTTAATCAAGTAAAATCATGTTACTGTCTTAAAGGTGCACAGGAGGATTTTCTTTTTCCGGGTGGATCATCAAGACTATTGGTACTCCCAACTGTCAATCATTCTGGTGATATATTACGCAAGGCCGTCGTATGTGCTCGTCCCCAGGTAGCGTGGATCTATTAGTTTTCACTTTCTGCGCATGCGCGCTTTCAAGTGTATATGGTGAGCTACGCCTTCAGCGAGCTCGCAGTTCTCACCGGGTACTTTGAAAATGGCAGAGGGTCGCAAAAGAGAAAAAGTGTCTTCGAAGTGTATGAGAAGAAGAGAAAGGCTTCGGAAGAGAGAAACAAGACCAGAGTGTTTTTGGGAGATTCTTTCACACGATGGCGTGCGCTGAAAGCCCAGGTTGGGCTTCCCACTGATGCTTCAGTCGCGAAGTTTCTACTCGACAGGTAAAGTTTGGCATTCTATTTGGAGAAATCCATTTCAAATCACTTCCAGTAAAAGTTATCTATGTCTATATTGTAACTTTCCAGGGTTGATTAGTGGAAAAAGTTCAAATCTTCTTGTAAAGTGAGCTTGTGTAAGCGATGCTGACTTGTGACTTGTAAACAGTGCGTGCACGAGGAGAACTGGGCTCGTTCATGTCTCTCGCACACGTTTTAGTAGGCGTTCCATCTCGGGAGCAGGTAGAGCTTTGCGTGCATTTTTCAAAAGGTGGAGAGGGCGGTTCTTTCCTAAAATTCGGGAAAATCCTACTGTACTCCTTTAAGATAGAGCTGCTCAGGCTGGTTTAATTGAGAAAAAAATCATGTTATTTTCTTAAGATAGAGCTGCTCAGGCTGGTTTAATCCAGACAAATTGTGTTACTGCCTTTAGATAGAGCTGATCAGGCTGGTTTGATCTAGAAAATCACATTACTGTCTTTAGATAGAGCTGATCAGGCTGGTTTGATTTAGAAAATCACGTTACTGTCTCTAGATGGTGCTGCTCAGGCTGGTTTGATTTAGAAAATCACGTTACTGTCTCTAGATGGTGCTGCTCAGGCTGGTTTGATTTAGAAAATCACGTTACTGTCTCTAGATGGTGCTGCTCAGGCTGGTTTGATTTAGAAAATCACTTTACTGTCTCTAGATGGAGCTGCTCAGGCTGGTTTAATAAAAAAAACAAAAAACTGACTTTAGGTAGAGATGCTTAGTGTTGGAATTCGTTCCTGTGTTCCCCTGAATTCCTGCTTGTTCGTTTGATCCGGGAGAGGCAGGAACAGAGTTAATTTCTTCAATAGTGAATTTAATAATCACACAAACAAGAGATTACAAAAATACATATATCAGATTACATAATACGAGCTCAGACCATTCTTCCTTGCAGACCCAAGTGTGCAGGCCAGGTTTACAATGAAGAAGGGCACAACTGCAACACGTGGTTCATATATATACATTTGCATACACCACCTCAACCTCACATTGGTCGGTTCCTCGTGATGTATGCGTTGCTATAGTGAATTTGCTATTCCTTTGTTCCCAAAACTGCTTCAAACTGGTTCTTCTCAGAGCTTGACGTTCTGTGGGACAAAGTGACCTCTTATCTGTTGATCCAATCTTACCTTGACCATGTTTTTGCAAGTAGAGCACTGAGGAGACATCGCCAACCAACTTGGAATGTCCCTGAACATGGATTTATAGCTGTGTTTTCCCAACTTGGGCAGTGGGAGAAACCCCAGTAGTGTAGAAACACAACTGAATACAATATGTCCAGTTGTCACACAGAAAACAAATGTTCAACCACTATATTCCTTCAATTCCCCTTTTGACCTCTGACCCCAGAGGTCAATAATTAGTGTCAATACAGTATGAGGCACTCTTCGTATAATAGAGGTCATATGTAAGCAAAATCAACAATCATATACTCAAATAGCAACATACAAATCTTTTAAACGGTGGTGACTCCCCCTTGAACTGCAACCTTGTCGTGGTGGGGGAGTTTGAGCACCCGAATGACCCTCGGAGCTATGTTGTCGGGGGACTTGCCCCTCCTGTGGGCCCACCACCTACAGAGGCTGCCGTAGGGGTTGGGTGCATTGTGGATTGGGGGGCAGTCGACGGCAGAGGCCTCGACGACCCGATCCCCGGCCACAGAATCTGGCTATTGGGACATGGAATGTGACCTCGCTGGGGGGGAAGGAGCCCGAGCTTGTGAGGGAGGCTGAGAGATACCGTCTAGATATAGTCGGGCTCGCCTCCACTTACAGCTTGGACTCCGGAACCCAGCTCCTCGACGGGGGCTGGATACTCCACTGCTCTGGAGTTGCCCTCTCTCTCTGGAGTTGCCCTGTCTCTCGGCTGGCCTGGGAACGCCTTGGGGTGCCACCGGAAGAGCTGGAGGAAGTGTCTGGGGTGAGGGAAGTCTGAGCAGAGTTGCCTCCGCGACGCGGCCCCGGATAAGCGGCAGAAAATGGATGGATGGATGGATGGACTTGGCACGTCACATGAACAGAGAGGAGCGCTATTTCACCTCCTCCCTTGCTGTCGTCTACTTCTCTGTGTTCTTCTTACTTCGGTGTACAGGGATTATTCCGCCCTTTGACGTGTGGAGCTGTCTCCTGGATCAGCCAATCCAGGGGCAACTTGCTTCAGATGGATGGAGGTCTCCTGAAGAGTGCGATGTGGTTCTCCCGCCAGAGTACACTGCGACAGATGGCACTGCATTGTTCCTCTTTTATCCAGGGTTCGACTAACGGCCGGACCCTCCTCTCCAGTACCCTGGAATAGACTTTCCTGGGGAGCCTTTGTCACTCAGCCGAACAGCGTGAGACGTCCTCTCGACGACCTTAAATCGACCCGTTCACCTGGGCTCGGACCACTTCCTCTTTATCACGCTGAGAAGTACCCAGGGGCTGGTGTTGAGGATCTCAGCCGAGTCCCCCCTGGCTGCCGGTCCCAGCAACATGTGCAGAGAAACGAGATTCCAGACATCTCAAAACTGCATTGTCATATCTCTCCCCTGAACATAGATTTTTCTCTTGTATAGATTTGGCTAATGCTTTTTTCTGTCTGCCACTGGCGGATCAGGTGAAACCACTGCAAACAGGTCCGACTTATTGCCGCCAATGCAAACCAAACTCCTGTTCCGGGAATACAAAGACCGAACAGCGCTTAACAAAGGGCCCCGGACTCCATGCTCCCGGAGCACCCCCCCACAGGATGTCTCAGGGGACGCGGTCGAACGCCTTCTCAAGATCCAGAAAACACATGTGGACTGGTTGGGCAAACTCCCATGAACCCTCAAGCAGCTGGTGGAGGGTATAGAGCTGGTCCAGTGTTCCACGACCAGAATGAAAACCGCATTATTCCTCTTGGATCCAAGGTTTGACTAACGGCCGGACCCTCCACTCCAGTACACTGGAATAGACTTTCCTGGGGAGGCTGAGGAGTGTGATCCCTCAGTAGTTGGAACACACCCTCCGATCCCGCTCCTTGAAGAGAGGGACCACGACCCCATTCTGCCTGTCCAGAGGTACCGTCCCCGCGTCACGCGATGTTGCAGGGATGAAGGGCCCCGGACTCCATGCTCCTGGAGCATGGAGTCGGTTTGCCAGAATTTCCTCGGGGCAGACCGAAAGTCCTCTTCCATGGCCTCTCCAAACTCCTCCCAGACCCGAGTTATTGCCTCCACCACAGCCATGAACTATGGGTCATGACCGAAAGAACGAGCTCCCGGATACAAGCGGTTGAAGTGAGCTTCCTGCGTAGGGTGGCTGAGCGCACCCTTAGAGATAGGATGAGGAGCTTGAGAGTTGGTTTTTAGAATAAAGTTTGTATTTTACTAGACCATAGTCGTACTTTCACTATTCAAGTTTAAACATGAAGTGTTTATCAGGTTTAAGCAGTTTCATTATGCTGGATTTGACTGCTATGGTCTTCTCATCAGTTGTGGCCGAAAAAATGCTTCAGACGAGATACTGAGTGTGTTTTTAGAATAAAGTTTGTATTTCACGAAACATACTAAACTCTCACTATTCAACTTTTAAATGATGTGTTTATCAGGTTCAAGCAGTTTCAACCAGTTTTATTTAGTGGAGTAACTGCTATTTTCATTTCATCAGTAGTGGCCGAAATGTTGCTCCTCACGGGATATAGAGTGATTTTGGAATAAAGTTTTTATTTCATTAGAACAAACTAGTACTTTCTCAATTCAAGTTTAAACATGATGGAGTTAGCAGTTGCAAGTACTTTCAACCAATTATATTTAGTGGAGTAACTGCTATTTTCATTTCATTAGGAGTGGCCGAAATGATGCTCCACACGGGATATAGAGTAATTTTGGAAGAAAGTTTGTATTTCATTAGAACAAACTAGTACTTTCTCAATTCAAGTTAAAATGATGTGTTTATCAGGTTCAAGCAGTTTCAACCAGTTTTATTTAGTGGAGTAACTGCTATTTTCATTTCATCAGTAGTGGCCGAAATGATGCTCCTCACGGGATATAGAGTGATTTTGGAATAAAGTTTTTATTTCATTAGAACAAACTAGTACTTTCTCAATTCAAGTTTAAACATGATGGACTTAGCAGTTGCAAGCACTTTCAAACAATTATATTTAGTGGAGTAACTGCTATTTTCATTTCATCAGGAGTGGCCGAAATGATGCTCCACACGGGATATAGAGTAATTTTGGAAGAAAGTTTTTATTTCCTTAGAACAAACTATTACTTTTTCAATTCAAGTTTAAACATGATGGACTTAGCAGTTGCAAGTACTTTCAACCAATTATATTTAGTGGAGTAACTGCTATTTTCATTTCATTAGGAGTGGCCGAAATGATGCTCCACACGGGATATAGAGTAATTTTGGAAGAAAGTTTTTATTTCATTAGAACAAACTAGTACTTTCTCAATTCAAGTTAAAATGATGTGTTTATCAGGTTCAAGCAGTTTCAACCAGTTTTATTTAGTGGAGTAACTGCTATTTTCATTTCATCAGGAGTGGCCGAAATGATGCTCCACACGGGATATTGAGTAATTTTGGAATAAAGTTTTTATTTCATTAGAACAAACTAGTACTTTCTCAATTCAAGTTAAAATGATGTGTTTATCAGGTTCAAGCAGTTTCAACCAGTTTTATTTAGTGGAGTAACTGCTATTTTCATTTCATCAGGAGTGGCCGAAATGATGCTCCACACGGGATATTGAGTAATTTTGGAATAAAGTTTTTATTTCCTTAGAACAAACTAGTACTTTCTCAATTCAAGGTTAAATGATGTGTTTATCAGGTTCAAGCAGTTTCAACCAGTTTTATTTAGTGGAGTAACTGCTATTTTCATTTCATCAGTAGTGGCCGAAATGATGCTCCTCACGGGATATAGAGTGATTTTGGAATAAAGTTTTTATTTCATTAGAACAAACTAGTACTTTCTCAATTCAAGGTTAAATGATGTGTTTATCAGGTTCAAGCAGTTTCAACCAGTTTTATTTAGTGGAGTAACTGTTATTTTCATTTCATCAGTAGTGGCCGAAATGATGCTCCACACGGGATATTGAGTAATTTTGGAATAAAGTTTTTATTTCCTTAGAACAAACTAGTACTTTCTCAATTCAAGGTTAAATGATGTGTTTATCAGGTTCAAGCAGTTTCAACCAGTTTTATTTAGTGGAGTAACTGCTATTTTCATTTCATCAGTAGTGGCCGAAATGATGCTCCTCACGGGATATAGAGTGATTTTGGAATAAAGTTTTTATTTCATTAGAACAAACTAGTACTTTCTCAATTCAAGGTTAAATGATGTGTTTATCAGGTTCAAGCAGTTTCAACCAGTTTTATTTAGTGGAGTAACTGTTATTTTCATTTCATCAGTAGTGGCCGAAATGATGCTCCACACGGGATATAGAGTGATTTTGGAATAAAGTTTGGATTTCCTTAGAACAAACTAGTACTTTCTCAATTCAAGTTTAAACATGATGGACTTAGCAGTTGCAAGTACTTTCAACCAATTATATTTAGTGGAGTAACTGCTATTTTCATTTCATCAGTAGTGGCCGAAATGATGCTCCTCACGGGATATAGAGTGATTTTGGAATAAAGTTTTTATTTCATTAGAACAAACTAGTACTTTCTCAATTCAAGGTTAAATGATGTGTTTATCAGGTTCAAGCAGTTTCAATCAGTTTTATTTAGTGGAGTAACTGCTATTTTCATTTCATCAGGAGTGGCCGAAATGATGCTCCTCACGGGATATAGAGTAATTTTGGAATAAAGTTTGTATTTCCTTAGAACAAACTAGTACTTTCTCAATTCAAGTTTAAACATGATGGACTTAGCAGTTGCAAGTACTTTCAACCAATTATATTTAGTGGAGTAACTGCTATTTTCATTTCATTAGGAGTGGCCGAAATGATGCTCCTCACGGGATATAGAGTAATTTTGGAATAAAGTTTTTATTTCATTAGAACAAACTAGTACTTTCTCAATTCAAGTTAAAATGATGTGTTTATCAGGTTCAAGCAGTTTCAACCAGTTGTATTGGTGGAGCAACTGCTATTTTCATTTCATCAGTAGTGGCCGAAATGATGCTCCACACGAGATATAGAGTGATTTTGGAATAAAGTTTTTATTTCATTAGAACAAACTAGTACTTTCTCAATTCAAGGTTAAACATGATGGACATAGCAGTTGCAAGCACTTTCAAACAATTATATTTAGTGGAGTAACTGTTATTTTCATTTCACCAGGAGTGGCCGAAATGATGCTCCACACGGGATATAGAGTAATTTTGGAAGAAAGTTTTTATTTCCTTAGAACAAACTAGTACTTTCTCAATTCAAGGTTAAATGATGTGTTTATCAGGTTCAAGCAGTTTCAACCATTTTTATTTAGTGGAGTAACTGCTATTTTCATTTCATCAGGAGTGGCCGAAATGATGCTCCACACGGGATATAGAGTAATTTTGGAAGAAAGTTTTTATTTCATTAGAACAAACTAGTACTTTCTCAGTTCAAGTTTAAATGATTTGTTTATCAGGTTCAAGCAGTTTCAACCATTTTTATTTAGTGGAGTAACTGCTATTTTCATTTCATCAGTAGTGGCCGAAATGATGCTCCACACGGGATATAGAGTAATTTTGGAATAAAGTTTTTGTTTCCTTAGAGCAAACTGGTACTTTTCAATTCAAGTTTAAACATGAAGTGTTTATAAGGTTAAAGCAGTTTCAACCTCTTTTATTATGCTGGATTTGACTGTGATGGTCTTTTCATCAGTTGTGGCCGAAAAGATGCTTCAGACGAGATACTGAGTATGTTTTTCGAATAAAGTTTTAATTTTATTAGGACAAACTCGTACTTTCACTATTCAAGTATCTACCCAGATAAATGTACACTAACACAACTATTGCTCACCCAAGGTGCTAAAAACACTGTGTTGCAGTTGCGAGGTTACAATTTGTATAGACTACAGAAGTGAAAGCCACAGGTGCATTAACAACATTTTCGCACTTTTCGAAACACAGCTTTTGCGTGACTCCTACCATGAGTCGTCAGAGACACTGCGTGCTCAGAGCAAAGATACCTCGGGAGCCACATGACCCAGTTGAAGACTGTTGTCGCCGGTCTTCTATGCCTGTCTACACAGGAGAGAAGAAACCTCAACAGCGAGTTGCTATGACACACTGATGGATATCAGTGCTCTCAGCCACACCACCACGTGGTCTCGCAGCTCTTTCACTCCTTTTCAGGAGAAGGAACATTGTCATTTTCCAGCACCTGACAGTGCTATCAGCTCCCTCACTCTCTCCACCGGAGAGAACCAGGATGTTCTAGCTCAGATGACTCTGACCATTCCGATATCCCAAGGGTACCTGGTCTTTGGACCAGCCAGCTTGAGTCCCTTGCAGAGGACATAGAGCAGTTCGAACCAAACAACCCGGAGATTCGTGTAGCGGACAACCTGGTGGAGGTTGAACGCTGCCTCTTCAACCTGCCTCATCCTTCGTCCCGAGAGAAGCTTACGCTTCTCTGGAAGATGACATCCAGGAGTGTCCATGTTTACATAGAGTCCCTCCCATCTGCCATCAGAGACCATTACTCAGCCCTCTGTCATGCACTTAGGGAAGCAGGATCATCTGCACAATGATCCTGCCTCTGCAAACTTTGGTGCATTTACAATCACTCAAAAGGGGGCGGAGACTCCCAGATAGTATTTATAGGTGCCTAAGGGCTGCCTACTTCCAAGGCCACAATGCACCAGGATTGGACAAAGACCAGACTTTTAAGTCCCTCTTCGTTAACAACCTCCACAACAGTGTGTGGATCGATGTCGCCCTTTTCTGCAGGACCAAAACCCCACCATGAAAGACCTCCGCAAACATGCGCAGATGGTGTGGGAGCTGCACCACCGTTCAGGTGAAAACTATGATGGTGATGCAGGTGTCCTGAGGTCTCAGGTGAGGAGAGGTAAGTCTAAAAACCGAGGCTGAGGTCAGACTCAAAACAACTGGGATGCAGATGTCCCACAGTGGATTAAAACCTGCATCAGAGTGGTGAAGCAGCACCTGAACCCGCCTGGTAAGAAGGGACCTGGCTCCCCCTGACCGCATGACTTGGCCCCTCCCCTCCGCACACAAAGTTCATTTTGGCAGGAGGAGGAGATCCAGGAGGTGAAAGAGGCCCATTTGACATTCTTGGGTAATCTTGGCTATGCCAACCACAGATACACTTCAGTGGTGGTAGGGGTTGTTGACACTCTCTCACTGCTTGGTACTGGGTCAGAAATCCCCCTCATGTGTTCAGACACCTTCGCACGGGTTGCTAGAACCACGCTTGCGCATGCCACTTAAGGAAAGCCACTTCAGGTGGAAGAGTGTAGCATAAACAACCGAGGCTTCACTCAGGACTTGCACCACATCACTCAATGTGTCTGGGTCAACAGCTTTGCAGGACATGTCAGCGACGCATCCCATCCACGTCACTGATCTGGACACAGAAGAACTGCTTATTGGTCAGGACATCCTAAACCGACTCGCTGCCACCAAACGGCGCCTTTGGTCCCAAGTCGTCAGCCCGACTCCCATTGGCTAAGAACTAGGCCACCCAGCTTCTAACAGCAATCGTTCAGCCAACCCACGGGTCCAAAATCTGACACCTGGTCAGATTAAAGTGACCGCATTTCCACCTTTAGAGATGTTAACTGACAGTTCATTCCACAATCTTGAACTAATTCTCATCTCATTGACAATCTGCCTTCGTCCCTCACCAGCGACGACACGCATGACACAACTCTCCTCATTTCCACAACCAAAACCATCACCAGCGCTCACCATGTTAACCTTGAACAGGTTCTTCAGGGTACAAAACCGAGCACCGAAGGTGACATGGTTGTGCACGCTCCAATGACTCAACCAGAGAATACAGACATTTCAGGTAAACAGACCATGTCTGTACCAGAAGAACCTTATTCAGGCTTCGAGTCAAAGACCGAGCAACGCTCTGCTGAGGCTCGCACTTTACCACAACAGAAACAAGGAGATGCATTTGTATGAGGAGGTCTCCCGCGATTATCACACGATCTTCGCAAGGGACTCGCACAAAAAGGGGGGGGGGGGAGTCACAGACATCCACCCAGTGCGCGTCCCCACTGACTTCGAGGCACTGCCATCTTCTGAAACCCAGTACATACCCTTTCTAGCTGACGGGGTCAAGCGGTCCTGGTTCACTGGTTTGAAACAGCCTGCGCTCCAATCTCACACCTTCCCTGTTATTCAAGATTGTTATATCTAAAGAGAAACATAAATCAATTTAAATAACACTTTTTTTGGCATTAACTATTTCCAGTTTAGCTGGTGGTGGCCCAATGTCATTATTATTTGATAAATAACCAATTTATTCTAATGAATAATTTTTCATAAATAAATTATTTTTGATAAAATGTTGCTCCGTGCTCTTGTTTATCTTCCAACATGTGAGATGTTGTTGATGAATACACAGCACAGTTCCACAGTAACCAATGTGTTTTACACAGCCACTGTTCTTTGTGTCAACATGTAGGTCCAGAACACAACTAAAGACGATGTCTCTAGACATCCAGAAGACTTCCTCAGAAGAGCCTGAATGAAAGTTTTTTGAGACGTCTTTCCTGAACATTATATTGACGTCTGGTCTGGCCGTCACTGAAAATACGTTTCAAAAGAAACAGAACACGTCATCAGTCTACCACGGGACATACACAGAGAGTCAGTTTAGTATTACCATTAACATGCATTTAATTGGACTATGGAAGAAAACCAGAGAACCCTGAGGAAACACATGCACACACAAGTTAATTCCACAAACACCTCCAGGTGGATTTAAATCCACGATTTTCTGTCTGTAGCCATTGAGACAATTTGACCATTGTAATTGATAGAGCTGATAAAACCTTTATTTGGTATATAGTTGTAATCTCAATATGAAAGGTTGTAGAAATTAATCATGCCCAAAAACTCCTGCAGGGCCTTAACCGAGGCTGGACGAGGGAAATCTGTCACCGCTTGCACCTTAGAAGGCAATGGAATGGCACCCTGAGTTGAAATACGATGACCCAAAAAGTCAATCACAGGCAGACCAAACTGGCACTTAGCAGGGTTGACAATTAGGCCATGTTCCTCAAGGCCAGACCTGGGCATTTTAAGGCCCGCGGGCCAAATGCGGCCCGTGACCCGATTCTGACCGGCCCGCGAAAGGTTGCTTAGAATTAAGAAAACAAAAGCTTCTTTCGAATTTTAATGTGTGGACTAAAACCATCGGCTCTATAAATTAAAACGGAAATGCTTTTACTTTGAAGCCTGTTTATTTATGTACAGTGTACGTAACCTACGTACGTCGTATACGTAACCCGTAAAACAAGTCAATCAGTGCATGCAAGAGATGTCGGTGGAGAATCAAAAATGGCGGTGTTGCGGGCGCCGCCATACTTATTTACCGGTTGCCGCCATTTTGAAAATATGCGTACCGGAAGTGACGTTTACTGTAGCGACATACAGGAAGTGACGTATCAGACCCCGCGGAACATCGGGAATTACGTTTTCGGAGGCCCACCCACCGGAAGTGACGTTGGAGGACCCACTCGCCGGAAAAAAACTGTGCGCTGCGCTTCAAACGCACATTTGTTCCCATTGCATTGTTTTCTTCACACGTGTACTCGAAGCTCAACAGAGTAAAGGATTGTCTTCTGCTAAGGTAAATAATTGCATTTTTTTCTATGTGTAAAGTATCAGCCTGCACTAATAAGAACGAAATAGAAGGTGGAGTTATACCAGTATTTAGAGACTATGTTTATACTCGCACTGGAAGACCGGAGCCAGATCAGCTTCACAACCTTCCATGAGGGAACAGATATGTTCATCTCTCCCCAACTGTGTCAGTCTGTCCACATATCTGCTGCTTTATTTCTCCGTCCAGACAACTCACAGTTTACTGTGTGCCTTCACTTATCACTCCTGCTAACTGCAGTTTCATCACAACATTTAGTTGCGTTTACGTCCTAAATGGCTGAATTTTGTCACGTGGGTGAAAAGCCTCAAAACGGTGTGCATCAGCCTGCACTAATAAGTAGGACATGGTTGATAGGTGTCATTATATCAGTATTAGTGAGAGGAAGAGTCGTTGTATAGTTATGTTGGGAGCAATTCAAGTAAGATCAGCTCAAAGTTTATGTTGCTCTTTTGTTATCTTTGTTCCATGTGTTGGTTTATTTAGACCCGTACTGGTATTTTTTATCATACTGCATTACTGGATTTTTACAACCTGACTGGGATTTCTGTGTTATTATCAGAGCATCCAAATTAGAGAAAGTTTAATGGTTGTGAGGGAGATTGAATATCTTATATATAACATACTGCAATGAATCACTTGGATGCTTGTCAGTTTGCAATCATCAATGAGAGATCAGTACATTTGAACAAATACTAATGATTCTGATTTAAATATTTTTTCAGACGCAGTGTTCAATCAGAATGTCACGTCATCGTAGCAGCGAATGCGTGGGCATGGAGCATTCATATGCACACCCAACAATGCACACAGCATCTGTGCTGACCACGGATCCAGAGACCGTAAAGGAATTGAGTGTCGCATGTCTGCATGCAGAACACTCCTATGACTCATCAATCAAGTTTGAGATTTTTTATGTAACATAAGCTCAGTTTGTTTATTTTTATTCGTCTGTATTGCAACAGATCTTCGAGATGCTGAAAGAGATGGAGGAGGTCATGGAAATCAAGAAGGGGGACCTGAGACTCATCGATTACATTTTTGATGTTATGCTTCCAGAATTAAGATGATCAATCAATGGAGGACATCATAGAAGTAGTGGTCAATATTTTGTGTCTTTTGAAACCTATCTGCATGCACCTTGTCCATCTTTTTCAGATCATCATCAACATCCTGATGGCTGAAGGTCACACAAGGTTTCAAGCACAGGTCATCATAGCCAGTGGGAGAAAGTTCTAGCAAGCTCCTGTCGTCTGTGCTCTCATCCTCCCTGCCGGATGTCTATCAATATAGTGGTTTGAAGTCTCCTGTCCCAATTTTCAGAGTGTATCTTTTATCTATCTGTCTGTCCTCTCCTCTATCCTCTCACCCCAACCGGCCAGCAGAATGCCTCCACCTCTGAGTCTGGTTTCTGCAAAGATTTCTTCCTGTTAGAGGGACTTTTTCCCTTTCCACAGTCGCTCACGCTTGCTCATGTGGATTTGTTTGGTTTTGTCTTTAAAAGTGCTTTTAATATATAATAAAGAACAATGACGTGATTCATGGATGGTTTTATTCTTTTAAAGTTGTCAGAGGTACTTTTTGAAGGTTTGTCATGGACATTTACTCTGAAGTAACTACAGTTACTCTCCATTTTTGTAGTTAGTTTTGCTTAATGCACCACACATTGTCACTGCATGAATGAAGAAGGCAGATCAGTTTAGTAGCTGAACTCTACAGATGTGGTTCCAGCTGCAGTGTCTTGTTGAAATAGGTTCAGAGAGATATTGAATATGGAATATGATGGGGGGGGGGATTCTCCCTCTTCAATCCACTTGGCTCTGGACCTTATAAACACTCTGAGCTCTATTCACATAATATCTACCTGGATGTTTCTCCAGTGTTCTTGTGCTTCTTCAAACTGAACATGATCCATGAAACCGTGACGTAACTGAAGCAGTGACATCAGTTGTCCTTTTAAATATGGCGGCGACCACAAACACGCATGGCGGCGGCCAAAAACAAGTATGTCGGTGCCCATAAGCCACCATTGTGATACCGCACTGGCGAGGTTTGCGTTTTGAGAGTAGTATGGCGCTGACCGTGAGTAATAATGGCGGCGTCCACAAACAAGCATGTCAGCGGCCGTACACCACCATTTTTATACCGCACTGGCGAGGTTTCAAGTCTGGAGGAGCACGGTTGCATTGCGGATCATGTTCTCTTGCCTCCCACCGACAGTGACGCTGTAATTGTGCGTCGGAACAAAACATATTGCATGTAGTACTGCCTCCCACCAACAGTGGCGCTGGGGTGGTGATTCGGATCAAAATGGCCAAACAAGATGGCGGCGGTGGATTCCCCACCGACGGCTTCTCAGTGCATGTGATTGTCGCCCCTCAATGATGTACGGGCACGTCAAGAAAAGAAAGGTGGATGCTGAAGGCCGAAATTTCAAGAAGATTTGGAGCACTAAATATTTGTTTACTGAAGTCGGTGGTAAACCCGTCTGTTTAGTTTGTGGAGAGCACGTCGCCGTGTTTAAGGAGTACAATGTGAGTCGGCATTATGAGACAAAACACACGGAGAAATACAGACACTTGGCGGAGGCTGAGAGAGCGCGAATATCAGAAGACTTGCTAGCAAAGCTAGCAAAACAACAAGGCTGTTTTAGCAAACTACACACAGCCCGGGATGCAGCGACCAAGACCAGCTTCGTCATATCCCACAAAATCGCTAAAAACAGCAAGCCGTTCTCGGATTGGCGAGTTTGTGAAAGAGTGCTTGGTGGGCTCTGCCGCGCTAATATGCCCTGAGAATAAAGAAGCATTTGAAAAAGTCCCGCTGTCCAGGCGAACCGTCACCAGAAGGGTGGAAGGAATCGCGGAGAATCTCGAATGTCAGCTCAAAAGTGGAGTTGAAAGTTTTGACTTTTTCTCTTTGGCTTTGGATGAGAGCTGTGGTGTCCGTGACACTGCCCAGTTACTGGTGTTTCTCCGGGGAATAAGGCAGGACTTCAAGATTACGGAGGAGCTGGCAGCATTGAGGTCAATAAAAGGAACGACAACGGGAAACGATCTGTTCAAGGAGGTCGATGCATGCATGGTCAAGCTTGGACTGAAATGGGACAAACTGGTAGGCGTTACTACTGATGGTTGTCCGAATATGACAGGAAAACATGTCGGACTTTTGAAACAGATCCAAGATAAAGTGACTGAACTCGGCACAGAGCATCATTTAGTGTTGATACATTGTATTATACATCAGCATGTACTGTGCAGGTCTGTGCTAAAACTTAACCATGTTATTGATGTTGTAACAAAAACGGTTAACTTTATCAGGGCACGAGCATTAAATCACAGGCAGTTTGTTGCACTTTTAGAGGAGCATGAGAATGAACATGGTGACATCATGTACCACACAGCTGTCAGATGGCTCAGTCTGGGCAAAGTGCTCAAAAGATTTTGGGACCTGAAAACAGAGATTCAAGAGTTTTGTGAGATGAAAGGCAAAAACATCCCCGAGCTTTCAGATATGAACTGGATGACAGATTTTGCATTTGCTGTTGATGTGACGGCACTGATGAATGAACTGAGCACTAAACTGCAAGGCAAGGGCCTTTTCGTTCATGACATGCATAACCTGGTGAAGGCTTTTATGAGAAAGTTGCTGTTTCTTTCAAGTCAACTACAGAACAACACTCTCACTCACATGCAAACCCTTAAATAAGTCAGACCATCAGCTAATCATCTCTGCAGGTACTCATCCATGTTAGGAGATTTGCATGGTGAGTTTTTAAGGCGATTTGATGATTGTAAAAACATTGAGGATGAAATGCACCTGGTTTCCTCTCCCTTTGCCTGCAGAGTAGATGATGCACCCAGTGATGTTCAGCTGGAGCTCATTGACCTGCAGTCTGACACAGTACTGGCAGAGCACTTTAAGTCAGCATCACTGCTGGAGTTCTACTCATCTCTTAAGGAGGAGAACTTTCCAAACATGAGGAGACATGCTCAGAAGATGTTGGTTCTGTTTGGATCTACCTACATATGTGAACAAACATTCTCAGTAATGAAGTTTACCAAATCCAGGTTCAGATCCTCTCTTACTGATGATCATCTGTCAGCTGTGCTTCGCATCTCCACCTCAGACATTCAACCTGACTTTGATGCACTCGTTAAAGGGCAGCAAAGGCTAGATTTCTCTCACTGAACAAGAAAATACCCAAATGTGTGTTCACTATTACTTTTTGTCTGCACAGCTTGGCAGTTTGACAATCATAATGTGACATATCTTGTTAATGATATTTGGCATACAAAGACATTGTGATGTCTTCATAGAAAAAAGTGTTTTTGGTTAATGTAATTAAAAAAAGAGTTACAAATGTTTCATGTTTACAATTGTTTTGAATAACTGCACTGAATAAAAATTTTTTTTGTTAAAATAACCCTCACTTTCTCTTTACCTAATAATAACACAGACACTTACCAGCATGTGTAAACAATGCCATTTACTGCTTTCAATTTAGAAATAAAATTCATATGCAGAATAGAGTTTAAACTTTTGGCAAGGCCCTCCACAATATTTTCTGCTTCTCATTTGGCCCCTTCGGAAAAATAATTGCCCACCCCTGCTCAAGGCGCTGAAAAACTTGCTTTAGGTGTGAAAAATGCTCCTCAACTGAAGAACTAGCCACCAAGATGTCGTCCAGGTAAACAGAAACGAAAGCGAGGTCGCGCAGCACAGAGTCCATCAACCTCTGAAAAGCCGTGCCTCTACTCTTGCCTGGCCATAATAAAACATAAAAAAATGACAAGAAAGAATAGAAAGTGTCATCTGCTCAGTGTATTGACACATCTTATACACAGCAGACACAAATTGCACTTAACAAGTTTTGAACTATCAAAACTCAGTAACCAATCAGGTGTCTAACATTGATTTTTTTTTTTTAGAGAATCAAAACCACAATACAAATAAAGCTTTCAATTTCTATTCAAGAAAATGTGCCCATCTTTTCTAAAACTCTCTCTCTCTCTCTCTCTCTCACTCTCTCTCTCTCTCTCTCTCTCTCTCTCTCTCTCTCTCTCGCCCCGTTTCCTCATTAGTTTTAATGTTGGTTTTTTTCCAGAATAAATGTGAATGTTTGATGAGAGGCTGTATCTGGCAGCATGAATCACTCATTGAGTAAAAAGAAAAAAGTGATGGCACGTGTCGCCCCAATTAATCCCTAAAACACAAGAGCCTCTAAACGTATTGAGAACAGGTAGGAAGCATATTACGAGCTAATAAAACTAGTAAACAGAGTCCATGTGTGTATCAGTGAAAGTGAGCAGGTTTTATGTTTCTATGTTTCTTCAGGTGAGATGTCCAGTTCCTGGACGTTCACAGCACTTTCACGGCTGGGAGACATAGTTTGCATTGTACAGAGAGGTTAAGAGATTTCTCCGACTTTAAAACATAGTGATGAAAGCAACTGTCTGCAGAATCCATGGCAAAGCATGGATTGTCAGCCTGAAAGCGTCGGGAAGTGTCGCAATGCCAGTGCATGGCGCATGTGACAGCTGCATTTCTAGTTTATTCCATCTGATTTCTACTGTAATCCTGCTCAGTAATCCCAGTTTTTATCGAGCATACCTGTAACGAGATTACACATTTTTTTATGTACTGTAACAGATTACAGTTATATGTTTTTTGTATCCTAATTATGTAACACTGTTACATGTATTCCATGACTACCCAACCCTGGTTGCACCTAAACATGTGATACGCACTCAGACCTTACTGAGACTTACTAAACTAAAGTTTTCTAGCTGTGCAATGACTTGAAGTAAAGCTCTGGTAAACAAGCTGCATGTAATGATGTTCATGTAGGTACAAACAGCCAGAAGAGTCTTTAGAGCCAGAAGTGGACAGACGAAATCACCTTGTACTGCAGGTGACAGGAGGAGCAGCAAGGTGGGCGAGATACAGGTTCTGGGAGATTCCCACAACACACTGTAGACAAAAGAAAAGTGTTAAATGCACAGGTTCCACAAGTTGAGAGACTCTTAAGATCAACACCAGGAGACACCAGATCACTTTGATTGATTGTGAGGACAACACACACGGAGTGAGGTGGTATTGAAAGGCTAATTGCAGGAGGAAAGGTTTGTTTTGTAGAATGGGTCTCTTGTATTAAATTCAATGTAATTTGGATCAAATGTCTTTGTTATTTTAAAAGCATGTTTTGTTGTGAGATGTAATTTAATTTAATCACAATAACCAGCCAAAGTATTTTCTATGTTTACTACGTTTAAAACTAAATGATCAACCATCTCAACAGTCATTGGTGGACATTTAATGTATATTTCATCACCTGAAGAGTCCAACTTTGCTTTACATCTTTAACTTATATACAAGTGAAATCACAGCTCTAAGTTCTTGTTACTGAATAGTCCCTAAACGGCTCACCTGTCTCTGGCTGTGAGGCCCTGTCCGGAGGGATGGATGAGCCCGATGAAACGTGGGATCAGCCGTTGGTGGAGATTTCCACTCAACCCTTTGAAGCGCTGCTCCCACGTTCCTCCACTTGGGCCATGGTTTAATCGAGGAAAATCATGTCACACTGAAAAAACAATTCTGTCATTTCATTTTTGAGTGTACTTTTTTAAGATAGAGCTTCTCAGGCTGGTTTAATCAAGTAAAATCATGTTACTGTCTTAAAGGTGTACAGGAGGATTTTCTTTTTCCGGGTGGATCATCAAGACTATTGGTACTCCCAACTGTCAATCATTCTGGTGATATATTACGCAAGGCCGTCGTATGTGCTCGTCCCCAGGTAGCGTGGATCTATTAGTTTTCACTTTCTGCGCATGCGTGCTTTCAGGTGTATATGGTGAGCTGCGCCTTCAGCGAGCTCGCAGTTATCACCGGGTACTTTGAAAATGGCAGAGGGTCACAAAAGAGAAAAAGTGTCTTCGAAGTGTATGAGAAGAAGAGAAAGGCTTCGGAAGAGAGAAACAAGACCAGAGTGTTTTTGGGAGATTCTTTCACACGATGGCGTGCGCTGAAAGCCCAGGTTGGGCTTCCCACTGATGCTTCAGTCGCGAAGTTTCTACTCGACAGGTAAAGTTTGGCATTCTATTTGGAGAAATCCATTTCAAATCACTTCCAGTAAAAGTTATCTATGTCTATATTGTAACTTTCCAGGGTTGATTAGTGGAAAAAGTTCAAATCTTCTTGTAAAGTGAGCTTGTGTAAGCGATGCTGACTTGTGACTTGTAAACAGTGCGTGCACGAGGAGAACTGGGCTCGTTCATGTCTCTCGCACACGTTTTAGTAGGCGTTCCATCTCGGGAGCAGGTAGAGCTTTGCGTGCATTTTTCAAAAGGTGGAGAGGGCGGTTCTTTCCTAAAATTCGGGAAAATCCTACTGTACTCCTTTAAGATAGAGCTGCTCAGGCTGGTTTAATTGAGAAAAAAATCATGTTATTTTCTTAAGATAGAGCTGCTCAGGCTGGTTTAATCTAGACAAATTGTGTTACTGCCTTTAGATAGAGCTGATCAGGCTGGTTTGATCTAGAAAATCACATTACTGTCTTTAGATAGAGCTGATCAGGCTGGTTTGATTTAGAAAATCACGTTACTGTCTCTAGATGGTGCTGCTCAGGCTGGTTTGATTTAGAAAATCACTTTACTGTCTCTAGATGGAGCTGCTCAGGCTGGTTTAATAAAAAAAAAAAAAACTGACTTTAGGTAGAGATGCTTAGTGTTGGAATTCGTTCCTGTGTTCCCCTGAATTCCTGCTTGTTCGTTTGATCCGGGAGAGGCAGGAACAGAGTTAATTTCTTCAATAGTGAATTTAATAATCACACAAACAAGAGATTACAAAAATACATATATCAGATTACATAATACGAGCTCAGACCGTTCTTCCTTGCAGACCCAAGTGTGCAGGCCAGGTTTACAATGAAGAAGGGCACAACTGCAACACGTGGTTCATATTTATACATTTGCATACACCACCTCAACCTCACATTGGTCGGTTCCTCGTGATGTATGCGTTGCTATAGTGAATTTGCTATTCCTTTGTTCCCAAAACTGCTTCAAACTGGTTCTTCTCAGAGCTTGACGTTCTGTGGGACAAAGTGACCTCTTATCTGTTGATCCAATCTTACCTTGACCATGTTTTTGCAAGTAGAGCACTGAGGAGACATCGCCAACCAACTTGGAATGTCCCTGAACATGGATTTATAGCTGTGTTTTCCCAACTTGGGCAGTGGGAGAAACCCCAGTAGTGTAGAAACACAACTGAATACAATATGTCCAGTTGTCACACAGAAAACAAATGTTCAACCACTATATTCCTTCAATTCCCCTTTTGACCTCTGACCCCAGAGGTCAATAATTAGTGTCAATACAGTATGAGGCACTCTTCGTATAATAGAGGTCATATGTAAGCAAAATCAACAATCATATACTCAAATAGCAACATACAAAACTTTTAAACGGTGGTGACTCCCCCTTGAACTGCAACCTTGTCGTGGTGGGGGAGTTTGAGCACCCGAATGACCCTCGGAGCTATGTTGTCGGGGGACTTGCCCCTCCTGTGGGCCCACCACCTACAGAGGCTGCCGTAGGGGTTGGGTGCATTGTGGATTGGGGGGCAGTCGACGGCAGAGGCCTCGACGACCCGATCCCCGGCCACAGAATCTGGCTATTGGGACATGGAATGTGACCTCGCTGGGGGGGAAGGAGCCCGAGCTTGTGAGGGAGGCTGAGAGATACCGTCTAGATATAGTCGGGCTCGCCTCCACTTACAGCTTGGACTCGGAACCCAGCTCCTCGACGGGGGCTGGATACTCCACTGCTCTGGAGTTGCCCTCTCTCTCTGGAGTTGCCCTGTCTCTCGGCTGGCCTGGGAACGCCTTGGGGTGCCACCGGAAGAGCTGGAGGAAGTGTCTGGGGTGAGGGAAGTCTGAGCAGAGTTGCCTCCGCGACGCGGCCCCGGATAAGCGGCAGAAAATGGATGGATGGATGGATGGACTTGGCACGTCACATGAACAGAGAGGAGCGCTATTTCACCTCCTCCCTTGCTGCCGTCTACTTCTCTGTGTTCTTCTTACTTCGGTGTACAGGGATTATTCCGCCCTTTGACGTGTGGAGCTGTCTCCTGGATCAGCCAATCCAGGGGCAACTTGCTTCAGATGGATGGAGGTCTCCTGAAGAGTGCGATGTGGTTCTCCCGCCAGAGTACACTGCGACAGATGGCACCGCATTGTTCCTCTTTTATCCAGGGTTCGACTAACGGCCGGACCCTCCTCTCCAGTACCCTGGAATAGACTTTCCTGGGGAGCCTTTGTCACTCAGCCGAACAGCGTGAGACGTCCTCTCGACGACCTTAAATCGACCCGTTCACCTGGGCTCGGACCACTTCCTCTTTATCACCCTGAGAAGTACCCAGGGGCTGGTGTTGAGGATCTCAGCCGAGTCCCCCCTGGCTGCCGGTCCCGGCAACATGTGCAGAGAAACGAGATTCCAGACATCTCAAAACTGCGTTGTCACATCTCTCACCTGAACATAGATTTTTCTCTTGTATAGATTTGGCTAATGCTTTTTTCTGTCTGCCACTGGCGGATCAGGTGAAACCACTGCAAACAGGTCCGACTTATTGCCGCCAATGCAAACCAAACTCCTGTTCCGGGAATACAAAGACCGAACAGCGCTTAACAAAGGGCCCCGGACTCCATGCTCCCGGAGCACCCCCCCACAGGATGTCTCAGGGGACGCGGTCGAACGCCTTCTCAAGATCCAGAAAACACATGTGGACTGGTTGGGCAAACTCCCATGAACCCTCAAGCAGCTGGTGGAGGGTATAGAGCTGGTCCAGTGTTCCACGACCAGAATGAAAACCGCATTATTCCTCTTGGATCCAAGGTTTGACTAACGGCCGGACCCTCCACTCCAGTACACTGGAATAGACTTTCCTGGGGAGGCTGAGGAGTGTGATCCCTCTGTAGTTGGAACACACCCTCCGATCCCCCTCCTTGAAGAGAGGGACCACGACCCCATTCTGCCTGTCCAGAGGTACCGTCCCCGCGTCACGCGATGTTGCAGGGATGAAGGGCCCCGGACTCCATGCTCCCGGAGCATGGAGTCGGTTTGCCAGAATTTCCTCGGGGCAGACCGAAACTCCTCTTCCATGGCCTCTCCAAACTCCTCCCAGACCCGAGTTATTGCCTCCACCACAGCCATGAACTATGGGTCATGACCGAAAGAACGAGATCCCGGATACAAGCGGTTGAAGTGAGCTTCCTGCGTAGGGTGGCTGAGCGCACCCTTAGAGATAGGATGAGGAGCTTGAGAGTTGGTTTTTAGAATAAAGTTTGTATTTTACTAGACCATAGTCGTACTTTCACTATTCAAGTTTAAACATGAAGTGTTTATCAGGTTGAAGCAGTTTCATTATGCTGGATTTGACTGCTTATGGTCTTCTCATTAGTTGTGGCCGAAAAAATGCTTCAGACGAGATACTGAGTGTGTTTTTAGAACAAAGTTTGTATTTCACGAAACATACTAAACTCTCACTATTCAACTTTTAAATGATGGACTTAGCAGTTGCAAGTACTTTCAACCAATTATATTTAGTGGAGTAACTGCTATTTTCATTTCATCAGTAGTGGCCGAAATGATGCTCCTCACGGGATATAGAGTGATTTTGGAATAAAGTTTTTATTTCATTAGAACAAACTAGTAGTTTCTCAATTCAAGGTTAAACATGATGGACATAGCAGTTGCAAGTACTTTCAACCAATTATATTTAGTGGAGTAACTGCTATTTTCATTTCATTAGGAGTGGCCGAAATGATGCTCCACACGGGATATAGAGTAATTTTGGAAGAAAGTTTTTATTTCATTAGAACAAACTAGTACTTTCTCAATTCAAGTTAAAATGATGTGTTTATCAGGTTCAAGCAGTTTCAACCAGTTTTATTTAGTGGAGTAACTGCTATTTTCATTTCATCAGGAGTGGCCGAAATGATGCTCCACACGGGATATTGAGTAATTTTGGAATAAAGTTTTTATTTCATTAGAACAAACTAGTACTTTCTCAATTCAAGTTAAAATGATGTGTTTATCAGGTTCAAGCAGTTTCAACCAGTTGTATTGGTGGAGCAACTGCTATTTTCATTTCATCAGTAGTGGCCGAAATGATGCTCCTCACGGGATATAGAGTGATTTTGGAATAAAGTTTTTATTTCATTAGAACAAACTAGTACTTTCTCAATTCAAGGTTAAATGATGGACTTAGCAGTTGCAAGTACTTTCAACCAATTATATTTAGTGGAGTAACTGCTATTTTCATTTCATCAGTAGTGGCCGAAATGATGCTCCTCACGGGATATAGAGTAATTTTGGAATAAAGTTTTTATTTCATTAGAACAAACTAGTACTTTCTCAATTCAAGGTTAAACATGATGGACATAGCAGTTGCAAGCACTTTCAAACAATTATATTTAGTGGAGTAACTGCTATTTTCATTTCATCAGGAGTGGCCGAAATGATGCTCCACACGGGATATAGAGTAATTTTGGAAGAAAGTTTTTATTTCATTAGAACAAACTAGTACTTTCTCAATTCAAGTTAAAATGATGTGTTTATCAGGTTCAAGCAGTTTCAACCAGTTTTATTTAGTGGAGTAACTGCTATTTTCATTTCATCAGTAGTGGCCGAAATGATGCTCCACACGGGATATAGAGTGATTTTGGAATAAAGTTTTCATTTCATTAGAACAAACTAGTACTTTGTCAATTCAAGTTTAAATGATGTGTTTATCAGGTTCAAGCAGTTTCACCAGTTTTATTTAGTGAATTAACTGCTATTTTCATTTCATCAGGAGTGGCCGAAATGATGCTCCACACGGGATACAGAGTAATTTTGGAATAAAGTTTTTATTTCCTTAGAGCAAACTGGTACTTTTCAATTCAAGTTTAAACATGAAGTGTTTATTAGGTTAAAGCAGTTTCAACCTCTTTTATTATGCTGGATTTGACTGTTATGGTCTTTTCATCAGTTGTGGCCGAAAAGATGCTTCAGACGAGATACTGAGTATGTTTTTAGAATAAAGTTTTAATTTCATTAGGACAAACTCGTACTTTCACTATTCAAGTTCACCCAGATAAATGTACACTAACACAACTATTGCTCACCCAAGGTGCTAAAAACACTGTGTTGCAGTTGCGAGGTTACAATTTGTATAGACTACAGAAGTGAAAGCCACAGGTGCATTAACAACATTTTCGCACTTTTCGAAACACAGCTTTTGCGTGACTCCTACCATGAGTCGTCAGAGACACTGCGTGCTCAGAGCAAAGATACCTCGGGAGCCACATGACCCAGTTGAAGACTGTTGTCGCCGGTCTTCTATGCCTGTCTACACAGGAGAGAAGAAACCTCAACAGCGAGTTGCTATGACACACTGATGGATATCAGTGCTCTCAGCCACACCACCACGTGGTCTCGCAGCTCTTTCACTCCTTTTCAGGAGAAGGAACATTGTCATTTTCCAGCACCTGACAGTGCTATCAGTTCCCTCACTCTCTCCACCGGAGAGAACCAGGATGTTCTAGCTCAGATGACTCTGACCATTCCGATATCCCAAGGGTACCTGGTCTTTGGACCAGCCAGCTTGAGTCCCTTGCAGAGGACATAGAGCAGTTCGAACCAAACAACCCGGAGATTCGTGTAGCGGACAACCTGGTGGAGGTTGAACGCTGCCTCTTCAACCTGCCTCATCCTTCGTCCCGAGAGAAGCTTACGCTTCTCTGGAAGATGAAATCCAGGAGTGTCCATGTATACATAGAGTCCCTCCCATCTGCCATCAGAGACCATTACTCAGCCCTCTGTCATGCACTTAGGGAAGCAGGATCATCTGCACAATGATCCTGCCTCTACAAACTTTGGTGCATTTACAATCACTCAAAAGGGGGCGGAGACTCCCAGATAGTATTTATAGGTGCCTAAGGGCTGCCTACTTCCAAGGCCACAATGCACCAGGATTGGACAAAGACCAGACTTTTAAGTCCCTCTTCGTTAACAACCCCCACAACAGTGTGTGGATCGATGTCGCCCTTTTCTGCAGGACCAAAACCCCACCATGAAAGACCTCCGCAAACATGCGCAGATGGTGTGGGAGCTGCACCACCGTTCAGGTGAAAACTATGATGGTGATGCAGGTGTCCTGAGGTCTCAGGTGAGGAGAGGTAAGTCTAAAAACCGAGGCTGAGGTCAGACTCAAAACAACTGGGATGCAGATGTCCCACAGTGGATTAAAACCTGCATCAGAGTGGTGAAGCAGCACCTGAACCCGCCTGGTAAGAAGGGACCTGGCTCCCCCTGACCGCATGACTTGGCCCCTCCCCTCCGCACACAAAGTTCATTTTGGCAGGAGGAGGAGATCCAGGAGGTGAAAGAGGCCCATTTGACATTCTTGGGTAATCTTGGCTATGCCAACCACAGATACACTTCAGTGGTGGTAGGGGTTGTTGACACTCTCTCACTGCTTGGTACTGGGTCAGAAATCCCCCTCATGTGTTCAGACACCTTCGCACGGGTTGCTAGAACCACGCTTGCGCATGCCACTTAAGGAAAGCCACTTCAGGTGGAAGAGTGTAGCATAAACAACCGAGGCTTCACTCAGGACTTGCACCACATCACTCAATGTGTCTGGGTCAACAGCTTTGCAGGACATGTCAGCGACGCATCCCATCCACGTCACTGATCTGGACACAGAAGAACTGCTTATTGGTCAGGACATCCTAAACCGACTCGCTGCCACCAAACGGCGCCTTTGGTCCCAAGTCGTCAGCCCGACTCCCATTGGCTAAGAACTAGGCCACCCAGCTTCTAACAGCAATCGTTCAGCCAACCCACGGGTCCAAAATCTGACACCTGGTCAGATTAAAGTGACCGCATTTCCACCTTTAGAGATGTTAACTGACAGTTCATTCCACAATCTTGAACTAATTCTCATCTCATTGACAATCTGCCTTCGTCCCTCACCAGCGACGACACGCATGACACAACTCTCCTCATTTCCACAACCAAAACCATCACCAGCGCTCACCATGTTAACCTTGAACAGGTTCTTCAGGGTACAAAACCGAGCACCGAAGGTGACATGGTTGTGCACGCTCCAATGACTCAACCAGAGAATACAGACATTTCAGGTAAACAGACCATGTCTGTACCAGAAGAACCTTATTCAGGCTTCGAGTCAAAGACCGAGCAACGCTCTGCTGAGGCTCGCACTTTACCACAACAGAAACAAGGAGATGCATTTGTATGAGGAGGTCTCCCGCGATTATCACACGATCTTCGCAAGGGACTCGCACAAAAAGGGGGGGGGGGGGGGGGGAGTCACAGACATCCACCCAGTGCGCGTCCCCACTGACTTCGAGGCACTGCCATCTTCTGAAACCCAGTACATACCCTTTCTAGCTGACGGGGTCAAGCGGTCCTGGTTCACTGGTTTGAAACAGCCTGCGCTCCAATCTCACACCTTCCCTGTTATTCAAGATTGTTATATCTAAAGAGAAACATAAATCAATTTAAATAACACTTTTTTTGGCATTAACTATTTCCAGTTTAGCTGGTGGTGGCCCAATGTCATTATTATTTGATAAATAACCAATTTATTCTAATGAATAATTTTTCATAAATAAATTATTTTTGATAAAATGTTGCTCCGTGCTCTTGTTTATCTTCCAACATGTGAGATGTTGTTGATGAATACACAGCACAGTTCCACAGTAACCAATGTGTTTTACACAGCCACTGTTCTTTGTGTCAACATGTAGGTCCAGAACACAACTAAAGACGATGTCTCTAGACATCCAGAAGACTTCCTCAGAAGAGCCTGAATGAAAGTTTTTTGAGACGTCTTTCCTGAACATTATATTGACGTCTGGTCTGGCCGTCACTGAAAATACGTTTCAAAAGAAACAGAACACGTCATCAGTCTACCACGGGACATACACAGAGAGTCAGTTTAGTATTACCATTAACATGCATTTAATTGGACTATGGAAGAAAACCAGAGAACCCTGAGGAAACACATGCACACACAAGTTAATTCCACAAACACCTCCAGGTGGATTTAAATCCACGATTTTCTGTCTGTAGCCATTGAGACAATTTGACCATTGTAATTGATAGAGCTGATAAAACCTTTATTTGGTATATAGTTGTAATCTCAATATGAAAGGTTGTAGAAATTAATCATGCCCAAAAACTCCTGCAGGGCCTTAACCGAGGCTGGACGAGGGAAATCTGTCACCGCTTGCACCTTAGAAGGCAATGGAATGGCACCCTGAGTTGAAATACGATGACCCAAAAAGTCAATCACAGGCAGACCAAACTGGCACTTAGCAGGGTTGACAATTAGGCCATGTTCCTCAAGGCCAGACCTGGGCATTTTAAGGCCCGCGGGCCAAATGCGGCCCGTGACCCGATTCTGACCGGCCCGTGAAAGGTTGCTTAGAATTAAGAAAACAAAAGCTTCTTTCGAATTTTAATGTGTGGACTAAAACCATCGGCTCTATAAATTAAAACGGAAATGCTTTTACTTTGAAGCCTGTTTATTTATGTACAGTGTACGTAACCTACGTACGTCGTATACGTAACCCGTAAAACAAGTCAATCAGTGCATGCAAGAGATGTCGGTAGAGAATCAAAAATGGCGGTGTTGCGGGCGCCGCCATACTTATTTACCGGTTGCCGCCATTTTGAAAATATGCGTACCGGAAGTGACGTTTACTGTAGCGACATACAGGAAGTGACGTATCAGACCCCGCGGAACATCGGGAATTACGTTTTCGGAGGCCCACCCACCGGAAGTGACGTTGGAGGACCCACTCGCCGGAAAAAAACTGTGCGCTGCGCTTCAAACGCACATTTGTTCCCATTGCATTGTTTTCTTCACACGTGTACTCGAAGCTCAACAGAGTAAAGGATTGTCTTCTGCAAAGGTAAATAATTGCATTTTTTTCTATGTGTAAAGTATCAGCCTGCACTAATAAGAACGAAATAGTAGGTGGAGTTATACCAGTATTTAGAGACTATGTTTATACTCGCACTGGAAGACCGGAGCCAGATCAGCTTCACAACCTTCCATGAGGGAACAGATATGTTCATCTCTCCCCAACTGTGTCAGTCTGTCCACATATCTGCTGCTTTATTTCTCCGTCCAGACAACTCACAGTTTACTGTGTGCCTTCACTTATCACTCCTGCTAACTGCAGTTTCATCACAACATTTAGTTGCGTTTACGTCCTAAATGGCTGAATTTTGTCACGTGGGTGAAAAGCCTCAAAACGGTGTGCATCAGCCTGCACTAATAAGTAGGACATGGTTGATAGGTGTCATTATATCAGTATTAGTGAGAGGAAGAGTCGTTGTATAGTTATGTTGGGAGCAATTCAAGTAAGATCAGCTCAAAGTTTATGTTGCTCTTTTGTTATCTTTGTTCCATGTGTTGGTTTATTTAGACCCGTACTGGTATTTTTTATCATACTGCATTACTGGATTTTTACAACCTGACTGGGATTTCTGTGTTATTATCAGAGCATCCAAATTAGAGAAAGTTTAATGGTTGTGAGGGAGATTGAATATCTTATATATAACATACTGCAATGAATCACTTGGATGCTTGTCAGTTTGCAATCATCAATGAGAGATCAGTACATTTGAACAAATACTAATGATTCTGATTTAAATATTTTTTCAGACGCAGTGTTCAATCAGAATGTCACGTCATCGTAGCAGCGAATGCGTGGGCATGGAGCATTCATATGCACACCCAACAATGCACACAGCATCTGTGCTGACCACGGATCCAGAGACCGTAAAGGAATTGAGTGTCGCATGTCTGCATGCAGAACACTCCTATGACTCATCAATCAAGTTTGAGATTTTTTATGTAACATAAGCTCAGTTTGTTTATTTTTATTCGTCTGTATTGCAACAGATCTTCGAGATGCTGAAAGAGATGGAGGAGGTCATGGAAATCAAGAAGGGGGACCTGAGACTCATCGATTACATTTTTGATGTTATGCTTCCAGAATTAAGATGATCAATCAATGGAGGACATCATAGAAGTAGTGGTCAATATTTTGTGTCTTTTGAAACCTATCTGCATGCACCTTGTCCATCTTTTTCAGATCATCATCAACATCCTGATGGCTGAAGGTCACACAAGGTTTCAAGCACAGGTCATCATAGCCAGTGGGAGAAAGTTCTAGCAAGCTCCTGTCGTCTGTGCTCTCATCCTCCCTGCCGGATGTCTATCAATATAGTGGTTTGAAGTCTCCTGTCCCAATTTTCAGAGTGTATCTTTTATCTATCTGTCTGTCCTCTCCTCTATCCTCTCACCCCAACCGGCCAGCAGAATGCCTCCACCTCTGAGTCTGGTTTCTGCAAAGATTTCTTCCTGTTAGAGGGACTTTTTCCCTTTCCACAGTCGCTCACGCTTGCTCATGTGGATTTGTTTGGTTTTGTCTTTAAAAGTGCTTTTAATATATAATAAAGAACAATGACGTGATTCATGGATGGTTTTATTCTTTTAAAGTTGTCAGAGGTACTTTTTGAAGGTTTGTCATGGACATTTACTCTGAAGTAACTACAGTTACTCTCCATTTTTGTAGTTAGTTTTGCTTAATGCACCACACATTGTCACTGCATGAATGAAGAAGGCAGATCAGTTTAGTAGCTGAACTCTACAGATGTGGTTCCAGCTGCAGTGTCTTGTTGAAATAGGTTCAGAGAGATATTGAATATGGAATATGATGGGGGGGGGGATTCTCCCTCTTCAATCCACTTGGCTCTGGACCTTATAAACACTCTGAGCTCTATTCACATAATATCTACCTGGATGTTTCTCCAGTGTTCTTGTGCTTCTTCAAACTGAACATGATCCATGAAACCGTGACGTAACTGAAGCAGTGACATCAGTTGTCCTTTTAAATATGGCGGCGACCACAAACACGCATGGCGGCGGCCAAAAACAAGTATGTCGGTGTCCATAAGCCACCATTGTGATACCGCACTGGCGAGGTTTGCGTTTTGAGAGTAGTATGGCGCTGACCGTGAGTAATAATGGCGGCGTCCACAAACAAGCATGTCAGCGGCCGTACACCGCCATTTTTATACCGCACTGGCGAGGTTTCAAGTCTGGAGGAGCACGGTTGCATTGCGGATCATGTTCTCTTGCCTCCCACCGACAGTGACGCTGTAATTGTGCGTCGGAACAAAACATATTGCATGTAGTACTGCCTCCCACCAACAGTGGCGCTGGGGTGGTGATTCGGATCAAAATGGCCAAACAAGATGGCGGCGGTGGATTCCCCACCGACGGCTTCTCAGTGCATGTGATTGTCGCCCCTCAATGATGTACGGGCACGTCAAGAAAAGAAAGGTGGATGCTGAAGGCCGAAATTTCAAGAAGATTTGGAGCACTAAATATTTGTTTACTGAAGTCGGTGGTAAACCCGTCTGTTTAGTTTGTGGAGAGCACGTCGCCGTGTTTAAGGAGTACAATGTGAGTCGGCATTATAAGACAAAACACGCGGAGAAATACAGACACTTGGCGGAGGCTGAGAGAGCGCGAATATCAGAAGACTTGCTAGCAAAGCTAGCAAAACAACAAGGCTGTTTTAGCAAACTACACACAGCCCGGGATGCAGCGACCAAGACCAGCTTCGTCATATCCCACAAAATCGCTAAAAACAGCAAGCCGTTCTCGGATTGGCGAGTTTGTGAAAGAGTGCTTGGTGGGCTCTGCCGCGCGAATATGCCCTGAGAATAAAGAAGCATTTGAAAAAGTCCCGCTGTCCAGGCGAACCGTCACCAGAAGGGTGGAAGGAATCGCGGAGAATCTCGAATGTCAGCTCAAAAGTGGAGTTGAAAGTTTTGACTTTTTCTCTTTGGCTTTGGATGAGAGCTGTGGTGTCCGTGACACTGCCCAGTTACTGGTGTTTCTCCGGGGAATAAGGCAGGACTTCAAGATTACGGAGGAGCTGGCAGCATTGAGGTCAATAAAAGGAACGACAACGGGAAACGATCTGTTCAAGGAGGTCGATGCATGCATGGTCAAGCTTGGACTGAAATGGGACAAACTGGTAGGCGTTACTACTGATGGTTGTCCGAATATGACAGGAAAACATGTCGGACTTTTGAAACAGATCCAAGATAAAGTGACTGAACTCGGCACAGAGCATCATTTAGTGTTGATACATTGTATTATACATCAGCATGTACTGTGCAGGTCTGTGCTAAAACTTAACCATGTTATTGATGTTGTAACAAAAACGGTTAACTTTATCAGGGCACGAGCATTAAATCACAGGCAGTTTGTTGCACTTTTAGAGGAGCATGAGAATGAACATGGTGACATCATGTACCACACAGCTGTCAGATGGCTCAGTCTGGGCAAAGTGCTCAAAAGATTTTGGGACCTGAAAACAGAGATTCAAGAGTTTTGTGAGATGAAAGGCAAAAACATCCCCGAGCTTTCAGATATGAACTGGATGACAGATTTTGCATTTGCTGTTGATGTGACGGCACTGATGAATGAACTGAGCACTAAACTGCAAGGCAAGGGCCTTTTCGTTCATGACATGCATAACCTGGTGAAGGCTTTTATGAGAAAGTTGCTGTTTCTTTCAAGTCAACTACAGAACAACACTCTCACTCACATGCAAACCCTTAAATAAGTCAGACCATCAGCTAATCATCTCTGCAGGTACTCATCCATGTTAGGAGATTTGCATGGTGAGTTTTTAAGGCGATTTGATGATTGTAAAAACATTGAGGATGAAATGCACCTGGTTTCCTCTCCCTTTGCCTGCAGAGTAGATGATGCACCCAGTGATGTTCAGCTGGAGCTCATTGACCTGCAGTCTGACACAGTACTGGCAGAGCACTTTAAGTCAGGATCACTGCTGGAGTTCTACTCATCTCTTAAGGAGGAGAACTTTCCAAACATGAGGAGACATGCTCAGAAGATGTTGGTTCTGTTTGGATCTACCTACATATGTGAACAAACATTCTCAGTAATGAAGTTTACCAAATCCAGGTTCAGATCCTCTCTTACTGATGATCATCTGTCAGCTGTGCTTCGCATCTCCACCTCAGACATTCAACCTGACTTTGATGCACTCGTTAAAGGGCAGCAAAGGCTAGATTTCTCTCACTGAACAAGAAAATACCCAAATGTGTGTTCACTATTACTTTTTGTCTGCACAGCTTGGCAGTTTGACAATCATAATGTGACATATCTTGTTAATGATATTTGGCATACAAAGACATTGTGATGTCTTAATAGAAAAAAGTGTTTTTGGTTAATGTAATTAAAAAAAGAGTTACAAATGTTTCATGTTTACAATTGTTTTGAATAACTGCACTGAATAAAAAAATGTTTTGTTAAAATAACCCTCACTTTCTCTTTACCTAATAATAACAAAGACACTTACCAGCATGTGTAAACAATGCCATTTACTGCTTTCAATTTAGAAATAAAATTCATATGCAGAATAGAGTTTAAACTTTTGGCAAGGCCCTCCACAATATTTTCTGCTTCTCATTTGGCCCCTTCGGAAAAATAATTGCCCACCCCTGCTCAAGGCGCTGAAAAACTTGCTTTAGGTGTGAAAAATGCTCCTCAACTGAAGAACTAGCCACCAAGATGTCGTCCAGGTAAACAGAAACGAAAGCGAGGTCGCGCAGCACAGAGTCCATCAACCTCTGAAAAGCCGTGCCTCTACTCTTGCCTGGCCATAATAAAACATAAAAAAATGACAAGAAAGAATAGAAAGTGTCATCTGCTCAGTGTATTGACACATCTTATACACAGCAGACACAAATTGCACTTAACAAGTTTTGAACTATCAAAACTCAGTAACCAATCAGGTGTCTAACATTGATTTTTTTTTTTAGAGAATCAAAACCACAATACAAATAAAGCTTTCAATTTCTATTCAAGAAAATGTGCCCATCTTTTATAAAACTCTCTCTCTCTCTCTCTCTCTCTCTCTCTCTCTCTCTCTCTCTCTCTCTCTCACTCTCTCTCTCTCTCTCTCTCTCTCTCTCTCTCTCTCTCTCTCTCTCTCTCTCTCTCTCGCCCCGTTTCCTCATTAGTTTTAATGTTGGTTTTTTTCCGGAATAAATGTGAATGTTTGATGAGAGGCTGTATCTGGCAGCATGAATCACTCATTGAGTAAAAAGAAAAAAGTGATGGCACGTGTCGCCCCAATTAATCCCTAAAACACAAGAGCCTCTAAACGTATTGAGAACAGGTAGGAAGCATATTACGAGCTAATAAAACTAGTAAACAGAGTCCATGTGTGTATCAGTGAAAGTGAGCAGGTTTTATGTTTCTATGTTTCTTCAGGTGAGATGTCCAGTTCCTGGACGTTCACAGCACTTTCACGGCTGGGAGACATAGTTTGCATTGTACAGAGAGGTTAAGAGATTTCTCCGACTTTAAAACATAGTGATGAAAGCAACTGTCTGCAGAATCCATGGCAAAGCATGGATTGTCAGCCTGAAAGCGTCGGGAAGTGTCGCAATGCCAGTGCATGGCGCATGTGACAGCTGCATTTCTAGTTTATTCCATCTGATTTCTACTGTAATCCTGCTCAGTAATCCCAGTTTTTATCGAGCATACCTGTAACGAGATTACACATTTTTTTATGTACTGTAACAGATTACAGTTATATGTTTTTTGTATCCTAATTATGTAACACTGTTACATGTATTCCATGACTACCCAACCCTGGTTGCACCTAAACATGTGATACGCACTCAGACCTTACTGAGACTTACTAAACTAAAGTTTTCTAGCTGTGCAATGACTTGAAGTAAAGCTCTGGTAAACAAGCTGCATGTAATGATGTTCATGTAGGTACAAACAGCCAGAAGAGTCTTTAGAGCCAGAAGTGGACAGACGAAATCACCTTGTACTGCAGGTGACAGGAGGAGCAGCAAGGTGGGCGAGATACAGGTTCTGGGAGATTCCCACAACACACTGTAGACAAAAGAAAAGTGTTAAATGCACAGGTTCCACAAGTTGAGAGACTCTTAAGATCAACACCAGGAGACACCAGATCACTTTGATTGATTGTGAGGACAACACACACGGAGTGAGGTGGTATTGAAAGGCTAATTGCAGGAGGAAAGGTTTGTTTTGTAGAATGGGTCTCTTGTATTAAATTCAATGTAATTTGGATCAAATGTCTTTGTTATTTTAAAAGCATGTTTTGTTGTGAGATGTAATTTAATTTAATCACAATAACCAGCCAAAGTATTTTCTATGTTTACTACGTTTAAAACTAAATGATCAACCATCTCAACAGTCATTGGTGGACATTTAATGTATATTTCATCACCTGAAGAGTCCAACTTTGCTTTACATCTTTAACTTATATACAAGTGAAATCACAGCTCTAAGTTCTTGTTACTGAATAGTCCCTAAACGGCTCACCTGTCTCTGGCTGTGAGGCCCTGTCCGGAGGGATGGATGAGCCCGATGAAACGTGGGATCAGCCGTTGGTGGAGATTTCCACTCAACCCTTTGAAGCGCTGCTCCCACGTTCCTCCACTTGGACCATGGTTTAATCGAGGAAAATCATGTCACACTGAAAGAACAATTCTGTCATTTCATTTTTGAGTGTACTTTTTTAAGATAGAGCTTCTCAGGCTGGTTTAATCAAGTAAAATCATGTTACTGTCTTAAAGGTGTACAGGAGGATTTTCTTTTTCCGGGTGGATCATCAAGACTATTGGTACTCCCAACTGTCAATCATTCTGGTGATATATTACGCAAGGCCGTCGTATGTGCTCGTCCCCAGGTAGCGTGGATCTATTAGTTTTCACTTTCTGCGCATGCGCGCTTTCAGGTGTATATGGTGAGCTACGCCTTCAGCGAGCTCGCAGTTCTCACCGGGTACTTTGAAAATGGCAGAGGGTCACAAAAGAGAAAAAGTGTCTTCGAAGTGTATGAGAAGAAGAGAAAGGCTTCGGAAGAGAGAAACAAGACCAGAGTGTTTTTGGGAGATTCTTTCACACGATGGCGTGCGCTGAAAGCCCAGGTTGGGCTTCCCACTGATGCTTCAGTCGCGAAGTTTCTACTCGACAGGTAAAGTTTGGCATTCTATTTGGAGAAATCCATTTCAAATCACTTCCAGTAAAAGTTATCTATGTCTATATTGTAACTTTCCAGGGTTGATTAGTGGAAAAAGTTCAAATCTTCTTGTAAAGTGAGCTTGTGTAAGCGATGCTGACTTGTGACTTGTAAACAGTGCGTGCACGAGGAGAACTGGGCTCGTTCATGTCTCTCGCACACGTTTTAGTAGGCGTTCCATCTCGGGAGCAGGTAGAGCTTTGCGTGCATTTTTCAAAAGGTGGAGAGGGCGGTTCTTTCCTAAAATTCGGGAAAATCCTACTGTACTCCTTTAAGATAGAGCTGCTCAGGCTGGTTTAATTGAGAAAAAAATCATGTTATTTTCTTAAGATAGAGCTGCTCAGGCTGGTTTAATTGAGAAAAAAATCATGTTATTTTCTTAAGATAGAGCTGCTCAGGCTGGTTTAATCTAGACAAATCGTGTTACTGCCTTTAGATAGAGCTGATCAGGCTGGTTTGATCTATAAAATCACATTACTGTCTTTAGATAGAGCTGATCAGGCTGGTTTGATCTATAAAATCACATTACTGTCTTTAGATAGAGCTGATCAGGCTGGTTTGATTTAGAAAATCACATTACTGTCTTTAGATAGAGCTGATCAGGCTGGTTTGATTTAGAAAATCACGTTACTGTCTCTAGATGGTGCTGCTCAGGCTGGTTTGATTTAGAAAATCACGTTGCTGTCTCTAGATGGAGCTGCTCAGGCTGGTTTGATTTACAAAATCACGTTACTGTCTCTAGATGGAGCTGCTCAGGCTGGTTTGATTTAGAAAATCACGTTACTGTCTCTAGATGGTGCTGCTCAGGCTGGTTTGATTTAGAAAATCACGTTACTGTCTCTAGATGGAGCTGCTCAGGCTGGTTTAATAAAAAAAAAAAAAAAAAGAAAAATCAATCCCGTTACTGTCTTTAGATATAGCATCTCAGACTGGTTTAATCTAGAGAAATCGTGTTACTGCCTTTAGGTAGAGATGCTTAGTGTTGGAATTCGTTCCTGTGTTCCCCTGAATTCCTGCTTGTTCGTTTGATCCGGGAGAGGCAGGAACAGAGTTAATTTCTTCAATAGTGAATTTAATAATCACACAAACAAGAGATTACAAAAATACATATATCAGATTACATAATGCGAGCTCAGACCGTTCTTCCTTGCAGACCCCAGTATGCAGGCCAGGTTTTCAATGAAGAAGGGCACAACTGCAACACGTGGTTCATATTTATACATTTGCATACACCACCTCAACCTCACATTGGTCGGTTCCTCATGATGTATGCGTTGCTATAGTGAATTTGCTATTCCTTTGTTCCCAAAACTGCTTCAAACTGGTTCTTCTCAGAGCTTGACGTTCTGTGGGACAAAGTGACCTCTTATCTGTTGATCCAATCTTACCTTGACCATGTTTTTGCAAGTAGAGCACTGAGGAGACATCGCCAACCAACTTGGAATGTCCCTGAACATGGATTTATAGCTGTGTTTTCCCAACTTGGGCAGTGGGAGAAACCCCAGTAGTGTAGAAACACAACTGAATCCAATATGTCCAGTTGTCACAAAGAAAACAAATTGTCATGGCTGGGAGCCGGTGCGTGGAGCTAGAACCCAGAAGCAGACCTCAAAACAGAGAATTGTTTGCAAACGTCAAAGGCTTATTGTGAAAACAGGGAAAGGGGAGCTGGAACGGTGACGGGACCCGGCGAATCTCTGGGGGGCCTCTTGGAACCGGGACGGGACCCGGGGGAATCTCTGGGGGGCCTCTTGGAACCGGGACGGGACCCTGGGGGAACTTCTTGGAACCGGGACGGAACCAGGACGGGGAACTTCTTGGAACCGGGACGGAACCCGGACGGGGAACTTCTTGGAACCGGGACGGGACCCGGACGGGGAACTTCTTGGAACCGGGACGGAACCCTGACGAGGACTTCTTGTAACCGGGACGGAACCCGGACGGGACTTCTTGGAACCGGGACGGAACCCGGACGGGGACTTCTTGGAACCGGGACGGAACCCGGACGGGGACTTCTTGGAACCGGGCGTCGGAACAGGAACGGGAACCACCCCGGGGAGGACACTCACTCCCCGGGGAGGACAACACCGACTCGAGGTGTGTGACTCCTGACACAAATGTTTAACCACTATATTCCTTCAATTCCCCTTTTCACCTCGGACCCCAGAGGTCAATAATTAGTGTCAATACAGTATGAGGCACTCTTCGTATCATAGAGGTCATATGTAAGCAAAAGCAACAATCATATACTCAAATAGCAACATACAAAACTTTTAAACGGTGGTGACTCCCCCTTGAACTGCAACCTTGTCGTGGTGGGGGAGTTTGAGCACCCGAATAACCCTCGGAGCTATGTTGTCGGGGGACTTGCCCCTCCGGTGGGCCCACCACCTACAGAGGCTGCCGTAGGGGTCGGGTACATTGTGGATTGGGGGGCAGTCGACGGCAGGGGCCTCGACGACCCGATCCCCGGCCACAGAATCTGGCTATTGGGACATGGAATGTGACCTCGCTGAGGGGGAAGGAGCCCGAGCTTGTGAGGGAGGCTGAGAGATACCGTCTAGATATAGTCGGGCTCGCCTCCACTTACAGCTTCGACTCTGGAACCCAGCTCCTCGACGGGGGCTGGATACTCCACTGCTCTGGAGTTGCCCGCAGTGTAAGGCGGTGGGCTGGAGTGGGCTTGCTGATTGCCCCGCAGCTCAGCCGTCATGTGTTCCAACACATGACGCAACCCCCTCGTTCACTGGGGTGAACTCCAGTTCACCCCAGTGAACGAGGGGGTTGCGTCCCTACGCCTTCGAGTAGGGGACAGGTCTCTGACTGTTGTCTCGGCCTATGCACCGAACAGCAGTTCAGAGTACCCAACCTTCTTGGAGTTCCTGGGAGGGGTGCTGGATAGTGCCCCAACTGGGGACTCCATTGTTCTCCTGGGGGACTTCAACGCGCACGTGGCCAATGACAGTGAGACCTGGAAGGGAGTGATTGGGAGGAACGGCCTCCCCGATCTGAACCCGAGAGGTGTTCTGTTATTGGACTTCTGTGCCAGTCACAGCTTGTCCATAACGAACACCATGTTCGAGCACAGGGGTGTCCATAAGTGCACGTGGCACCAGGACACCCTAGGCCGGAGGTCAATGATAGACTTTGTGGTCGTGTCATCTGATCTCTGGCCGTGTGTCTTTGAAACTAGGGTAAAGAGAAGGGCAGAGCTGTCAACTGATCACCACCTGGTGGTGAGTTGGATGCGCTGGACCGGGAGGAGGCCGGATAGACTCGACAGGCACAAACGTGTTATGAGGGTCTGCTGGGAACATCTGGCCGAGCCCTCCGTCCGCGCAGTTTTCAACTCCCACCTCTGGGAGAGCTTCTCACAGATCCCGAGGGAGGCTGGAGACATTGAGTCTGAGTGGACCATGTTCTCCACTTCCATTGTCAAAGCTGCTGCTCGGAGCTGTGGCCGCAGGGTCTCTGGCGCCTGTCGTGGCGGCAATCCCCGAACCCGGTGGTGGAAACCGGAAGTAAGGGATGCCGTCAAGCTGAAGAAGGAGTCCTATCAGGCACTGTTAGCTCATAGGACTCCTGAGGCAATCGACAGGTACCGGCAGGCCAAGTGAGCCGCAGCCTGGGCTGTGGTGGAGGCAAAAACTCGGGTCTGGGAGGAGTTCGGAGAGGCCATGGAGGAGGACTTTCGATCGGTCCCGAGGAAATTCTGGCAAACCGTCCGGCGCCTTAGGCGGGGGAAGCAGTTCTCCACCAACACTGTTTACAGTGGATGTGGGGAGCTGTTGACCTCAACTGGGGATATCGTTCAAGATCCCGGATACAAGCGGCTGAAATGAGCTTCCTTCGTAGGGTGGCTGGGCACACCCTTAGAGATAGGGTGAGGAGCTCAGCCACCAGGGAGGAGCTCGGAGTAGAGCCGCTGCTCCTCCACATCGAGAGGAGCCAGCTGAAATGGCTCGGGTACCTATTTTGGATGCCCCCCGGACGCCTCCCAAGGGAGGTGTTCCGGGCATGTCCCTCCGGTAAGAGGGCTCGGGGCAGACCCAGGACACACTGGAGGGATTATGTCTCTCGGCTGGCTTGGGAACGCCTTGGGGTGCCACCGGAAGAGCTGGAGGAAGTGTCTGGGGTGAGGGAAGTCTGGGCAACTCTGCTCAGACTGCTGCCTCCGCGACCCGGCCCCGGATAAGCGGCAGAAAATGGATGGATGGATGGATGGACTTGGCACGTCACATGAACAGAGAGGAGCGCTATTTCACCTCCTCCCTTGCTGTCGTCTACTTCTCTGTGTTCTTCTTACTTCGGTGTACAGGGATTATTCCGCCCTTTGACGTGTGGAGCTGTCTCCTGGATCAGCCGATCCAGGGGCAACTTGCTTCAGATGGATGGAGGTCTCCTGAAGAGTGCGATGTGGTTCTCCCGCCAGAGTACACTGCGACAGATGGCACCGCATTGTTCCTCTTGTATCCAGGGTTCGACTAACGGCCGGACCCTCCTCTCCAGTACCCTGGAATAGACTTTCCTGGGGAGCCTTTGTCACTCAGCCGAACAGCGTGAGACGTCCTCTCGACGACCTTAAATCGACCCGTTCACCTGGGCTCGGACCACTTCCTCTTTATCACCCTGAGAAGTACCCAGGGGCTGGTGTTGAGGATCTCAGCCGAGTCCCCCCTGGCTGCCGGTCCCGGCAACCTGTGCAGAGAAACGAGATTCCAGACATCTCAAAACTGCGTTGTCACATCTCTCACCTGAACATAGATTTTTCTCTTGTATAGATTTGGCTAATGCTTTTTTCTGTCTGCCACTGGCAGATCATGTGAAACCACTGCAAACAGGTCCGACTTATTGCCGCCAATGCAAACCAAACTCCTGTTCCAGGAATACAAAGACCGAACAGCCCTTGACAAAGGGCCCTGGACTCCATGCTCCCGGAGCACCCCCCCACAGGATGTCTCGGGGGACGTGGTCGAACGCCTTCTCCAGATCCACAAAACACATGTGGACTAGTAGGGCAAACTCCCATGAACCCTCAAGCAGCTGGTGGAGGGTATAGAGCTGGTCCAGTGTTCCTCGACCAGAACAACAACCGCATTATTCCTCTTGGATCCAAGGTTTGACTAACGGCCGGACCCTCCACTCCAGTACACTGGAATAGACTTTCCTGGGGAGGCTGAGGAGTGTGATCCCTCTGTAGTTGGAACACACCCTCCGATCCCCCTCCTTGAAGAGAGAGACCACCACCCCATTGTGCCTGTCCAGAGGTACCGTCCCCGCGTCACGCGATGTTGCAGGGATGAAGGGCCCCGGACTCCATGCTCCCGGAGCATGGAGTCGGTTTGCCAGAATTTCCTCGGGGCAGACCGAAAGTCCTCTTCCATGGCCTCTCCAAACTCCTCCCAGACCCGAGTTATTGCCTCCACCACAGCCATGAACTATGGGTCATGACCGAAAGAACGAGATCCCGGATACAAGCGGTTGAAGTGAGCTTCCTGCGTAGGGTGGCTGAGCGCACCCTTAGAGATAGGATGAGGAGCTTGAGAGTTGGTTTTTAGAATAAAGTTTGTATTTTACTAGAACATAGTCGTACTTTCACTATTCAAGTTTAAACATGAAGTGTTTATCAGGTTTAAGCAGTTTCAACCTGTTTTATTATGCTGGATTTGACTGCTATTTTCATTTCATAAGGAGTGGCCGAAATGATGCTCCACACGAGATATAGAGTGATTTTGGAATAAAGTTTTTATTTCATTAGAACAAATTAGTACTTTCTCAATTCAAGTTTAAATGATGTCAGAGTTCTGGAGCATGACAAGTTCTCTGGACTCCATCCGGCAGAGACCTTTGGTGAAGTGACCAATCTGCAGCCACTGCATAAAGTCATGGTGACACTTTGGACCAGGGGTCCGTTTCACGAAGCAGGTTTAAGGATTACCCCAGGTTAATGAACACCGAGTTGAGGGAAATGCGGGATTTTCCGTTTCACAAAGGGAGGTAACTCAAACCGGAGGAAGCGGGGTAACTCAAGCCTGTTTCACGAAGCGGTGTAACGTCAACTCCCGGTCAGTTACCGGGGCAACAGACGCTCTAGAACTAACCTGGTCGCGAGCAGGTTTTTGTCAGTGAACATGGAGTTTTGCTCTGGCTCCGCCCCCTTTCCGACGGACACGGGATTTCATTTCCTCATTCAGCGGGGGAGTTTTGGTGAAACAGTTCTGCAGTGCCTTATTCCCGAGGCAAATTAGACGTCAACTTTATTCCCTCAATATGGAATGTGCTTTTGATAATGATCCGATTGATGAAGGCGCAGCATTACTTCGCCGAGAATTTAATATTCGCAGATAATATTCGCATCATCAGAGATGTACTGGCATTTGCAGACACCTTCCTTTTTGAGCGGTACCGTTTTACTGCCGAGACCATTATGTACATCCATAGTTTAATCGCTCCGTACATTAGCAACATCACCAGCTGAGCCTTGCCCTGACGTCATAGCAGATATTGTGTGTTGTGCTGCGTTTCCTCGTAAATGGCAGAGCTGTCAGAGACACCATATGCCATCATCACTTCGGGGTCTGATCACCACCACCACCACCAAATAAAGACATGATGCACAATTCATTTGGTCTTATTTATTTCCTACAAATACAAGCGCTAGTTTAGTTAATGTAGTTAGTAGTTAGCATAATTCACCTGGGACTGTACACCCACCCTTAACTTGTGCTCCAGTTTTTTCCATCTTCTGGAGCAGGTGGAGTCTATAGATCTGTTTTACAGATAACTGGGAAGACATAAGGAGGACATTCAATTATTACAGTTGGACATGAATTCCACAGAATGAACCTCTGGTGTTTACTGAACATCTCTCTCACTGTCAGTCCTTGCAGTGGATGTTGAGGGACCCTCCTGCTGCTGCCCAGCCAGGCCCTGTTAAAAAGGATGATAATGTGTCAATACTTCAGTGTAGACAAAATATCACTCTTTATTCCACCACAATGTTTCAGAAATGTAAACGGGATGAGAACTATCATACCTCTACAGGCCTTTGTGGATCCTCCTCTGTAAAGGCAGCAGACAGGGTTTCCTGTACTCTTCATCATAGATGAATATGTTTCAGTATATTTAAACTACCATTTTGTGTAGTTTTGCCTACTGAGTGTTGCCTACTTACAAGGTCTGTTGTGGCATGAGGGGGTCCAGCAGGCAGAGAGCACCATCACAATCTGTTGGGTGACAAAAAAAAGACATGATGGGGAAATAAAGATGAACAAAAGGAGGCTTAAAGAGATATATAGGCCTCGGCATATTATATATTATGAAGGAAGTGGTATCTTGAGGGGTGAGGTCTGAAGAGGAGCTCCTCCAGGGATTCCCTCAGCCACTGGCCTCCCAACATTCTGGCTTAGGGCTCCTCTGCCTCTGTTAAAGGTGGAGGTGCTGGGCCACCACCCGTTTTACAGGCATCTGCCTTCTTTCTGTTGGCTGAGTAAAGTCTGTCTTAGTTTAGCCTTAATTATTTGACAGCACATGATATGGGTGAGAAGACATTTATGTGTTTGAAAACATCATTATGTTGGGAATAAAACACCTGCACAGTCCAATGGCCACTTGATATTTACTGTACAATGTCACACATGATCGACATTACGTTAAGAAATGTTATGATTAACAATTAAATTAGCAGCGGTCTCACCCGATTGGACAATGTTTTTATATTTCATTTTCAGCTGCTGCCAAGAGCTCTTCTCCCCCGCGGAATTGCACCCAAAAGAAATAAATTAATAAGCTCCCATCAAGCAGTATTCCCTTGCAATAATGTTGCGATGACAAAGACGTTTGAACTTACGCATTCACTTGAGCAGCAATCTTCTTCCACGCCGCCTCCCTCTCTTTAGCAGCCGCTGCGCTGTTGCATTTTTTTTTTTTTATATGTTCATATTCGCCATATGATGGGATCAATACTTCCTGCTCCACTGGCGTCAAAAACTCCGCCCTCTGCGTCTCAGTTGTCATGGTGACTCGTTGAATCGGGGCTCCATTGATGCAGTCTTTTTAGAGTCGTGGTGCACGCGCTTGACTCCAGTTGAAACTACTCCGAGTTCATCAAACTGATCATAATCCGGCGTCGTGAAACCGAAAACTCCACGTTTTCTGTCTCAGTGTAACTCAATTCAGAGCTCGGTGTTAAGCCCATGGCTTCTTAAACCTGCTTCGTGAAACGGACCCCAGATCTTTGCAGTGAAGCGTTTCCAACATGTGGGCAACATCTACCAATCACCTTGGTAAGGTTTGGCAAATGGAGTGGCTGGTGCGAGGCCTGAAACCTCACCCCTCTGGTGCCACTGGTAAGTACATGATAGGAAGTTTTACTACTTGTTATCGGAAGTGATCAGTCACCAGCTCTTGTCATGTCATGATTTAATTAAAGCAGATTAAATGCAAATACTTTGCAACCGGAACTCCAGTGTTGAATACCGTTAGGTTGGGTGTTAAAAGTGTGAGTGTGGAGCAGACTTTAAGATCGTTTCAAGCACTCAGGAATGAAGCCACACACAAGTCATGATCTGGACATTTATTTTCTTTGCAAATCAGCATTGAGTATATTTGGGTACAGTAGATTTGGCAATATATTTTGCTCACAAAAACAAATATGTGAATATATGTGTTATTGGTGTTTCCACGTGTATGAGCGAGAAACTACTCCAAATGATCAGTTTCTTAATTTACACATTTATTAATGACATGTCAGTCTTTGTAAAGAAGGATAAAACAAATTATTTCAACGTAAAAGCACATACTTTTCGTGTGTGAAATTTCGGCGAGTGGTGATTATAGTTGGACGACACCTTCCTCAGTAGAAAACCAATGT